>NC_050069.1:85596301-86199363 GCF_009764565.3 Dermochelys coriacea
GGACAAGTTTCATTAAATATTCAAAACCCTTGCCTCTGTTCTAACTTTCCTGTGGAGAACTTTGGAATGTGTTACCACTGAAGTCTGTGGTTTAAACACAAAAGCAAAAAGGAATCACAAAAGGAACAGCCACCCCCAGAATCATTTCAATTCAAGGGCTTTCTACGTTTGTTTTCACAGCACAATCCATCAACATGTAGTAAACCTATAAAGATACAATGTGTCGATGCAGACCCGCATCATAGGAGACTTCTGTGTCACTTTTTAAAAAAAGGATGAAGGAAATTTTTTTTGAAATACTGTTTCTTTATTTCCTAGAGAATGGAAAACTTCTTGAAAGATTTGCAAGGTACCAATGAACCCTCCAGGAAGAAAATAGCAAGTTACTGCTGAAGATATAAGATAAGGAGTCAGAATGTATAGTGGATGTATAGGACTGTTGGGTGATTTCACTGCTGTTTATTGTGCATCATACAGGGTATTTGGGATGGGAAGGGAGACTGAGTCATGGTAAGATTTTAAGTTTGCCACACTTTTTCAGTTGATAGCCATATGTACATAGAACAGAGCAATCTAGTTCCAGACAATGCAGTGTGGAAGGGGCTTTAATAGAACTGTAGAAATGTAGGGCTATAATGCACCTTGAGAGGTCATCTAAGCCAGGTTCCTGCACTGAAGCAGGACCAGGTATACCTAGACCATTCCTGACAGGTGTTTGTCCAATCTGTTCTGAAAAACTTCCAATGGTGGGGATTCCACAACCTCCCTTGGAAGCCTATGCTAGTGCTTAACTATTCTTATAGTTAAAAACCTTTCCCTAATATCTAACCTAAAATTCCCTTACTGCATATTACCTCTTGTCCTACCTTAGGTGGACATGGAAATCGATTGATCATGGTCTGCTTTGTAACATAACTTAACATATTTTGAAGACTTATCAGATCCCCACCCAGTCTTTTCTCAAGGCTAAACATGCCCAGTTTTTTAACCTTTCCCCATATGTCAGGTTTTCTAAACCTTTTATTATTTTTGTTGCTCTCCTCTGGACTCTCTCCAATTTACTTATATCTATCCTAAAGTGCTGCTGCAGCCTCATCAGTGCCAAGTAAAGAGGGACAATTACTTCCAGTGTGTTTCATATGACACTCCTGTTAGTACTCCCCAGAATGATAATAGCCTTTTTGATCTACTATAACTCCAAGATTCTTTTCAGTAATACTATGACGTAGCCACATGTGCCCCATTCTGTACTTGTGTTTTTGGTTTTTCCTTCTTAAGTATAGTACTTTGCTCTTGTCTTTACTGAATTCATCTTGTTGATTTAAGACCAATTCTGTAATTGGTCAAGGTTATTTTGAATTCTTATTTTGTGTTCCAAAGTGATTACAACTTCTCCCAACTTGGTGCCATCCACAAATGTTATAAGCATATTCTCTACTCCATTATCCAGCTATTAATGAAAATATTGAATAATACCAGACCCAAGACTAAGACATGTGGGGTCCCACGAAATCCATCCTCTCAATTTGACAGAAAACCGTTGACACCCTTTGAATATGAACTTTCAACCAGTTGTGCAGCTACCTTACAATAATTTCATGTCGACCATATTTCACTAGTTTGCTTATGAGAGTGCCAATGTAGGACTGTGTCAAAAGCTTCACTAAAATCAAGATATACCACATATTCTGCTCCCTACCCCCATTCACTAATTCTGTCAAAGAAAGAAATGAGATTGGTTTGGCATGTGTTGTTCTTGACAATATTTCTTATAACACCATTACCCTCTAGGTGCTTACAAATTGATTGTTTAATAAATTGTTCCAATGTCTTTCTGGATATCGGAGTTAAGTGGCCTGGTCTATAAATTCCCAGGTGTCTTCTTTTCTTCTCTTTTTTAAAAGATACTATGTTTGCTCCTTTCTAGTCCTCTGGGACCTCACCTATCCTCAATGTGTTCTGGAAGATAATTGCTAATGGTTGAGAGATGTTTTGACCAGCTCCTTAAGTATCCGAGGATGAATTTCATCAGGCCTTGAGGATTTGAATACATTGAATGTATCTAAATATTCTTTAACATGTTCTTTTCCTATTTTGGCTTGTATTCCTTCCTCTTTGTTGTTAATACAATTTGTTTTAAGTGTCTGGTCACCATTAATCTTTTTTAGCGAAGACTAAAGCTAAATATACACTGAACACCTCAGCATTTTTGATGTCATCAGTTATTAACTCTTCTTCCCTGTTAAGTAGAAGACTTACACTTTTCTCTTGTTTCTAATGTATTTATAGAACTCTTCTTATTACCTATTATGTCCCTTTCTAGGTGTTACTCATTTTGTGCCTTAGGCCATGTCTACACTAGCAAGCTTGCTAGGGTTGCCATTTTGCTTGAATGTGTTCCTAGAGTTTCATCACCTGACATGATGTGTTATGCCGACGGGAGAGAGCTTTCCCATTGATATAATAAAACCAGCTCAACGAGCAGTGGTAGCTATGTTGGGAGACATGCACTTGAGCCCTTATGCTGGCAAAATTTATATCACTTGGGGGTGTATGTTTTTTCACACCTGAGCAACAAAAGTTTTGCTGACATGGCTTAATCTTTCTGATTTTGTCCCTACGTGCTTGTGCTATTCTTTTGTACTCATTCTTAGTAATTTGTCCAGGTTTCCACTTTTTGTAGATTCCTTTTTGATTAAATTAGATTATTAGATTAGATTAGATTAAATTGATTAGATTAAAGAGCTCCTGATGGAGCCATAATGGCTTCTTACTATTCTTTCTCTCTTTTCTTCTCATCTTGATAGCTTGCAGTCGTGCCCTTAATATTGTCTCTTTGAGAAACTGCCAGCTCTCTTGAACTCCTTTGTACCTTAGATTTTCTTCCCATAGGAATATACCTACCAGTTCTCTGAATCTATTCAGTATGGTGAAGTCCATTTTCCTTATTTTGCTGCGCTCAGCCCTTCCTTTCCTTGGAACCATGAAATCTATCATTTCATCATCACTTTCACCCAAGCTGCCTTCCACCTTCAGATTCGCAACCAATTACTCCCTGTTAGTCAGAATCAAGTCTAAAATTGATGACCCTGGTGACATCCTCCACCTTCTGAAAAAAAAGTTGTCCCCAGTACATTCCAAGAACTTACTGGTCATTTTGTGTTTTGCCGTATTACTTTTCCAAAAGATGTCTGAGTGTAATCCCCCATTATTACTAGGTATTGTGCTTTGAATGTTTGTTGTTAGTTCTAGAAATGTCTAATCCACTTTCCCCTCATGATTTGGTGGTCTATAATAGACCCCTACCATGATGTCACTATTGTTTTTTTCCTCTTTTATCTATACCCAGAGACTTTTTTCAGCTGGTCTGCCTCTCACCTCCTTCTGGACCTCAGAGCAAGTGTATGTGTTCTTGATGTATAATGCATTTTCCCTTATTTCCCTGGCTGTCCTTCCTGAGGAAGCTATACCCTTCTGTACCAATATTCCAGTCATGAGATTTATCCCACTTTGTCTCTGTGATTCCAATTAGGTCCTGATTTAGCTTAAAAATAATACTTTCAGTTCTTTCTGTTGATTCCCCATACTGCTTGCAGAGAAATTATGTGCATTTAATAAGAATGTGCACAATTCCCTGTGGTTGGGTTCATGTGATCATTGTGACATTGGAAATTGTTAATTGTTTAACTGAGAAAAGATGGCCGTGGCACCAAAAAGGATACAAACATTTCAGTTGAACAATGGTGTTGTAGAAGCACATATGATGGCATCTACAGATATAAATCATAGTTTTGGGGCAAACAGATATCACTGCATATCCTCTCAGTGCCAGATGTACCCCTTGTATGTGCTGTGTATGCGTTTGCTGATTTGGTTCATGATGCCTTTGCAATTTGTACACAGTGCCTCCAGATCAGTGTAACACTGCAATGCTATCTCAACTGTAAGAAGAAACATATTTTTTCTAGTCTTGAATTTCCAAATGTAAGTGCACTGTATATGTGTCCTTTCATGATTTATGGTGCTTGGCTAGGCTACATATAATGCCTAAAATACACATACTCTGTTGTTGAGAAACTGCCTGCATATGAAGACTTTGTCTGTATATGTACCCCATCTTACCAGTCTCATGAAATCATGTATTCTTAATGCTGTCTCATTTACTTTGCTAGGAACAATATCTAGTGCTGCTATTGATGCAGCCAGGGCCTTTGCAATAAAGTCTATTTAAAAAGAGATTTTTCTGTGTGTTTGTTGTCCATTTTGACAAGAACGGGTGAAGGAAAGAGGTTTGATTCTAATGTGGACACTAGATCTGGGTTTGTACTCACCTCCTGATGTAAACGGATGGAGTGGAAAGTTAATTGGGTGTGTTGAGAATGGCAGAACACTCACCAGGAATGCTGGTGTAACTCTGTCTCATCCTCCCCTTCTTAGCCAATGAACACGTCTTCCTCATCCATCACTCCAGGAGGAGGGGCTGAGGGGGTGGGGGGAGTTTCCTTCTCCACTCCAGATTGTGAAGAGTCCACAGTGATTGCATGGGAAGGGGGCAGGTCCAGGCTGAATATCACATCCAGCTCATTATAAAAGTCACAAGTCATGCAAGTGACTCCAGAATTATTATCATTCTCATTCACCTTCTGGAACCCTTGCCTCAGCTCTTTTCCTTTTGTGTGGCAATGGGAATCCACTCTGGACTACCAAAGTTTCACTATCTCCTTCACCAAGTTGCTATAAATATTCCTGTTCCCATGGAAGTGCTGTAGCTGCGTCTGAACATTCTTCTGTCCCCAAAGTGCAAGGAAATTGAGCCCCAACCTTCTGGACCAGGCAGCGGCATGAGACAAAGCACAAGGAGTCATGCTTTCAGTGAAAAGGTAGCAGGTAACAGGAAGAGAAGTGGCTGGGCATTTAAAATTGATGTGAATCCAGATACTGTGACCCTTGTGTAGCAGAATTCAAATGTGCTACCAGACTGGTCACGCCTGAAGGGAGTCTTGTTAATGGGACACTGCAGCTCGAGGACTGCTTATAGTGGTATGGTCCGTGTGCCCCCACACAGACACTGTCTCAATAGAACTTTTCTGACAGGGGATTTTTGTCACTCTGGAAAGGAGAATAACTTCCAGAAAAAGTGCAGAGTTTTGTTGGTAGGAGACAAAATGAAGTGTGGATGCATACCTGGCTGTGCTGAAAAAAGGTGAGTTTCGCCAGTCCAACTTCCTAATGTAGAATAGGTCTAAGGGACAAGACCAGAAATTGACAGGCACACAAAGAACTGAGATCTTTTGGTCCTAAATTAGGCTCTGGCATCAATTATGAGGATGGAGCAAGTGGACTCTACCACACTTGGAGACCAGGAGTCCTCCAGTAGGGGGCTACAGTTATACAGTTAGATGTTATTGTGATAGCCTGATTCAGTCCGTTAGTTGTACTTTTTTGTTTATTAAAATAACAGAGCAAGTCTTTTAAAAACTCTGGTAGAGTGGTTTCTATTAGTCTGAGCTCTTGATAGGAACTAGTGACAAATGTGTGGATAATAAGCATTGTTTGCAATGTTGTAACCATATTGGTCTCAGGATATGAGACAGACAACATAGGTGAGGTAATATCTGTTATCGGGCCAACCTCTCTTGATGGAGGGACAAGTTTTCGAGCTATACAGCGCTCTTCTTCAGGTCTGCCAAAGGAAATCTGAGCGTCTGGGCTAAATACAAATCGGGACAGATTTTTAAGCATAAGAGGTACCACATTTAGGCAGTCACTGAAATGAAGTGCACAACTGAGGGCTAAATTGTTATACATAAGGCACCTGAAGTGGACAATTAAGGGGTAGCAGGCAGGATGGTATGTTACAAATTTTTGTAATGAGCCATAAAACCAGTGCCCCTGTTGAATCCATGATTTTTGGTGTCTAGCAGAGTTATGAATTTAAGTTTCCAGGATAATCTTTTGAAGGTGGACAGGTTTCCTTTGAGGATTTCATTTTCATTTTCCCCTTGGTGTTTTTATATAGCCACACTTACTTTGCAAAGTGTACGTCTTTCTCAATACCACTACAATTTTATAGTGTTACCTTGTGTTCAGGAAGAAAACATTCTGGGAGACTACTCCATAGCTATGGGTCCTATGGGAGGTTTGTGGCTTAAGACTCCAGACCTTTCTTAAAGTATGTTATAAATATAAAGTGAAGGGTAACAACCTTTATGTATGCAGTAACATCAAATCCCTCTTGGCCAGAGGTACAGAATTACTTACCTGTAAGGGGTTAATCAGTTTAATTAACCTAGTTGGCAGCTGACCAGATATTTTTAAATTTTGGGGGGGGGAGGTTTTGTTGTGCGCTCTTTGTTTTGTTCCCTCTTGAGACAAAGAGAGAGATCAACCAGGTAATCCAGCTCCTACTGAAATGACACATCTAAAAATACAAAAATTGTAAATAATAGCAAGGAAATGCATTAGATTATCTTTTGTTTTAGCTTGTAAATTTTCCCTATGCTAAGAGGGAGTTTTATTCCTGTTTTTTATAACTGTAAAGTTAAGTCCAGAAGGGAGTTCACCGTGTTTTAAATCTTTTATTACCCTATAATGTTACCTTCCATCCTGATTTTGCAGGTGTGATTCTTTTACTTTTTTCTTTATAATAAAATTCTTCTTTTAAGAACCTAATTGATTTTTAGAGTCCTAAAAACCAGGGATTTGGTCTGTGCTCCCTTTGTTAACCTATCAGTTGGTATATTATTTTCAAGCCCTCCCAGGAAAGGGGGTGAAGGGGCTTGGGGGAGAAAGGGCTGCAAGTGGCCCCTCCCTGAATGTTTGTTTAAATCACTTGGAGGTGGCAGCAATACCATCCAAGGACAAGGAAAGGAATTTGTGCCTTGGGGAAGTTTTTAACCTAAACTGGTGGAATATAAGATTAGGGAGTCTTTCATGCGGGTTCCTACATCTGTACCCCAGAGTTCAGAGTGGGGAGGGAACCTTGACAAAGTAAAAATCCTTTCAATTAAAATATTGTTTAAGTCAAGTGTTATGGTTCTCTTGGCATCATCAGAAAATGAAGGGAACTTCAAACTTTTTATATAATGTGAAAGAACATCTGTTTAATCTGAGATTAGAGGAAGTGAATCTGTGAATAATTTTGTTTATCTGAGAGTAAGTGTGAAGTGTCTGAAGTATGAATAAATTTAGTTCCAACTCTTTGTCAATTTTGCCTTTTTATTTATTTTAGAATTTTAAATTGGATTTATTATTTTAAAGTGGCCTGACATAATATCTCAGTGGAACCCATAACTAAAGAGAACTCAAGTTAGTTTCCTCAAAGTGTTGGGACCCTAAGTGGCTTTTGGAGATCACAAAACAAGCAGTCTGGGCACTGTGAAACATTCAATAGTTTTAAAACATTATCTTGATAGAAAACTATATTGCCAAAGTCCCATTTTTCATAAATTACATATCCAGAACGGATTAGATGACAGGTCTATTAACTCCAGGTAGTGCTTTATTTAGATTTGTTAAGTAATTTCTGGAAGAAAATATCAGGAAGAATGGAGAGGCAGATTATGAGCCTTTAAAATAAATTGTCTCCATGACCATATTATCATTGCTTCAGAAGCCAAGTGACTGAGGTGTAAGCCTCCCCCTTTTTGGTTGCTCAACAACAGGATGCAGTAATCCATTTGTTGCTGGCACAGAGTGCCTGAGGCAAGCAACAGCTGGATTCGTTGCCCGGTGTGCGTTGCCCAATAACCACAATGGGGTGGAGAAGTAAAGTTTATTTGAAAATTCAAGCGGTACAGGGAGACAACAATTTTAAATCCTGCACACCAATGCAAGCAGTTACACATATTTTTATACATTTTTTCTTTAGCATACCTATTTAATAGCAAGCTGCCCTGAGTACCCATATAGCCAATTCGGTATACCAGCCAGTTTCCCCTTTTTCCTTTTATCATTTATTTTACCATATATGGAGTTGTTTGTTCAGCATTATTTAACATTTTTGTCCTCTTTGGCCTAATCTTGCTTTAGCCAGTTTGCGCCTGCAACAAACTGTTGCAAACTCCTCAGCGTGACTGCTGTGAGTATTTCCGGGCAGAAAAGGGAAGGGGGGGGGCACCTGGGCCTAGAGCAAGGGGGCTTCATTGATACTCGTGGTCTTTCATTCCCTTGAGTTACCTAGTGACCATGCCCGGTGTCCTCAACAACTTCCTCCTTTGAGAATACTCAGCAGCCTTGGTTCTGAGTTTTTTCACTTGGGCTCTTATTTTTTTACAAGGGGACTTTGCATAAGCACTTTGTGGTAGCCCTGAAGGGAATGCATTATTACGTTTTTTAAAAGGGCTTTGACACATGATATTGCACAACATAATACCATCAGTACAGTCAAGACAGGAAGAAAACTTTTCAACAACAGACTAAATAAACCACCAAGACAAGATGACAAACCCCAGCCTGAAAACAAGGTTTGCAACCAATTACTTTCGGGGGCAGTGTAAGCAGCCTGTGCTCCGGCTCGGGCATGGGCCTCAGGCGGTACCACCTTATCATAAATCCCATAATTGCTGTCATTTACATATATACAACATTGGGACCCGACAAGGGAACAAACACCCCCTTGGGATGCCAAAAGGTAGTCCAAGGCCAGCCTGTTTTGGAGGGAATACGTTCTGAGCTGCTGTATCTTCTTATTTAATGTTACTTCTGCTGACCCTAGATTACGAATCGAGTCCTCTAATTCTAAGGTGACTTTTTTAAGCACCATTTGAAGCCTTACAGTATAGCGGCCTATGCATGCTATGGCTGGCCCGGTAATTAGTGGCACAATTTCCAGTATGGAGCACCCTGTAAGCTTTTCAGTTGTGAGGGGATTCTTAGTATTGCCCTTCAAGGCCGCATTGAGTCGCCGCAGGGTCTTTTTTCATGACTTAACAGAGGTATCTCGGGCATTCCTAATCTTTCCTTTGGGCAGTGTGGTGGATATTGAAAGATGAAGTGGGGGAAGCAAAAGTGGATGGGAATCTGGGAGGCAGTGACCATGAGTTGGTTGAGTTCAGGATCCTGACGCAGGGAAGAAAGGTAAGCAGCAGGATACGGACCCTGGACTTCAGGAAAGCAGACTTTGACTCCCTCAGGGAACAGATGGCCAGGATCCCCTGGGGGACTAACATGAAAGGGAAGGGAGTCCAGGAGAGCTGGCTGTATTTCAAGGAATCCCTGTTGAGGTTACAGGGACAAACCATCCCGATGAGTCGAAAGAATAGTAAATATGGCAGGCGACCAGCTTGGCTTAATGGTGAAATCCTAGCGGATCTTAAACATAAAAAAGAAGCTTACAAGAAGTGGAAGCTTGGACATATGACCAGGGAAGAGTATAAAAATATTGCTCGGGCATGTAGGAAAGATATCAGGAGGGCCAAATCGCACCTGGAGCTGCAGCTAGCAAGAGATGTCAAGAGTAACAAGAAGGGTTTCTTCAGGTATGTTGGCAACAAGAAGAAAGCCAAGGAAAGTGTGGGCCCCTTACTGAATGAGGGAGGCAAGCTAGTGACAGAGGATGTGGAAAAAGCTAATGTACTCAATGCTTTTTTTGCCTCTGTTTTCACTAACAAGGTCAGCTCCCAGACTGCTGTGCTGGGCAACACAAAATGGGGAAGAGATGGCCAGCCCTCTGTAGAGATAGAGGTGGTTAGGGACTATTTAGAAAAGCTGGACGTGCACAAGTCCATGGGGCCGGACGAATTGCATCCGAGAGTGCTGAAGGAATTGGCGGCTGTGATTGCAGAGCCCTTGGCCATTATCTTTGAAAACTCGTGGCGAACGGGGGAAGTCCCGGATGACTGGAAAAAGGCTAATGTAGTGCCCATCTTTAAAAAAGGGAAGAAGGAGGATCCTGGGAACTACAGGCCGGTCAGCCTAACCTCAGTCCCTGGAAAAATCATGGAGCAGGTCCTCAAAGAATCAATCCTGAAGCACTTAGAGGAGAGGAAAGTGATCAGGAACAGTCAGCATGGATTCACCAAGGGAAGGTCATGCCTGACTAATCTAATCGCCTTTTATGATGAGATTACTGGTTCTGTGGATGAAGGGAAAGCAGTGGATGTATTGTTTCTTGACTTTAGCAAAGCTTTTGACACGGTCTCCCACAGCATTCTTGTCAGCAAGTTAAGGAAGTATGGGCTGGATGAATGCACTATAAGGTGGGTAGAAAGCTGGCTAGATTGTCGGGCTCAACGGGTAGTGATCAATGGCTCCATGTCTAGTTGGCAGCCGGTGTCAAGTGGAGTGCCCCAGGGGTCGGTCCTGGGGCCCGTTTTGTTCAATATCTTCATAAATGATCTGGAGGATGGTGTGGATTGCACTCTCAGCAAATTTGCGGATGATACTAAACTGGGAGGAGTGGTAGATACGCTGGAGGGGAGGGATAGGATACAGAAGGACCTAGACAAATTGGAGGATTGGGCCAAAAGAAATCTAATGAGGTTCAATAAGGATAAATGCAGGGTCCTGCACTTAGGATGGAAGAATCCAATGCACCGCTACAGACTAGGGACCGAATGGCTCGGCAGCAGTTCTGCGGAAAAGGACCTAGGGGTGACAGTGGACGAGAAGCTGGATATGAGTCAGCAGTGTGCCCTTGTTGCCAAGAAGGCCAATGGCATTTTGGGTTGTATAAGTAGGGGCATAGCGAGCAGATCGAGGGACGTGATCGTTCCCCTCTATTCGACACTGGTGAGGCCTCATCTGGAGTACTGTGTCCAGTTTTGGGCCCCACGCTACAGGAAGGATGTGGATAAATTGGAAAGAGTACAACGAAGGGCAACAAAAATGATTAGGGGTCTAGAGCACATGACTTATGAGGAGAGGCTGAGGGAGCTGGGATTGTTTAGTCTGCAGAAGAGAAGAATGAGGGGGGATTTGATAGCTGCTTTCAACTACCTGAAAGGGGGTTTCAAAGAGGATGGCTCTAGACTGTTCTCAATGGTAGCAGATGACAGAACGAGGAGTAATGGTCTCAAGTTGCAATGGGGGAGGTTTAGATTGGATATTAGGAAAAACTTTTTCACTAAGAGGGTGGTGAAACACTGGAATGCGTTACCTAGGGAGGTGGTAGAATCTCCTTCCTTAGAGGTTTTTAAGGTCAGGCTTGACAAAGCCCTAGCTGGGATGATTTAACTGGGACTTGGTCCTGCTTTGAGCAGGGGGTTGGACTAGATGACCTTCTGGGGTCCCTTCCAACCCTGATATTCTATGATTCTATGATTCTATGATTCTATGAGGAACTTCATGAGCTATATAACAGCTACCTGTCCAACTGGCTGGCAATACCTTGTAAGCCTTTCGGCTGCATACAAAATAGTGACCCTGTAGGGCCCAGTAAGGACTATTTCTTAGAGGGATTCCTGGGATATTTAAGGCTGCTTTTCCAAACAATTTATATGCCCCCAGGGGGGCTTCCCATCCTCTCGAGTGGGTACAAGGGGGGTATTTTTAATTGTGCCATTTAAATTGCACTTACCATAAGGACCGCTGCAAACCCACCATTGGCCTGCTATAGTGGAAATATTAATTGAACGGCAATTTATATTTCCTGACCCTCCTTTTGTGGAAAGATCATTTGTAAGAGTTTCCCCAAAAGGGGAGGAAGCATTACATTTACACTGCTGACCTCCCCTCTTGGTTTTTATCCAATATCCATCGGCCCACTGTGTAATAACACAGGAGCTCCTTCCCAGAGGATGCCTATAGTGATTAGATTGGTTTCAGGTAAAACAAAACACTCCCTCAGTGAGCACTGCAACTGAATACTCCTGATCCTGGTAGGTAACTTGCTGCAAAGAGATTTTATTCCAGAACTATGAGTCCATTCGGTTTCTATTTTCCTGCTCTTTGGTGGCGGCTAATTCTGCTAGGGTTAAGGGCAGCATGACAAGGGGCACTCCTGTTCTGGGGGAAAGTGGAGTCGGAGCACATACCCAGCAATCGGTTTGGTTTGTTAAAGTAGCAACATGGTGCGCAAGTAAAACAAAGGAATTATGTTCCCAATATGCACAGCTTAGAAATAACAGCATAGAAAATAACAGGGTTACATGATTAATTATTACCGAAGTCCTCCCGGTCCAGGGTTTTCAGTTTTTGACTGGGCCCATTTTGGTGCTAAGGTGCCCGCTGTTTGTGTCTTTTAAACAGTAACTTTAGCCCGAGATCGTTACTAGATGAGGAGTTAATGGGGTGGACGGTCCACTGCTCTGCTGATGAAGGGGTGGGTACTGCCTTCAGACGCGAGTGATGGAGCCAATTCTTGTGTCCCTCAACCTTTGCCTCCATATGGGAGATTAGCAGGAAGATGTAGGATCCTTTCCACTTTTCATGGATAAGCTCGTCTTTGCAGGTGCGAACAAGCACAGAGTGCCAGGCTATAAGGAGTGGATGGGAGAATCCAAGGGAAGAGGCGGGGAGTCTTTAGTATAGCTGTGAAGAGACAAGAGAACAGCAGACAGGGAACACGTATACTGAGACAAAAAACCATTACCCAGCTCCCACTCCCCTGACAGAACTGGTGTGCCATTCATAGGCCATACCCTCCCAAACATAATTTCAAAGGGACTAAGCCCTAATCTACCCTTTGGGAGAGCACGGATGTGGAGCAGGACGAGGGGTAAGGCATCAGGCCATCGCAGGGAGGCCTTTTGGCACACTTTTGAGAGATGTCATTTAAGGGTCTGATTGGTACGCTCTACTACGCCACTGGCTTGCGGTCTCCAAGGCGTATGAAGTTTCCAGGGGATCTGCAAGGCATTCAAGATGCTTTGGACGATCTTTGATGTGAAGTGTGTTCCGTTGTCAGATTCCATCCACTCGGGAAGTCTGAAGCGAGGAATGACCTTCTTAATAAACTTAAGAGCCACCGTCCTGGCAGTGCAATTGCAGCATGGGAAGGCTTTTGGCTATCTGCTGAATCGATCCACTAAGACAAGGAGATATTTGTACTCTTGGGTTCAGGGAAACTCAGTAAAATCTATTTGCCACACCTGTTCAGGGCCCAGAGTCGGTTCCAGAGCAGCGGGTGGCCCTGGATGTCCTGGTCGGGGGTTATTCTTTTGGCAGACTAAGCAGTCCGCCTGTACCTGGGTAGCCAAGGGTCGGAGTTCAGAAGTTATAAAGTATTTTTCCATTAGTTGGATAAGTGCTTCCCTGCCAGCGTGAATGGTTTGATGTAATTTTTGTAACACTGGCTGGATCAGGCCCTTCGGTAGGAGGACCTTCCCTTCCGGGGAATGGAGCCATCCCTCCTTTTCCTGGAGACTGAGTTTGTCGGTTAGCTGTCTTTCCTTCCCAGAGTACTGGGGGGTCGGAAGTTCTCCCACAGATGGGATAAGGGCATGCATATGGGCATTCTCAGTCTGAGGGGATATCAGGGTGGCAGCACACTTAGCCTTTCTATCTGCCCAGGCATTACCCCGGCCACATCTTGATTTTTCCTTTGATGGGCTTTATAGTGTACCACTGCCACTTCCGAGGGGCTTCTAGGAGCTGGAGGATTTGGGGCCCGTTCTTGACTGGGGAGCCTTGAGCTGTCAGCATTTCCCTTTGCTTCCATAAGCCAGCATGAGCATGTAGCACTCCAAAGTCATATTTTGAATTGATAAAAACATTGACCCGCTTTTCTTTTGACAGTTCAAGCGCACGGGTCAGGGCGACTAGTTTAGCCAGCTGGGCAGAGGTTTCAGTGGGCAAACCCTTGGCTTTTACAGTGTCATGGAGGGTTACGACAGCATAGCCCACCCTCCTTTGCCCATCTATTACAGTGCTGCTACCATCAGTATACCACTTATGATCTGCGTTTAGGAGGGGTATATCTTTTAAGTCCGGACGACTAGAGTACTGGGCATCTATGATCTCTAAACAATCATGTTCCTGTTTCTCAGTCTCCGGTAAGAGGGTGGTGGGGTTAAGGGAGGGGCAAGACTGTAAGGTGACTTCAGAGTTCTTTAGAAGTTTAGCCTGGTACTTAGCCATTCGAGCCTGGGTGAGCCAAAGGCCTCTCTTTCCATTCAATGAGGCTCAGACCATATGAGGGGTATATATCTGTATTGTCCCTCCCAAAGTTTGTTTCTCAGCTTCAGCCAGCATCAGGGCTGTGGATGCAATTGCCCGCAGGCACGCTGGCCATTCCTTTGCCATTTGGTCCAGCTGCTTAGAGAAATAGGCCACGGGATGTTTCCATGCTCCCAACAACTGTGTGAGCACTTCTATGGCCACCCTCTTTCATTCATGTACATACAACTGAAATGGCTTAATGAGATCTGGGAGGCCCAGAGCCGGAGCTTCCATCAACTTCCTTTTCAAGATTTTAAATTCCTTGTCGGTCTCTGGGGTCCAATAGAAGGGGTCATGATTTGCTCCTTTTACACAATTGTACACGGGTTTAGCCCACAGTTCAAATTCTGGGATCCATATCCGACAGAACCCTGCCATGCCCAAGAAGGCTCTGTGGCATTTACGATTAATGGGAACGGGAACCTGGCAGACAGCCTCCTTCCTTTCATTGAAAAGCTGACGCTCCCCCTGTCTTATGTGGAACCCCAGGAATTGTACCATCGGGAGGGCAATTTGAGCCTTGCTTCTTGATACCCGATATCCTCGGAGGCCAATAAAATTCAGGAGACCCACAGTGGCTTTGAGGCATGGGGTTAGGCCTACTGTAGCAATTAACAAATTATCTACATATTGAAGAAGAAGAGCATCCTTCTCGTTGTTCCACTCTTTCAGATCCCTGGCCAAAGCCTGGCCAAAAAGGGTGGGGGAATTTTTAAATCCCTGGGCCAATACTGTCCAGCATAGTTGCTTTTTAACCCTTTTGTTGTTCTCCCACTCGAAAGAAAAGATTTCTTGGGACGAGGTATTTACGGGAATAGCAAAGAACGCATCTTTCAAATCGAGGACCAAAAAATGAGTATACTGGCCTCCTACAGAAGCCAGTAAGGTATACAGATTCAGAACCAGGGGGTGCAGAATTTTAACCCGTTCATTAACCGCCCTCAGATTCTGTACCAAGCGATACGTGCCGTTAAGTTTTTGTACGGGCAGGATGGGAGTGTTCCAGGCTGACTGGCATTCCCAGAGGATTCCATATGTTAGGAACCAATCTATAGTGTCCTGTAAACCTTCTCTGGCTTCCCTTGCAATTGGATACTGTTTAACTCGCACCGGGCCTTTTTCTTAACAGGGACTTGACGGGTAGCTTTTCCTGGGACCCCTGCTGCCCACACTAGAGGGTACACCCGGTCTTCCCACAGGCTCCATTCTGGGGCTTGCATAGCTGAGGGCTCAACTGTAAGGGTCATGATCCATGCATTCTCGGGGGGTAGGATAAGAGTTATTTCGTCTTGAGTAAACTGCAAGGTGGCGCCTAGGCGACAAAGCAGATCCCGTCCCAGCAGAGGCGTCGGGCACTCGGGGAGATAAACTAGCTTGTGAGATATAGTCCTATTTCCCAAAGCGCATCTGCTGGGGCACACACTGGGCACTTGGTGCCTCTGCCTGTGGCACCCACCACAATAAGGGAGTCTGCTACTGGCAACTGAAGGAGTCGATTCACAGCAGTTCGTGCCGCTCCAGAGTCTACTAAAAAATCTATTTCCGAACTTCCCACCTGCATCTTTACTTGGGGTTTTGGGGGCAGGGCGGTCCATCCCCCCTGACACTCCTATTCCTGTTCCTCCATTGCCATCATAGGGGCGCCCCCCTTTCCATTCCTCTCTGGGCACTTCCAGTGTACCTCTTGTCTACACAAGGCACACTGGTTGTGACCCAGTCGTCTCTCCTGCGGGCCCGGATGTCCGCGTCCACGGCCCCTTCCTCCCCGGCCACTTCCCGTAGTGCTGGCCTGTACCGTCGCTACCATCATTCTAACTTGCTTTTTCTCCTTTTCTGCCTCCCTTAGACTATAAGCTCGGTTTGCGGTCTTTAAGATTTGTACCATGGTCATGCCCATTAGATCCTCTTTTTTTTGTAACTTTTTTTTAATATCAGGAGCTGCTCTGCTCGTAAAAAATTCCTTAATGATTGCCTCAGTTTCCTGATTATGGGGTCTGCATTGGTGTTCTGTCAAATAGTGTCCCAAATACGCTGTAGGAAGGCCCCTGGGCTTTCCTTTAGATCCTGCATTACTTCATATGGTTTTGCCCAATTATTATGTCGGACAGCCGAGTGACGGAGTCCATACAAAGGCAACTGCTTATAGGTGGTAAGCCGAGTTATACCTGCAGGATCATTTGGGTTCCACCTGGGATCTACTCGGGGGACCTGCTTATCTGGGTCAGGGACATTATTACGATCCCGGTCATACCCGTCTTTGTGCCTCCTCCCTTGCCTTGGACACGACCTATTGTCTTTCAACCTCAGACAATAAGGTGCGCAGGAGGATGTTGCAATCATCCCAATCCGGCTTATGGCTGCTAAGGCAGCCCTCAAAAACTGAAATAAACCTACTCGGGTTGGTGGAAAACTCCCCTGCCTGTACTTTGAAAGCAGCCAAATTCACAGGGTTAAAGGGCACATGGGTATAGACCTACACAGTCATGGCCGGATGCTCACCCATTGCAGTACAGGAGATTTTAGTTTCAGTAAAAAGAAAAGGAGTACTTGTGGCACCTTAGAGACTAACGAATTTATTAGAGCATAAGCTTTCGTGAGCTACAGCTCACTTCATCGGATGCATTGGGGTCCTATCAGTTGGGGGTATAGGGGCCGAAGGGGACACCGGACCTGCCATTACAGTTGGGGTGGGGGTCTGGGGACTAACATTAGCCACTACCGAACCAGTCAGAGTCAAATTACATCGCTATAAGACATCTGTTCGATTACACAAAGCCAAAAACAAGTGTGCATACAGATGTTCATTCCATTTCCCCGTTCACTGACAGAACAAAAGTAACTGGAGGATCGTACTTAAATTAATTGACCCTCCTGGTGGCCACCGCTCCTGGTCCTCTAGTTGATATTGAGGCCATTCAACTGTACAGTATCGTTTTAATTTATTCTTAGTCATCGGATCTGATCCAAATACCTTCCAATTTGCTAGGATACACTCTAGGGGTGTACACTGTGCCCTTCCTCCCGAGCTCTGTCCCTGTCCCATGACTACAGGGTAACTCTGGGCGTCCCCAGGTTCAAACAGAGCAGACAATCTGGATTTCAAAAGGTTCCTACCTTATCCGAAGGACTGGTTTCCCACCGTTGCCCGCGGCGCTTCTCCACTTATCAGTTGGGCTATGCCCCTCTGAGGCCCCCAGGAATCACACCTGTGCACTGGGCATTGGTCGGGGTCCTCACCCGCCGGTCCCCACAAGGGATCCGGGCAAGGCTTGTGTTGAAGCCTCGATCCCACGTTCGGCGCCAAAATGTGTTGCCGGCACAGAGTGCTCGAGGCAAGCAACAGCTGGATTCATTGCCTGGTGAGTGTTGCCTAATAACCACAATGGGGTGGAGAAGTAGAAAAGTTTATTTGAAGCTTCAAGCGGTACAGGGAGACAACAATCTCAAATCCTGCACACTAGTGCAAGCAGTTACACATATTTTTATACATTTTTTCTTTAGCATACCTATCCAATAGCAAGCTGCCCTGAATACCCATATAGCCAATCCGGTATACCAGCCAGTTCCCCCTTTTTCCTCTTATCCTCTATTTCACCATATATGGAGTTGTTTGTTCAGCATTATCTAACATTTCTGTCCTGTTTGACCTAATTTTGCTTCAGCCAGTTTGCGCCTGCAACAAACTGTTGCAAACTCCTCAGTGTGACTGCTGTGAGTATCTCTGGGCAGAAAAGGGAAGGGGGGCCACCTGAGCCTAGAGCGAGGGGGCTTCATCGACACTCGTGGTCTTCCATCCCCTTGAGTTACCTAGTGGCCATGCCCGGTGTCCCCAACACAGTCACATCAGCAAAATCAAGACTCATTGAAAGCAAGCAAGAATATCCTAGAAGTCTGAACTCTGAAGACCAATTAGCTTACAGAGTTTTTGTAAATGGATTTAGGGATTCCTTCCTCAGGTCTGCTCATCCCATTCCCTAAATCTGGTCTCCTCCAGTGACCACTTCCATCTTGTGAGGTAATGAGTCCTCTCCCTCAGTGTGTTAGGAGAGCCCACTTCATCCTTTTGCTACAGAATCAACGCCTGCTAACAAGGAGGGTTATTTCAAGTAAACACTGCCGGCTTGTTACAAGGGATGTTTAAATGAATTGTCAGGGTTGTGAAGGCTTTCTTAAACAAACTGACTTTCTACAGTATTCAGAAGTTAAAACAGCTGGAATTTCTTATGGCACTAAATACAGTTGAAATGGACAAAAACATGAGTGGACTAACGTACAAGCTGCATTGAATTCCTTATTGGCATTTGTTGTGGATGTTCATTGCACAGCAATTGGTAATTTTATCCAGGGATTTTAGGTTTGCTTCAGAACCCTAGTTTCCATGATTGTTAATGTGAAACTGCTTTTCCCTTAAATAAATAAAGCTGTTACACTGATATAACTACAGCTGACCTATACTATGTGGGTCAGTAGAGAACACAGTGTTTCAAATACCATGCCAGTAACTAACTAGTCTTCATTAATTCCCCCTTACCATGCATACAGGCAATGGGAGCTGAAGGAGTAGGAAAGGAAAGGAAAAGTATAAAATGGCTGGCTGTCCCACAAAGCAAGCAAAAATCCAGCCCACATCATTTTGCAGTTTGTTTACTTGTGGCTTCATTAAAATTGTATGCTGAGCCAATGACTAGATTTTGTTAATGGCTCCACAGAGGGACAATCATTGCCAAAACGTGAACACTGTGATCCATTTCCCCTAATTATTGCTTTGTAACCATTTCTAATTTGACAGCTCCTGCTGAACAAGGGTTTGTTTATTTTGTTTCATTGTTCTGTATATAGAAACATCAAATGAGCATAATGGCGGAGCATTAATAACGAGCACCACTAATCAGAAATATACGTTAATAGCATGCTAAGGGAACATAATGACTTATTTGGGATTATTTGAAAGATTTTTTTCATTGTAGAATCTCTTTAGTGGATATAAATCACAATGTTTTGTTGCTCACTAAACAAGGAAAGGTAAGGATATTTAATTCCTTGTGGCCTACAGATAAACAATGGTAACATGGTGAAGTGATTTTTTTCATCCTTGGCATTATTGCATAACTTTAGGGGAAGATGAAGTAGAGGAAGTTCCAATTCTTCATCGTGAACTAGCATTCAAACCAGTTCTAAGTTTGCATTGTTATTAATTATCTCAGTGGGCCTTTGTGGTTGCTTTTGTGATGTGGATATCCATTCGTAAAAACCCTAATGTAACTGATTGCAATAAGGAGATTACAGCACAAATTGAAGTAAATATTTCTAAAATGACATCAAAAGGGAAAAAAAATGGAGTGAAAAACAAGCAATTAGCCCACAGTAAATACTGGACTATATTAGACTTAATGATCCACCTGGAGTGAGAGGCAGCACATTGCTGCACTGTCTTGGAGTATACTGGGATGCTGACTGTGACTCAGAAAATCTTCCTCCCAGACTCCCTGCTACTTCCAGGAGGTCATAAACTAGGCCAGATGTAGACCCAGCATCACGTATTCTCCACAATGTGCTGGGGAGGTGGATCGAAAGTGATGTTCATTCTCTGCACCCTGCCACCCACCTTCATATCAGGGGAATGTAACAGCTCTGCAGAGCCTGTTTTCCCTCCTGTGTTGATACCTGTGATGTGGGTAGCTGGTGCAGGGAAGTAAGATTACTTCCTTTTGCCACTGCACAAGTCAAGGCATAATTTGGCCTATTACATTTGATTATTTCATGTTGTCATTTATTTCTGACTTTCAGATTGGTTAGGCTGAATATACAATAATTCACTTTCAGTACATGTTCCACCAAAGGCTTGCTACTTTCCAGTTTTAGCTGTAAAGAAATTTATGGAAATGATATTTTCTATCTGTACCTATTGCTTTAATGTATGTACATTTACATGTTTTTTTCAGGTAATACATCCAAAATGAAAAGCATGTAAGAAATCAGAAGAGAATCGCATTTTAGGTCCAAATTTCTGTATTTTTTTAATTTAGATTGGATCATTATATTAGCAATGGTTCTACCTTTTAGCACTCTGGAATAAATTATTCTGGCATGTGATGGAATGTTCACCTCACACTTGCCCCGAAAGGGTTAATGAAGATTAAGAAGGGGTCTAATTAACCCAACAAGCCACAGCTGAGGGGAATCAGGTGGCTAAGTAATCCCCTGACTCAGTGAGGAAGCCCAGCTGAGGAGGAAAGTGCTGGGCTGGGACTGTAAAGACAGAGAACTAGAAGCAGAAGGGGTTGTTGGAAAAATCTGCACTCACTCTCTGAGAGAAGTGTTTGGAGGCTACCCAGAGAGATAGTCCACAGTTACTCCTCGGGAGCGGGGAATTAGGAGGCTGGTAGACCCTGGAGAGTGATTAGTGCCAGATGGTAGGAAAGGGTTCACGGGAGGGCAGTAAGGTCTAAAACCACCGCTGTTGGCTAGAGGGTCCCTGAGCTGGAACGGGAGGGCCAAGGACCCACCACTTTTTTCCTTCTTTAAGGGCAAGTGGCAGAGAGGAGGCAGGGCAGGAAGAGGCAGAGCAAGGCTGGGGCCTGGGGGGGGGGGAGAGCAGGGGATGGGGCCACGGTTCAGGCAACAGTAGCCCCTCCCCTTGCCCCACTTCTAAGGAGCTTTCAGAGCTCCTGTCCCAGGATAGAGGGTAGGCCCAGATTTCCTTGCTAGCCACTGAAGAAGTGGCACTGAGACAGTCAATTGGAAGACTGCCTGAGACTGTGGGAAAAGACTTTCCAGCCCCAGAAGGGGAAACCATTTGGTGACCTGTTTGGAGGGCCAAGGCCTGAAGAGGCAGCAGCAGCTCATAGAGTGAGAGAGGGTTGCAGATCCAGCAAGAGAAGCAAAGGATGACATGCAACTGTGGGAAGGGGAGTTGATCTCATGACCTATTCACCAGAGTGACCAGGAGGTGATGCCATCCTAGTGGTGAGTGGACCACTCTGTCACATGGCCCTGCTGATTTTAATATACCTATGCATTCTTAATCACATTTCTTTCTGATTTTGACAAGTAACTTTCCTCAGCTATTATTGTATTAAGCATATTGTTACCATTATAAATATTTTTTGATAAAATGAAAAGCATGTAACAAATCAGAAGAGAATTGCATTTTAGGTCCAAATTTCCGTATTTTTTTAATTTCAGATTTGATCATTATATCAGAGAAAATTCAAGCAAAGTGACCTTTATACATTCTGGTCTCTGACTTGTCACTTATGGGTTACTCTCCTTCGCCTGTTAAAAAACCTATATTTTCCTTTATTAGCTTCTTGCTTCGTATATATCTATACAATACTTTCTTGTCCCTTTCTGAATCCTTATAAATAGAACCCTACTGTGTACCTTTGCTTTTCTGATTTATTTTGCTCCTGCCTTGCATATTCTTTCATAGTTTTCCTACTCACAAGAAAGGCTTTTTTCTGATAACTTTTTTTTTTTAACAATTTCAATATTTATACATTCACTACCCCAATATAATTGGTCAATTTTTTTAAAAGATTAACTTTTTATTTCTAGGACTTTTTAAAAAAGCATGTGACGTGGCCATATTTGTTTCACTTATCTTTCCTACTAGCCGTTTTACGCTGAGTTTGTTTTCTGTTGTGCCTGGAATATTGTGCTCAGAAGAAGCTTTCAATTAGCCCAAGCCCCAATTATTTTAGTTTCTTGGGGCCTGATAGTCAAAGGGGCTTAGGGACCTAAAGCCCTGGCTTAAGTGCCTAAGTCTATGGTTTAGATGCTTAAATCCAAGTTTTGGGCTCCACTGTGGTGTACAAAACTCCATCCAAACTCTGTAGGACCTAAACTCACTCAGCATCTAAATTTTCAGGGTAAAATTTCCCTCAGCACCTACATTTCTGCTTCCAGGCATGTGCACTGCCACCACCTCACTCTAGGCATCCAGACACCTATCTCTTGCCTACTCCCCAGAGCAATCCACAGACTGGGAGAAAATAGATAAGCAAATGCTTATCTCATGTGTAGGGCCTAATCCTATAGGTGATCTCTGAGAATGCCTATTGGATTGGGTCCCATTCAAAATCTGGCTGGGGGAAGAGGTGGTGCCCAGCTTTATATCTTTTTAGTCCAACAATCAGAGCATTCACCTGAAATGGGGCAAACCCAGGTTCAATTCTCATCTCTGCCTGACCGTGAGAAAAGTTTTGAACAGTGGTCTCCCATCTCTCAGAAGAATGCTTTAATCACCGAACTATGCAATATTCTGACGAGGGGCTCCCTCAGTCTTTTCTTTTGAAGCTGTTCCACTATGGATTAAAAAAAATAAGTGTGATTGGGGTAAGTGGATTGGACCCATGGTCCCTCAACTCCCAGGTGGATGCCCTAACTACCAGATCTCAGACTTGTTCTCCTTCCCTCACTTTCCCTTTCTCTCTGGTCCATACAGCTGTGGAAAACTACTTAAATAGTCATTGGATTGTTCATGGATTTCTAAGCAGAGATAGGTGCCTCCCTGCAGCCCAGGCTTAGCCCCTGTCTCTGAGAAAGGGACTTGGTACATATCCCTTTCATCAGCATCTCCCATTGCCTTGCTTAGGTGGCTCCCTGCCTAGTGCGCTGGCTTCTGTGGAGTGCAGTATAAAGTGCCTATCTCTCTCCATTCATTGTATAGAGTTCTTAACTCAGGCTTTGTGGATTTCAGGATTGTTTCTGTGATTTGTTAGGTGCCAGGGCGTTGAGAGTGGCATTGTCCAAGTACCTTTGTGAACCCGGGTCTTTGTTTTTAGGAACAAACTTTTCAGAAGTATTCTCTCATTGGGAAAGTGCAGAATTGCTCAGTCACACATTCTGTTCACTAAATCTCACATTCATGCTACGAAATGGACATTTGTGGGTGCAAATTGGGTACTTGTATCTGACTGCCTTATTTACATGGGCAAACGAGTATACATGCAAAGCGCATTGTGACCTCACTTAACTCCGATGTAACTCCATTAACTCCAATGGAATCAATACCATTTTTCCATACATCAGTACATGTGAAAGTAGAATCGGCACCTGTGTGTGCAAACTTAGAGGACAATTTGAGGTTGGTTGAATATCTGTCCATAGCTTCCTAACATTGTTTGGTTTGAAATCTCTTATCCTTATCCTGATGCTCTCAAACTGCCCCATATAATAGAGTCAATCATCATTTCTTTTTTCAAAGATGTTACATACCACTTCTGTGTTCATTTTTTTCCATTGAGATCAGTATCGTAGCTTACACCACCAAAAATATTGTCATATACATAACTCAAGACAGTATTAGGTGTCCCATGTTTTGCAGTGCTCATCCTCCAACAGTCACCTTACATGATAGACCGAGAATGCCTCCCCTTTGCATTAATATCATTATTAAGTACTTATGAGTGTTTCTCAATATTTGCATGTGATTTATATAAAGGAACCTAATTTTTTGTTGCTACTCTGAGATTATTCTAACTATTCCCACCTCTTTGGCAATGCTCATAAGATTTCCAACTGAAAATAGGCTTTATTATGGGATTGGTGGACTGTCTGCTTCTTGACCTGGAAAGATCTTGAGAGCAACTTATGTTGTAGAATTTAATTATTTTTGGTATTTCAGGTTCAAAAACCCCAATCAAAAACAAAGCAAAAAAGGGGACCACCCCCCTCGAATACCTTATTCAAATGCTTCACAATCGGAAAATATTTTATGTTTGGTTCTATAAATGAAAGAAAGCACAGAGGAGAAAGGGAGGAGGTGGTATCTTTTAAAGAACAAAAACAAATAAACAAAAAAACTACAATATTTGCAAAGTTAATATTTTGAGGTGAGTATCCATATGACCACCACTAGGAGGTGTTCAGAAATTGCATTTCAATTCACTCTAGAATAAATAGGAGCCATTGGCAAAATCAGATCTATATTTCAGTTTGAATTTCAAACACACACAGCAAAATTGGTGGATGACTGAGACCAGAGATTTGTTTAGAGCATCTACAGTTGTGAGACACAACTTGCAAAGAAATTCAAATAAAAATCATCCCTAAGGGAGTAGTAAACCAAAACAATTCAGAGACATTTCCCTTTGTATGGTAGAGAACATTTGTGGTTTATTCTCTTATCTCTTTGAAGTCTGGAGGCAGGAGGCACCTCTTTTCATTCTTCCTCTCCAGGAACATTAGTAGCAGTCTTTCCTATAGATTTATTTTGTTAAGTCTTTTTATTTTTCTTGGTTGGAGAGCTGACTGAAATATTCTGATTTGCATTCATCTTTAGATTGTAAGTAGGAAAACTTAAAAAAACCTTGCTCCATATTTGTAACAAAGGAAGAACTTTGGGCTAAATCTTCAGCTGATGTAAATCAAATTATCTCCATTGACCTAATAGAACTATTCTGATTTCCCCCAGCTGAGGATCTGGCCCAGAATATTTATCTGCTATTGACCCTTTGATAAAGATTTTAGTAGTAGTTTGTCCTTATTTGAAGTTAATAACATAGCAGAGAATTTTAGCTTTAACAATCTTAAATGGATAGTTTGTGTCATTGTATTTTGAGACAGGCTTTTAAATTCTTAATCTGTACTATGGAAACAAATATTCCTTAATGTTTAAAAATGTACATGAATGAATCTTGCTTTAGAAGTAGATATAAAATCTCATGTGTCTGAGGTCCTCTCCTGGATCAGTAACTGATTAAAAGAGAGGAAACAAAGGGTAGGAATAAATGGTCAGTTTTCACAACTGAGAGAGGTAAACAGCAGGGTCCCTCAAGCATCTGCACTGGGACCTATGCTGGTCAGCATTTTCATTGATTATCTGGAAAAGTGGGTGATCAGGAAATTGGTGAACCTGGTAGGTGATACAAAATTATTCAAGATAGGTAAGGCCAAAACTGACTGAAGAGTTACAAAGGGTGACAAAATGGCATATGAAATTCAACATTGATAAGTGTAAAGCTATGCACATTGAAAAAATAATCCCAACTACACATATGTCAGGAACTATTAGAAAAGGGCTAGAAAAAAAGACAGTAAATTTCATAAATCCATGATATGCCCACGCCTTGAATATTGTGTCCAGTTCTGGTTGCCTTGTCTCAAAAAGGATAGAGTGGAATTAGACAAGATGCAACAAAGATGATCAACAAAGAGTCCTGTGGCACCTTATAAACTAACAGACGTTTTGGAGCATAAGCTTTTGTGGGTCAATACCTGCGGGTGTTCCTGTACCTATGGGTGACATGCATCCGACGAAGTGGGTATTCACCCACGAAAGCTTATGCTCCAATACGTCTGTTAGTCTATAAGGTGCCACAGGATTCTTTGTTGCTTTTACAGATCCAGACTAACACAGCAACCCCTCTGATATTGACAAAGATGATCGAGTGTATAGAACGGCTTCCATACAAGGAGAGAATAAAAAGATTAGCTCTGGTCATCTTAGAAAAGAAGTGATTAAGGGGGGATAAGACAGAGGTCAATAAAATCATGAATGATGTAGAAGAAGTGAATAGAGAAGCATTATTTACTCCTTACCAAAAATCCAGGGCCAACCATTTTAAATTAATTGGCAGCAGGTTTAACAGAAACAAGAGAAAGTACTTTTTCATCCAACGTACAATTAACCTGTGGAACTCACTTCCATGGAATGTTGTGATGGCCAAAAGTATAACAGGGTTCAAAAAAGAGCTAGATTAGTTCATAGAGCATAGGTTCCTCAATGACTATTAACCAAGATGGTCAGGAATTCAACTCCATGTTTGGGGGAACCCTAAACTTCTAACTTTCAGAAACCAAGAAGGAAGATGGGATGGATCACTCCAACTACCTGTTCTTTACACTTGCCCTGAAGCTCTGCTACTGGCCACTGTTGTAGACAGGATTCTGGGCCAGATGGACCTTTGGTCTGACCCATTGTGGCAGTTCTTATGTTCTTAAATGTTACAGGCTTTCTATCATAATAGCCTTTACAGCAGTTTCTTATTTTATTTCTTAAAGATCAAATTTTGTACAAAAATACATATACAATTATACTACTAAATTTGCATAGGCACTTACCATATCGTGTAGATGGGTATTTTTGGGTCTAAATATCTTGTCTAAATACCTCCAATAGTTGCAGCAATTGTGATACCTGTGCACGCAACTGTAGGCTTGCTATTTTGTGTGCATTGTTGCATACACTCAAGGGCCTCACTACAGTTTTATTTCAGGATGGGGTGGGAAAGGGAATCCTGAAAGGCACCAGAGCAGCGTCCACCAGCATGGATTTCAGCTGCAATGATATGACCTTCATTACAACTTTGTGTTGAGGAGTGATACTGGGCATCAATTACTTAGATCATGGAGGTCCCTTATGTTGGGCAGCAGGGCAAGTGTAGCTCACCTGCAAGATGAGAAGGTCCCCACTCACCAAGGAACTCGGCCCAGATGGTGGTGAGGTGTGAGCCAAGGATGTCACAGAATGCATGGTAGAACTCCATGGTCAGCCCATTTGTTAGTGAGCATCAGACAGGGCTTCCAAGAACTTGGTCAGAGTGAGACAGTGGTCTAGAAAGTCTCAGTTGCCCTCACTGATCATAGGAATTTCATCCTACAGAACCCTGCAAGCATCAGCATTGGTCAGGTCTGGAGAGAAGAGGCTGGTGTAGAAAGCCCTGCCTTTTCCCACATCTCCAATGGATCTGTCAGATGGGTGCCATCCTCTGCGAGAAGACAGGTGATGTGCTTTTTGGTATCCCCCCCTTTTCTCCAGGGCACAGAAGAAGCAAAAGCTGTGATACATCTCCTGAAGGAGCTGGTATGGGATCCAAAAAGCACCCGGAGTCTGGAGCTCATCCCAGCTCTCCTGACACACTCTGCCGAGGGATAGATCTCTGGGTTGAGCAGCCAGGTACCTCTTCTACTCCAAAACAACAGCTTCTTGCCATGTCCCTCCTTCTACTGGCCCCCCAGTGTAGTTGCATCAGAAGAGCCAGGTGCATACCTTCCTCACATCCCACCATCGGTGTGCTGAGGAAAAGGCATGTCTCTGTCTGGCCAGACAGAATTCCCAGAAGGATGCCATGAAGCCCACATCCTGCAGCAAGCTGCCAAAATGCTAGTAGGCCAGCCCCAGCCACTCAGCCATTCACTGCCGCCACCAGTTGAGTGGTGACTTGCCTGTGAAGGAAAGCATGTGATGGAGGGTTGGGGTCTTTATAGCCCAGTGGAAGAGGACTGATAATAGAGACCAGTTTCCCCAAGATGGATAAGGGAAGCATTGGGAAGGAAGGGTGGGATGAAGGTGAGCACCACACCTATACACCTGGTTCCTCCATGGGCATGAAAAGGGTACCGTTAAATGGAAAAAGAAGTAGAAGTAGCAGCAGACAGAGGGGCTGCAACAGATGACAATGGGGACACTGGGTAGGACTGTGGCCACCTGGGTTTATGCCCTGGGGGCAGATGAACGA
This sequence comes from Dermochelys coriacea, assembly GCF_009764565.3. Taxonomy (NCBI): domain Eukaryota; kingdom Metazoa; phylum Chordata; order Testudines; family Dermochelyidae; genus Dermochelys; species Dermochelys coriacea. The sequence goes on from NC_050069.1 coordinate 85,623,865, forward strand.
GTAACCCCAAAGGCAGTGGAAGGCACTAGGGGAGCTGTCATGGAAGGAGCCTTCTGGGTGGGGCTCTTTGCCCTTTTTGTCACTCTGTCTTTCTTTGCTGACCAAGAAGACTTAGCAGCAGCATTGCTGCATGTGCCTGGTGTCTCTGCCCTGGTGATGGTGCTGATGGTGCTGCCAGAGGCATTGGTCATGGTAGCTGCGGAGGTGGATGAGGGAGAAAGATGAGGTGGAATAATGATGGTAGCCAGTGATTTCCCCCTCCTTTTATCTCCCCCTTCCCACCACAGACAAAGCTGCCAGAGCAGCAGCCTTCTATGTGACAGGTTGCACCAAGGGCTGGTGATAGGAACAGCCTCTGGAAGGGGGCATAGAAATAACTAAGGTGTGAAGGTAATGCCAGAACTCCCATTGATTTCAATAGTCTGATTTCATATGCAAAAGGGGCAGAACTGAGGTTGCGTGTAAGATAAACTAAAGTGAAAGAACAAAACATTCTGATTGACCTCAAATGAAATATTAGATTTAAAAGAAATATTTTGTGGAAAATTTTGATGGGGTTTTTTTTGGTCTGATTAGAAAAGAAATGTCAAAATTGCAGAACTTCCTGCAAAACAGAAATTCCAGTTCCCCTATAGCTCTATTAGCAGCCTGAATGACATTCCTTTAACATAGTTTTTCATTTTCCAACCAGCTCCATTTAATGCACTAAGGAAAAGATAAAAGAATTTCAGAATTCAGTCCAAAAACTTGGTGACTTCTCAGGCAGATACTGTAAGACTATACTAGAGTACTCTACATGCCTATCTTCATCCTCACCCTGCTCAGGCTTTCACAGGCAACTGGATCACATGATCCTAGTTTCTTGTGGTCAGTTAGTTCCAGCTTGGCTCTAATTGAACCTTCTGCCTCTTTTCACACATTCCAGAACTCTGGAGGAGTAAAAAAGAAGCACAAGTCAAAATGAATTCAATATGTCAATCTGAGAGGTGGGTGAGTAGTTCGGGGGTATGGATGGTTTTCTTTCTGATTTAGGGAAGAGAAGCGAAGAACCAGGACACTGCATGGATGGGGAAAGAGGGGGAGAGAGAGAAATCATTAACACACACATGTGAACAGATTCACAGAGTAGACAGAATTACCATTAAAGGCTACCATCCTAATGGTCTTGGAAAGGAAGGGCAATGGAGTTTCCATGGATCCTAAAACAAATCTGCACATCTTCCTAGGCTAACAGTGCTCTCACATTATTGTAGGTCAGTCAAGAAGATCAAGGAACATTGTGTATTTCATATTCATAATTGAATCTTTTATAATTTTGATTCTTAGGGATTTGTGCACAAACTATTCATCACTGAGCTGAGAGAGTGTGTCTATCACACCTACCAGGACTGTAGCGGCATACAGAATTCTCTTTAGTACTAGCTGAGCATTTCATCACTTTCACTAGCAAGAAATCCTATAATATGGTACTGAAACCATAGTTTTCTTTCCTTACCCCACAAGTCCCATCCATTAGGTGCTGCTCCTAAATAACCCTGTAAAGCAGGGGTAATCAATTGTTTTTTTGTCAAGGTCCAAATTTCTTGGTCAAGGTCCAGACTCCAGAGAAGGGGGGGAAAAAGTATTAGAAAAATAAAATATTTCAGGGTCTGTTCAAAAATGGCTAGTGATCCGACTTTAGAGTGCGGTCTGCCTATTGATTACCTCTGCTGTACACCATTTATAGTGGATCTGAAGACCAATCCAAATTACTAGAGAATTGATTTTTAAATCAGAGCTAGTTAGCTTTGAAAAATGTATAGCTATTGAAAAGGGGGAAAAACAAGCACAGAACTATATTTTCATCATCATCTAAGCTCCTTTATCGTTATAGTTTTACTTCTAAGGCTGAGTTAGATGCACTCCCCAACCAGCCCAGTGCACTTAAAAGTCACTCAACCATTTCTTTAGCCTGAGGTTGGATTGGAAGGGGAGAAGGCAGTCTCCTCATGAAGTGACATGTGGAAGAGTGGCAGGAGGTATTCAATGAGGAAACCATTACTTTAACACAAACCAATTGAAATTCGCTTAACAATATGAACAAATGGCAGAAAATGTGCGACACAGCTGTGCGTATAATTAAAGTTTTTGTCAGACTGTCTTGTCATGCTAAGTACTTTTTGTCTTTTGACTTTTAAAAAATATGTATCCCAGAGAAACCCCACAATTAGGGAAGGTAGAATCGCTCAGCTATGATCCAAAATTTGAACCAAAGTTTTATGAAAATAATTTGACATTTTATTAAAATTATTTTAATGTATACGTAATTCTGTATTTCCTCATTCTGAAAATACTTTAAGATAGGCTGTACTTTGGTCTGACCAGCAGCAGAAAGTACCAAAGATCTTACATGATTTGAGGTCTACTTTTATGAATGGGAAAAAAGAAATTATGACTAGTTTTGGAAAAGAACATTTTGGGATTGATACCTCCAACTTTTTGGGGCTTATCTAAATTTATATTAACTTTTTCCATATTAAACTCCATTTTGTCCTAATATGTTCTTTATAGTCTATGAAAACATGACTTCCCTTTCACCATGGCACAGGAAGTGCTATTTTACATGTCCTTCCAGTCTTAGGAAGAGAACTAGGGGCGTGGGGGTGTGCTGCAGAACTCCCAGGTTTTATGCGGGGCTGCTGGGCCCACACCACAGCCACTGGGTTTGCGCATAAAACTTGGGGGTTTCCCGTGCTTATGCCCTGCTCCCAGCCCTCCGCCTGCGCTCTGCTCTCCAACCCCTCATCTCACCTGGGACTTGGGTCCTGGCTGCCAGCCCCACCCCCACTCCCAGGCCTCCCCTCCCAGGGCCCATCCCACTCCTGGCCCCATGGCTGGGGCTCTGCTCTTGGCCCCGCTCATGGGGTCCCGGCTGCTGGCCCCTGCCCAGGGCTCCACTCCTGGCCCCATGCCTGCCCCCAGCTGTGGCTTCAGCCTCCTTACTACTGTCCAGGTCCCCCTCCTCCTGGAGACACAGCCCTACTCACAACCTTGGAGGGAGTGGGGTGGCAGACAGGAGTAAGGGGGCTGGCTTTCAGCACCCTCACTACTTAAAATGTTCCAGCGCCACTGACTAAAGGATGATATTCCAGATTTAAAACCTAGAACACCTGAGTTCTTTGAGACAGTTGGCAGGTGACAATCAGGACTCAGGTGGCATCCAGCATTTGAAGGCTCACTGAGTGCTTGTGACTTAAAAAGAACCTAGCTTTCATTTCCCAGCTGGGATCTGGGGGACACAAAAAGATATAAGCAAACTTATGAAAGCTTGTGTCTTTTACAATATCGTATATTATTTGATATACAGCAGAGAAAAAAAGACAGTTGAACATAAAACTGGATATTGATTTGCAGCTTTTTATTCTCACACAGTGCTGCATTCAGTAAAGAATTGGGATGACTACAGTACATATGCACTTTCAAATGTTAATGTATAATTCCGGTGAGCATTGCTGAACTTCTATACTTTTTCTGTATCTCAACAACCAAGCTCATTTATTTCTTAACATTACAATCTCCATTTCTTATGCAAACTAATGGTGTCTGTAACCTTGTAGACTCTGCTCACTTGTTCTCCACCATCAGCTGATTCTCCAGCCTCTATTCTCCTTATCATCCTTTCCTTCCTTCTGCCCTCTTTTTATCCTCCTTTTTCTCTCTTCCATCACAAAATATTATTTCTGAGCATTCCTTTGAATTTTAAAAAGGGTCACACCCCTTTTTAGTTTTTTATTACCACTGTAGAGAATAAGATTACTTGGAGCAACATTCATTAGAATAATGTACTTTAAGCGAATGTTTATTTATTTTGAATTCTAATAAAGTACCTAAAGTAATAAAGTAGAATCTACATGCCTTTACCAAAAAAACAAAACAAAAAAATACCCAAGAAAAATACAATCACCTCAAAAATAAACTCAGCAGAAGCTCTTCTTTTCCAATCCTCCTGCACTCGCCCAAAAAAAAAAGGAAAAAAATTCCAAACACATTTAAATTAATTCCAAACAATGTACCAGTTAGGGTTCCTTCCCCACTCTGGACTCTAGGGTACAGATGTGGGGGCCTGCATGAAAGACCCCCTAAGCTTATTCTTACCAGCTTAGGTTAAAAACTTTCCCAAGGTACAAACTTTGCCTTATTCTTGAACCCTATGCTGCAACCACCAAGCGCGTTAAACAAAGAACAGGGAAACTTGGAGACGCTGTTCCCCAAATATCCCCCCAAGCCCTACACACGCTTTCCTGGGGAAGGCTTGATAAAAATCCTCACCAATTTGCACAGGTGAATACAGACCCAAACCCTTGGATCTTAAGAACAATGGAAAATCAATCAGGTTCTTAAAAGAAGAATTTTAATTAAAGAAAAGGTAAAAGAATCACTTCTGTAAAATCAGGATGGAAAATACTTTACAGGGTATTCAGATTCAAAACACAGAGTATCCCCCTCTGGGAAAAACCTTAAAGTTACAGAAAACAGGAATAAACCTCCCTCTTAACACAGGGAAAATTCACATAAAACAAAAGAGTAAACTAATCCGTCTTGCCTGGTTTACCTATACTGGTTGCAATGTTGGAGAAGATAGATTTCTGTCTGGCTTCTCTCAGTCCCAAGAGAGAACAAACACTTAAACAAAGAGCACAAACAAAAGCCTCCTTCCCCCTCCCCCCCCAAGATTTGAAAGTATCTTGTTTCCTTATTGGTTCTTTGGGTCAGGTGCCAGCCAGGTTAGCTGAGCTTCTTAACCCTTTACAGGTAACAGGATGTTGCCTCTAGCCAGGAGGGATTTTATAGCACTGTATACAGAAAGGTGGTTACCCTTCCCTTTATATTTATGACAGCGCCCTTCCCCACAAACTTCATCTCTTATCAAGCTTCTCCCTCCCAAAATCCTGGGTATAGAGATGGCTGTGACTGCCTTTCTTAAAGGGCTGTCAGTTTAGGCTTTGTTGGACCAAGCAGGGAATAGAGTCCAAAGCTGAGGGTCACTCTTGGAGAACATGCTTCTGATAACTCTTCTTCTTTTATACTGAGACTCCCGCTCAAGTATCAAAACCACAGCAGACGAGTCTGTTGATGGAACAGTGTCTTCCCCTAGTGCCTTCGGGGAGTACTCTGGTTTAATTAACCTTTTTAGAGTAGGTCATCAAAATAGGACTGTCACCCTAAAAGGCTGCTTTTACCCCAATCTGAATATGCAAGAGATAGCGGTCTGTCAACAATATTGTCCTAATTTCCAGCTGCCTAACTTGCCATCTCATCACCAATATGACATCATGAGCATGACCAGTCACGTGAGCTGAACCTGAAATAGTATCACGGTGATCTCAGCTGATTCTAAACTGATCCTAAGAATTCATCATCCAAGCTAACAATACATTCACTGAGTAATATTATGTTGGCTCTGCCAAAGCCACTGTGGTGAGAAACGTACAAGGTCCTGCATAGAGGTAGTCAGATAGGTTCAAATTTTGAAATTTCAATGTGATTTTTCATTGAAATTCAAAATTCGAGGGGAAAAAATGGGCTGAATTTTCAAAAAAAAAAAACAATCCCAAGCAATTACAATTTCCTATTTTTCAACCAGCTCTGCCCATGCTTGGACTGTGTCATGCGGCAGAGGAATTGGAACCCAGAACTAGATCCACCTTAACTCTGTTGTAGGACTCACTCTCAAGACGGATGCCCTGTGTTTAATTGAAATGGATCTCCTACATTTCAGGCTGGATGAAAACAACATTGCCATGCTGCTTCCACTCTAATACCCCTTAGCCTTATGTTGTACCAAATGTGTGGTTAATAACACCTGTACACAAACTGCTTGTCTTGCTGCATTATGGCAATATATGCAATATGAGGATGCCTCTCCCTTAAGTAAATGATTGAAAATTGACACTTTATTATATGCCAGTCTGGCAAACATTGCTAAATAGCCACAGAAAGCAAATCTTGAACCCACATTCAGACAAGAAATCTGATCTAAAGAGTTACATCCATGGTCTGAGAAGGTTCATTCTGCTCTGGTATTTACTCATGGTTGCCATTAAAAATTCTAAATTTAGCAAAGTTACTGAACCATGGTAGCAGTTGCCACAGGATGGTGAGATGCTACAGTTATTTCCCATTCTAATTGTAAGAATATACTGCAAGTTGAAATTAAAGGAAGAAGCTGAGCAACTTATATTTCTGAATGTTTGACCATTCCCATCCTCTCATTCCTTAACGCTGAAAGCCTTCCTTTCCTTCATCTGTCCAGATTTTCTCAGCTCAGCAGCTCCCTCACACAAACTGACCCAAATGTTGTAATTCCCTCTCTTCACTCTGCTCCCAGCGCTAAATAGCAACTCCCAAGAGCATCCTTATCCTTGGTGACATTTTTTTGTTAGTGGTCTCCATTTCAGTACTCTCTTCTTGCTACTCTGCTCTATTCAAATCTTGCATGTTTCTTGATTTTCTTGGAATGCCATGGGATAATTTTTTCTTAGCTTAATATCACCAGGAAAGTCCAGAAATGCATTCAGTTTAAAGACAATACCCAGATCAGCTGTGATTGTCAGACCTAGTGACCTCCTGTGTTGGATTTTAACAAATGTAAGGGGCCTTTGTGGGTTGAAGAAAAGTAGGAGGGAAGGTACTACTCGTTTAAAGTTTCAATACAGTCTGAGTTATAAAATGGTTTCTATTTTGTTTGAAGAAGTACAGTCATCCCTTCCAAAAATGCACATATAAGATTTTGAACTTATTCCATCTGTCTTCTCAAAAGAATGGGGAAAAAATACAAAAGCTGAGCCAACAGCAAAACTTTTATTTATGTTATGATATGATATTCTTTATAGAGAGACAATAAGCAACTCAGGACCAATAATGTCATTTATGATTTTTCAATAGATTAATCAAATTCAGAGTCTGATTAAAATACACAAGTTCATAATTTTATTGACTTTCTAAAAGTCACTCTGATCTTTAACTTTTTCCACTGTTCTCTTTTATTAGTATTATTAATTACGTAAATAAAGAAATATTCCTCACAATTCCTTAGAATGATGGCCAGTGTCTACACAGTAAATGTAAAATGGAAATTTCTTGTATTGCCATTTTTTTTCACTGTCAATTTGAGTGAACAGAATTGAGAGAGAATTTAAATTCAGATGCTTTCTCTCCTGGCGTTTCATTTATGTAAGAGATGACAAGGATGTGTGCCATGTAACATGATGTTACAAAATTATAGGGTATCATAACACCATGAAGCCATTGTCCATCATGAAGCTGAAATGATGATAGTAACAACTACCTGCAAATCAGTAATGTGACATGGCATAGTAAACCTAGAACTTTGTGACATTTTTTTGGTAAGGAAATGTGAAAACAGGCAAAATTCACCAACGTTCAGTTGTTCCAGCAAAATTTCTTGAGGGGATTAGAGCTGGGTCCTACACAGGCAAGTTTTGTCTGGTTTTAGATTTGGTTTAACTAGATCCTTTTACCCCTCACTAGTCCAGGCTCCCACTGACAAGCCTCTGTGCTTCATTCTTTTGTGCCCTTCAGAGTGCGATTCCTTTTACCCACTCCTCACATCTTAATGACTACAGAGTACAATATTTTGGAGCTTGTCTACACTGAATCTGAGGGTGCATCTATGCAGCAAGTAGACACCTATTGCTGGCTCATGCCAGCTGCCTTGGGCTTGCGGGGCTCAGGCTGCGGGGCTGTTTCATTGCTGTGTAGACTTGTGGGCTAGGGCTGGAGCCCAGGACTTAGGACCCTGCAAGGTGGGAGGATCCCAGAGCTCAGGCTCCAGCCCAAGCCCAGAAGTCTACACTGAAACTATTCCACAGCCTGAGCCCTGCGAGTCCGAGTCGGCTGGCACAGGCCAGCCACAGGTTTCTCTTTGCTCTGTAGACACATTCTGAGAGTGAGCTGCCAGCCTGGGTTACAGGGCTCGTTCTAGTGCTTTAAAAATAGCTGTGTAGACCCACTTCATAGCACCCGCTTCATCACTGCGGCTTGCGTTGGATTTCAGGCTCTCAAGGCTTCCCCCATTCCCTCTCAGGCTTAAAAGCCCAGGCTCCTTCCTAAGCCGCAATGTTGAAGCACTATCTACAAAGATAGTTTAAGAGTGCTAGCACAAGCCCTGCTAGTACAAGTCTGTGGACCCAGGCTGGGAGGCTTATTCCCAGATGCAGTGTAGACATGCCCTTGAAGTTTAAGAATTGAATTCATTATATCCAGTCTTATAGTTGCTCTTTCCTGTGTACATCTACATATCCACACTGAATATCTAAATTTGACAGCCCATTAGTTTTACAGTATAGTAACTCCGCCGACTTCAATGAAGTTCCTCTTGATTTTCACTGTTGCAAGAGAGAAGAGATTCATGCCTGTGATGTGCACTTAAAGAAAATAGAAAACATACAAAATGCATGCTAGCTCATTTGTACCTTCTTTATTTCTCAGCCAGTTCTTTTCGAGTGAAGCAAAGCATGATTTTGTTTTCATTGCATTACCTGGGGCAAGATAAAAACAAATGTTTTGGAAGATGAAGAAAGGTGGTGGTGGTGGATTATGCTCAAAGCTCCAGAAAAGCACCTGAAATGTTAATAAATTTCATCCCCCAAAATACTCAGTGATGAAATTGTATTTGAAGCATAAGGAACAATAATCCAACAATTTATATTTGCATAAAGTTATAAAGAAAAGGAGTACTTGTGGCACCTTAGAGACTAACAAATTTATTTGAACATAAGCTTTCGTGAGCTACAGCTCACTTCATCGGATGCATTCAGTGGAAAATACAGTGGGGAGATTTATATACACACACAGAGAACATGAAACAATGGGTTTTATCATACACACTGTAAGGAGAGTGATCACTTAAGATGAGCTACTACCAGCAGGAAGGAGGGGGGGAAGGAGGAAAACCTTTCATGGTGACAAGCAAGGTAGGCCATTTCCAGCAGTTAACAAGAATGTCTGAGGAACAGTGGGAGGTGGGGAGGGGGGAGAAATAACATGGGGAAATAGTTTTCTTTATGTAATGACTCATCCACTCCCAGTCTCTATTGAAGCCTAAGTTAATTGTATCCAGTTTGCAAATTAATTCCAATTCAGCAGTCTCTCATTGGAGTCTGTTTTTGAAGTATACATTGTACCTTCAAATCAGCAGCACTGCAATGGGTACCCGCTTGGCCCCACAGTATGCCAACATTTTTATGGCTGACTTAGAACAACGCTTCCTCAGCTCTCGTCCCCTAATGCCCCTACTCTACTTGCGCTACATTGATGACATCTTCATCATCTGGACCCATGGAAAAGAAGCCCTTGAGGAATTCCACCATGATTTCAACAATTTCCATCCCACCATCAACCTCAGCCTGGACCAGTCCACACAAGAGATCCACTTCCTGGACACTATGGTGCTAACAAGCGATGGTCACATAAACATCACCCAATATCGGAAACCTACTGACCGCTATTCCTACCTTCATGCCTCTAGCTTTCATCCCGATCATACCACACGATCCATTGTCTACAGCCAAGCTCTACGATACAACCGCATTTGCTCCAACCCCTCAGACAGAGACAAACACCTACAAGATCTCTATCATGCATTCTTACAACTACAATACCCACCTGCTGAAGTGACGAAACAGATTGACAGAGCCAGAAGAGTACCCAGAAGTCACCTACTATAGGACAGGCCCAACAAAGAAAATAACAGAACGCCACTAGCCATCACCTTCAGCCCCCAACTAAAACCTCTCCAATGCATCATCAAGGATCTACAACCTATCCTGAAGGACGACCCATCACTCTCACAGATCTTGGGAGACAGGCCAGTCCTTGCTTACAGACAGCCCCCCAACCTGAAGCAAATACTCACCAGCAACCACACACCACACAACAGAACCACTAACCCAGGAACCTATCCTTGCAACAAAGCCCGCTGCCAACTCTGTCCACATATCTATTCGGGGACGCCATCATAAGGCCTAATCACATCAGCCACACTATCAGAGGCTCGTTCACCTGCGCATCTACCAATGTGATATATGCCATCATGTGCCAGCAATGCCCCTCTGCCATGTACATTGGTCAAACTGGACAGTCTCTACGTAAAAGAATAAATGGACACAAATCAGATGTCAAGAATTATAACATTCAAAAACCAGTCGGAGAACACTTCAATCTCTCCGGTCACTCCATTACAGACCTGAGGGTGGCTATCCTTCAACAAAAAAACTTCAAAACCAGACTCCAAGGAGAGACTGCTGAATTGGAATTAATTTGCAAACTGGATACAATTAACTTAGGCTTGAATAGAGACTGGGAGTGGATGAGTCATTACATAAAGTAAAACTATTTCCCCATGGTATTTCTCCCCACTCCCCACTGTTCCTCAGATGTTCTTGTTAACTGCTGGAAATGGCCCACCTTGATTATCACCACAAAAGGTTTTCCTCCTTCCCCCCTCCTTCCTGCTGGTAATAGCTCATCTTAAGTGATCACTCTCCTTACAGTGTGTATGATAATACCCATTGTTTCATGTTCTCTGTGTGTGTATATAAATTTCCCCACTGTATTTTCCACCGAATGCATCCGATGAAGTGAGCTGTAGCTCACGAAAGCTTATGCTCAAATAAATTTGTTAGTCTCTAAGGTGTCACAAATACTCCTTTTCTTTTTTGCGAATACAGACTAACACGGCTGCTACTCTGAAACTGTTATCATAAAGTTATAGGCACCTGAACACAGGGGCTTAAATTTAAAGTTCATCATAACTATAATATCATGGTATAATAGGTTTGGAAAAAAGATATAATTGCTGCTACAAAAAATGATTAATGGAAATCCTTTAATGGAGTGCTGTTTATTTTTAATCAAATAATTCCTGGTCCAAGTCCTAAAAGTGACAGAAATGTAACAAATGTGTCAATTAGATGCATATGGACAAAATTCAGCTTCCTCCTAATGTAAACTTCACCACTTACTATTACACATTTGGGAAATATAAGCAAGCTGTACCCTGTGTGCATTTGGAAAAGGGAATGGCAGAGCTATAGAATGTTTTAGTGGATGACCATGCAGCGGAGTATCCTTACTTTATTTCAGAACACCTGTGGAGTTGATTAATGAAGTTGTCTTTAGGCCTCTCCATTAACACTAATTTTAGTCTTATTTAACCATAATTACCATAAAACATAACTGTGAAGTCTTATTTCATTAAGCCTAAGCTTTGATGAATTCCACATAATTTATTTTACGTAAACTTTAAGATGCTTTCTCTTTCTCTGTCTTCATTTCCCTTTAATGCATATAACTTATAAGAAATTAGTCTTTTATTTTTACAGGTGGATAATTGCATTATTTTGTAGTATTATTGTACTTGTGTCACTACCACCGTCAATACCTTCATATTTAAGCTCTTATTAGTAGAGTCCTGCACAGATACAAATTGATATCAGCGGATGCGGATATCCATGGAGCTGCTGGGCTGTACAGGGAACTGCAGTGGTGAAAGGAGCAGCATGTGGGGCAGCCGCCCAGGAGCAGTGCCCCGCACCGGCAGCTCCTCTAGCACAGCTGTACCGCCTGCAGTCCCTTCCATGCAGCGGTCTGCATCTCCTATCCGAGGCCATGCGTGTCACTTGAACACGTGAGCGGGACTAGGGCCAGCTGCCAGTGAGCCTGGTGCCTGCCCCAGTGCGGGGGCTGGAGGCAGGGCTGTGGGCGGTACAGAGGGAGCTGCTGGCATGGGGTGCTGGCTCCTGGGAGTGGCTTCCCCCTGGTGCTGCTCCTTTGGCCACTGCAGTTCCTAGTACAGCACTGCAGCTCTACATATGCCGATTTATATCCTAGGATATCCACATCCGTGGATATAAATTTGTATCCAGGTAGGGCTCTGCTTATCAGTCTGGGTGGGGAAGGCCATTGTCATTTCAAAAGATAAATATAGTGAGCCACATTTTGCTCTCAGTTGTACTGGTCTAAATGTGGAGTGACGCTAGCAACTTGGTTATTCCAGCTTTACATTAGTGTGAATGACAATGTAGTCCCAGATTTTAATCCACAAGGGACCATTAGCTCTTCTAGTCTGAACCCTTTATTATACAGTATTTCATCCAGTTATTTTGTATCGCTGTCCACCAATTTAAGAGCTGGGAAAACTGATTTGATCCACAAGCTGCTGGACAGCTTTAGGATAAATGGGTAATGTATACAGGGATAGATCCCTTTCTTCTACTCCTGAGTGCCCCATTGCCTTTGGACAGCTTGAGAGATGTGAGCTGACTGGCTCTTTCTTCCTACAACCATTTGCCTCTTGCCCCCTTTTTACCTGAACCTAGCATCCATCCCTATAGTTATATGGTACAGGAACTGTGTTTTCAGGTTGTTGTGGGTCTGATTGATTGCCCGTTCAAGAGGTCAGGAAGGAATTTTTCCCAATAGGGCCTAATTGCCTGGCCCTAATGGATTTTTTCACCTTCTTCATAACATCGTGAAGACACAGTTAGATAAATAGGCATAGAATTTAGGTATTGTGTGCATATTAGTTCATTGTAACTGGTGTCCACTGTGGATTAAAGGCCAAAGGATCAGCAACAAGAAATTAAGAGATGCAGGATTTCACTGTTGGATCCAGGTCTATGGAAAAACGGAGACCCAATGCCATATAGACCTGTGCCTTCTTTCATACCTTCTGTCCTCTTCACAGAGGGGAAGGTGAGAGGATTCAGCAGCAGATGCTTAATCTTAGGAGTAGTCAGCAGAGTTATGGGCTATATCAGTGGTTTTCAAACTGTTTTAATAGGGACACCAGGACTGGCATTAGAATTGCTGGGGCCCGGGGCTGAAGCCCAAGCCCCACTGCTTCAGGCCAAAGCCCAAGGGCTTCAGCCCTGGGTGGTGGGGCTCAGGTTACAAGTCCCCCACTTGGGGCTGAAGCCCGTGAGCTTTGGCTTTGCCCCCTCACTGGGGCAGTGGAGCTCAGATAGGTGGGCTCAAGCTTCAGTTCCCATTCTTGGGGTCATGTCATAATTTTTGTTGTCAGAAGGAGATCACAGTGCAATAAAGTCTGAGCACCCCTGGGCTATATGATAGAAGCTCTACCCTGGATCAATCTAAATGCCTAGTATGGGGAGATTGGCAAATAGTGTCCCTCTCCAATGTTACATTTTAATTAAGTTGCAGCCAGCAGTTTAAAATCCATCCCTGTGTTTGTCTTCATTAATTTGTGCATCCTGATCAATCAACCCAGTAAGTTGTGTTTGACTAAAGCATGTCTTCCAGAAAGACATCCAGTCTTGATTTGAAGACTTTAAGAGATGTCAGTAGAATTTGTTCCTCATTCTTTCTAATAATTGATGCATTCTCTTCAATAAACTCCATAACATCACCGTGGTACTCTGGTTTTATGCCAATGTAATGCAGTGATAAATCAGGCCCAGTATTTTAGGATACACTTCAATTAAAGTACAGAACATCAAAACCAGTATTTTTTTTCATTTCTTATTGACCAGTTAGCATAACGGAGAACCTATACAATGCCCAAAATTTAGAGAGAGAATAGTAAATGTTTATTTTGTAGATTAAAACATTTTTCAAACAGTAGGAAAACATGACAAAGTTAATCTTATTCCATATTAAATATACCATTTCCATGCTATATTAGGTCTTATTTGGGGTGAAAAGTAGTATACAACCGTGAAGAAATATTCTCAGTCAAAATGAGCCAAAAGAACATGCTTTCCTGGAAGAAAGAAATCTAGCCAGCCCATCCAGGCACCTGAATGTACAGCAATTCTAGGTCTCATTAATTGCCTTTTATCCAGAAAAAAAAAAGGAGGGGGGGCGGGCATGCTTTATATTAAGGTTACATGTATAAATAGTTTGAGGAGTTGATAAATTATTTACTGAAGTTGTACTAAATGGTTATTGACTGGTTTTGAGTCCAACAGGTCAATAGATCATTTATAACTATGGCTTATAATCAGCTCTTAGTACCTTCTACTATTGTGCTTCTAGCATATATTTGTCACATTTGCTATGATGTTAGTGACATGCTTATAATATCTGTTAATCATTTATTAACATTGTGTAAACCATTTATAAATGCATCCTTAATATAAAGTGACCACAAGTATACATTCAGCTATAGTAGTAAATGTAGAGGAGAAGACAGCTAAAAGTTTGGTAGTAGAAACAAACATTTTTACTACCCTGAAAGAGCACCTTGTGTGGGTGTTGTATGTTCTCAAACAAGTATGTGCCTTGCTTCCATTTGCAAGTTTTCTAGTAAATAAATACACCTTTTTCCTCATCTCCCCTCCCTGTGCATCACTGCACTCATGTCCTTTAGGAATCACAATGCTTCACCAAGGTAGTCAAATCAGTTGGGGGAAAAAAACAGGCTGAGTTCTTGAAGTACTGTACAGATTTAAAGAAAGCTCACAATAGTAGATTATCAGTGAAATAACCACTGCTGGCAAATATATTTATTTATAACTTTGAAACGCTGTTGAGGCGTGGGTTCGCAATTCATTGATAGACAAGAAAAAGAAACTTCTTTTGAAGACTAGATACAGTTCTAGGATTTTTCTTTTTTTCTTTAGATTATCATATCTTTCTGCATTTCATGGTCACGTGCTATTGTTAAGACAGGTCATGTCTGCAACATCCTTATTTTATTTTAAAAAAAGTCTTGTTGCCTTGGCAACTGCCATATTGCCTTCTTGAAATAACATGCACGATACAGACTTTGATCTCTTGCACTGTAGAATATTCAAGGGAATATGTTCAGTGGAAAGCACATTTTTTTTCAAACTTTAATGAGGTTTGAATGATATTTTTAACCATTTTTCTATCTTCTCTTCTCATTTAAAGCACTTCTATAATGAAAAGAACACAGTGCACCAATAAATGCATTCATACCTATTGACCCTGTCAGAGTTACCAATATTTTTATTAAAGACAAATAGAATTGTTGACAGTATTCATTATTTTCTGGACTGATATTATTAAAGTTATGGCAATGATTTGATTTAGTCACTTCATCCCACTTGTTCCACTTTCCTCAAATAGCTCAGACAATAAAGTCATGAAGTTAGTACAGGTAGCCAGGTTTCTCATACCCCACATTTGTCTCAATTATTTTATTAATATAGTCCTCGATTTTAGGGCCAGAGGGGTCCATTATATTAATCTAGTCTGACCTCCTTTATAACACAGGCCATAGAATTGCATCTAGTAATTCCTGCATCAAGCCATTAACATCTGTTTTGAGCTATGGCCTATCTTTTTAGAAATATATCATCAGAATAGCCATAATGGGTCAGACCAATGGTCCATCTAGCCCACACTCCTGTCTTCTGACAATGGCCAGTTGACAAGAGCCAGTTGCTTTGGAGAGAATGAGCAGAACATGGCAATTATCAAGTGATCTATTCCCTGTCATCCAGTCCCAGCTTCTGGCAGTTGGAGGTGTAGGGACACGCAGAGCATGGGATTGCGTCCCTGGCCATCTTGGCTAATAGTCATTGATGAACCTATCCTCCATAAACGTATCTAATTCATTTGTTATATTTAAATGGCACTCTCATACTTTTGACTGTTCCACACTAGCTCCTCCCTGTACTTTACCAACTTCTTTCCTATCATCTTTACTGGGATATAGAATTCTTTCTTTAAGGGATGTCTCCACCTGAACTGTGTGCTCCTCTGAACCTGTCAACTTTCCTTCAGCCCTTAGTTTAAAAAATCCTCTACAAATCCTTTTGAATTCCATTTTTACAGTTGATATTTTGCAAGCAAATCCTAGATTGTGACTGGATCTTATATAAGTGCATGGGAGAATGCAGAATGCATTGCACACCTTATATGCTCTGCATAATTCCTTCATCCTGCATCCTCTCTGCACTGGGTCAGGGAATGGGTCTGGTGCACATGTGCTGCACCACCTGAAGGGTTATAGCAGGAGGCATGCTTTCCTGTAATGGGGTGTTCACCTTACATTTGCCCTTTAGAGATTAATGTAGGCTAAGAAGGGGGCCAATTAACCAGACAGGCCACAGCTGAGAAAACCAGATGGCTCAAGCAATCTCCTGACTAAATAATAAGGGAACCCAGCTGAACGGGAATGAGCTGGGCTGAGTTTATAAAGGCAGGAAGCTGACAGCAGAGGTATGGATGCTGCAGGGAAATAGCCTGCAATTACTCCCTGGGAGAAGGGAGATTTGTTTGGGGTTATAGAGGCAAGTAGTATGCAGTTACTCACGAAGGGGAGGGAGTTGTGGGAATTGCAAACGGGGGGGGGGGGGGGGGGGAAGAGCCAGAAGGTAAGGAACGGGCTCAGGGAAAGGCATTAAGGTCCAGGAGGGAACAGACCTTGGCTGCTGACTAGAGGTTCCCAGTGTTGAGGGTTAGCCCTGGTTCCTCTGCCAGCCACTGGGGAGGTGGCACCCCAGGGACAGTCACTAGGAAGATTGCCTGCTAGTGAGGAAACCCTTTGGTACCCCAGAAGGGGAAAACATGTATTGTGGCCTGACTGGAGGGCCAAGTCAGACAGGAGCACCCAGAGTTGGTGAGAGGAAAAGAGAAAGCAGCATTATGTCATGTAGCAAGAGGCAGCCCCACACCTGGAAGGAGCTAATCCCAGAATGGCCAGGAAGAGGTACCCCTAATAGATTCATAGATATTAAGGTCAAAAGGGACCATTATGATCATCTAGTCTGACCTCCTGCACAATGCAGGCCACAGAATCTCACCCACTCAGTCCTGCGATAAACCTCTCACCTATTTGAGCTATTGAAGTCCTCAAATCATGGTTTAAAGACTTCAAGGAGCAGAGAATCCTCCAGCAAGTGATCCGTGCCCCATGCTACAGAGGAAGGTGAAAAACCTCCAGAGCCTCTTCCAATCTGCCCTGGAGGAAAATTCCTTCCCAACCCCAAATATGGCAATCAGCTAAACCCTGAGAATATGGGCAAGATTCACCAGCCAGATACCCAGGAAAGAATTCTCTGTAGTAACTCAGATCCCACCCCATCTAACATCCCATCAAAGGCCATTTGGCCTATTTACCATGAATATTTAAAGATCAATTAATTGACAAAATCATATTATCCCATCATACCATCTCCTCCATAAACTTATTGAGTTTAATCTTAAAGCCAGATAGGTCTTTGGCCCCCACTGCTTCCCTTGGAAGGCTATTCCAAAACTTCACTTCTCTGATGGTTAGAAACCTAATGATGAGGTGGAGCCTGTGACAGAGCCCCTTGGGATGGAGAGATGGCAGAAGCTTTGAATCATTCCAGTGAAGGACTCATGATCAATAGCACCCTGAGCTGATAGTGATGACATACCTTTATTAGCTACAGAACCAAAGACCCTACATCATAATTTGTCTTTGTCTATATTGAATAAATAGCTCCCTAACCCAATAATAATATACTTGGGGCACAGATCCTGGAAACAATTCTTGAATGGATATACAAGTGCTTCTTAAGGGGATGATCCAAAGTCCATTGAACTCAACTGAAGAAAAACTCCTATTGATGTCAATGGGCTTTGGACCAGGTCCTGAATGAATAATGCCTCAAGTGAATTCCAGAGGCATGCTTAGAAACCATATTTATTTAGTATTTATTTTTTAAGAACTGACAATGTGTTAAGTACTGTTCAAGATGATCCCTGCCTCAAGAAAGCTCCTGCAAATCTAAAAAACCTGATAGACATGGGATAGACCTGATGCATTGGGAAGCTGGAATGAATAGGATGTTAGGGTTTTATTAGTTAGTGAGGTTAATATTGTCTCACTCGTTGTGTGACTCACAGAAGAACTTGCCATTGAATAGGTAAATATGGGCTTTAACCAGTAAAACATTTGATTTATATATATAAAAAAGCCATATACAATACACATCACTCAGTGTAGATCTTGGTGATGTTATTTTTATTTTATATGTATGTAGGAAAATTTATGTAAAAAAAGTGGCCACAGTATTAAAATAAAACCTCAAAATGTCCTCAACTAACTCTAAAATGTAACATGAAACAATGACAAAACTGAGGAAATTCAGGTTTAGGATTCTCAGCTGAGATCTTCAAAGGCTCCTGATGGGATCTGGGCACCTGACTCCTTTAGTCTACTTTGAAAATTCATGTCTGAATTCTCACCTTCAGTAACTCCTCATGCCTACTGGGGCATCCTCAGGGCAGATTTTGAGGCAGATTTATTGTGGTCTTTCCCTACTATGGAAAATTGACTTGGGCATATACTTGTGTTATTTCCTGCCAAGTTTTGGGTGTCACCAGCCTTCATTTATTGTGCTTAGGTGGCATGGTAGGCATATCTAAACACCCTTCCAGGTATGTGATACCATATTGAAGAAAAAATGGCGGAAAAATAAGGCCTGAGTAGCTTTAAATGTCTTTGCTTTGAAAAGATCTTCTCCATTGTTCTTCAAAAGGTCCAGATTGTGATACTCTGACTTTCATTGAATGGCACACTACAGCACAAATATTCCTGTTGAAGTCTTCCTCCTTAAACCAGTCTTTAAAAAGAAAAATAATCCAACCCCCCCCAATAATGCATTAGGGAATTGCCTTAGAATTCAGAATAAGTTTAATGACTTTAAAGACAGTTTAGTAGGTAATTCATTTCAGCACAAAGAACCTTCAGCACATGTGCCAAGTTTATGTGTGAAAGGATTTCAGTCAGCTAGGTTCATACTTCCTGATGCAGGAACAGAATAATTTGAAGTCCAAAATGTGGCCCTTATTATATATTCAGCAGTTCATAAAAAAGCCATAAGCTGATACATAGAATATTGCATAAAATGCTCATCAAACATTTTAAAATAATGTAAAATATCAGTAAAACTTTGTAAATAATTTATAAACAGAAAAATGGATAAAAGTTTGAGATCGTTTATAACAAACAGTTTAACCAACTGTAATATACAGGCAAAGCTACAGACAGGACTATGATTTGTAGGGTCATTTGGGGAAGAACTGTACTGCCCTCCATGGGGTACTCCACACTATTAAGTAAAAAAGAAAGGTTACATTTTTGCTGGACTTGCTCAGGCCAGGGAAGGTTTCAGGGCTCGGACCATGATGCATGGATTCATCAACTGAAATTCCTTCGGCTTCCAATCCTGCTGTAGTGTAGCTTAAATCATTGGGGGAGGTCTGGCCTCCACAATCACAATAGGAGGTCAGGCTTGATAAAGATTTTACTTTTTTTTTTCTTCTTAAAAATATGTTTTCATTTAATGATTTTTCTGTGGAGAAAGGCAGCTTTTCAAGCATAAAATGTCCTTCCCCTATAGCAGAGGTAGTTTGAAAAATAAAACTCAATAGCAGGTTTATTTCAAATATATTGTTTTCTAGGGTTCCTCTTCGGGAACATATTGTTCTCCCACTCTTTATTTTTGTGCTGAACTCAATGGAAGGCTAAAGTGGGCTGTCCTGGAGCTTATTTCCAGTTATTGATCAGTCAGTTTGAAAAGGACCTGGAGTCACCCCAGTATAGGGCGATTGTCTCCCCTACTCTCTGAGTTGAATCCCCACTCAAGTACAGCTGCCTCTAGGGGCACAATGGGGGCAATTTGCTGTGTAAGTCAAGCCCATCTATTTCCGCCCCCACCCATCAAGATATCCTTGTAAGTACGTCAGAAGAAAATACACCATTTTGAATATTAGTAATACTGATCAATTACATAGCACTTTACTTTGTTTACCTCCTTTCGTTCAGAGTACCAAAATGTTTAGCAGACTGTATGTTGACAGCAGCACCCACTGGAACCACAGAAATGCAGAATTTCTGTACCAACACAATACACAATGGTGCTTAGAAAAGGTAATGGAAAATAACTACTTCCATTTATATTATGCAGGGATATTTTAAGCACAATGCTGATAATTCCAAGGTGGAGTTTAACCAAGACACTAGAGTTAGCATTACTACATTGTCTAAAAATGCCAGAATTTAATTTAGCAACCACAGATTTACATGATCTTGATTTTACTTATCCTACAAAGGGTGCCACCACCCGCATCACAAGGTCCCTTAGCACCATGCTGGGGTATTGCCTATCCAATGACTCAAAGGGAACCGTGCAATCTTCTAAAATGCCACCATTGTCTCTGGCACATACTACCTAGGTAATAGTAGTCAGTCTCTCATCCAAATACTGATCAAGCCCAATTGCATTCAATGTAGTTTGAGATCTGATGAAATCAATGTTGGTCAAGGCTTTCTAGTTCAGATTTGGTCCCTCAAGTTTTACAGCACACGCATATTACATTTGGCTGTGTACCTCTCCGGGGCTCATCAAGTGTGTGTGCTGATTCTGAAATCTATCGTGCCATTTTCTAGAGTAAAACAAACAACTGGGATAATACCATACCTGTCAAACCGCTTCAGATATAAATTCTGTAATAAAGGCAACCTTTTGTAAATAAATAAATAAAGTTAAGCATTCACAGAGGAGACATGCACGTAAAGAGGAAAACTGGAACAATGCATTTTATAAAGTGCAAATTGTCAAAACATATTCTATAATAACCTTACTTGCTGCAGTACATTTGTCTTCTGTTTTAAATGGCATTTTCATAAATTGAAAAGGATCATTTCTCTCATTAACCTTTAAGTAAGTAAAATAAGACATTTTAAGTGTTTTCTGCACATATTTCCTTGAGCCTCAGAAAAACTTATCATAGCTCCAAATCAGGAAGACATTTTAGGGGAGATAAATATATATATTTCTGGTTCTTTAGCATTTTTAAGATCCTTGTTTTCGTGTACAAACTGTCTTCTTGTCCTTAAGTTAAAATATGAATGTTTATATTGAATTTTAATCTTGCATATTCTTGTAAAACAATCTCTTTTACATTCTGAATTATTCCCTTTCAGTAAACTATTGTCTGGAGTTATTTAAGAGAAAATGCAACAGAAAAACAGCATCATATACCATGGGCAAGTTTTGAGTAGAATAACTGAACAGGGGAAGATTGAAAGGCATGGGGAATAGAGTCTGATTTGTACAATAAAGAGGAAGTGTGAGTTAGGGATCAGAGACCAGGGAAGAATAGAAACATCTCAGGAAGAATTAAAGAGATTCAGGAATCTCTTTCAGATAACGGCAAAAGAATGGGAAAAATATCTACTGCTGACTGATGGGGAATAGAACCCAATGAAGTCTTGTGATTGAGAATATGAGTGCCACTAAGGAATAGGAGGATATAAAGTGGGGCAGGGAGGGGAGGCAGGCAGGCAATGTGATCAATTATACAGAGGATCCTGAAATCCAAAGGGAGAATTTACACCAAATTAGTAAATGTACCGAGTCAGATTATGAAGATCAGTGAGTAACTTGTGAAGTATCTTTATTTTTCAAGGTTCTTAGGGTGGGAGTGATGTAATCCATCTCTAAGTACAAATAAAGAGAGATGCTGCTGCTGTGCTTTGGATATACAGAGAGTGGTGACAGTAAAGGAAGGACCTGGAATACTTTAAACAAGCAGAGATGACAGAATGAATACAATTTTCATCCGCAGAGTAGTCAGAGCATCAGACGTAGATGATGCTTTGGAGGTGGACGTAAGCAGCTTCAGACACTTGGGAAATGCGGAAGACAAAGGCATGTGAAAGGCCAGGGCCAAAGTGCAGGAACCTGAGATTGGAGTCAAAGAGAATCAGAGGTAGATATGTTTCAGTTGAAGATGCTCTTCTTACCAATAGATAGGATGACATTAAACTGAAGGACAGGAGGAGCAAAATGAGGCTGAACTGGGCATAAATGGCTGAATCTATCTCCCATTAAAATCAATGGCAAAACTTCTCTTGATTTCCATGGTGTAAGGTCAGTCCCAAAATGAGAAACGGGCCAAATCAGTGAAAGTTATGTAGATTTGGATACATTCCAGGTAGGAATGCTAACCATGCTAACCATGACTGAACTAATAAGGAAAATATTTAGTCAAAGGGATAAGATTAATAGTGAAGAGGGCTGGGGCCATCAGAGGAAACCCATAGCAGAGAGAAACGTCTATTATACTGATAGATGATTTTGTTCGGATGTTAATTCTGGGGAAGGGGTGAAACGAAAAAATGAGAGAAAAAAACACACATCACAAAAGCTGAGAACCAAGACTAAGGAAGGAAAATTAACTTTAAATTGAGACTTCAGGGATAGAAAAGTTTTTCTGTCTCCTCTTAAATTAATATGATAGAAAAACATTGTAGGCATGATTGCAGCTCTTGTATTCTAAGTCTATTGTATATTAAGTTATATGATAGTAAGAAGTTAAATCTCATTATCATAAAGGAAATATGATAAATATTTTCTTATTGCTTTTGTTGTTCAAAAGTACTGTGAAGACACACACTGCAAGATAAAATTACATTTTACTACAATGCCTCAAATTATACTAAGAAAAGGAGTACTTGTGGCACCTTAGAGACTAACAAATTTATTAGAGCATAAGCTTTCGTGAGCTACAGCTCACGATGAAGTGAGCTGTAGCTCATGAAAGCTTATGCTCTAATAAATTTGTTAGTCTCTAAGGTGCCACAAGTACTCCTTTTCTTTTTGCGAATACAGACTAACACGGCTGCTACTCTGAAACCTCAAATTATACTGACAGCTAACTCACATACAGTATCTGCTCACATAAAGTGAAGAGAAAAAGCCACAGAAATGCAGTGTAATTGTTCTTGTGAAAGTGCCCTCTAAGGAAATTAATACATTTCAATTTTTTTGTCCAATGTTGTATGTATTCTGTAGTTCAGAAAATAATATTTTATCATCCAAGACTATAAAGAGTACCAGTTTAGGTTTTGATGTCCAAATTCTGTTCTGAGTTGGAAAAGTGTAATTAAGGCAATAGGGTAACTCCCTTAAAATCAGTGCAGTTACTATGGTTTTACAGTGAGATTATTGTGCACAATTTAGTGCCTAGGCAATAATAAGTGTGTCTAAAACTTATCAAACATTATTTTTAAAAGGGGGGAAATCAGAAATAGGGAAGTCAAACCACTGCCTTCAATCACAAGGAATATGTATGATGATTCTGGCTCAACAATAAGGGCCCACTTCTGCCACCCTTGCTCACACTGAATTATATCTTGTTCCACAAGTACTGCCATTAATTTCAATACTTCAAGTTTAGAGGCTTCTTAATAAAAAGGAAGAGTTGCTTATCTTAATCACTGAAGACATGATTCTGCCACAATTCCTCTTATTCAGTTGTACCTTGTTTTGGGAATAGCCTCATGTCAGTGGTCATATATGATGTATGTATAATGCTATGAGATGTGTTTGGGAGCAAGTTTTAACAACAAAATTAATTTAATTAGAAAAATTAGTTTAGTCTGTCACTGTCTAACCTGAGATACTGTATTAATTAATAAAAAATATTAACAGATCAAGCATTTTGGAGTTATAACAGTTTTTTGCATTTACCTTTTTTATTTATGTATATCACACCTTTCATCTCAGGATCTTGAATAATTTAACAGATACTGATTTAATGAAATCCCTGTGAAGTGGGTAAATATATTTGTTTTCCAGATGGTAAACTGAGGCACAAGGTAGAAAGGTCACACAATGAGCATTGACAGAGCAGGATCTAGTTGGGAGTCCTGATTCCTCATCTTCTATTATAGCCACTAAAACCACTTTTCTTAGTTTGCAGCTTACAGACTCAAATGAACAATTACTTTCTGGAAACTTATAATTTATAGATATTTTAAAATTTGATATTTTATTACACTTAGTTAACAAAAAATAAATGTGCTCTTTCTATAAGCAGAACACATAATTCAGCTACAGCATTCAGACAAATATCTGGGGCTGTATTTATATCCACTGTCTATTATGAACAAGGCCTCTTGGTACCAGTATCTCCATGTGTCTATCAACATTATTTTTGTCAAATTCCAAGATGCTGATGAGAACCTCTGGCAGACTTTTGAAATTCCCAAGACTGTTTTCAAACTACCTTGAGGAATCCTGTTTTGGGGTCATGAATATTTTCTTTCTTTGAACAGGAATATTAGCATGGTTGCTTAGAAACCAAACAAAGGGATTCAAGGGAGAAAGAAGGTGTAAATGAAATAATGAAAATATCATCTGTGGCAACATCTGATTCAGACGGATACTGGAGAGAGGGGGCTTTGTGCATATACATTTAACAAAATTATATTTTCATTTCTGCCCAGCAGTTCTTGAGATGAATCTTAACATCCTTAATCTCTATTTGTTTAAAAAAATTACACCTTTATTCAGAAGTCCCATAGAAATTTTATATTATTTCAAGAAAGAACTGAAATTAGGAAGAACCTTCTGAAAAAGATTGCTTACTACAGTTTTTAAGACTCCAGTGGATAGTAACCACTTCTCCCATCCTGTTAGCCACCATGTGTGTAAAATTAAAATGGACAGTGATCTAGAAAATTACATAAATAACCTTTTATCACATTTGCTGCTCTTTAGAAATTAACAGCTCTCTTTTGATAATTCATGTTTCTGATGCAACTTTACACTGTGTGTATGTTCAGGCAAATGAATGTGTGTGCGGCATCTGTGGGAAGCTTAGACATATGGTAATACAACAGCACAATCTGAAGTTACCTCAGACCTTGAGACCCTCCATTCAAATAGGTTTAACAGATTCTGATTCAATGTGGCTTGGATATAGAACAGATGTAACCTGCTCAGGTTGGGACAAAAGAAGCATCCTGAAGTGCTGTTCAGCAAACCATCTGGCTCATTACACATTACAATGCTGCCTACTCAACTAGAGTTCATTCAGCGAACAAATAGCTTAGTTATTAAATGATCACTTTGAAGCTCTTTCTTACTTTAAAGATTCATAAGACCTGTCACTGAAATGTATTCCATAATTACAAATCCCATTTATTTCAGTGGGAATTGAGGATGCTTGAGGATTCAGTGGCACTTTTTAATCACATAGGAAGGGCCATATAATTCACATAAAGAAGAGGAGTACTTGTGGCACCTTAGAGACTAACAAATTTATTTGAGCATAAGCTTTCGTGAGCATGCATCCAATGAAGTGAGCTGTAGCTCACGAAAGCTTATGCTCAGATAAATTTGTTAGTCTCTAAGGTGCCACAACTACTCCTTTTCTTTTTGTGGATACAGACTAACACAGCTGCTACTCTGAAATAATTCACATAAAGATGGAAGCATGTGAATTCAGACATGCATGCTAATAATGGTCTGATCCTCATTTATGCTGACATCCCTTTACACCATTCTGGCAGTGTGAAGTAGGTAAAATTTAATTAACACCCCCATTAAAGGGCCCTTTCATTGGCATAGCAGTGTAATGGGCTCTTAGTGAAAATGAGAATCAGACCCAATGTGTGTATAAGGATACTGGGAATGAAGACTTGTCTCTAATGGTGGAATTTAACATAGAACAAGATATATGCAGTGTAGTTGTAGCTGTGTCAGCCCCAGGATATTAAAGAGGCAAGATGGGTGAAGTAATATCTTTTATCTGACCAACTTCTGTTAGAGGGAGAGGCAAGCTTTCAAAACATACAGAGCAACATTAGCAATCTCCCTCAGAACACCATCCTCACTACCATGGATGTTGTTTCCCTGTACACCAACGTCCCTCACAATGATACCATAGCTACCTGCCTCAAATATTTGCAAGACAACAGACAACTCTCAAATATCCACCCCGAACACATAGCCAAACTCACCTATTTCATCTTCACCCATAACAATTCTAGATTCAACTACAAACACCTTGTCCAACCCACAGGAACAGCCATGGGTACTAGGCTGGCTCCCCAATATGCCAGCCTCTTCATGGGCCACCTTGATGAATAATTTCTGGACAAATGCACCATGCAACCAATAATATATCTGAGATACATCAGTACTTTCTTACTTCAGACAGACAGCTTAAACATCCTCATAGATTTCCACCACAACTTCAACAGCCACTATCTGTCCATTAAGCTCTCTCTGGAACATTCCCATACTAGCAACAACTTCTTGGGCACCACAGTAAACTTCAGCAATGGAACACTACACACCAAGAAATCTGTTATCTACAGCTAGGCACTCAGATACCACAGAATATGCTCCAAGGAGAAAGTCTGGGATATACACCTTAGCACACTTGAAACCACCTTTACCAAACAAGGACACACTACCAGAGAAGTAGATAGCATCATGGAATAGGCATCCAATTACCCTGAGAGAACCTGCTTCAGTACAGAAATGAAAGCCCCTCCATCCACACAGCCCTAGTTGTCACCTACCTCCCCACACTGGAACCCATATGAGGTATCATTTAACTACAACTCATACTCAATGGGGACCCCATCATGAAATAAATCTTTCCAGAACCCCCACTTCTGGCCTTCAAACAAGCTCCCAATCTCTTCAAGCTCATCATCAGAAGCAAACTCCCCTCAGACCAGGACACACTAACTCAAAGCAGCACCAGATCCTGCCAGAACAACTGATACAAAACCTACAGGCATATGTCCTCTGCTACAATGATCAACCTCCCCCACCACCACAAGACACCTTTCAAGATCTGTTGATCCTAAACATGTCTATCTCAACATGTGGTATACCTCATCCAGTGCACTAAATACCCCAATAACAACTATGTGTGTGAAGCCAGAAAATCACTATGCTCATGGGTGGCGAGGGAATTGTGAGCTTTGTGAGGCTAGCCTTCTGCCTGGGACTCTGCCCCTCCCAGCCCCTTTCCCCCGCCGGAGCCCAATCCCAGCCCTCAAGCACCCGGTGAGCAGGCAGCTGAGCACGGCCCCAGCACAGCGGGCGGGTGGCATGCCCTCCCGCTCCCACTCCGGAGCGCTGGGTGGGTGGGCAGAACATCCCCCAGCCCCGGAGCACTGGGTGGGCAGGCAGCGCGCACACCGGTTCCAGCCTCTCCAAGTCCCTGGCTGCGGGCCAGTGGCAGCCCCCTGCCTGTGTACCAGGCCCCCTGTCCAGGGCAGGTGGAGGGACCCAGACTCCCCACAGCTGCCCATTCAGCTCTCCCCAACCGGCTCTAATGGGGGGCAGAGGCCTCAGAGCCACAGCCTGGCCATGATAAGAGCCGGGCAAGCAGCTGTGGGGGGCCATGGCGGATCCTCCACCTGTCAGCAATGTGGGGGGCCCATTTCCCCACCTCCTGGGCTCCCCACCGGCCTGGGGCATGTGGAGGGTCTGCAGCTCCTCACAACTGCCTGCACGCGGCTCTTACCATGGCCAGATGTGGCTCTAAGAGCTCTGGAGCCGGGTTGGAGAGAGCTGCGCAGGCAGCTGTGGGGAGCCGGCATGGAGTTGCAGACCCTCCTCTTGTCCCGGGTGGCTCTGGGGGTGCGGACAGAGGCCGGGGGCTGCTTGCAGCCCTCCCACACCCTGGGCAGGTAGAGGGTCCGCCCTGGCTCCCCATGGCTGCCCAGGCAACACACTGGCCTGGCTGGGGGTGGGGTGGTGGGGCCTTGGTGGGAAGAGGAGGGAAAGGGTGAAAAGTGGATGGATCAGGCCTGCCCACTTTCAAAAAGTGGGAGGGCTATGGCCCCCAGCCTGCCCCTCCCCAGTTCCAGCACCACTGGCCCAGCACTCGGCCACATGGGAAAGAGCCATGGTGGGAAGCAGGAGGGTGTTTGGGGATGGAGTGTGGGCAGAGTGTGGGTAGGCTGAGCCTTCCCCTGCCTTTGATACCCACCGCCCATGACTATGCTCTTGAATGAACTCACACAAGAAAATTATAAAAGACACAAAACACCCTATCATCTGTGGGTGAACACTATTTATAAAGTGATCACTCTGTATCTGACCTATCAGTCCTCATCCTCAAAGGAAATGCGCACAACGTTTTCAAAAGATGAGTCTGGGAGCTTAAATTCATAACTCTGCTAGACACTAAAAATCGTGGACTAAACAGAGACACTGGATTTATGGCTTATTACAATAATCTGTAACCCACTAACCCCTCTTTTTGTCCAATGACTGCAGAGCTATTAATGGGCCACTCTACCTCGAATGGTCCCTTAGAATATATGTTAACAATTCAGGCTAAACAATCTGTTCCACCTTGTATTTAGCTGTGATGCTAGGAGTACCTTTCAAGACCTGAAGAAGAGCTCCGTGTGGCTCAAAAGCTCGTCTCTCTCACCAACAGAAGTGGTATAACAAAAGATCTTACTTCACCCTCCTTGTCTTCTGTATAACAAGGTAGTTTACTTGATTTTACATATTACATAAAATAATTAATTATATTTATTATTTCTAACTGTGAATTATATATGATTGCACACAAAAACTACTTTAAAAGACATTAAGTTTGCAATGTAAAGCACCCAGAAGTTAAGAAATGCCAGAATTAATCTTTCCTGTGCAACTATAATTTGGCCCTTTTGTGCATATGTATTACGATAATCTTTAATTACATGATCACATACTTCTTTTCTACAGGCTTTTTCTATCAACTTAACCCATAATAAATGTGTTGTAATATAAGCTATAATTTCTGTTGGTGTCAAATAATTTGTATAGACATATGCTATATGTATCTATATGTATGTGAATTAAAATATAATGGAAAAAGAGAAAAAATTATAATAATATTACTCCAATCCATCATACATATTATGGGGCATTATTATCAGACACAAAGGCCTAACCCTATCTCAATCTGTAGTTAAAGTAGCACACATTCAAATGCAACAAGGTCAGATAGGTTTCATGTTGTCAGTATGAAACCACAATTACATATTGTCTTCCAAAGAGTAGTGACCCCATAGAGCCATCACATCTATGTTCTCCTTTATCGAGGGGAGCCTTTTGCTCTCATTACTGCCTTAAATTGCCAACTCTTTAGGCTGTTTCTGGCAGGAAACGTAGGACATTGCATTTGACCTTGACTTCACATTTCATTACAAAGTAAACAAGACATGAGCAACCTTTACTCTCTGTTTAGTGCCCTCCACGTATGTGCTTATAACGGCAGCAGCTCAACTTTTACTGTATCTTGCTCACTTCATTTTTGATATTCACAGCACATTTGACATAAGGCCCTAACCATAATAGTGATGAAATCAGAGCTGACTAAAAAGAGATAAAAAGAAAAAAATAGTTTGCTTTGTAGAGTTCAAAAAGGACCTATGTTCTGTTTTTCATGAAAAAAATCCACCATATGTTTTGCTATTTTTTTATCAAAATCTTATTCAAAACCATTATTACCATTTTTTGTTTACCAAAACCAGTTTTCAGTAAAAAAGTATTTTTGGTAACTAAAATGTTTCATAAATTCAAAATTGATTTTGATAAAAATTTGGTTAAAATTTCATTTAAAATATCAAAATTTCATTAAATGGGAAATTTCAATATCTTTTGGCAACAAATTTCATTGTTTTTAAAAAGGTTGGTTTTTTTGCCCCCTTTCCCCCTCCCCCCCAAAAAAATTGTAATGTGAAAATTTTCAAACAGCTGTAAGTGGATTTTTTAAGTTATCACTTGACATACAAATGATGTTAGAGTGTTAATAATTTCTTCTTTCCGGTTAAACTTTTGGAAGTGTTAAGATGTAACTGACAGGTTTAGAACTGGCATCTTTCTACATGCACTAGAAAAACAAAATGAAGGTTTTAGAGATTGAAAATTAGTTGCATATATTGTGGCATCTCTCCTCTTTCACCACATCAGTTTCAGCATTTTTCTCTCTGCTGGGGTGGCCCTGGAGTAAATCAGTCCTACTACGGAGGTTTTTATTCTCAACTTTGGTTTATATACAAGCCTCAGGGTTGCCCAAGTACCAGCACACATGAACACTGAAGCACACACACACACAAAACACATTTCCTTGCTCCCATAGGAGCATTAACTTATTATGCAGGCTTCTGGTCACCAGTCTTTCCCCAAACAGAAGTATATTCAGTGTTTCCCCTATAGGAGGAGAACAGCCTTCCACACAGGAGAAGCCTGTTCTCCAAGCTGCCCCAACCCTATTTCTTCTCCTTGCTTCCCTTCTCTCCCTAGAAGAGAGGTTTAATTGTCACCAGCTGACTAATTAACCTGAAGTAACCTCTTTTCAGTTCATGGGAAAAGGAGTCTTCATCATTCTAAGACTGATATACTTGCCTTCCAAACCTCTCTTATTAGAGAAACAAGGCAGGTGAGGTAATATATCTTTCATTGGACCAACTTCTGTTGAGTGAGAGAGACAAGCTTTCGAGCCCCACAATGCTCTTCTTCAGGTCTGGGAAAGGTACTCCTATGCTATATCTACACTACATCATTTACAGTGGCACACTGCACCTATCCAGCTGCATCACTGTAGCACTTCTGGTGAAGATGCTCTAAGGTCTCTCCCATCAGCTTAATAACTCCTGCCTCTGCAAGAGGCGGTAGTTATGTCGGCAGGAGAAGCTCTCCAGCCAACATAGGGCCGTCCACACTGGCACTTAGGTCACTGTAATTTATGTGGATTATCCACATCCCTGAGGGAAATAAATTATACCAAAGTAATTCGTAACATAAACATAGCCCTAGTGCCACGGCAAAATGCAAGGTGGAACAGATTAGCATAATTAATTAGCCCATATTCTAAGGGACCATTTAAGGTAGAGTGGTCTGTTATCACCTCTGCAGTCATGGGACAAAAAATGGGGGTTAGTGGGTTAGAGACTGTTGTAAAAAGACATAAATCCAGTGTCTCTGTTTAGGTCCATGATTTTTAGAACATAAGAACAGCCATACTGGGTCAGACCACAGGTCCATCTAGCCAGTATCCTGTCTAATGCCAGGTGCTTCAGAAGGAAAGAACAGAACAGGTAACCATCAAGTGATCCATCCCCTTTTGCCCATTCTGGCTAATAGCCTTTGATGAACCTATCCTCCAAGAATTTAGCTAGTTCTTTTTTGAACCTTGTTATAGTCTTGGCCTTCACAACAGCTTCTGGCAAAGAGTTCTACTGTGTGTTGTGTGAAGAAATACTTTCTTTTGTTTGTAAATAACACTTCCTTATTTACTTTCTCCACTCCAGTCATGATTTTATAGACCTCTATCATATTCCCCCCTAGTTATCTTTTTTCCAAGCTGAATAGTCCAATCTTATTAATTTCTCCTCATATGGAGTTGTTCAATTCCCCTAATCATTTTTGTTGCCCTTTTCTGCACCTTTTCCAATTCTACCATATCTTTTTTCAGATGGGGCAACCACATCTTCACACAGTATTCAAGGTGTAAGTGTACCATGGATTTGTATAGAAGCAATATGATATTTTCTGTCTGATTATCTATCCCTTTCCTAATGTTTCCCAACATTCTTTTGACCGCTGCTGTGCATTGAGCGCATGTTTTCAGCGAACTATCCATAATGACTCTAAGATCTTTCTTGAGTGGTAACAGCCAATCTAGACTGTTCATTTTATATGTATAGTTGGGGTTATGTTTTCCAGTGTGAATTACTTTGCATTTACCAATACTGAATTTCATCTGCCATTTTGTTGCCCAGTCACCCAGTTTTGTGAGATCCCTTTGTAACTCTTCGTAGTCTGCCTGGGATTTAACTATCTTGAGTAGTTTTGTATCAGCTGCGAATTTTGCCACCTCACTGTTTACCCCAGATCATTTATGAATAAGTTGAACAGTACTGGTCCCAGTACAGACCTCTGGGGGACACCACTGTTTACCTCTCTCCATTCTGAAAACTGACCATTTATTCCTACCTTTTCTTTCCTATCTTTTAACCAGTTACTGATCCATGAGAGGACCTTCCCTTTGATCCCGTGACAATTTACTTTGCTTAAGAGCCTTTGGGACCTTGTCAAAAGTTTTCTGAAAAAAACTAAGTACACTATATTCATTGGCTCCCCCTTGTCCACAGGCTTGTTGACCCCCTCAAAGAATTCTAGTAGATTGCTGAGGCATGATTTCCCTTTACGAAAACCATGTTGACTCTTCCCCAACAAATTATGTTCATCTATGTGTCTGACAATTCTGTTCTTTACCATAGTTTCAACCAATTTGCCTGGTTCTGAGGTTAGGTTTACCAGCCTGTAATTGCTGGGATTGCCTCTGGAGTCAATCTTAAAAATTGGTGTCACATTAGATATCCTCCAGTGATCTGATACAGAAACTGATTTAATTGATAGGTTACATACCCCAGTTAGTAGTTCTGCAATTTCACATTTGAGTTTCTTCAGAACTCTTGGGTGAATAGGATCTGGTCCTGGTGATGTATTACTGTTTAATTTATCCCAAAACCTCAATCTGGGACAGTTCCTCAGATTTGTCACCTAAAAAGAATGGCTCAGCTTTGGGACTCTCCCTCACATCCTCAACCGTGAAGACTGATGCAACAAATTCATTTAATTTCTCCGCAATGGCCTTATCGTCCTTGAGTGCTCCTTTACTATCTTGATTGTCCAGTGCCCCCACTGATTGTATAGCAGGGTTCCTGCTTCTGATGTACTTAAAAAAAATTTGCTATTTTTTTTTGAGTCTTTGGCTAGCTGTTCTTTAAATTCTTTTTTTGGCCTCTCTAATTATATTTTTATACTTCACTGGCCAGAGTTCATGCTCCTTTCTGTTTTCCTCAATAGGATTTAACTTCCACTTTTCCAAGATGCCTTTTTGGCTCTTGCTACTTCTTTTACATTATTTAGCAGAGTTATGAATTTAATTTATGAACTTACAGAGTACGAATGTAAGTTCCTAGGCTCGTCTTTTGAAAGCATTGTGCAGGCTCAAAAGCTTGTCTCTCTTCCCAGCAGAAATTGGTCCAATAAAAGGTATTATTTCACTCACATTGTCTCTCTAATATCCTGGGACCAACTTGGTTACAATTACACTGCATACCACTCTTATAGCTGCCTGGTCTGACTTTCTCAGAACATAAACTTGAATCTAAAATGGCAGCCACAATTTGCAAGTCAAACAAGATTATGCAAAATCTGATAGCGTGTCTATCAAAATTGTCCTATTGAGAACATTGTAACCTACCTCATATGGAAAGGTAACTTTTGCCTCAGCAGGATACCAGTTACGATTTTTCTTAAGGAAGCAAATGCACCTAAAAATGGAATTTCCCTGGATTTTTGAGAAATGAATATCAGACCTATTTTGTGTCTGAATGTGTACATCCAGTTTATTGCTATGTCAAAGTATCTTTTAACCTGGCTAAAATGCCATGCAAAGCCTAGGATTAGTAGGTTTGTAAGCTTCATTGGTCTGAACCCTTTTCTTCCCATCAAAAAAACAAAACAAAACAAAAGAAGCCCAGGGTGGGGGTTGGAGTAGGGGAGAGGTAGGAGCAGACTCATGTCTTCTACTAGTTTCTACCTGGTGGCATAGTGGAATGTTGCAGAACAAGGACCCAGATTATTTTAGAAAACCTTTCATGTGGAGGCCTCAGGCTTCCATCCGCTCTATGTATGCCTGGAAGGTTGTTGACTATAATTACAGGAAGCCATGGGGGAAGACTTCAGCATCAACCTATGTTATTTAAGCCATTTTTTTAAAAAATGAACCCACCAAGGCTGAATAAAAAGAGAACTCTGCATTTGACTTGGTTTTGTTGACTTGGGTCATTAAAAGGGGCCAGGCCTCAGAGACTATCATTTTAACCTACTCTCTTTGCTGTGGATATAAGGTTCAGATAAAAACAAAATCACATTAACTCACTGTATTGAGATGTCTCTTTACCTTTGTCTTTCTCTTTTCCTAATTCCGTTTTTCATTCAAACAGCATTATCTTAGCAAATCCGAGTGGTAGCTAAGATAAAACAATGAATTTGGTGGGTTATTCTCTACTAGTAATTTTTAAAAATTCTGTCCTATGCTTTTACTACATCAGTCCTCTCTACAGTAGCTAAGGTTCCTGTTCACCTCAGATTTTAACTTGATTTTTATTGCAGTTGGTTATTTTCTGGTTTGAAGATGAGGAACTGGCTTTACTTTTGATTTGATTGTCATTTTAAGGTTTGGCAAAAGCATCTAGAGCTCAAGAGTTCTCTGGTCATTATAAATTGAAAGAAAGAAGAAAAGAATCTGTCATATTAATACTGTCTTGTAAAGTTTTAAATAAAGTGCTACAATATATTATTTAATATGGGGATCACCGGGTGGTGTTCAGTTTCATTAGCCCTCATAGTTTAATTTGGGGTGAGATGGATGCAGGAGTAGCTGAATGCTTTCTCCAGTATTATCAATCTTGCATTAAAGGTCAAGCAGGGTAGCAATGGAAAATGTAAAGCTGCTGAGGTTATTTTGAGATAGCCACTTATAGTCTGGTTACCTAACAAGGAATTGCTATTTGTTTATTTAGCACAGCTATGATACAATAAAATGGAAAACTTAAACTAATAAAATTTTAAAATCCGTTTTAAACACAGGGGATAAGTGTACATATGTAGTAATATTAATTTATTCTTCTAGCAATTTGGTCAATGTTAATATTTAAGAATTAATAAAAAGAAAGCAAATGTAGAAATCTAGGTTGATCAGGCTATAAAAATGAAAGAACACCAATATGATGATGGTACTGTTTGTATCTCTGTGGTAACAGTATTTATGTTTGTAGATGTATGGAGAAGTTAGAGGATAATGGTTACATAGTTTTGCAGATGGAACAGACCTCTATGGTTTAAGAAAAAATATGCATGTGGATACCAAAATAATAAGGCTCTATCCCCATCTTCTAACAACTGCTGGACTCAATGGTATCATATAACTATAATGGTCTCATAATGGAAATGGGATAATACCAGGGTTTTCCCTCCTGTGCTAATATACTCGTAACTACTGTGGTAAAATGTTGGTACTTTTGCAGATCTTCAAAAGTTGTCATTCTTTTAGCTCAAACTCCACCAGTTGTGATGTTTTACAATCCCCTTTTCCCTCCTCTCCCACTCCTCTCAAATCATAGTTTTTATGATAAAAATATTTAAAGTGCAATTATCTCCACACCAAGGATTCTACTCTGAAAAAATTCATGAGTAATTTTGAATAACAAATACATTAGAGAATGACATGTGTTGTGTGTGAACAAGTCACACGCATAAAAAGGATATTAATTGAATGAATTATTCAGTACAAATTGTTCACTTTAGCTCTAATGCTTGATTGGGAAATATTTATGTTTAAAAGAAAAAAAACCTATTAATTTATTAGCCATTAATCAGACATCTGGTAACCATTTACTGTAACTTCACATTTTGTGTCATGGGGTGGAGGTGGGGAATCAGACACATAGTGCCAACTCATTATGTATAATTCAGATGCCTAATGCATTTAGATGTGTTTTTGGTTTTTGGTGTTTGGTTCTTCCAGGGGTACAGCCCTCAGTGATGTTCTTTGACTTCACTTGTGCCCCAGAACTAACTCTATGTTTATGATCAATCCTCTCTTTAGAGCCTCTTTTTCTCAATTTCCAGGACAGATGGATGTGTTCTCTCTCTCTCTCAAAAACACAGGAGATGTTTTCTTTTGTCCCATATCTCCCTCAATCTGTTTTTGACTTATTAGAACTCTCTCAATGTTATATTCCTTGCTTTCTCTTTTCCAGGCTATAACTTTCTCCTTCTTCCAATTTTCCTTGTTACTAACCAAGCAATTCCCTAATTAATAGTTTGCCCCATTGTTCTCTTAAGAAGCCTTATCTCTCATATTGTTTTGTTTCTTGTTTGCTTTCCTTCAACAGACTCCTTTGCAGTCTGTTGGGGGAAGTAAAGATCAGGATAAAATCAAATGAGTAAACTGAGGCACACGTGTTATTTACAAAAAATAATACACATAACTCCCTCATTTTCCACATGCCTAAACAGATAATTCCCACATAGACCTGGCCCTTATTGGAGAACTACATTTTGAATAAAAAGGAAACAAATTATTCATCTAAAACTACTTTCTTTTTTATTTTGTTCTTGACTTCATTGGCACAACTCATGAAAGTAAAAATATTCACATAAGTAAGGGTTTGTAGGCTCAAGCCCTTAAAGACCAATATTGTTTATTAATTAATGGGAATAGAGGCATAACCTTATACCCCAGCTCAGCAATTGACAGCATGTGCGTAGACTGTTGCACCTATCCAAAGCCCAATTGACTTCAGTGCGGCACCATACAAACACAGCCATCTGCCTGCGCACTATCAATTGCAGGATCTGGGCCTTAAGAAGTAAACTCAACAGCTTCTTACTATTAGTTAAAAGTTTTCCATTGACATCTTTGTTCAGCTCAATGCTATTTGCAATAGACAACTTTTGTAAATGTATCGTCTCCAAGAATTTGTCTGAAATCTGTAACCACCCATAAAATATAGATTTATAGTGTGATTTATCACCTAATGTGTTTACTACAAACAATGTAAGATTAAAAGCATATTTATTGTAAGCACTGAAGTGATGAATTAGATGTTTCATGATTCATCTATATCTGTCATGATGCTACAAAGCTTGATAGCAATATAAGATATACAGTGGTTTAATATTGGGCTCAGGTTCAATTTTCTATTTTAGGCTTAGGTTTTACAATTATTTTGTCATATTATTTCAGAACAGCAAAGAGTGTGTACTCCTTATGACAGGAAATCCACCCTCTGACTTAGAAGCAATAAAGGCTCACATGCAGCAAAAAAATCTTTCAATTACTCCTTCTCAAATATTTTTCTTCTAGAAGAGGAGATAGGACTACTGATTTATGCACATGAAAGTTAAAAGATTTGGATTCTGCCACAGACTTCTTGTATAACCTTGAACAAGAACATAAGAATAGCCATATTGGGTCAGACCAAAGGTCCATCTAGCCCAGTACCCTGTCTTCTGACAGTGGTCAATGCCAGATGCTTCAGAGGGAATGAACAGAACAGGCCAATTTTGAGTGATTCATCTGCAGTCATCCAGCCCCAGCTTCTGGGAGCTGGAGGTTTAGGGTCACTTGGAGCATCGGGTTGCATCCCTGACCATCTTGGCTAATAGCCAGTGATGGACCTCTCCTCTATTTAGCAACTCTGGCCCAGATCCTTAAAGGTATTTAGGCACCTAGTTCCCATTGATTTCAAAGGGAGTTAGGCCCCTAAATACCTTTCAGAATCTGTGCTTCCATGTCTCCGTTTACCTATTTGTGCAATAGGGATGATGCCTACCTTACAATGTTAATAATTAATATGTATGGAATGCTTCGTGATTCTAGGATGCAATATGCTATAGAAGTGCAAAGTTCTATTGTTCCACTTCTGTTTTCTCTTCCCTATTAAATGTAATTGTTTTACTCCCGAATGTTTTACAAGATAGCTAAGCAATGGCATTTTTTTCCCACTGGGAACTATAATCAGACATTCCTATGACATTATAGACAACATTAATATGTATCATCATTTTTGAAGTTGCCTTAAAACAAATTTCAAGTTTCAGAGTAGCAGCCGTGTTAGTCTGTATCCGCAAAAAGAAAAGGAGTGCTTGTGGCACCTTAGAGACTAACAAATTTATTTGAGCTGAGCTCTAGGGTACAGATGTGGAGACCCGCATGAAAGTCCCCCTAAGCTTATTTCTACCAGCTTAGGTTAAAACTTCACCAAGGCACAAAGTCTTTGCCCTTGGATTAGGTAAACGCTGCCACCACCAAGTGATTTAACAAACAATCAGGGAAAGAACCACTTGGAGTTCCTATTTCCCCAAAATATCCCCCCAAACCCTTATACCCCCTTTCCTGGGGAGGCTTGAGAATAAACAAGATGAGCACAGACTAGACTGGATTTTTAAGACCAAAAACCCAATCAGATTCTTAAAAAACAGAACTTTAGTAGAACAAAAATAAGATAAGAGAACAACTCTGTAAGATCAGAATGGAAGATGATTTTACGGGCAGATAATCCCAGCTATTGTTCCTCACATGTTCTCGTCAACTGCTGGAAATGGTCCACCTTGATTATCACTACAAGAGGTTTTTTTTCTCTCCTGCTGGTAATAGCTCACCTTACTTGATCACTCTCGTTACAGTGTGTATGGTAACACCCATTGTTTCATGTTCTCTGTGTATATAAAATCTCCCCACTGTATTTTCCACTGCATGCAGCCAATGAAGTGAGCTGTAGCTCACGAAAGCTTTTGCTCAAATAAATTTGTTAGTCTCTAAGGTGCCACAAGTACTCCTTTTCTTTTAACAAATTTCAAGTATCCAAATACTGAGTTACAAAATTCCAAAATCACACAAATTATTTCTAGAGTGGAGTGAATCCTGCAAAAGCCTTTCTTTGAGTAGTCACACACATTTAAAAATGGATTTGTTTTGTCCACATTTGCTTTGTGCATTCACTTCTTGTGAACATTTGCACAACTGACATACTCATATGAATGCCCGCAGAAGGCGAATGCTAAGCTAGTGGGTTCAAGTATTCATAGAAAGCAAATTTTAAATTTGCACCAGCTATCTTTTAAAAATCTCTATGTGGTGCTGAAGCTAGGACATGTGAAGAAAGGAGAGAGAGGTAAAATGATAGTAAGCATAAACTTCACA
The DNA here is from genome assembly GCF_009764565.3 of Dermochelys coriacea. NCBI lineage: Eukaryota > Metazoa > Chordata > Testudines > Dermochelyidae > Dermochelys > Dermochelys coriacea. Next base: position 85,662,430 of record NC_050069.1, read on the forward strand.
GTTGCAATTAGGAGGTGCCACCTGGGGCTTGGATGGTATTAGATACATCAACAGCAGCCCAATAGTGCCATTTCTGATTTGTGGCAGTGCCCCAATGGCTATTTACTTCCAGAAACATGCAGATCAAACTAGTAAGTGGACCATTCAGTCAGTCCACAGCCTTTCTGGGTTGACCTCTGACTGTGGTCTACAGTTAGTTACCTAAATGCATATTTAGTTACATTTTATATAAGTATATTTTTGTCCTGGTGCCAACAATATATCTAATACATTATACTCCACTAGGACAAGGGGTCCTGGTCTATGACTAGAGCTCCAAAGTGCTGTGGTCAAACAAATAATAATATCCAACAGCAAATGGTATTAAAAATATCTTACAGACAGCTTTGTAAGAAAGTCTAAAACATTTGATAGAGTTTTGCAAAACTGTAATGCACAAAAACACTCTGCTTAGATACAGACATGGGTAGAATTTGCACAAGCTTGAATTCTAATGATTTCTTGGGGATGAGCTACAAAAGAGACACATTAACTTAACAAAGAAACCATCCCACTACAATTTCTATAAATTTAATTTAAAAAAGCATTTGAATAATCTCCAGTGGTTTAAAAGAATATTGACAATTCCATTTCTGTCAACTGTTAACCATGAATATTGGCCTCAGGTCAAATCTAAATGACTAATTCATATTTATACTATTATATAACAAGAAATGTATTTCTATTCAGAATCTCTCCAAATGTTCAAGTAAAAATTTCAATAGGTCTGGATCGTCATTAGAAATTACATTCTTGAAGTGTTGTTGGTAAACATAACAAATATCAACGAGCTTTACCTATATGGTAGCTTGCAATTTCATATTGAGAAAGTAGTACTGTATATGACAATTATATAATTTTCTTTAAGGGGTAATCCTCTTAATTCCTGGATTTAAATAACTATACACTTAGTAATGAATTTGCTGTTTTTAATTGGAAAGGAATAGGTTTCCAGTGTTATGATAATTAAACCATTTTAATATAAAAATTCCTTGCTCTTCACAAAGTAATTTTAAATACTAATGTTCAGCTTAATTTAATTGTAAAATGTCTGACTTAATTACAGATTAACTGGAGAATAGCTGCATCTTGCAGTCAGTTTTTAATTAAATGTATAAAGTTTCTCAGATTAAAAGAATTTGTAGGATATATAATTGAGAAAATGAGAATAAGTTTTGAATTTTTTAATGACTTTAATTGTTTTCCAAACAGGAAGTTATGGAAATCTAGAAATCTAATTAGTTTCTTGAGACGATATTACTTAATGTTTAGTCCCTTTATCATAACCTCAACCCCTCTATGACTACAATGCTTACAGGGGGGTTACTATTGCAGTATTCTGAGGATCAGATCCTTAGCATTGACATTACTGAGGTTTGGTTGATTTATACCAGCTGAGAATCTAGCCCCAGTTGTCTGACTTTTCACCCATCACCACACCAGTAATGCTGTAGACAGGAAAGCAACAGTGTGATTCCTTTTTATGTGTATGTTTTAAATTTAATTAATTTCATAATTCAAGCAAAACTTGTAGTATGTATGTATGTAGTACAAACTTTGCAAATCTATGGATAAAGAGGGGGATATCCTATAGGGTAAATCAACTCTGCCTATCACTCATTTGCTGACAAGCTTCCTTTTAGAGGCAAGGTCTTCTGAAAGTGATCTGGGCAGTAGCAGCTTCCACTATCTTACATTCTACTTTATGGTTTTGGCTCTGCCATTTGTTTACTGTTGTAACCGCACTAAAAACCTCTCACTACCTCAGTTTTCCCATCTGCAAAATTGGGATAATAATAGATGCTGACCTTGGTATTTGGGCAAAAAGCACTATATTAGTAGAAATGATTCTTCTTCGCATTACTGGGGTAAAGTGGACTTTGTCTTCCAATTTTACCATTTTAAAATAAAAAGGAAAGTACTGAAGACATTGTACATTTGTTTGTAATATTAAAATGTTTCCAGAATGATTAATACTAGAAAAAAATATTTAAACCCTTCATGGTTTAAATTGGCTGGATTCATCTCTCTCAGCATCTCATGATTTGGCTGTTGTGTTAGCCTTTGTTTTCTTTATTTACCATTTGTGGCATGCTGCATATTTTAGATGGTTCAAAAGCTTCTATTTGCAGATGGTTTCTTACAACTGTATAATATTATCATCATTTCTACCATCTGCATAGGGCTATCGTCTCATGGCATAATGAAATCGTTTCTGGAAACTAAAACTAAAATACATTTCTTGGGAATGATAAATGCATAGTCTTCCCTTCCATTATGAACATCTCTTGCCAGCTGATGAACAAATAAGAAAACATAGTACATTGGAGTGAGCATAATACTAAAAAAAGGATTACCCAGCCTTAGAGAAATAGAATCATATTCAGTTCTCAGTTACATCTGTGGTAGTCTAGAGTAACTTCACTGAAATCTCTCTGGATTTACACTGAGAGCAGAATCTAGCCTATGCAGTATCAGGGGAAATATACATTACAACTCTGTTGCTGATCCTCAGCTGCACCATTGCCTCACTCTTTGCAACTGAATTGGCACTGAGAGCAAATGTGTCTTCAAGTTACCATTATGCTTATCAGATCCCCAGAACGGCTGGAGGTCAGTCAGCCACCTTCATATCTTAGAACAACCTGAGCTGGCATTATAACCAAGTCTCTATAATCTCAATACAGGGAGAAAAAGGAGTAGAAGAGATATATCTTGACTTTAATATGGCTTTTGACATGGTCTCACATGACATTCTCATAAGCAAACTAGGGAAATATAGTCTAGATCAGTGGTGGGCAAGCTGCAGGGTAATCCACTGGTGGGCCACAAGACAGTTTGTTTACATTGACCATCCACAGGCACGGTTCGCTGTTCCTGGCCAATGGGAGCTGCGGGAAGTGGCGGCCATCATATAGAGGAGAATTTAATATGTCTATGGCACCATTTATGGCCCTGACTTTGAAAACCCTTAGGCACATGCTTAACTTTAAGCATCTGAGTAGTTTCATTTTTACTTTAAAGTTAATCCTCTTTTTATGAGTTTACAGATTTGGGGCCTAAATGAAGATCTCACATAAGTTTACAAACATTAATGAAGCCTAGAAAAGAGGTATTTGTGAGGGAGGAGAATATTTTTAGTTTTATATAACTATAACTAATTATATATTATTATTACAGCATTATAATTATAGAAATATATTAGTTTACAGATCAGGAAACTGAAGTACAAAGATCAAGGTGAGTCAATGGCAGAACTAGGAATAGAATTGAGGAATCCTGTCTTCCTGCTCCCCTACCCTAACCACAAGACAGTACTTCCATGAAGTATCATTTGTGAAATGGATAAGAAGGCTGAAGGCTGGGAGAGTGGGAAATGAGTTTGTCATCCTTGGACATTTCCTGTTTCTCATAGTTTTTGGGCTTACATTGACTTCAGTCTTGTAGCCTGAGTTTGTACATATTGCTCTTTTGTCATGACTCCAAATGAAATCTTACTCTGGGGTTTCATAACCATTTGTACAGCTGCCTCAGCTCTTCCAGAATGTCTCACTTTTGCAAAATACCTACTCAGTTCTCTTTGCCCTCCGCCCCATACCCTCACTAGTCAAAAGGGTAGCAACATTGTTTTAGGTACATCATTTAGGTGAGCGAGCTCCAGACTGTTGCTTGCAGCCAGTTCCACATTCATATAGATAAAGAGAAAAGTCTTTGTTCTGCAGTAGGCTCCCCTCCCTGCAATATTTTTCCCATTGTCACACTGTATAAATAGCAGAAAAGTAGCTGCAAGTGATATTAGTATAAGCCCTTTCTCTCTTTAGGCCATAATTGCAACAATGGTAAAAGAAAGTTGCTTGCTTCAAATACTATTTTACTATATTCTTGCTCTTTTCATGAGGCAAGCCTGAGCATCAGTGTGTGTAGTATCTGCACTTTTTAAATAAAACAATACCTGTGCTTCAACAGACCATTGCATTTTTATGGGGTCCCTTCTGTCAGTTTTCACGTCTTCTGAGGTGTGCAATTTACATGGAGTCTCTGTAATCTTCCTCAGACCTGTTTTGCTAATGTAATAATAAATGCTATACGTGGCTTGGCACCCTGTTATCATTATTTCAACACAATGGTTCCAAGATCAGTTGGTGATTTAACAATGGATTTGAAAAAGAAATCTTATTGTATGATGTAATAATGAATGCTGTTGCTTCTATCTCCTGGGCTAAATCAGAGTTTTTAAGGTTCCTTAACAGGGGGAAGTGAATAATTATTCTCCATGAGGTGTCTGTGACATTGTATGATATCTAGTTATCAACTTCTCAAATGACTTTTTAATAAAACGTTACATTTTCTATAATACCTACAGTATTTCACAACAGTGGTAACACTGTTATTTTATACCATCTTAAAATTAGATATATTTTAAATGTATATATCCTTTAAATTAAGATCAGATTCTTCCACCCTCACTTATGTCCAGTAGTCCCATTTAAATCAATTGGACTATTCTTGGAGTAAGTTACTACACAATGGGAGGAAGGATGGCAGAATCTGGTCCTTTAGTAGTTTAAATTAGGCCCTAATCCTACAAATCTTATATGCATATTTAACTGTAAGCACACATCACTGAAGTCAAATGACTAGATTCACAAGGGAAATTAGACCCTTTAGATGCCCACATTCAACATTTAAACACCACTGGTATTCACATAACCACTGCTCAGCTGCCACCTGGAGAGACCTATATTTCCATTGGTAAAGTTCCCTAAATTTTTGCCACCAGGCATGTGAACAGCCCCTAAATCTGACACTGCCAAACAGCTTGGTGGGATTTATAAATGAGGTGTTCCCTTGCCTATCAGGCCCAATGTGGCTGGTGTGCTCAGAGCATGTCTAGCCCCACTCACAAGACTGGAGGAAGGCAGTGTTTTCCTTTTACTCAATAGTTAGCACACTCACCCAGGAGGTTGGAGACCCAGGTTCAAATCCATCCTCTGCTTGAACTGGTAATGGGACTTGAACCTGCATCTCCCACATGAGTGCCTTAGCCACCAGGATGTAAGGGATTCTAGGGTGGAGCTTTCTCAATCTCTTCCGTTGAAGCTTTTCTACTTTGTATAAATATTCAATGGGGGGTGTGGGAAGAGCACATGTGAGTAAATGAATCTATAGCCCAGTAGTTAGGATGCTCAGCTTGGTAGAAAGACACATGGGATCAAGTCCCTCCTAAAATAAATATTTAATTTTTGTTGAGGTGTTCAGCCAATAAGAAGACTGAAATGAGCGCAGGGATACAAAGATGAAATGATGGAAAGAAATAAATCTCAGTGACTATATGACCTGGCTGTGCAATTTGATCTGTATTCAGCTCTCCCATTTATCGTAGCAGAATTTTTTAGTATTGCAGAACAACTCCAGGATCAAATTAAAACTGTGTATATGAATATACCCCCAGCTTGTATAATGTTAAGATGTGTCAGTGACTGGCTTCCATACTCAAACCTTGCATAATGACAGGTTTCAGAGTAGCAGCCGTGTTAGTCTGTATTCGCAAAAAGAAAAGGAGTACTTGTGGCACCTTAGAGACTAACAAATTTATTAGAGCATAAGCTTTCGTGAGCTACAGCTAACTGTGAGCTGTAGCTCACGAAAGCTTATGCTCTAATAAATTTGTTAGTCTCTAAGGTGCCACAAGTACTCCTTTTCTTTATACTCAAACCTGTAGAATATTATTGATCATTAACAAAATTGTAGTTCATAGTTATTTTGACTTTTTCTATAGTCAACACTTAGTGTATATTAGCCCTGCTTTCCTTTTAGCATTGTTTACAACTATGATACAATAGTCAGGAATACAACCAATTCTTGTCTAATTACCAGAAGTTTGTACTACCCAATTAATCTGGCCATATACTTTTTGTCTGGTACCAGCTGTTGCTGTTTTCTCAGAGGTTTTTTTAAGCTAAACACTCAAACTATGAGTGGGAGTACTGCAGGAAACATTTCAGAGACATGCTTGTCCAAAAGCTGCTGATCCTGAAATATGGTGTAAGTAAATTTGCATAGATGAATTAACTGACCCATATCAAGTTGCAGTGCTAACAAATGCTCTCATGAAAGTGACAGGAAGCATATTTCCACCCCTCAAACATTAATGAATCTACATGAATTAATTAGGTTATGCCACTCCATCTTCGTAAATTGCTGATTCAATAAATCTCATTGGAGGAACAGCTGAGTAATTACAGGATGATGCTTGAAGCAATAGAAATCTCATTTGCATATTAACAGACATTTTTCACAATAATTTCTGTCATGGACTGGTAAATGTTAAACATGATTAATTCCAGTCACGATCCAGGTTGACTTATCCAATGCATAATAAAAAAGATATTCCAAAGACTCCAGGTATGGTGTATACTCCCTCAGTACACAGCACACAGGTCTAATTAGTAACAGTAACTTGTGTGTGTGTTATAAGAAATAGATATAAAAGAATATTTTTCTTAATTTTTTTATGCAAAGAGCTGCTGTAGTCTCTGTGACACGGGGTCCCACGGGATTTGTGTGAAAGAAAAAGAAGAAAAGTCATTAGCTTTTCTGAACAGCAAATAGCCCATATTGATTTTCTGCACATGCACAGCATGGAAATAAGATTAGGTCCTACTTTTAAAATGCTTAAGTATGCCTAGGCAGAAAATGAGAGCTTTTCCTCTCCATACCTATTACATTTACCCAAAAGCATGGTTAAGTCTTGTTATTTTATATTGACAACTTTCTTCACCTACAAGAAAAACAAACTTGTCAAGAATCATGTTCAATAAAATAAGTCTAATAAGCATTTTCCTACATGTTTTTTTCTTGGTGGCAATAGGATATTCAGTTCCACTTGTAATATCCTCAAAGGAGTATAGGATATAAAGATAGAAATGTGCACCAGTGGGATTACAAGCTTCCTTCCTCATCCTGGGTTGGAAAGACAAATTAAATTACTTCTCTTTCAAGTTGTTGCAGCTACACTTAAGGAACTTATGATTCCAAGAACATTAATTGATTTAAAAGCTATGTTGTTCTTGGATATCAATATATTAAGGGTCTTTCACCTTTGATCAAAAGTAACCCTGTGGGATTAATTGATCAAGTGAATAATGCTGTTCACTTGAGCTGTGTAAAACTATCAGTTTTCATGCACCTACACTGAAATTTTTACAAAGTTTTCACAGGAATTTTATCCTTTGCACATGTACTGTAAAGCATTTCCATCCAAGGGTGCAAAGCAAACCACCTAACAGTGAAGTAGGCTAGAAATTATTAAATAAATGGGAGAAAATGAGACAAAAAGCAACAAAAGTCTGGATTATAATGGGAGTAAATGGGGCACATAGCTTTCAGGAGCGGACAAGAGAATAGATTGTGATTGAGTTCAATGTTTTTCTTGGAATAGTTTGCTTCCTACTGTGCACCTGGCCAGTTATTCTGGCTGGTTTGTGAAGGGGCGGAGTCAGGACTCCTCCCATTCTCTATCCTTCCCTTCCCACTTCCTGAGTCACAGTGGCATTTATTGCTTACCCTCTGCGGCCATAGTTGAAAACTGAGAAATTCTTACGCAAAGGAAGCCGGGGAAGGGGGGGCACTTAAGAAAGAACTCTGACAACCTAGCCTTAGGAAACTTGCCAAGGTCACACAGGCAGCCTGTTGAAGAACTGGAATTAGAATCCAGGTGGTTTGACTTTCGCTCCTGTGCTTTAGCTACATATACCCCAAATTTGTGAATATGGTGGAAATTTCATTATTTCACAGTCTGTGTTTTATGTAAAAAAAGAAATGGCAATGGCAAAATTCTGGCCTATCTCAGGATTTCACACTTTTGCATTCAGCCTGTACCTGTACTTTATCTGGGTTTCTGAGCAATGATAAAGATCAAAAGAATATTTACCTGCTTTTGAATTGTCTTTCTCACTCAGTTCTCTCTGTTTCTGTTCTGCTCTCTTGGTTAGAAGAATCTCTCAGCACCTGCAAAGCCAGCAGCACCCTTGAATAGTTTCCAGGCACCTAATGCCAAGTGGGAAATTTTCATGGATGCCATTTTAATCCACTCAATGTGTATAGAGTCTGAGATAATCCATTATCCTTTTAGGTTGGGCTGATCAGAAAAAAATTAAAATTTCAACAAAAAATACGGGAGAAAATGGTGGATTTCCCACACACACACAAGGTGTGTTTTTACGTGTATTAGGTCCCAGCATATTTTCTGGGAATTCTTCTAGATGATGTGGTTTACTACTTTAGTTGGTCCTGGTAATTAAATTAGTGTCAGGGCTGGTCAAAACTTTCATTCAAATCTGTTTTTCAAAAGAATATTAGTTTTTCAACTGAAGATTTCTTTTTCATCAGAAGAGTCTGCTTTCTGTGGAAATTTTCAACTTTTTGTCAGAAAATGGAATGCCTGCAAACCAAAAAAACTTCAATTCAGAAATGCCACAGCGGTACGTTAGAGTTGTAGTTCAGCTGCTTCATGCCACAATTCTCATCTATGGAACTACATGTCCCATGATGCATAATGGCCAATGTCCTCTATGAAACACAGCACAGCTCAGTAACAAAGGATACCACAGTGCACCATGGAAGATGTAGACCAGTCAGGGAGTCTGGCCTATAGAAGAGAATGTGGGCATGTGGCAAACAGATTACAGCTCCAATGTGATACCATGGCCATATTTCCAAACCAAAGCTTTCATTTTTTCGCCAAGGATATTATGATTTTTTTTGCTGAAAAATTGAAATTTTCCAGGGAAAGTTTTAATTAAAACATTTTTTTCAAAAATGAACTTCTCCAGTGGGGAAAAAATTCTGAACAGTTCTAACTATTATCCCTGTATTTATTTTTCTAATTTATCAATTTTCACTTTATTATTTATCTGTATTATGGTAATGCCCAAAGTCCTCAACCAAGAACAGAGCTCCATTGTGCTATGTACCATACATAATGAGAGATAGTCCCTGCTCAAAAGAGCTCACCATTTAAATCAGCAAGACAAGCAAAGATGGGAGGTGAAACAAAGTCACAGAGAGAAGTAACTTGCCTAAGGTCACATTGCATTGTGGAAGAGCCTTAATAGAACCCAAGTATCTTGATTATTATTATTATTATTTTATAGCATCTTCATAGAATCATAGAAGATTAGGATTGGAAGAGACATCAGGAGGTCATCTAGTCCAACCTTCTGCTCAAAGCAGGACCAACCCCAACTAAATCATCTCAGCCAGGGTGATGCTCCAGTTGATGGTCCAACTAAAATTGGGGCCTCATTGTGCTAAGGAATATATGAACATATAGTAATAGACAGTCCCTTCTTTGAAGAGATTACATACTTAGTAACTAGGGCAGACAAATGTTGGAAGGGAAAACAAAGTGACTTGCCCAGGGTCACTCAGTAGATCACTTGTAGAGTTGGGAAGAGAACACGTGTCCATATTCCCAGTCCAGTGTCCTGTGCAGTGGACAATGCTGCCTTCTCTCCTGACTATGTTTATTTTAAGCTTTTATTTAGTTTGGTCTTCCAGTTTTTGATGTCTGTCCTCCAGGAAGAAGATTCTTTCCCAGTTTCTGCCATATTAAGGCTAGATTCTACCACTCTTAATCAAGTTCAGTAACTGCATCCATATGAATTTCCTTTTTTTAAGGGGTCTACCTGTGGAGAATACCCTTATGCAACAAGGATATGGGTGGCAGAAACTGCCCCAGAAGTTCCAGTTTAATTTTTTTTCCTCCACATTGTCTTCTCTCCTAGCCTCTATTATTTTAGAATTTTTCGTACAATGTTTTCATTCATCTGGACAGGGTAGGCTCAATATTTATTTCTTCCAGCATTTCATTCTCTACAGCTAGGGTTGCCAACCCTCCAAGATTGGCCTGGAGTCTCCAGGAATTAAAGATTAATCTTTAATTAAAGATTATGCCATGTGATGAAACCTCCAGGAACAGGTCCACCCAAAACTGGCAACCCTATCTACAGCAGTGGTTCTCAACGTATTTATCTCTGTGGGCCACACATGCAGCTCTCTGTGTGTTATGTGAGCCGCATTCAAATCATATATGCTACCAGTGTAGCCCTGAGGATGCGCATGGGCTGTGGCTGTGTGCAAGTGGACCATGGGTTGAGAACCACTGCAATATTTCCATTGACTTCAGTGGGGCCAGGATTTCACCCAGTGTCTCTTTCTGCTGCATCCATCTTTTTCTTTTTAGTTTCCTGTTTGTTAGGGTATAGCTAAAACACCTAGGCCTTAATTGAATAAGCACCTCAAAATACAACAGATAAGATTGCTTGACAAGGTTTTCTAATAATTTATAAGCCTAAGTGCTAAACTTTGAGATGCTAAACTTTGAGCAAACGTCCCTTGAAAACACATGTTTGGAAAAGATAAGTATATACTCACAGTCAGGCCAGGTTTCCCCTTAACTTTCCTACTCAAATAAGAAAAATAAAGGTCATGTTAATGAATTATTTAGGATGTTAACATGTATTGAATCATGGTACAAAAAGATGGAAATTGCTCAATGGTAAAAATATAAGCTACATTTTATTATTTTAATTTTAATAGTTTCTGGCAATGTATGTTGACTGGTAAAAGGATAACTGAGTTATGTTGATGTAATGTTAATTTATAAATAACCTAGAATGGAGAAGGAAAAACAACTTATGAACATTTGGGTAACTGTATAATGGGGCATGTGGAATAATAGATGATGTAGAAGGATAAATTAATATATAAACACCAACTGACCAAAGGCTCAAGTTGGAGAACACTGGTCTAAAGACTGAGACAACCAACATGAAATCGAGAGACTTCCAGTACCCTGCCACTTGGTAACTGGGCCCCTACTTTTTCTGTCTTATCTGTCTTATTGTCTGTCATATGTGATATGATCAGAAACTATCCATGACAATAATTCTGTTTATAAATAAAGGTGAAAATTTGATTAAGCTTAAATTGGGTGGACTCGTGCCTCAGTTTCCCACTGTACATGCTGTTCCTTAGGAGCAAAATTCTTATTTTGCTGCTTCTTTTTTTATGCCCCCTTGGAATTAAAAGGCTCTTTGTCAACTTTTTATTTGGGCTGCAGACTGTTGCTACTTAGGTATCTTCTCTAATTCATGAATTTTTATTTGGCAGGAGTTTTAGCAGAATACCACTGGGGCTTCTACGAACTGCACTCTGTCAGCCCTGGTGTTTAACTAGATGTCCTGGTTTGATTTTTTTTTTTTTTAGAGAGAGAGAGAGAGATTTTTATGTTCATTCAAACAAGATTATAATTCAGTACAAACACATTGGTTACAATCCTCAAAATGGCATAATAGATTCATACAAAGAACTCAGTGTGTAAAGTGTATTAGTGAAGAAAGGCCAAATACTACAGGATGCAAATGGCATTCCTTTCTATTATTTTTAAGTAATCTCAAATGCAGAGGAAAGAAAAGGGAACAATAAAAGAATATCAATAGCTGAACTGTAATTTAAGTTCATATCTGTACTTGATGGTATAAAACTTGCCATAGAGAAATGTAAGACTGTGGCATACAGTGAATGTAAGAGACAGGGAGTAACTAAATGGTTAGGGTCACTGTGTCAGTGCATTGCAGTTGGTTGGATTGACCAAACTCATCCCCAGCTCTAGTAGAATTGCTTGTATGAGTCTGTCATCTTGGCTCTATGTTGAGCAGCTTTGCAGTTTCAAAGCCCCAGCACTGCAGGGAGGAGGGAGGCAGGGGGAAGGGAGCATAGCAGATAGCTGTAAATATGAGCTAGAGGTTCAAGAATAAATTTCTTCCCAATGAAACTGAAGTACTGTGTATTTCCAGTTCCTGCATGGTAAGGCACTCTTTTGCAGCAATGTCAATGAAGACTTTTTTAAGGTGTCTCTGACCAGGAAATTTCAATTAGTTCTTCTGGGTGCGGACATCATTATCATAATCCAAATGATCTTCACCTCCACACTACAACAGTATTCTACAAGGGACAACTCCTTAAATCAGCCTGAAAGCCAAAGCTACTGCAGAGCCCAGCAACTCTGTTATCAAGAAAAGAATCTCACTGGGGTCACTGACAATGGTACTTTGTGATCTGCAAAGGCTTCCTGTTGGTTTTAGGGTGGAGTTTAATGTGTTGGTTTTGATCTCTAAAGCCTTAAATGACTTTGGACCTACCCACTTGAGAGACCAGTTCTCTCTTGATGCAATATTGCCACAACGGCAATCAGCTGGAGTTTTCTTGATTAAAAAGGGGTCTGATTCTGCTCCCATTGAAGTCACAGAGTTTAAGACCCAAAGGAACCAACAGATCATCTAGTCTGACTTCCTGTATATCATCATCAGCACCACCCAGCACCCGCACACTAATCCTGACAACCGCAATTAGATCAAAGTATTACAGCCTACAGGAGACTAGACAATTAGTCTACAAATCACTCTGAGTTTTGCCAGTGATTTTATTGGCAGCAGGATTAGAAGCCAAGATTTTCCCTCTGTGAATAATAACAAAAAGCTCTTTTTCTAAGGGCCCAAGTAACTACAATAGCTCTCAATATTTATATTTCATTGTAATCTATTCATTGGTTTATGGCCCTTCAGGGAGCATCACCAAGTCACATGGAGTCCCTGAGTGCTGGACTTTGCATTTGGTTTTCGGAATTGGATGGAAGATGTAGAAAAACTCATTTAGCCTGACAGCTTTATTTTTACACAAGTCATATGTCTGACAATATGCTCTTGAGCTGTCTGGACAATTGAATTTTTGTCCATCTTTTAGCTAACTCAGAAATCCAAATGCAAAATCAAGCACTGTGGGACATCATGTGGATTTGTGATGCTCCCTGGAGGACTTGGGTTCATAAACCAATGAAAGGATAACAGTGAGCCAGAAGTACGATGTGTACTGAAAGTCACAATATTAATCAAGCCATTACTAGCCTCTGTTTTTATACCATGTTACATATGCTTAGTTAATTGACTCCATAAGAATGGTCAGACCAATGGTCCATCTAGCCTAGTATCCTGTCTTCCAAAGTGGCCAATGCCAGGTGCTTCAGGGGGAATGAATGGAACAGGGCAATTATTGAGTGATCCATCCCTGTTGTCCACTCCCAGCTTCTGGCAGTCAGATCTGACACCCAAATCTGCCTCTTTCACATGACGGCATGAAAAATGTATGCATTTTGTTAAGTCCTCCTACATTTGAGAGTTTTATCATCACAAATGTAGAAAATATATTTACAGTATATGAAGACCTTATCTTTCTGGAGTTTGGCAGCATACCAGTGGAGAGACAATTAAGCACACAGATTGCATTGAGCACTTGAAACATGTTATTTCAAATTTTAGACACAGGCAATGAAGCACTGAGAGGGGAATTTGGACCTATAAACAATAGGATCTCCTTAAAACTGATGGAATTCACTTTGTTAATTTTATAAGTCCAGTTTGATCACTGGACCTAAAAAGGAGACTTCACATCCTGACTATTCTTCCTTAATTATCTTAGGCAATTGGCATACACAGCAAGAAAAATATGAAAGTGAAGGAAGTTATAATGAAGTTTGATATGTTTCAAAGTACACATACCTTTCCTCCTCCTTCACTTTCACATTTTTTTTTGCCATGCATGCCAATTGCCTAAGATAATTAAGAAAGAATATGCATGATGCTAGAGTAAACAAAGCAGCAGATTAAGTATTCAGGTTGATCAAATATCTTAATGAAGCTGAATTGCATGAGCTATTTAATTCAACTACTCTTCATAATCATTGGCATTATGCTATTGGATGACAAAAAGAGAACCATGATAGGATGCAAATGTTTAGCTTGCAGTATATACAAGTTTTTACTAAAAGAGTTTCACTTTAAGTCTTAGGCAAATTATATTTAATGTTATTTTGCTCAAGATAGAATAAACATGCTGGGTAATTGTATATTAAACAACAATAAATCGATGTGTAGTGCAGACACCCCTTTGTAATGCTGAAGGTAATGAACTGTTTTTTATTGTTTCATGAGTTGCATAATAGGGTTTTTTATGCAGTGCTTCTCTTTAAATGATATATCCCCTGAGACAAATAGTCAAGCATTTGTCACACAATGATTTATGGAATATCTATATAAAAAGAGACCTCTCCCAAAGCATAGATAAGGAAAACATTTTACTGCTGGCTAGTACCCTCTCAGGTTATAAAATACAATTAATCCAAGTTGTCACTACTTATGCCAGTCATTTTTTTAAATCAGAAACTCTACGAAATGTTCCTCAAAACAAGATTTGTATGTCAGTAAAAAAAAGAAACAAGGGAGGCTTGCAAAATACGGCAGGATGGATCTACTATACATGTTTATGGTTAATTAACGTTTTCTTGGAATTTTATACGAAAAAAATGTTCAGTGCCCAAATATTTAAAAAGGGAACACACACAAACATTTTACAGTTTTTGCATCTTTAAACCCAAGTTTCTTTCTGTGAAATTTGCTAACTTATTGCCCTGAATGCTCTTTAACAGTGACCTGGCCAGCTGACCCAGCACTGTCGATCAGCTACAAAGAGAGTTCCATCCTGTTGTCATGGTGGCTGAAACTCAAAGCCCCAATGGCAGCAGGTAAACTGTGTGTTTGTCAGGGTTTAACTGAACTGTCTACAATGACTCCCAAGTCTTTTTTTTTTTAGTGGTACAATTAACATAGAACACAGCCAATATGCCTGAGCAGTTGAAATTATTCTTCCAGTGTGCATTGTCTTGCATTTGTCAACACTGAATTTTATTGGCCATTGCGTTGCCTGCTCACCTATCATCACCTATCGCGTTGCCCGCTCACCTATCACTATCCCTCTGATGTTTCTCAAGTCTTCTCTGGTCTTGATTATCCTATATAATTTCATGTCATCTGAAAATTTTGGTGCTACACAGTTCACTCCTTTTTCCACATCATTAGTAAGTAAATTGAACAACACCAATCTTAAAAGGTCTCCAGTGACTTGGCAGTCCAGGAGCCCCAGTTCTCTTAGACTAAAAGCCTGTCTTTGGTATCAGGCTAACATGCAGGTGGAGGAGATCTTGTGAGCTTGGAGTAGTTTGTTGCCAAAGCTAAAGTCTCTTGATGAATAGCTCCCGTTGGAGCTTTGCATGGAGGATAATCTGTACATCTAGTGTATCTCTGAGTCCTCTGGAAGGCTGATTTGATTTTGCTCTGTTAAAAGGTGCCAGAAGTATTTTATTAAAGAAGTTTAAGAAAGATTATAAATCTGCATATTTCCCTGAAATATTACAGTGTCACCTTGGGGTAATGCTTCCATTTCAGCCCCAGTCCTGTTTGCAGGCAGACTCTGAATCATAGAATCATAGAATATCAGGGTTGGAAGGGACCTCAGGAGGTCATCTAGTCCAACCCTCTGCTCAAAGCAGGACCAATCCCCAACTAAATCATCCCAGCCAGGGCTTTGTCAAGCCTGACCTTAAAAACATCTAACTCTGGCCCCTGTGCAGAATTGCTTGCATGATTAGAGTCTATGCTTATATATATATTTACGTGAAATTTATCTCCACATATTTTATCTCATGTGAAATATAAATGTATGGCTATGCATGTAGGACTTACATTTTTAATAAGATATTAAAATGGATAAATGATCATTCAAAGCCATCAACAAACAACAAATGGACATTTAACTAAGTGCAGCTAATGACTTATGTTGACATGAATTATACCAAAACCTTTAGTAACAGGATAAATCCAACTATTAATAATACCAGTCTATTTCATACAGTCTGTCAGATTCATTTTTTGTGGTAGAGGTATACCATGAGAAATTTTGTGATTGCTTTCCTATTTCTTTTATGAAACTTTTGAAATACTTATGAGTCTGCAGGAATCATATGATAAATAACATAGAGAAGAAAATGTTTTAAAAAATAGAATATCAAAGCCTGTAAGAAAAGGTCCACAAAAATTAGCACAATAGAGAGTTGTGTAGGGGGAAAATAATTTTTACTAACCCGCAGATTACATTTTCAATGCCATACCTCCCCCATTAACCAATCCCTGTCAGATGACCTTCTGAAAATGAAAATAATGAGTTAATTTATTAGTATGGCCTTGTTGTTTTGTGCAGCTCTATCCATAAATCTGTTTTAATGGCTAGAGGCTACTGGTTAATCTGGCCCAATATTTCTCATTACAATGGAACTGTTTTGCAAAACAGATTTGTTTGGGTTTATACAATAGACATTTAATATATTGAAAGAGAGATGAGCTGCAATCAACAAAACTAAAACAATTAAAATTTTAACTGTTAGTGCCTCAATAGCAATAGACTTAAAAATGGAATATCATCTATCTATCTATCTATCTGTATATAAATTTCCATCGTGAACAAGTAGATTATCTTTTATATGTGCTCCAGTTATGTCTTTAGTACCGTAATTTTTCGTATATGGCCTCCATTACCAAAAAGAACAGGTTTACTGCTAAACCGATAGCCCCAGTTGAGGTCACGTCACAATGTATTCAGTGGTGAGAAATGACTCCAAAACATCTCCCTTTTTCCTTCTGTCTCCTCTTTGGGGGAGAATAATGAAAAGAGAGGCAAATAAGAGTGCTTGCTTGAAGGCAAGAAAACTAGATGATAATCTTAATATCTCCCTTCTCTATGGTGGGCCTAAGTGTAGGAGACCCCAGAGAACAAGAGACAAAGAAATATGGAGACTTTAAAAGGACATAATGAAAATGGCCCACAGGATAATGGCCCCGTAATGGTGTATTACGGAAGCTCAGGATGTTCCAAACTAAATCTTGATAGTAGGGAACATTGCTTCTCTCCTCCCCCACCCAGTCTGAATCTAGACCTTTTCATTGAAATCCTTCTCCAAGTAAATGGAAGCATAATGACTGTAAGTCCCTAGGGCTCTCCACCTATCATGTACTTGAATGGATTACAACAGTAGAGAAATACATGATATTTTCTAGGTTAGAACATTAAGGGGGAGAATCAAGCATAAGTGGCTTGAAAATAATGGAAAGAAAGTGTTGATTTCAAAAGAGATAGAGGCCTCAGGGAGGTGTACAAAATGATTTAAATTTCCAAACTTGTCTGACTCGATTAATCTTTCAAGCACCAAGGTTTATAAAGACCTTCAGGCGCAAATATAATAAAGTGTGTGCATCACTAGTGATCTCTTCTATACAATGGCTGCATATGGAATAACATACACACAGTAGTATGTAATAAGGTTCTAATCCACTGCAAGTGAAATCAGAAACCATGAGTGTATACATTGAGTGGTTTATCATGGTCTCTAGAACCCTCCCTACCGGAGGTTAAGTTGGTACTTATAGCATATAGTATATTTTTTCAATCATTCAGTTTATTCCCAAATGTTGGGGTTATTTTTATTTATATTCTGCATAAGTCTGAAATATGGGAATGGCCAATAGATATCCATAGGGAATTTTGGCAACATCTGTAAGCTCTTTGAGACAGGGTCTGCCATGCATTGTATGTCTGTACATTGCCTAGCACAATGGGTCTTAGCCTGTAGGCCACAATGGCCTTTAGGCACTACCACAGAATAAATGTGAAATAAATAGTAATCATCATCTGTGGAGGTTTCCTTCACTCATCCATGTTGGTAGAATTTTTGTTAGGATTTTGTTCATTCTGCTTGGTTCTGCTCAGATATTTTAATACCAGCTGTTGGTAAGATAAAGGAATTTATGAGAAATGACTTCATGGTCTCAGTCTGTTTCCAAGTGGAAAAGTGTCCATGTTATAAACACCATGACACTGGTACTAAAAGGCATCCTTGACAACTCAGCAAAGAGGCCAAAGAGTAAATGGGCCATGAACTCTGAAATATGTTCTAATTCCCCCAAGATGGTCCTCCTAGGTCAGCTTCGAGCCACATTGTCAAGGTAATATGGGGAAACTTGCCTCGTTCAAAGCTGTTCTTTGGGAAAATAATGGCTTGCCACTTATCACAGGCAATAAACTGCATTTAAAAGAAAGATGCAAGGAGGCCCATTCAACAACAGCCTAATAAACTGAGCCATTTTTGCTCCTGCTGAACATGTATGTTATGACAGAAGATTCTGTCATTTGAAAAGCATAGTAAACTGGATTAAAATGAAGACCTCTCCACAAAGGAACTGATTTTCCACTACTTTGCATGTTGTGAAAAAAGAAAAGGAGTACCCGTGGCACCTTAGAGACTAACAAATTTATTAGAGCATAAGCTTTCGTGAGCTACAGCTCACTTCATCGGATGCATTTGGTGGAAAAAGCAGAGGAGAGATTTATATACACACACACAGAGAACATGAAACAATGGGTTTATCATACACACTGTAAGGAGAGTGATCACTTAAGATAAGCCATCACCAGCAGCGGGGGTGGGGGGGGGGAAACCTTTCATGGTGACAAGCAAGGTAGGCTAATTCCAGCAGTTAACAAGAATATCAGAGGAACAGTGGGGGGTGGGGTGGGAGGGAGAAATACCATGGGGAAATAGTTTTACTTTGTGTAATGACTCATCCATTCCCAGTCTCTATTCAAGCCTAAGTTAATTGTATCCAGTTTGCAAATTAATTCCAATTCAGCAGTCCAATTAGCCTACCTTGCTTGTCACCATGAAAGGTTTTCCTCCTTTCCCCCCACTGCTGCTGGTGATGGCTTATCTTAAGTGATCACTCTCCTTACAGTGTGTATGATAAACCCGTTGTTTCATGTTCTCTGTGTGTGTGTATATAAATCTCTCCTCTGCTTTTTCCACCAAATGCATCCGATGAAGTGAGCTGTAGCTCACGAAAGCTTATGCTCTAATAAATTTGTTAGTCTCTAAGGTGCCACAGGTACTCCTTTTCTTTTTGCGAATAGACTAACACGGCTGCTACTCTGAAACTTTGCATGTTGTGGTGTCACTTACACCTGTGATACACCTGCACAAAGTGGGTATAAAATGCTATACTTTGCACAGGTGGCAATGACTGCACACAGTGCTAGGCAATAGGGAATCCAGACTCAGGTGTTCTGCAAAGCCTCGAATAAGATTGTCCCCACATCCAGGATGCAGTGGGTTGGAGATGTGTTTACCCAACATTCCTATATCTGTACCTAGAGCTGTATAAAATGTAATTGTATTGCAACAGTCGGGAATTAGGTGTAATTAAATACTGCTTTATAATTCATATGGAAAAGGAGAGAGAGTTAATGTTCTTTCAGCCTTAACATTCTATTAGTATAGTGCCAGTTTCTGCCACTCTTACTTGTGATGTCAAGTGACCTACTCCTTGAGTAGACCCAGTGAATTCAGCAGAATTACTTGAAGAATAAGCCATTTAGCAATGGCAGTAAAGATAGTGTGATGTGGCCTTTATTTTTTCTTTTGCACCTGAATAGCTCTTCTCCAAACTCAATTAACTGCCTCACCCTCATCCAGAGAAAAAAAAGTTAAAATCAAAACAAATCCTGTGACTTCTACCAAGCTTATCCAAGAAAGAGAAAATAAACAGCATTAGGTAGACAGATTTGTATTGTATCCTGTGAGGTGGTGGATAAATATCACACTGGTGCAATGCAGGAAGGAAAAGCCTCAAGAGGGAGGCTGAAGCCACCAGCCTTGCAAACTCTGCCAGCAATCTCAAGTCTTGAAGAAAATAAAGATGGATCAAGCTGTCCAGCAAAGAAAATACAGGAGTGGTCTGAGTAGCCCTGTACTATGACCCCTAGGAGCAGACAGGGCTGTGATAAAGGCTTGGGCTGGACTTTGCATTGTTTTATTGTTCACTCACTGATCAAATCATACACCAAGAGAGGATGCGGTTTGACGCTAAACAGACTATATTGACTGTGTCTGAGCTTAGGTAAAAGCAGGACTGGCTTTAGGTTTTTTGCCACTTCAAGAAAAAGAATTGCCGCCCCAAGCTCCGAGAGCGCACCTGCCCAAGCAAAAAAAAAAGGGTGGCCGGAATGCTTGCTTTGCTGGTGCCTAGAGCCGGTCCTGGGTAAAAGTGTCCTAAGGTACATAAGGCATCAGAATAACTCAGTTTATAAGGACATCATCCCACACTTTTAGTCTATGGACATTAGTAAAGGGTTGCAAAACTTGCTCAAAATTCAGGATCATGTATTCATTTACATCTGAAAAGATGGCTAATTACTGTAACATGGAGTTTGAAGTGAAACTCCTTTGCTCTTATAAGAGAGGATTATGTAGTAATACATACATTACATTAATTTTAAGAAAAATGGTGTTTTATTCTTCTGTTCTTTTATCAGAGAAATTCTCCTGAAAAGCCATTCACAAATGCTTTTCAATGGGAGATCACAAGTGGAATCACAACTCCATCTGTAGTCATGCAACAGAAGCTAGGTGAAGAAAAATGACATTGAACCTGTTTACAAAAATATGACAAAAGGAATTTTCAATAGACAAAAAAGATCAGGTTGTCATGCTGAGAAAACTATTTACAGCAGCCGAGTTACTCATAAAAGTTAGCCCTCTTTTCTGTTGGCAGATTGTACAGGGATGGATCACAATTTCCATTCATTTGTTCATTCAGTGTTTTTCAGTGGCAATTTTTACGCAAATCTATTTCAGCCTATGATCGCTTGAATACAACGCTGATTCTGAAGATACAACATTTACAATGTTAACTATTTTCTTGGAACAACATAGCATGCTTCTGTATTTTGCTAGGATGAGTTGCATTACTTGAATCAAGTTTCTGGTCTCCATAGTCACAATTAGGAATTTAAAATCTGATTTCTGAAAATATTCAATAGTTATTTAGTATTTGGTTGTGTTGGCAGGCATAACTGCCACTAAACTTGTGTAACAAAATACTGAAGGGGTTAAAAGACAAATGTGCACAACAGATTGGAAGCAGATTCATTTTAAAATTCAAATACACTTTAATGAAATATTTCTTGCAGCATTAACCAGCTTTCTTGCGGCCATTTGACTAAAAGCTGAAAGGTTAAGGTTAATTGCAGCAAGTTTTGTGCACACAATCTAGTTTCCAGCGCCTGAAAATTTAGCTCCATTTGTTTAATATAAAGAATTCTTGGTCTTCCTGGCTGACAAACTTTTTCCTATTAAATATTTGAAAAATATTGTTGCTTGTTTGTTTTGGGTATTTTTGGGGGGGTGGAGGGGTGGAGTAAAGGAGTAGGGACTGTTCTATATAAACAACCCTGGCAATCCGAAATGCATCCGATGAAGTGAGCTGTAGCTCATGAAAGCTTATGCTCTAATAAATTTGTTAGTCTCTAAGGTGCCACAAGTACTCCTTTTCTTTTTGCGAATACAGACTAACACGGCTGCTACTCTGAACCCTGGCAGTGTTCAAGTCAAGAGCTTTAACCCCTAAATTCCATACAAGCTTTCCAGTTGTCTCCTACTATATACATTCAAATAGTCCAAAAACAGTCCTACATTACTGACTCATATGTTTGTGCAAGTTTTTCTGACATGGATATTACCATATATTTTTATAGCATGTATTAAACTGCTAACAAATTTATTTGAGCATAAGTTTTCGTGCATCCGATGAAGTGAGCTGTAGCTCACGAAAGCTTATGCTCAAATAAATTTGTTAGTCTCTAAGGTGCCAAAAGTACTCTTTTTCTTTTTGCGAATACAGACTAACACGGCTGCTACTCTGAAACCTGTCATTAAACTGCTAGATACTCATATGCAGGATTTTTTGTTTTTGTTTTTTCCACTATGTGTGCAAACTAAATGGTGCTCGGACCTCAATCTTTTTTCAAAATATGTTTAATGTGGAGATTTTTGAACCCTAGCTTCCTTCTACTGCATGATATCTGGTTGGCTTGACGCAGTCAAATCCAATTTACCATTCAGAACTTCTTGTGAGTTGGCACATCAAAGAACCCTGAGCTCCTGCATTGGAAAAATGGCACCTCTTCAAATCCCATAGCTACTTATTTTGATTTAAAAGTTCTACAGAGTTACTTTTTCCTGCGATTTTGGCAAGTTTTTCAATGTGCTCAATTCTTGATCTGTGCAGAAGAAGCAGGGTCTGTTAAATTGACAGCAAGGTGGTTGTTTATATTGATTCATATAACACCTTTTGCAAGTCTGAAGACGCTTAACAAAATTGCAAACTGGACACTTATTAGGAATTTCTTCACATCAGCCACCACTGAAATACAACTACTTCTGGAATGAGATGCATAAGCAGTCATAAAAGGGCATGATATAATAATTGATGACCAGAAGAATAATAATTAAGCCAATTGAAACTAATTAGATGGGTAGAAAATAGGATGAATTCCCTCAATTAGATCTGACCAGGATAGTAGAACAAACACTATCCTCTTATGAAAAGTGGCACACTACAGTATCTCATGTCTGGCTTTTGCAGTTAAGATTCATTTCTGCACATGGAATACTATGCTGGAACATTAGTTGAGTCCTGACTCATAGGGAAGAGTACTACCTATGAAATCACCAGCACAATGTCCTGAATCATCTGGATTATCCTTGGAGGCAGATTAGGGAATAGGAACTGTAGTACCTACTCCTGGAGTCATGTGCCATAAGAATCTCAGCTATCATTTAAAATAAAAATAAAAGTAAGTCTCTAGTGCTCCTGGATATGAAGAAAAGCTTTAAAAATGTGACTTGCTTGTAACCAAGGCAGTGACGTCTTCCTGAATCTTTAGAGAGCCTAAAACGATAGCTTTGAGGGGTGTGAACTTCCCCAAGCATCAAAATGGATGTTAACTCCAGTACCCACAATTCTGAGGGACCTAGCCAACACCATCTCAGCACAGGACTCTAACTTTAGGCCCCTCTATTGAAGATATCATGGCTTCCCAGCTGACTTGCAAGCTGTCCCAAAATCATATGATTTCTGTGCCCCTCCTGCTTTCAACAATAGGAAGTTGGAAAATCACTGTGTAAATAATTCCTTTAGACTCACCCTCTAAAACTGTGGTTCCAAAAAGTAACCTTCTGTAAATCTTTAATGAAATTTAATGAGTTAGTGCATGAAGGATTAATAAAAGCACATCTGCTAATGAATTTATCTTCAGCATCACCATTGACATCAGCCAAAGTAATAAACATTCAGCAGAGTTAAGGCTTGGAGTACTATTATTCTTTAAATGGTACATAAGGAAGTCATCTACCAGCTGCCGTGACTTTATACAGAGAGGGTAGGGACATTGCTGAGAAACTAAATGGTACCTTTGCATAAATCTTCACTGCAGAGAACACTGGGGAGATTGTAAGCTCTTTCAAGAAGTGATTGTCTTTTGTTGTGGGTATTGTATGGCTTAGAGCAATGGAATGCTTGTCCGTGACTGAGGCTTCTACTGAGCACCCTTACAGATTTCCCAGTATAGTTATCTCCAAAAAGGGACAATCCTAGGAAAACTTGGACAGATCGCAACCCTAGTCAAATCCAGCAGTCATTGCTTATTTGAGTAATCCATTAATTTCAGTGGGACTAATCACATGATTAAGGGCTACAGAAGTAGGCATTGTTTATTTTATGAGATAATATAGCAACTTCTTGCCAGCTGTGTAAAGTGGAGAAAAAAGCATGAAGGTGTGTTGTAATGGATTTTTTTTAAAACAGGCAGGTTTGGGGTGTTTTGTTTTTTTCCCCTTCTTTATAAATGACCCATGTTTTGGTGTGACAGGGTCAGGCAAGATGACTACAGGAGAGTGATCCTATTGGGATCCAGGAAGTGGGCTTTGCCTGCCCACTGCTAACAGATTCGCCCCCCCCCCAGCCTAAGAGGGGGATGCACAGGACCTGGACACCAAATAAATCCGGGGGACAAGTAATGAAATAACAGAGACAGGAGTGTGGTCAGAGGGTCAAACAAAGGGAACTGGACAGGTTCACTGAGCAGAGAACCCTGGACAGTGACACTGCTCCTCAAAGACATCAAGAGAGTCAGTGGACACCGCCCAGAGGAACTCTGCCCGGATACATGAACGGACGGAGGATTGGAAATAGGCCCCACAGTCACAGGAGACTCCATTGACCAACCTCCTCACTCTGGTTTTATAGATAGCTATTTTAGCTAGGGCCAGGAGGAGGTTGACCAGGAGATCCTGTGACTTTGTAGGGCCACGGATAGGGAGGGCATAAATAAGAAGGTGAGGAGAAAAGTGCAACCAAAAACATAATAAAATATTGGTGAGGAACCGGAATAGGGGCTGCAGCCTGGCACACTCCAAATGTGTGTGCCAGGGTTTCCCTCACGGGGCAGGAGGGGCTCCATCAGGGGCCTTGGAGGGAAGGGACTCCAATGGAGGGGTGGTACTGCCCTCCCGTGCTGCCATGTCTTCCCCAGCAGGTACCGGTGGATGGAGCTCACCCGCAGGCAAGGCAGAAGGCTCGGCAGCGGTGCCCCCCTTTCTTGTCTTCCAGGGGGCTTCTGCATCTGTGAAAAGGAGCAGAGTTCGATCCTTCCGCTTGCCCCACTTCCCCTGGACTAGGGCCCAGCCCTCCATGGCATTATCTGGGGGCTGGATAACCAGGGTCGGGTTGGGGGCAGGGGCAATGGCTCAGGAACTGTGGGGGGCAGTGGTAGAGCAGCATGAGGAAGGGAAGATTCCCCATGGGGTGGTCCCTCTCCCATGCTTGGCAGTATCCCTGCCGCACCCTCCTCCGGGGCCCCGCCGGATTGCAAGCAGCAGAGGCGGGGCTCTCCCACTCGCCTGGGCATGCTGGGTGAAGTACCCCTTGGGCCTGAGGGGGAGCACTGGTGGACTGAGGAAGAGGAGGGGCGGCTCCAGGCAGCCAGGGGCACCAGCGATGACGGGGCCAGCGCCTGCCAGGGTTCAGAGGTCCCGGATCTCCCCCTTGCCAGGCCAGGGTGCAATCCCTCCGGACATTCCCCATCACCCGGCAGAAGTAGCACCAGGCCTCCACCCGTGGAATAATGCACCCGGTAATGGGCTCCCTGGTAGGGAACCAGGAATGACCCCTTGAGCGCCTCTCCGTCATGCGCCACCAGCGGCAGTTGAAGCTGCACTTGCCGGCGGAACGAGAGGACGTGACGGAGGGCGGGGTCTTTGCAGCCCAGCAGGTGAGGGCTGATGACAGAGATGGGTTTCCCCAGGGTAGAGAGGGTGGGTAACAGGGCGGCATTGGGAAGAAAGGGAGGGACGGAGGTCAGAAGCACACAGACGCCCAGGTCCTCTAGCGGCTCCAGGAGGACGAACATCCCCCCCCACAACTGCCGGGTCCTTCTCCACCACCTCCTGGGCGGCAGCCTCCGATGCTAAAAAGAAGACGACCTTTCCGTACATTTTGGAGGCTGCCACAATGGCCGTGGGCCCCACCACCCTCGCTAACGCCTACACGTAGGTCTCCACGTGGGGTGAGGTGGGCACCAGGAGGCAACGGACGCCGTGCTTCCTGGTCATGGTGGGAAAGGGGCCCTGGCCGCTATAGATGGTAGCCTAGGAGGTGGGCAGGAAAGATGACGTAGTGGCAGGTGGGGGGGCGGCTACCACGTAGGCATACACCCCGGGGGAGGGACACCCGCAGAGCTGGGGGAGGGAACAGCGTGGAGGGATGCTGCGGCTGGTGGCAGGGCCGCAGCAGTGGGGGCAGCCTGTGCCATGGAGGGCCTGGTCTTTTTAGCGGGGCCCTTCCCCTTCTTACCCTGGCCTTTCCTGCCGGCTGGGGGGGGTCTCCCCCAGAATCTGAGGGGGGTGAAGGACATGACAGCAGCGGAGGTCACCCCGGTGCCTGACACTGCTGGTGCCCCAGCGGGGGCGGTGTCAGATGATTCGGCAGCGGCAGCAGAGGTAGAGACTTGGGGCAGGCGGGGGAGGGGCAACTTGGGCTGCTGGAGGGGCCCCACCTGTCTCATCCCCCGCCGTCATGAGCGGGGAGGGAATTGGAGATACCAGACGGAGGAGGGGAAGCAGGTTGACCACTCCTCCCCGCTAGGCTGCAGGCAGGGGAGGAGGGCGCCAAAAGGGGTGGGCTGGACGGTGGGGGGGGGGGGCAATCAGGGGTTAGGGGTCAGTCACCAACACAGGGTGGAATTCCAGCTCCTCTAGCTGCACTAGGCGAGGGAGGGATACAACAGCACTGAGGGTGCAGTGAAGAGGGTTGAAACTAAAATGGGGAGTTGTACAAGTGCATGGGGGGGGGCATGGGCGCACAGAGCAAGAGGCTCAGTGGGCTGGAATTAGGGCAGGGAAGCCAAGGGGTTAGCTTCAGAGGCTGGGGTGGGGCAAAACAGGCTGTAAAGGGAAAGGGGTAGGGCAGGCAAACAAACTGAAGCTAGTAACAGGGGGCTGGAGCAAAAGGGGGGGCAAAAGCTGCAAAGGGCAAATGGGGCAGGTAACAAAGGGCAAAGCTGTGAGGTGGGCAGTCTGGGGGGGGCATATGCGCCCACATGCGCTTGCACAAAGTCAATTTGAGCTGGTTGTGGCTTCTGGCCCAAAGGGTGGAAATAGGGCATGGCAAGCCAAGCAAGCAGCTGAATCCAGAGGCAGGAGCAAATGGCAGTGGGGGTAGTGGAGGGGACAGCAGTAGTGGTAGTGGTGGGGGCTGGGGGACACACACAGATGGATCGGGGGGGCAGCTCCATGCCATACCCCGTGTCCCTGCAAACACAGTCAAAACCCCTACCACAAAAGCACACTTTGTAGTCCAGGCTGAGGAGCGAGACGGGATGCCAATTTCGTAAATCGTGGAGGTCCCCCTTTTTTGGCAATAAGGCGAGCATGGCTCGCCTGCATGAAAGACGGAGGACCCCGCTCTGCAAAGACTCAGCCCAGATGATGACTAGGTCTGGGCCGAGGACGTCCCAGAAAAGGCGACAGAACTCCACGGTCAGCCCATCCATGCCCGGAGATTTATTGGTGGGCATGCGACGGAGGGCTTCCGAGAACTCGGCCAGAGTGAGAGGCAGCTCTAGCCAGTCTTGGTCGACCCGCGCTGACCATAGGGAGCTCCTCCCAGAGCACTCTGGAAGTGTTAGGATCCATCAGATCTGGGGAGAAAAGGCTTGCGTAGAAGGCTCTAGCCCTGCCGCACATCTCCACCGGATCGGTGAGGGGGGGTGCCGTCTTCTGCCAGAAGGCGGGTGACATGTTTCTTGGTCCCCCTCCTTTTCTCTAGGGCATAGAAGAAGTGGGAGCCGAGATCCATCTCCTGAAGGAGACGGATGCGGGATCGAACAAAGGCACCCTAGGCCCGATGGTGCACCTTCCCTAGGTCCCACCACTGTTGCACCAAGGGAAAGGCACGCCGCTGCCCTCGCCAGACCAGCCAGAACTCCCGGAAGGATGCCACAAAGCCCGTGTCCTCCAGCAAGCTGTTG
Organism: Dermochelys coriacea; assembly: GCF_009764565.3. NCBI lineage: Eukaryota > Metazoa > Chordata > Testudines > Dermochelyidae > Dermochelys > Dermochelys coriacea. The sequence continues at coordinate 85,689,835 of NC_050069.1, forward strand.
TTGAAATGCCAATAGGCCTGCCCTGGCCTCTCCGCGCAGAGAGAGGCCGTCACAGTGGCTAGATGATAGTCAGAAAATGGGGCCAGCCAGATGCTGGAGGAGCGGGCTCGTGAAAGATGGAAGCGTGATAAATAAAAACGGTCCAACCGGGAGTGACTCGACCTAAGGGCCTCCACCTGGACAAAGGTGAACGTGGAAGTGTCATCCGGGTGGTGGTCGTGCCAGACGTCCACCAGGGAGTGGTGTTCAACTATCTCCCGGAGGACTTCAGCGGCGGCCAGGCTCTACTCGGTCCCCGAGTGGTCCCGCTCTTCGAGGGTGATGTTAAAGTCCCCTCCCAGGACCAGGCACTCATGAGGATCCAAGATGCCAAGGAAGGCGGACGCCTGCTGATAGAATTGCAGCCGCTCTGGGCTCGCTGCCGGGGCATAGATGTTAATGAGGTTGACCACGAGCCCTTCCATACGGACCCGGAGGTGCAGCAGGCAGCTCAGTGACCCCCAGCACCTCAGGCCGTAGGTCAGGGGAGAACAGAGTCACCACTCCAGCCGTACGAACTGTGAGGTGGCTAAAGTAGACCCTGTCCCCCCAATCCAGCTGCCAGCTGTCTTCAGCAGTCGGATCCATATGGGTCTCCTGCAGGAAAATCACAGAGTACCTCCCGTCCCGAAGGAAGGAGAGCACCTGGGACCTGCGGAGACCCATCTTACAGCCGCGGGTGTTCAATATTGCGATGGAAGAGGTGCCATGAGGAGGGCTGGGGGAGATCCTCGCCGGCAGGGATGCTCGCGGCTCCCGACGGGCCGTGCAACAGTCTGTGACCTACCCCATAGGTGAGTAAGGAGTCACGGAAGAGGCGGACCCGCTGGTAGGCCACGGCACCCTGCTTCCCGGTCCTTTTACCCTCCCCCATGAGGGCCCTTGCGGCTCGGAGGATTTGATGAAAGTCCCCCCATCACTGGAGAGCAAGCTGTACTTTGTTGCGTGAGCCACGGATGTCTTCTAAAAACTCCTGCAACTCCCCTCACAGCGCATGGGGGGGTGGGGTTATGGTCTCCTGGTTACTCCCTGACAGGGCCCTTGATACAGCCCTGTGGCCCACCGAGACGGGCAGACAGCGTGCGGACCCCTGACAGGGCTCCTGATGGGCTGGCGCACTAGGCCGGTCTAGAACCCTGGGGCGACAGGGGGCGGCGGAGGAAAGATAGCAGCCCCTGGTGGATCGGGACAGCTAAACACAAAGGCCGCTCCCTGGGGGGTCATCTACTGGAAAAGGGAAGGAGACAGCCCCAGGGGCGGCAATAACATCACAGGTGGTGGACAGGATAGGGACATGGTCAGGGGCAGGGGGAGGGCTCTCAGGGAGGCTGGGCACAGGATCTATGGTGGATTTGGCAGCCATGGGATCAGGAGGTGGACTATCTTCCTTAGGGTCCCCTCCCAGGAAGGAGATTGATTGCTCCTCACCAACGAGGGGTGCCCCTTGTGGCTTGCGTCCCGACCGCATGGCACTGGCCATCGCCTCAATAGGCTCGGTGGCTGTCAGCAGGGTGCCATCTGCGGTTGGGTTGATGGAGGAGTCCAGGGGCTCCTTGGAGGTTGGAGCGGAAGTAATGGTTAGGGGGAGGGAGCATGGGGAAAGGGGGGCTGGAGTGAAGTCGCCCAGATAGAGGCCTGCTGGCATAGGGTTGTCCTCCCCCTGGGTGACCGAGGTCAGACCCAGGGCCTCGATCTCCTCATATATGGATGGGAGATCGCCTTCCGCCACCCCGGGATTCTCCCCGCTGCCACCTGACATGACGGTCGCCTCGGGGCACGCTGAGGTTTCAGATGGCGCCAGGGCGGGGGGCTCCCTCAGGGGCCTCAGAGGGGAGGGACTCCCCTGGAGAGGAGATACCGCCTTCCAGTGCTGCCACGTCTTCCCCAGCCGGCTCTGGTGGGTGGAACACACCCGTGGGTAAAGCGGAAGGCTCGGCATCGGTGCCCCCCTTCCTGGGGGGCCTCCGCATCAGATGGGAGGAGCGGAGCTCGAGCCTTCCGCTTGCCCCGCTTCCCATGGACTAGGGCCCAGCCCTCCATGGCATCATCTGGGGGCTGGCTAGCAGGGGTTGTGTCAGAGGGCAGAGGCCATGGCTCAGGGACTCGGAGGGATAACAGTGGGGTAGCACAAGGGAGGGAAGATTCCTCCTGGGGCGGGCCCTCTCCCATGCCCAGTGGTGTCCCTGCCGCACCCTCGTCCACAAGCCCTGCCAGATTGCAAGCAGCGGGGCGGGGCTCTCCCGCTCGTCTGGGCATACTTGGGGAGGTGCCCCTTGGGTCCGAGTGGGAGCAATAGTGGACTGGGAAGGAGGAAGGGTGGTTTCGGGCACTGGGCAGCCAGGGGCACCGGAGAAGATGGGGCCGGTGCCCTGCCAGGGCTCGGGGGTCCCGGGTGCCCCTCCTTGCTGGGCCAAGGGGCAGTCCCTCCGGATGTGCCCCATCACACGGCAGAGGTAGCATCAGGCCTCCTGCCTGGAGTAGTGCACCCGGTAATGGGCCCCCTGGTAGGGGACCAGGAAGGACCCCTCCAGCGCCTCTCTGTCACGCGCCACCAGCGGCAGTTGAAGCTGCACTTGCTGGCGGAACGAGAGCACGTGACGGAGGGCGGGGTCTTTGCAGCCCAACAGGAGAGGGCTGATGACAGAGACACGCTTCCCCAGGGTAGAGAGGGCGGGTAACAGGGCGGCATTGGGAAGAAAGGGAGGGATGGAGGTCAGGACCAGGCGGATGCCCAGGTCCTCTAGCAGCTCTAGGGGGACGAACCCCCCCCCCCCCAATTGCCAGGCTTTTCTCCACCACCTCCTCGGCGGCGGCCTCCGATGCTAAGAATAAGATGACCTTTCCGTACATTTTGGAGGGTGGGCCCCACCACCCTCGCCAATGCCCGCACATAGGTCTCCACGTGGGGTGAGGCGGGCACCAGGAGGCAACGGACGCCGTGCTTCCTGGTCATGGTGGGAAAGGGGCCCCGGCCGCTATAGATGGTAGCAGAGGCAGTGGGCAGGAGAGATGACTTAGCAGCAGGCGGGGGGGCTGCCACCACCTGGGGGTACGCCCTGGGGGCCGGGGGAGAGACACCCGCAGAGCTGGTGGAGGGAAGAGCAGGGAGGGACACCGCAGCCGATGGGGGCAGCCCCTGCCATGGAGGGCCTAGTCTTTTTAGCGGGGCCCTTCCCCTTCTTCTTACCCTGGCCTTTCCTGCCGGCTGGGGGGCTCCCCCAGAATCTGAGGGGGGGGAAGGACATGGCAGCAGTAGAGGTCACCCCGGTGCCCGTCTCTGCTGGCACCCCAGCAGGGGCGGTGTCAGATGAATTGGCAGTGGCAGTGGAAGTAGAGGCTTGGGGGGGTGACAGGGGCAAGCGGGAGAGGGGCAGCTCGGGCTGCTGGAGGGGCCCCACCTGTCTCATCCCCCGCCATCCTGAGCAGGGAGGGAATTGGAGATACCAGATGGAGGAGGGGAGAGGGGAAGCAGGTTGACCAGTCCTCACCGCTCGGCTGCGGGCAGGGGAGGAGGGCGCCAAAAGGGGTGGGATTCCAGCTCTTCTAGCTACACTAGGGGAGGGAGGGATACAACAGCAATGAGGATGCAGTGAAGAGAGTTGAAACTAAAATGGGGAGTGAAACAAGTGCATGGGAGGGGGCATAGGCGCACGGAGCAAGGGGCTAAGTGGGCTGGAGTTAGGGCAGGGAAACCAAGGGGTTAGCTTCAGAGACTGGGGCGGGGCAAACACACACAGGCTGTAGAGGGAAATCGGTGGGGCAGGAGAACAAAACTGAAGCTAGTAATGGGGGGGGGCTGGGGCAAAAGGGGGGGAAGCTGCAAAGGGTAAACGGGGCAGGTAACAAAGGGCAAAGCTGTGAGTTGGGCAGTCCGGGGGGTGGGGGGGGGGACGTGCACCCACGTGCACTTGCACAAAGTCAATTTGGGCTTGCTGCTGCTTCTGGCCCAAAGGGTGGAAATAGGGCGTGGCAAGCTGAGTCCAGAGGCAGGAGCTGAGGCAGATGATAAACAGCCAGTGGGGGTGGTGGAGGGGGACACACAGATGGATTGGGGGGCAGCTCCACTCCACACCCCCATGTCCCTGCAAACACAGTCAAGACCCCCACCACAAGAGCACAGTTTGAAAGTTACTCAGTTAAGGCTCCCTCCACAGTGATCTGCAAAGTCTCTAGGTGCTGCCCCACTAGATGGTCCTCTCCTTCTCCTCCTTGGGGCTTCAGCAGCTCCAGGCAGCAGACTCTGCAGCAGCAGCTCCAAGAACTCCAGGTGATGGTCCAGGCAGGCAGAAAGGACCCCTCCCAGGTGGTGGTGGTGGAGGTGTCCATAGCAGCAACAGCTGGGGCCAGGATCCACCACTACCCTCCCAGGGAGCAGGCCAGCAGGCCCCCCCCCAAAGGGCTGCAGCCAGAGCAGCAACAGCACCCAAGGGTGGGGGGCCCAGCAGCTGGCCAGCAACCAAGTAGCAGAGAAGGGGGGTGGGTGGTGTCTGGCCTAGGCAGGGGAGCAGGAGCTCTTCCCCCCAGGCCAAAGAGCCACAGGAACACGACTGAAGGGAAAGCTCTTGGTCCCAGGTTAAGCAGATCCCTTTGCCTGGGTAAAGGAACAGGGAAGCTTCTAGAACAATCAGAAACTTGCTGGAACCAATTAAAGCAGACAGGCTGATTAGAACACCTGCAGACAATCAAGAAGCTGCTAGAATCAATTAAGACTGGCAGGCTAATCAGGGCACCTGGGTTTAGAAAGGCGTTCACTTCAGTTTGTAGTGTGAGTGTAAGGAGCTGGGAGCAATTAGTGCAAGAAGCTGAGAGTGAGAAGGAATACTACTAGAAGACTGAGAAGTACAAGCATTATCAGACATCAGGAGGGAGGTGGTGAGAATAAAGAAGGTGTTGGGAGGAGGCCATGGGGAAGCAGCCCAGGGAGTTGTAGCTGTCATGCAGCTGTTACAGGAGCTACTGTAGACAGCTGCAATCCAGGGGGCCCTGGGCTGGAACCTAGCGCAGAGGGTGGGCTGGGGTTCCCTCCGTCTCCCCCCCCCAACTCCCTACTTGATCCCGGAGGAGTTGACCTGGACTGTGGGTTCATGAAAATGGCCAAACTGAGGGTTGCCATGAATCTCTGAGGCAAGCAAATTTGCCAATAAGCGCAAGACCCATCAAGGTAGAGGAGGAACTTTGTCACAGTGGTCATTTTCTGTTTATGTTTCAGCAAACAAAATACTAGCAGAAATATTTGTGGAGACTATAAATGTTAAGCAAACACTGGAAAATATTTGCAGTAAACAAAGTTGGAACTCATAAACACAAGTATTCACACCAGGAACCTGATTCTAAGTATTATGCTCAGCCAGTCAAGATATAGAAAAGAAGAAAAAAAAAGGCTTTGTGGACCTATATTATCCAATTAGAAGTAAGCAACACAGAATTAATTTTGAATTTTAGATCATGAATACTTGTTGTGAACTACTGGTGAACAATCTCTATTATTAATTATCATCATCATTATTTGTATTGCAGTAACTCCTAGCAGCCTCAGTCACGAGTTAGCATCCAGTTGTGCTTCGTGCTCCAAGCCAAGTAAGTTATTCTTTATGGATCATTCACTCAGCTCCAATAACCTGGTTTGTGTGCTGCTGACTTAACTCATTTGTTATGATTCATTGCAAAACATCCAAGTACAGTATGCAAATAAATTTTTGAGGAGGAGGACAACAAAGGCTTGGGGAAAGGAACCAGAGGAGGGATAGAGCAGAAGAGAGGAAGCAGAGCCACAACAGATGAATATTTCACAGGTACCAGCTAGTAAGTCTTACAGAGTAATGTGTGCTAGTTAGAAGTACACTATCCTTATCACAGGTAGCAAGTGTGCACTGTAATATGATTCACTGGCTCATGACTACTTATTGACATACGGATTTTGGTTCCCCTTTTTGTTTGTTTTTTGTTTTGTTTTGCTTAGTTTAGTTTCTGGCCATGCCATCTAACCCTGCTGTCTCCTTATTTCTTACTGTTTACAAATGATGGGTCTCATTAAAAATTCTACATAATCAAAAGCCACTGATCAAGAAAGCCTTAAACATGTAAATGCCAGTACCATGTATCTGTGAAAATGGATAAAAGGAAAAAAATTTCTAGTAAGATTAAGGGCCAAGGTGTGCACAGATGTGTGCAACAGATGCAGTTTTACTTAATGTATCTATATCTGTGGAACACTGACTGTAAACAAGCCTTTCATGTCATGTTACATTCATACTAAACAGTTCAGCACCTTGTTATTGGCATTAAGTAAAAGAAATGCTGATAAAGTTTGTAATCTCTATGGAAATTACTTAAACTTAATGTTGTGTTGGCATTGGCACATCTGTCAAGAACAGCAGCTGTTCTGGAGAACAGAAGATTCTGATAAGCCTCCTTTTGTTATTTATATAGGCTGTGCAGCACATGGTTTGAAGCTTTGCTGTAATAGTAATCAGGAAATCAACACCAGCAAGATATTTTTCTCCCCATATCCTTGTAGGATGACTGAATGTTTTCTTTTCAAAATCTGTTCATAGAATTGCACAGTGAAACATTCTGACAGGTAACTTGAAGATCTTAAAAGTACAACCCTAGTATGGGGAGATCACATTGTTTATAGCTTCATGATATTTCAAATGCCTCTGGAAAAAGTGGCCAGGTGATGGAGAGTTTAATGATTCTTAAAGCCTGCACAAGTTCTACAACTGGGTGATGATGTCTGAATCCATTTGATTCTGGGCCTGACAATTCACACCTAAAGCAGATGTTTTCTTACATTCTACGGCAGGTGCCATCTATTTTTCAGATTAGTCCTACAAGTAACACCCACTCAGTTGGTACACCTAGGACATACACCACAGTATCAGGAATGCATTGTACCATCATAGAATCATAGAATCATAGAATATCAGGGTTGGAAGGGACCCCAGAAGGTCATCTAGTCCAACCCCCTGCTCAAAGCAGGACCAAGTCCCAGTTAAATCATCCCAGCCAGGGCTTTGTCAAGCCTGACCTTAAAAACCTCTAAGGAAGGAGATTCTACCACCTCCCTAGGTAACGCATTCCAGTGTTTCACCACCCTCTTAGTGAAAAAGTTTTTCCTAATATCCAATCTAAACCTCCCCCATTGCAACTTGAGACCATTACTCCTCGTTCTGTCATCTGCTACCATTGAGAACAGTCTAGAGCCATCCTCTTTGAAACCCCCTTTCAGGTAGTTGAAAGCAGCTATCAAATCCCCCCTCATTCTTCTCTTCTGCAGACTAAACAATCCCAGCTCCCTCAGCCTCTCCTCATAAGTCATGTGCTCTAGACCCCTAATCATTTTTGTTGCCCTTCGTTGTACTCTTTCCAATTTATCCACATCCTTCCTGTAGTGTGGGGCCCAAAACTGGACACAGTACTCCAGATGAGGCCTCACCAGTGTCGAATAGAGGGGAACGATCACGTCCCTCGATCTGCTCGCTATGCCCCTACTTATACATCCCAAAATGCCATTGGCCTTCTTGGCAACAAGGGCACACTGCTGACTCATATCCAGCTTCTCGTCCACTGTCACCCCTAGGTCCTTTTCCGCAGAACTGCTGCCGAGCCATTCGGTCCCTAGTCTGTAGCGGTGCATTGGATTCTTCCATCCTAAGTGCAGGACCCTGCACTTATCCTTATTGAACCTCATTAGATTTCTTTTGGCCCAATCCTCCAATTTGTCTAGGTCCTTCTGTATCCTATCCCTCCCCTCCAGCGTATCTACCACTCCTCCCAGTTTAGTATCATCCGCAAATTTGCTGAGAGTGCAATCCACACCATCCTCCAGATCATTTATGAAGATATTGAACAAAACGGGCCCCAGGACCGACCCCTGGGGCACTCCACTTGACACCGGCTGCCAACTAGACATGGAGCCATTGATCACTACCCGTTGAGCCCGACAATCTAGCCAGCTTTCTACCCACCTTATAGTGCATTCATCCAGCCCATACTTCCTTAACTTGCTGACAAGAATGCTGTGGGAGACCGTGTCAAAAGCTTTGCTAAAGTCAAGAAACAATACATCCACTGCTTTCCCTTCATCCACAGAACCAGTAATCTCATCATAAAAGGCGATTAGATTAGTCAGGCATGACCTTCCCTTGGTGAATCCATGCTGACTGTTCCTGATCACTTTCCTCTCCTCTAAGTGCTTCAGGATTGATTCTTTGAGGACCTGCTCCATGATTTTTCCAGGGACTGAGGTGAGGCTGACCGGCCTGTAGTTCCCAGGATCCTCCTTCTTCCCTTTTTTAAAGATGGGCACTACATTAGCCTTTTTCCAGTCATCCGGGACTTCCCCCGTTCGCCACGAGTTTTCAAAGATAATGGCCAAGGGCTCTGCAATCACAGCCGCCAATTCCTTCAGCACTCTCGGATGCAATTCGTCCGGCCCCATGGACTTGTGCACGTCCAGCTTTTCTAAATAGTCCCTAACCACCTCTATCTCTACAGAGGGCTGGCCATCTCTTCCCCATTTTGTGTTGCCCAGCACAGCAGTCTGGGAGCTGACCTTGTTAGTGAAAACAGAGGCAAAAAAAGCATTGAGTACATTAGCTTTTTCCACATCCTCTGTCACTAGCTTGCCTCCCTCATTCAGTAAGGGGCCCACACTTTCCTTGGCTTTCTTCTTGTTGCCAACATACCTGAAGAAACCCTTCTTGTTACTCTTGACATCTCTTGCTAGCTGCAGCTCCAGGTGCGATTTGGCCCTCCTGATATCTTTCCTACATGCCCGAGCAATATTTTTATACTCTTCCCTGGTCATATGTCCAACCTTCCACTTCTTGTAAGCTTCTTTTTTATGTTTAAGATCCGCTAGGATTTCACCATTAAGCCAAGCTGGTCGCCTGCCATATTTACTATTCTTTCGACTCATCGGGATGGTTTGTCCCTGTAACCTCAACAGGGATTCCTTGAAATACAGCCAGCTCTCCTGGACTCCCTTCCCTTTCATGTTAGTCCCCCAGGGGATCCTGGCCATCTGTTCCCTGAGGGAGTCAAAGTCTGCTTTCCTGAAGTCCAGGGTCCGTATCCTGCTGCTTACCTTTCTTCCCTGCGTCAGGATCCTGAACTCAACCAACTCATGGTCACTGCCTCCCAGATTCCCATCCACTTTTGCTTCCCCCACTAATTCTACCCGGTTTGTGAGCAGCAGGTCAAGAAAAGCGCTCCCCCTAGTTGGCTCCCCTAGCACTTGCACCAGGAAATTGTCCCCTACGCTTTCCAAAAACTTCCTGGATTGTCTATGCACCGCTGTATTGCTCTCCCAGCAGATATCAGGAAAATTAAAGTCACCCATGAGAATCAGGGCATGCGATCTAGTAGCTTCCGTGAGTTGCCGGAAGAAAGCCTCATCCACCTCATCCCCCTGGTCCGGTGGTCTATAGCAGACTCCCACCATGACATCACTCTTGTTGCACACACTTCTAAACTTAATCCAGAGACACTCAGGTTTTTCCACAGTTTCGTACCGGAGCTCTGAGCAGTCATACTGCTCCCTTACATACAGTGCTACTCCCCCACCTTTTCTGCCCTGCCTGTCCTTCCTGAACAGTTTATAACCATCCATGACTGTACTCCAGTCATGTGAGTTATCCCACCAAGTCTCTGTTATTCCAATCACGTCATAATTCCTTGACATCACCAGGACCTCCAGTTCTCCCTGCTTGTTTCCAAGGCTTTTTGCATTTGTATATAAGCACTTGAGATAACCTGTTGATCGCCCCTCATTCCCAGTATGAGGCAGGAGCCCTCCCCTCACAGACATTCCTGCCTGTGCTTCCTCCCGGTATCCCGCTTTCCCACTTACCTCAGGGCTTTGGTCTCCTTCCCCCGGTGAACCTAGTTTAAAGCCCTCCTCACTAGGTTAGCCAGCCTGCTGGCAAAGATGTTCTTCCCTCTCTTCGTAAGATGGAGCCCGTCTCTGCCCAGCACTCCTCCTTCATGGAACACCATCCCATGGTCAAAGAATCCAAAGCCTTCTCTCCGACACCACCTGCGTAGCCATTCGTTGACCTCCACGATTCGACGGTCCCTACCCAGGCCTTTTCCTTCCACGGGGAGGATGGACGAGAACACCACTTGCGCCTCCAACTCCTTTATCCTTCTTCCCAGAGCCACGTAGTCCGCAGTGATCCGCTCAAGGTCATTCTTGGCAGTATCATTGGTGCCCACGTGGAGAAGCAGGAAGGGGTAGCGATCCGAGGGCTTGATGAGTCTCGGCAGTCTCTCCGTCACATCACGAATCTTAGCCCCTGGCAAGCAGCAGACTTCTCGGTTTTCCCGGTCAGGGCGGCAGATAGATGACTCAGTCCCCCGGAGGAGAGAGTCCCCGACCACCACCACCCGCCTTCTCCTCTTGGGAGTGGTGGTCGTGGAACCCCCAACCTCAGGACATCGCATCTCATGCCTCCCAACCAGCGGAGTCTCCTTCCGCTTTCTCCCCCCAGACATATCATCTGGTCCACTCTCCGCATTGGTACCTGTGGAGAGAACATGAAAGCGGTTAGTTACCTGTGTCTGTGTTACTGGAACCCGGACATTCCGCTTACCTCTTCTGGAGGTCACATGTTGCCAAGCTTCTTCACTGGCCTCTTGGCTCCTCTGTGCAACCTGCTCTATATCTTTAGAGCTTTGTGCCCCTAGAAGGCTATCCTGAGTTTGGTCCAGAAAATCCTCAGTCTCTCGTATACAACGCAGGGTCGTTACCTGTTGCTCCAGACCTTCAATCTTCTCTTCCAATATGGAGACCAGCTTGCACTTTGTACAGACAAAGTCGCTTCTGTCCTGTGGAAGAAAGACAAACATGGCACATCCAGTGCAGATCACAACAGCTGAATCCCCCCCTTCCATATCACCTACCTACTATGAGCTTCCTCAGAGACGTTGGCAAGATGTAAGCCTCACTGGGCTCACTCCAGGCGAACTCCCAGGCAAACTCCTGCTGTGAGCTGCTCTGCTGTCCCCGCTGCTCAGCTGGTTCGCGAGGCTCTGGCTATTTTTAAACAGCCAGGCTTCCCTGACGCAAACACACAGACACCCTAATGCCCGCCCCCTGCAGGCTAGCAGCCAATCAGACACTCACTCAGGCTCTCTCCCTGCCCTCCCAGCAAACACACGCTCGGATACTTCCTCAGCAAGCAAACACACACACTCGGATACTTACCAGTCCCAGGCAAACTCCTGCTGTGAGCTGCTCTGCTGTCCCCGCTGCTCCGCTGGTTCGCTGCCGCTCCGCTGGTTCGCGAGGCTCTGGCTATTTTTAAACAGCCAGGCTTCCCTGACGCAAACACACAGACACCCTAATGCCCGCCCCCTGCAGGCTAGCAGCCAATCATTCCCTATGACATCACCATCTGACAGCTGGAGTTGGTGTTTACGGGAATTACATCACAGTATGGCAAGATAACAATCTCTATATGCATGGATACTTTTCAGGATTACTCCCGGACTTGGAGTGGTGTTTATAGCAGTCCATATGGAGCAGACTACAATATGATACTTGTAACATAAATAGAAATACAAATCAAATAGGAGCTTAATATGCCATCTAAATTAACATTCTCTACTACTAAAAATTAAATGATCTCACAGAGTAATTTTAAAAAATATACATGCAGACCCATATTAGATCTAAACTATACTCTAAGTTATAACTCTGTGATATCACTGACTTCAGTGTGGGTGAGATGCAAATATGGGGTTGACCCCCACAATGCATCCAACTCCAATTAATTTGTGGTCAGTACTTGCCTCTCTGCATCTTTAGGTGCCTGCTTTTAAAAAATCTGGCCCTTACAGTCTGGTTTTGCTTCCACTACACTGGCATGAGCAGTAAAGCTGGCCCATAGGGCATCTCAGACTTTTCATAGTGAGTACCACATTTTAACAGTGTTTTATGAGCATCTTCCTTCCCTTTTGTCGTTGCATGACATTCCTTTGGCTATGGCAATAGTTGCTCACATGTAAAAATAAGACTAGGAAATTGTTTAGGGTGGACAGTTTTGCAGCTGGAGTAAACCAGTGTAACTTCATGGCCTGATCTTGGATATTGAGTTGTCTTTAATGTGATTTAGAAGGTAGAGGCAAGGAGAAGAAGCAGCCTTATGCAATTAACCAGCTCACTACAGACTCCTGGCAAATGTTCTGTAGATCAGGGATTCTCAACCAGAGGTGTACGTACCCATGCAGCTATGCAGAGGTCTTCCAAGGGGTACCTTAACTCATCTAGATATTTGCCTAGTTTTATAACGGGCTACACTGAAAGCATTAGAGAAGACGGTGCAAACTAAAATTTCATACAGATAGTGACTTGCTTATACTGCTCTATATACTATACACTGAAATGTAAATACAATATTTATATTCCAACAGATTTATTTTATAATTATATGGTAAAAACGAGAAAGTCAGCAATTTTTCAGCTGTGACGCTTTTGTATTTTTATGTCTGATTTTGTAGACAAGTAGTTTTTAAGTGAGGTGAAACTTGGGATACGCAAGACAGGTCAGACTCTTGACAGGGGGACAGTCACCTGGAAAGGTTGAGAGCCACTGCCGTAGATCACTGTTTGAGAATTGCTTTTGTGCCACATTTTATCTGCATGCAGTTCATTTACCAGCATTCAGTTCTATGGATATTCAACCTCTCTTATATATTTTTAAATGAAAAAGCCTATGCTTCAAGTTCTGAACAAGTGACTTATCCATGAAGCCATGTGGTCAGCTTTTTGGATCATGTTATAGGTTCTTAATAATTCTGAGTTAATAGGATGTAATCTAATTGGAAAGTAACTTTTAAACTCTGTTCTTATGATATGTACATCACAAGAATCCCTATTGTCCTATAATAAACAGCCACTTGTTGTTTCTGTTATGTATAATTTACTGCAAAACAAGGAGTTATTATTTTTAATAAACAATCAAGATAATTAATAGCTCATTTATAACAATTTATATATAAATTGTTATAATCTAGCCTTTAATTCCTAAAAGCCATTACAGTGGCATGTTTTGTGGTAGTTACAAGTAGTGCAGGCATGAAGGTGCTAGTTGTTTAATAGCAGTAGCTATTAAAATGCTAATCCACATTTATTAACAGCATTTGGATCTAATTGCAAAAAACATTTCTGTGACTTAGTTTTCTCATAATAAACTCTTCACACAGCTCTACACACCCATTAGGGATCAGAAGGTAAAAAGGGGCCAGAAGAAACATTCCCTTGCATACTCATCTTTTAAGCTACTCTTGCAAGTGAAGAAGTGAGAGGTTTTTTTGCTGGTTCTTATACATAGATTTTAATGCTGGAAGGAACCATTATGATCAGATATCTGGGAAGTGCTCAGATACTATGTTGATGAAGCACATTCAGATAGAGTATATTTGATTATAGTTAAGCATTCTGAAGAGTGTTGAATATGTTAATAATTAATTATGTTAGCATAATGTGGATACGCATGCAGTTCTCTCTTTCTAAATTATTGTAAGTTCCTTTGGGAGGTGGATCTGTACATGCATTTTGGGGACCTTAACCTGTTTCAAATATACTCAAATACACACAGATGCTCAGGTACTATGATGATAGGTCTGAAACATCAGTACACAAATATGTACTACTTATGAGTTTATTTAGCCTTGTATTGGCCCCAAGATCCAAACTGCTACAGGGCATGGTCATGCTTCAATCTCAGGAATCAGTACTGCTGCAGATAGGTCAAAGAGCCATGTTTTGGTTTACAATCACAAAACAGGGTCCCTACTGATTTCAGTACCAGACATTAGCAGATATAAAGTCAGTGCAAATTGTCCCCATCTGTCCCTCATCCTAGCTATATCTGTAATCTGTAATCAACAATATAGCAGGGGCTTCTGTGTTCCACTCTGACTAGTAATCACTTCACTACAGCACTGAAGTATAGAGGACAATCGTGTGTGCTAGGCATTGTGAACAGACCTGAATGAAATTTTTCATGCAAAACTTTTTCCCCTGAAAAATGCAGATTTCAGGTTGACTGAAACTATTTTCAATTTTGGGTCCATTTCAGCAAATTGTTTCGATCAAAGAAAAGAGAAACATTTCAGAAATGTCAAAGTTTTGACTTTTCATTTTCAGAAAGACATTTTGTTTGGGAATTTCCCTCACTTTTATTTCAAATGTTATAATAATTTTTTTAAAATGTTGAAATTGATTTTGGTCAGCATGAAAGGAAACTCCTTTTTACATTTTTTGTTGCTGATTAATTCTCATTTTAGGTTCAACATGAAAGGAATTTATTATTATGATTGTTGTTGTTTTTCAGTTCAGCCACCAAACCAAAAAAAGGTTTTCACGCAGCTCTAATTTGACTTGGATGGTACTGGCCAGAGGAGTAAGTGCTCACCAATGCGTGTAAGGACCCAATCTGGCCCTAAGAAAGTAGTAGTATCCCTATTTTATAGATGAGAAACAGAGGCCAGGATCCTTAAAGGTACTTAGGTGTTGCTCCACTCAGCACTGTAATGATTAAACTGCTGCCCAGTTGAATTTTCAGCCCCAAGCTAGGCACCCACGATCCCCATAGATTGTATGGGGAAAGTTAGATGCTTAAGAAAGGGTCTTTCAGAAGTTGGCCAGCTGAGCGAGGAGCTGTCTAAGGTAGCCAGAATGAAACACTGAGAAGAAGTAGAGTAGAGGGGCTTATGTACCTCAGCAGTTGGCTGATGGATCTGATAGGCTGATAGGCATCTTCCTCTACTAAGCTACCAATTCTATCCTGGAGTTAGGCATCTAAATCAGGTCACTTAAATAGCCCATGCTTCTCTTTATCTCTCTGTCTCCTGCTTACACTTGATACCTCTCTCATACTCTCCTTCATTCCCTGTGTCCCTGGTTGTCTTTTGTGCAGGCACTCTGCTGTCCCTTCACCTAGTGATGGCCTGCATCCAGCCCTCCCGATCTGGGGGCTTTCAGGAAACAGGTGCGAGGTGTGTTCTGAGTATGCCTATGGGATCAGGCCCCACTGGCAAAAGGGGCATTCCCCTGCCTAGTTTGAGAATCTCACTTTGGCTTGAGTGAAGGCTTTAAGCAGCTTCTTGATTGTTGAGCCGCATCAGCTCTTAGCCAGCTTTGCAAATGCTGACAGAGGGAAATATAGATACCATGGGAACATAGGTGTTTAAGAGGTTAGGAGGCAACTGAGCTGCTTTGAAAACATCACTGGTGTCTAACTGCTGGAATTAGACTCCTGAAAAGACAGATTGGCACCTAAGTACCTTCAAAGATCTGGGCCAGAGAGGTTAATGTGTCTTACTCAAAGCTACACGAAGCAAATAGTAAACTCAGAAGTTCTTGGATTCCAGACTCTGGTTGACTAGAGATCATGCTCCTCTCTCATCTCATCTCACCACAACAGAGCTTCACATTGTTTGTTTATAATGTGGTGGTGGGTTCTTCATCCGGGGCAATTTTAAAAATCCAGATCGGATATTTATCGAAAAGATCTGCTCTAGGAAGTATTTTGGGTCAGTTCTATGGCATGTGATATAAAGGAGGTCAGTTTACATGATCCCAGTGGTTCCTTCTGGTCTTGGAATCTATGAATGTTCCAAAGGTTGGTTGTTGTTTAATTTTGTGCAAGCTTCTAGAAAAGCTTAGTGCTTTCAGAATGTATCTCAACCTCCAGGCATAACTGCATACTTTTTATAGGATCTGGAAGTATCCATTTGACTGACATATTTCTGTACCTGTGATGTATTATGTCTCATAATACTCACAAAGGCTTCATAAACCATTTGCATTCTTTCTGACATTGCCAACTTCTGGAGGCATCACTCTCAGGAATGAAAAATTTGCTGGAGTATAATAATGCTCCATTCAAAAATATAGAAAAGAAATTGGCTGTTAGAGAATTAAAGAGATGCTGCAGTAATTGGCCTGCATACAAGGACATGATTTATTAAATATTTCAGACTTTTGGGACAACATAACATTTTCTTTCAGGAAATTAGCTTTTCCTCCGGTTGAATTATGTTGGTGTATTATTCTCCTTGTTCTCATCACTTTACCTTCAGGAATGATCAGAGTTGCTATAATGTTAATTTTGAGACTTCTGTCCTGTAGGTCTAGCTATGAAAATAATCATCCAGTAAAAGTTGCTTTTTAATTTGGTCCACTTGCACAGGTTTTCCATTGTAGAACCGTTGCATAACCACAGCAAGTCTGAATCCCACTCACACAATACATTGGCTGAATTCAGAGTAGACAGTCACATTTAACTCCACAAATTGTCATGCTTTCCTAGCGCTACTTTAACATCATTATGAATGCTCATTCTTATATCACACATGTTTCTCATCAGGCTAGCTGCCTTTGCTGGGGTAATTTAAACAAAACATCATCTCCTTTTTCCTTGTTAAGCACCAGTGCTGTTCTGATTTGTCATTGCTAAAGCCATCTTGTGGTATAGGATCTTGCTCTGCTTTTCTTCCTGTTCCTTCCCTTCAAGATTAATATCTTGCCATAGCTCTTTAAACCCTAATGTACAATAGGTAATGAGCTGCCCTTTTCTCCCTGCTGAAGACTTTATATAAACTCTCCCAATGGCATTTGCTTGGCAGAACAAGTTTAAAATAGAGATTTCATTTCATTTCTTTTTTTAAGCATTGCACTGTAACATAGCAGCATACGTAATAAATTACAACTTATGAGATAGCACATAAAGCAGTGATTCTCAGCTTTTTTGGGCTCAGGACCCATTTGTAAATGTTATGGCTTGTTGCGACCCAGTAAATTGTCTGGGGGTGGAGGCCCTGGGGTCGTGTTGTTGGCTGGATCCTGCCTGGCACTCACCCTACAGTGGCAGCTCCTGCAGCTCCTGTGCTATGGGCCCAGCTGGGTTTGGCTCTCTGCTCCGGGCATTGCAACCTCTGGGTTTGCAGCGCTGCTCAGTTTTGGCCCTGCCCCCTAACTGGACCAAATTTGTGTGAATGGAGTTGTGACCTGGCTCATGGGGATTTGGCCTATCCAGACTCCCGAAGCCATGACAGCTGGGCCAAACCTGAGTAGCATTGGGACTCCAGAGGTTGCAGTGCCTAGGACAAGGAGGTGAGCCCAGCCAGCCCCAGGAGCTGCCACGTGACCCTGTGAAACATTCTGGAGACCCAGTTTGGGGTCCCAACCCTTCAGTTGAGAAACCCTGACATAAAGGACTTCATATCTTGATAATGTTTAGTAGAAACAATGCTAGCATGTCAGCACAGTATACCAGGTGATTATTAGCCATATTTCCAGCACTTTCATTCATGGATTGCCATGCTCTTGGAAAATAGGGCATTGCTTGGACTTGATATGCTGAGACAAGAAAGCAGGAGATTTATTTTTCATTAAGGCTGCTTTTCACATTATGAAAGTGTAAAGTGGTCTTGAACTAGGAGTATATATAATTTACTTACCCTTTACTGCCATAATGGTGGAAAGTGGATTTAGTGTAAATGAGAATTAGGCCTGTAGGCTGCAGTTTGTTTTACAATTCATTCCAAGATCCTCTTCTCTGTAAAAGAGGACCAGGCCCTACACATATTTTAATCCAGTAGTACAGAGATTGTCAGAGGAGGAGAGAAGACAGAGCACTGTGGGTCATAGCTACAAAGTTGAATATTGCATATTTTGACTTATTCAAATTTAATGAACCCCAGGAAGAACTCTTAATGTTTACTTTTTCCTTGTTTGATTCTAATTAACTCTTCCCATGATTCACAAGTCTGACAAATGTGGAGGACTGCAGTGCTAAGTGCTTTGTTTTCCATGATTGACTTTAATTAAGCTTGCCCTAGGCTCGAAACCTTTGTAAACTTGAGAGAACTTTATTTTAATTGCCTTCCACCAGATTTACTTATATCTTAGACAAATATTATACATCAAATGCTAACATTATTCGAAAAACTAAGATATTTACAAAGCATTAGTTTTCCACTGTGAAATGTGGTAAACTCTAAATAGTGATTGAGAATCCCATGGGGGGAAAATGAAAGATGATTTCATGAAGACTTCATAAAGCAACTATTCTTTTCCTGCAATATAAGGTCAGAAAGAGTACAAAGTTAGTTTTATCTCTAAATATGAGGTAAAAATATTTTTTCTTCTTTAATTTGGCTGTTAATGAGGCATGTTCATACTCAGAACTAAAGCTGGATGAATTATTTGCAGCAAACAATTTATTCAATAAGTTCAACCCCTCTTTATCTTCACTAATTCTCTATAATCAGACTTCAGTTTTTGTCATTAGAAATTATTCAATGACTAGTTTATGTGAACAGGTTTCATTCTATGGTTAGCTCACCAACTCTTTATCACAACTATTGAGTATTTGTAATCATAACTAGCTTCTTATGCTGCATCATTGGTCACCAAAGTCGTATGGAATTTCTGCTCCCTGACTGGATCAGTGGCATTGGAGCAATTTGTATAGTGGGGGTGTTGAAAGCCATTGAACAAAACTATAAACTCTGTATATGTTGGAAATTACTTCAAACCAGGGGGTGCTGCCACATCTCCAGTACCCCTAGTTCCAGCACCCTTGGACTGGATCATTCCCATATATCTAAAGAACTTCCAAGACAGCCACACAAACACTTAAGGCACAAATGAATATTCACACAAGTATTAGTGACCCTTTAATGACACTTTCTCTTGTGTAACTTATTGCAAACCAAAATGTGTTCTTACAGAAGTTCACAGAAAGCGAATAAAAGGTCATGAACAATATTGAAGCAAATTTGTGTTTTTTACTACATGGATCATTTTTATCCAAAAGTTAGTCTTTATACAAGACGCTTTTTCTGTGTTTGCCAAAGTGAGTCTAAAGAGTTATAAAGTAACATTTTCCTCTGAGAATACAATATATATCATGAAAGCAGAATGTCAGAGTTCAAATGGGCTAATTAAAATGAATCCCTTAATCTTTCACCCATTTAACATATCATTCATATATGCTCAACTCTGATACGTAGAAAGACTTCTAGACTTCATGTGCATAACATGCAGAAGAGTTACATATATATGGAGACTCCCAGTTTTAGCTCTAAGTCCTAACAGATCGATTTGAGCTATTCTTTTATTATGCTTGATGAGGGCAATGTGGTTACTAGGGTCTAAGAAACCAACTCTGCAAAGATTTGTACATGTGTTTAACTTACAACATGTAAATACATTCACTGAACTTAAAAGTTCATGTGTTTAAAATGAAATGTGTGTGTGGCACTCTGTACCTCAAAGCAGCACATGGAACCCCCATATTCACTATGGTAATATAATTATGATATGTTTTGTACAATGTATGTCTTGTGAGGTATTATTTTAAACATTAATATCCTGTTGGATTGTATGTGCTATCATTGTATGTGAAGTTATGAAGTTTTGCTCTGTGTTACTGAAATATATTGTGAGGTTGGGAATACTCACAATCAGCTTTTCAGATACTACAGTGGAGTAGCCAAATGCGCTGATGGCTCATTAAAGGGAATCCACACTCCCAATGACCATCCCAGAAGGTTTCTCAGTCAGAGCATGTAAATAACGGAGGCTGCTTGATCAGTGGGGGTGGACCTCCATGTCACAAGCATAGATCTTTAGAGCAAGCTGGAAGAAACTATGAAGACGGGAAGTGACTTGGCCTCAACCCCCGCCCCCCAAGTCAATACATCAGGAGGACAAAGACTTTGAATTGGGGAGGATGGTCCTGGGCTGGAGGAGAGTTCCAGTATGAGTATTGAAGGTCTATGACCTGTTTGTACCATCTATCAGGGTAAGACACTGATTCAAATCTTGTTTAATTTATAGAACTTAGACTGCAAATTTATTTTATTTCTTAGGTAATCAACTTTGATCTCTAAACTTGCTACTTATAATCACTTAAAAACTGTCTTTCTGTAGCTAATGAATCTGTTTTATATTTTACCTAAAACAGCGTGTTTTGGTTGAAGTGCTTTTGAAATCTCAGCTCAGGTTACAAAGGCTAATGTGTGTCCTCTCCACATCGAGGAAGGGGCAGACTGGGTAATAAACTTACACTGGTCAGGCTTTTGATGAGGCCAAGACAGTTTATTCCAGAGGGGTAAGGCTGGGGAGTGGGGGGAAATTGGCTGGAGCCTCTCTATTGTTGGGTCATGAGTGGCTGGGAGAAGCATTCGTGTAATTCAGTTGAGTATATCCCTGCCTGTGCATGTCTGTGTAAGTGCAGTGCCTGTCAGAGGTTTATAGCTTATCACAGCATGAGAGGACACCCGAGGTTGGTGGGACAGAGGGCTCAGCGGTCCCAAACCTCAGATTTCACTCCCAGAACCCCATCTCAGTGTGCAGCAAGTGTTTGCAGAATGGGGGATCTAATATGAAACCAACTTCTAGTTAATTTACAATAGAGTAGTGATCTGGAGTTAAAAAGTTGATATTTTACTAACGAGCTCTTATTGTCCCTATAATCTAATAAAAATGCTTTAAATATCAGACACATTGCATTTCCTTCCTTTCATCCTCCCTTATCAAACACACAGTATTCCTCCTTCCTTATACTCATAATTATTACTATTAATGTGACTTAGATCAAGTCTGCTTCTAAAACAAACAGGTACAGTTAATGCTTTAACTATCCAAATCTGGCCACATGAAGCATCACAAACATATTTATTCAACCTAGTCTTTTTCAAAAATATATATCAAGTTATTTAAGAATTTAATTTTCTCAGAATTCAGGTCCTGTGAAAGATGCCAGATTGACAGCCCTTTTGACTGTGGTCCTTTATTTATCCAGTGAACTTGTACAGCAGAAGCAGTGGCAGTGAATGGTTGTCTACAGGGATCATCTCTGGGATTGGAGAGCATGATTAAGTCTCCATGCCCTGTCAATATGTGGCCTCTCACCTGAGAGTGCCACTAAAGATATGGTAAGAGGATGGTGGCAGATTTGAGGCTCCTGCACAAGAATACAGGACTCTGAGTCACACTAATATCGGGTGTTCAAGCCCCACACAAAGATAAAGAATAATTGCTACTGACTCATGCTTACAGGTGACTTTTGTTAGCTCCCAAGCAGTTTCTTTTAGTCCCCTGATCTGGCCCACCACTGTCTTTCCTGACTTCAGAGCAATTTCAGCCTTAGCAAGGGCAGACTGACCATGAGGTAGACGTTTTTGTGGAGTTAGAAGTTCAGGCAGCTGTTCATTTGAAGATACTCAGAGCACTCTGAAAAGCCTAGTGTTAGAGAACAGCACAGAATAAACCTGAGGAATGGACCATTTCAATACTGCTGGGGCTTTTTTAGGCTCATGTATCATTGTTTAGTCATAGTTACAGTATTCATGGGGAAAGTCTGCAGCCATAGCCTAGATTGAATTAATTCTATTTTACATTCTGACACTTTAACTTGCCATTGATCAAGAGATGTGTCTGACATGTCTATCTTTAACCCAGACTAATTGCCACATCAGATTGTAATTTGTCAGAAATCTGAAGAATAACTATAACCAGGGATGGTTATTTATTTTTTGAGAAAGAAAGACAGTCATTCCAAGAGGCTTGGAACATTTAAGAAAAATGATAGTGTCACTGAAATTTTCTGAAGGGAAAATATAACCTCATTTCCAGAAAGAACTTTAAGTAATTGTTGCATCCTGTAAACATTACAATAATCCATCTGCAATGAAAAATGTTGTCTACTATTTCACTGCCTTATTCAGACTACGAGGGGGGTTTCGTGCTTAGCTGTGCATGCTTGTTTTGTGCAAATGTTTTCAATAGCATGTTTTGATTGGGTGAGTTTATTGGCAATTGCAGCCTCTGCATAATAGTCATAATGTTAAAGGGGCACCAACTTGTAAGTAACATTTCTGTCTCAATATTTTCTAGCTGCAATATTTAAAATGGCACATATGGTTACAATAAATGAGAGAACAGAGAAGTTATTTTTTCAGATTGCTCACTTGGCAGAGCACTTTGTGCACAGCCAGTTTCACCATTTCCCCAATATAGTTAGTAGTAGTCATCATTATTTATATAACCCTTCGGATAGCAACCTGGGCCAGGTTCAGTGTTTCTAGAGGTTCCTTTTTTTTTTCCAATCAATAAGACTGATTTGAACCCCCATCCTGATCTGTGTTCCTGTTTCTGGTTCTGAGAAATTAAAATAGAACCTCCCTGGTCCCTCTGCAGGTGTTTCTTCCCCACTCACGGGCATGCAGGAGACCTTGGGAACATGGAACCACAAATGTTTTATTTGGAGAAAAAAAACTAAACAAAGCAACACAATAACCAATTTTTTTCCTCTCTCTCTCTCACACGCACGCACGCACGCACGCACGCACGCGCACACTAAAAGGAGCAAAAATCAGTATTAGAAATGTATTAATTGCTCAGCTTATTGAGGTTCAGAAGTTAGCCACACAAGAATCCCTACCCAACTAAAACTCCACTCACAGGTACAGTTAGACTCAGTAATAATATGGTGCAGTGGGAGAGCTATCATTCATGCGACTGCTCCAGTTCGATGAAGTCCGCACCTCGCTTTCTTGCTCTGACGTTCAGCTACCTGGTTCACTTCTGCTCCCTGCACTGCTGGCACATGTTGCGGCACAACAAAGTTGCTCTGAACTACTGGTCAGACCCTGCTGCAAAAATCAGCTCTTTACCACGGTTGCTGACCTAGTTGAGCCTAGCTATGAAGTCAGTTCTGTGCTGTCCCACTGCTAGTTAAGCCCTACAGAATCACTCCACACAGGATTGAGATACCCTGTGGCGATACCTGAGCCCCATAGGACCCTTGGACTGAGTGCCTCTTCCCGGGTACAGAGTTCCTGGTCTCTAGAACAGCACCCTCCATCCCATCTGTTGAGTTTAAATCTTGTTACCAAACCAGAGTCCACTGCTTGTGAAGTGACACTGACTCACTTACTCCAGGGCATATCCTGCACAATTCCTATGTCCTTTCATGAGTACAGTCACAGTGACAATCAGAACATAGACGTACCCTAACTAAAGCAACTATGTCAAACAATGGGTAGGCAACATTATAATTCATGTAAATGGTGTTAACAGAAGTTTGCTTTGCATCTTTTCCCCTCCAGAAGGAGTAGAATGTTCTATCCCTCTATGCCTTCTAGTTATGGGGCTTACATTGGCATCATGGTAGTGTTTATAGACCTCAATTCAGATTGACACCACTTTATATTAGGTGCTGTAAAAATATACAGGACCTTCCTAGATTAAGAAAATAGTTTCTATTTCAAAACTTGTTAGCTATTGTCCTAATCTAGATCTGGCCATAGTGTGATATGGCCCCCACTCCAATAGAGCTGACAACTGTAACCCCTTCCCCCCCCAAAAATAAATAAAGGAATTGTTGTTATGCCCATAGGGAGCAGAGATTTTTCAAGATATGTAGGTGACTAATATTCTCTGAAATCAATATGAGTTACAGTTTTAATACCTGTAAAAATCTGTGCCTAAGTAACTTGCCCGAAGTCACATAGGAAATCTGTTGAAGAGACGACAATTTATCCCTGATGTCCTAGTGCACTGCCTTAAACACAAGATCATCGTTCACCTCAGTTAGTTTCTCTTCTTCTGAAAAAAGCCATATAAAAATCCAAAGGGATGCAGAAGAACCCTTCAATAACAAAGGACTAGATCATTAAAAATCAAGTTAGAACATTCTTTAAACAGTGTATCCAAATGAGGAATATTTTAAAGTTAGTCAATTTAAAGAGACATCAAGTTCACAGTTCACAGCCCCTTTAAGTTTTACATTGACATTTGTCTGGCAGAATTTAACTGTTGGCAAAATACAAAGTTTTTTATCTGTTTAAATCCAGAATATTTTTTCTCCCCCAAAGACTTGTGGTTTTAAAAAGACCAACTGTGTTTTTTACTGTTTGGATATGTAGCTATATAATATAACTTGCTATATTACTGCAGCTGGCTAGATAATGCCCATTCCTATTGTGTGTCATTACAGTGCAACGATACCTGCTAAATTATCAAAGTGTATTACAATCCCAACTCTTCTTATTATTCCTCACATAAGAGTAAAACTCCCATTTCTTTCATGTTGATCTGCTGTGCCGTGGCATAATGAAGAAGTTATATAACTAATTAATGCAGATGAATTTTTAATAAAGACTTTGGGATTGATTTTTTTTTTGAGACTTAACAAATGAAGTTCTCGAGAGTGTTTCAGAAATTAGTATAAAAAAGGTTGGTTTTGGGGCTGGCAAGATTGTTATATTCATCAGGATTTCCCCAGAGACTTCGGGCTTCTTTCTTAGGTTAACACATATTGTAAGAAATCAATGTATATTTCTGCTTCCTGTCAGGTCAAAGACAATGGAGTTCTACTAATGATAACCAAAGGCTCTCTAAAATTGATAAACTAGTTTTGCATTTCCTAATCTGTATTATTCATTTAGTTTAAGATGTGGGTACAATTTGCTTTATATAGCTTACTGTACAACATGTAAATATGTCTAAGAAAGAATGAGGACCTGAGCCCAAGTCCACTGAAGTCGGTGGAAAGACTTCATTGTACTTTGGATCAGGCCATGGGTAAATAGTGAACTCCACCATCCCCTGAACTAACAGCCAGCTGTGACCAGACCTTGTCATCACCAACGAGGACCAGAAGAAGATCATGATGGTGGACATCACAGTGCCCTTTGAGAACAGGACCATGGCCTTCCGCAAAGCCCAAGCTCGAAAGGTGAAGAAATACCTTCCTCTGGCTGAAACCTTGAGAGCTAAGGGTTACCAGGTTCAGACAAACGTGCTGATCGTCAGAGCACTGGGTGCATGGGACCCCAGTAATGAGTGAGTATTGTGGGACTGCAGAATCAGTCAACGCTACGCTTAGCTAATGCGGCAACTCATGGTGTCAGATGCCATCAGGTGGCTGAGGGACATCTATCTAGAACACATTACTGGATATTGGCAATACCAGGAGAGATGAGCTGGAGTGAGATGAGAAGCACAGTCGGGAAAGGAACTGAAATACTTCTCTGATGGATTGTATTTTCTAAATGGACAGCCTATCCTAAATTCTCAATTTCTGAGGGACAATCTTCACTCATTGATATATTTTGCTTTCCACAACCAACTCTCTCTGTATAACTTTTCATGAATAATGTATCCAACTACTTGGATGCCAATACCTAAACTGTATTGTTAAATATATTCACCTAAATTTGGGGTTTTGCTGATGATGTACTATATGTATCTTATGACTTTTAAAACAAACTTTGCATTTTAACTAAACACTATACCAAGATTACAGACACTCTCTCTTTTTTTTCTTAAACTGTGTTTTATATAATTTTTTAACAATAGGTTTAATAAAACTTTTAAATCTGAAAACAAATGTGACATTTAAACTAAAACATTTCTCATTTTTAACTTGCTTTCAAATGTTCACAAAGGTAAATTCTACAATATAAAACCTGTGCAGGCAGGAAAAGTTAGATAGGCAGCTGATCAAAAATAGTAAGTCTGTTGCACAAAAATAATTTCTCAATTTGGTAAAGAATTCGAGTGTAACCATTTTTTAAAAACAATGCACCCAGAAAGAAAAATCCTGAATTTTTTAGAGGCTTTGCTATTCCAGTTTGAGTTCCTGCCTCCTCTTTTTTTTTTCTCTTTACTTTTATTTTTTTCCTTTCTCACCTGTTTTCTTTTTTTCACTTAAAAAGAGAGGGAGAAGAAATCAAAAAAGGGAGAGACAAGGGCAATGGGACAGAATATAATCACTGAAAAACTACACTTTGGGTTTATAAAAACAAACATCAATATTTTTCCTTCAAAATATTGGAGAAAAAAATTAAAATGAAATTTCTACGCAAATCATCATTTTCATAAAATGGCTTTTTTTGTTGTTGGAAAAAAGTTTCCTTGGAAAAATTTCAACTAGATTGAGGTTATATTCTTCTGCCCCCTTGTCAGAGAGTAGAACAGGACAAAAGATATTGGTGAAATTTTCATCTACATTGGAAAGTTTGGGTTAGGATAGCCAAATGACCACTGAATACTGACTCTAGGTCTTATATAGTGTACAGAGCAAGCCTGCCTCGCTGATGGCTGGGCCCCCATTCTAATTTGTAGACTATAACAATTTAAGTCCAAAGCTGTTCTCTTTACACTGAATTCCTCTTCCCCTGCACCAAATGAAGCTGGAAGCAGTCTGAAGAAAGGTTGGGATGAGAAGAATCCTCTCAAAGAACTTTCTCTTGAGCTGGTACTGTGCCTCCTGGTGTTATGCGTGCATGGGATGATGGAAGCCGAACATTCTTTTTAACATAGCCACCACCCCCAAAACGCTAAGTGCATGCTGACATTATCATAGAGCCGCATTTGCTCCAACCCCTCAGACAGAGACAAACACCTACAAGATCTCTATCAAGCATTCTTAAAACCACAATACCCATCTGCTGAAGTGAAGAAACAGGTTGACAGAGCCAGAAGAGTACCCAGAAGTCACCTACTACAGGACAGGCCCAACAAAGAAAGTAACAGAACGTCACTAGACGTCACCTTCAGCCCCTAACTAAAACCTCTCCAACGCATCATCAAAGATCTACAACCTTTCCTGAAAAATGATCCCTCGCTTTCACAGATCTTGGGAGGCAGACCAGTCTTCGCTTACAGACCAGTCCTCGCCCCCCAACCTGAAGCAAATACTCTCCAGCAACCACACACCACACAACAAAAGCACTAACCCAGGAACCTATCCTTGCAACAAAGCCCAATGCCAACTGTGTCCACATATTTATTCAAGTGACACCATCATAGGACCTAGTCACATTAGCCACACCATCAGGGGCTCATTCACCTGCACATCGACCAAGTGGCACATGATGGCATATATCAAAAGAATAAATGGACACAAATCTGACATCAGGAACCATAACATTCAAAAACCAGTTGGAGAACACTTCAACATCTCTGGCCACTCAGTAAAAGATTTAAGGGTGGCAATTTTGCAACAGAAAAGCTTCAAAAACGGATGCGAACAAGAAACTGCTGAGCTTGAATAATATGCAAACTAGATACCATTAACTTGGGTTTGAATAGAGACTGGGAGTGGCTGAGTCATTACACATATTGAATCTATTTCCCCCTGTTAAGTATCCTCACACCTTCTTGTCAACTGTCTAAATGGGCCATCTTGATTATCACTACAGAAGTTTTTTTCTCCTGCTGATAATAGCTCATCTTAATTAATTAGCCTCTTATAGTTTGTATGGCATACTTCTCTACATACATATATATATGTTCCATTCTATGCATCCGATGAAGTGGGCTGTAGCCCACTAAAGCTTATGCTCTAATAAATTTGTTAGTCTCTAAGGTGCCACAAATACTCCTGTTCTTTTTACTGTGAAACAAGTTTCTCAGCTTGTTGATTGCTGATTTGGTGCTTCAGTGTCCTAACACTGTGCAGATTTAGGAAGTATTGAGTGACCAAATCATCCACAAAGGGAAAAATGTGGTGTAATGAGTCTCTATGTCTGTGTATGTCTCTCATGCACAGATACAAAGGAGAAACCCTGCAGGTTCAGGTACCTTTTTCTTGTGAAATAGCAGCGGGGGCGGGGGGGGGGATAGGGGAGTGAATAGAGGGTGGAGATGAATCAAACTGCTTGAAAGAACAAAAGTTCAGAGAACTGAGTTCACCCAATAAGCCTGGTGATTTATGAGCAATGTAAGGGATTTACCACATAATCCTTGCATCAGTTCATTTGATAAATTTGCTCTGGTCACTGCTTTCTGACTCAGCATGAGAGCTAATTTACAAACTCGAGATGTGTGAATAGTAAATTATTCTGTTTATTATTCATGATGAATAGCAAATTATTGTATTTACATTCCCTAACTATTCATTTAATGTTTGAGATTGATTAGAAGTGAAATGTTGTTAAAATAAAATGACTTTCTGGTTGCTCATAGCTTTAGCATGTTCGTTGTTTCTGGTACTGTCGTTCAGCTTCCCCTCACTTAAACCTCTTCTTTTTCCCCAGCCCTTGAAATATACAGAAATTTTACCTCCCCTCCCCCAAACAAAAATACTTATTGAACTCTTGTAAGCTGTTGGATTGTTTGAGGATTCTTGACCTCACTACAACTATGAATCTTTGCATGATTTGTGTTTCCAAGTATTATTCTTCAATTTCTGCTGCTCCTAGGGCTCTACCTTTCCCCTCCCAGTTTCCCTGCACAATAAGAGATGTGCTGATTAGCACCGTGGCAGAAAAAGCAACAAGGGGATGTGGTTAAAAAAGGTCACTCACATTTTTCTGAAATGTTTTATTAAGACAGAAGCAATAAAAGATTTGTCAGCTCCTGCTACCTCCACATACCAGCCTCAATTAATTGTATATTTGTGAAATGTACTCTATTGCAAAAGACTGGATTTTAATTTCTCTAATATTTTAAAGGTCATCATCCTCACCAGTGGCATGCGTTAACTACATAGCTATCAGGAGATAACAATCTTAGCCAGCATACAGTAAATTGACAATGCAGCAGGGAAATCTTTTCCTCTGAAAAGAGACGTTCTGATTTATGCAAAATCCTCTATGATTAAGAAATCCCGGAGTCTGAACTAAATAAAATCTCAGTGGGTGGCCAAGTGGGAGACCCACTTTTTGTGAATCTCATTTTTGGATAAAACAATTGGACTAGAAAGAGGCCAAGTTCCCTGGAACACGAAAAGGGGATTGCACACTGGTCCCCTACATTATCTTGCCAGGTAGGAACAGATTGGTTAAAACTAGAAAATACACAATCCTTTCCAGTATTACCACACACTGCTTTTTTTATATGCATAATAAAAGGCACAATGGCCAAGATTTTCAAAAATGACTAATGATTATGGGTTTCCAACTTGAGATACAAGGAAGGGGCCTCATTTTTAGAAAGTTCTTAGTATGCACTCTCTGAAAATTGGGCCCGTGCCAAAATTGAGGCACTCAGAATCATTGGTCACTTCTGAAAATCCTGGCCATTTTTTAAAACTACTTCCAAAGACCAAGTGGCACAAAAAGATTAAACTTTTGTAAGGCACAGTATCCTAGAACAGTTTTTATCATGGATGAGAAACATATGTGAGATTTTCACTTTGCACAAGAATATGGATTTAGCAATATAGCCAGCAGTATGACTCTGATGGTTCTTTGGGAATCCAGGACTGAGTATCCTTGTTAGCCCCTGCCTGCAGTCTGAGGGAGTCTTTCTTTTAAATGCATGAAAGCTCCCTGACACCACCAGCCTTTTAGCCACTCAAGCACTCATCTCTGGGCTATGCCAGCCCTCACTTCTCCTTGCAAGTTAATTATAGGCACCCAAATTCTTGAGTCCCTTTGAATCATCCCCCTGTGATATCCAGCCCCTGATATTGGCTAGATATCAGAAATTCCAGATCCACTTCATCCAAAAGTGCTGTGTACCCCAGTTTCACCTTGCATCACCACTCCAGTAAAAACACAGTGCTCGGGAGCTCTTATAATAAAACAAAAGTCGGTTTATTTAGGAAAGAATAAAGATTTAACTAGAAATGAAAGTGATGGAAGCAAACAGTTACTACACAAAACAAAGAATAAAATGCAAACCTGGGTCTACACTTAGTAGTAGTTACCTTTCCTATCAAAAAGTTTGTTTCCAGTTTGTTATGAAACTGGTTGGTTTCATAAGAACCAGGAACCAAACGTTCATGAAAGCCCCCTTGCTCCACCAAGGGTTTCCCTCAGTGAATGGAATACAGAGTGCTTCTCCTTCCTCTGATCTTATACTGAAAACAGCTTTTGTTTCTATTCACAGACAGGGCAAAGCTGGGTCTTCTTGTAGAATTTCTTGTTTATCTCAGGTGGTTTTAATTGTTTGTCATTGCCTCTGATGGTTTCCCATTCAAAATCTTAGTGAAAGGCTAAACAATTTGACCCTTGCATTGCATGTCTATATTGCTATGTAAGTCCATACTTGAGCCCAGGCTCAAGCCTAACCCCTCTTGCATCGACATTGCAATTGTACTAACATAGGGCTCAGACCCAGGGTCCCAGGACCCTGGAGGGTCTGATGTTGATTTAGCCAGGACCCAGCAATCAAGCCCTATTGCTTTGCAGTGTCGATGCAACCCCGCTTGACCCTGGTCCCGAGTGTCAGCTGGAAGTATCCCACACTTCCAGAGGACAATTTCCTTAGTGCTGTCCATCCCAACAAGCTGCAATCCACTCTATTGAAAACAAAAGCCCCCCTCCCTTTCTGAACAGCAGCAGCTCAGGTCAGTGTTAGTTCATTCTCTTTTGATCTCCAAGCTGCAAGCACCTGTCAGACAGCCTCCTAAGTTTGCAATAGAGAGCAAACTGATCAAGCCTTTTGCAAAGCAAGCTGCTTCCTGGTAATGCATAGGGCGGGCAGTATAGTTTTTCCATGGTCCAAGGGCTAGAGTAGCCACATTTCCAGGGGGAAGGGCAAGGGACTCCGGGATATGATTATTTGACTCAGGTCTACACACTGGAGTGTGTATGCCAGAGCCCACGTTTGAGCACAGGTTAGAAAAGTCTTAACATAGAATTAAAATGCAATGTAGATGCTCAAGCCCAGGGTTCTCTAACACAGGTCAGCTGACTCGAGTCCCAAACCCTCACTGGCCAACCAGGGTAGGATGATAACTCCTCCTTTCCCGAATGGGCCATCACTGAGATATTATCTCCTAGTGTCTAATTTCTGCTCAAAGTCCATAGAGCATGCTGTCAGTATAAATACATTATTTGTTAAATATTACCCATACATATATCTCACAATGATTATGAATTTTGACAAGTTATGAGCTTTCTGTAGATACCTTACATGTTACTCTGTATGGATAAATTGCCTGTAAGACATTTAGTGTAGCAAGTTTGTCAGATCTGAGGGTGAGATATGTTTGCAAAGAGCAGGATACCTTTTTCCAAGGGGTCTCTGTGCCACAATGGGGTCTCTATTCCACATAAAATAATGGAGATGTGGAAAGGGCAGTTAGAACTAAAAAATGCTATAGGGCAATTTACACGCTTGGCTCTATCTGTGCCTGAAGTGAAATTCACCCCTTGGGGAGGGAAAGCAGCAGTACTACCATTGTCCTTGCCTGAAAATGTAGCTTTAAATTCCAGCCTGGGCTTCAGAGAAGCTCTGCCAGCTCCAGTATGCCCATTCCCAGCAAGTGCGATTCACTGGGCCTGTTCTAGATACCCTGGCAGAATGGGAGTTGAAGGCAGCTTATAAACTGGGAATGGGTGAATCATCACTTGATGATTACCTGTTCTGTTTATTCCCTCTGGGGCACCTGGAATTGGCCATTGTTGGAAGACAGGATACTGGACTAGATGGACCTTTGGTCTGACCCAGAGTGGCTGTTCTTATGTAATAATGCACCCCCCTCCCTCACCCCCTTTGAGTAGGCTTTTTGTCCCTAGGAATTGTCAGAGTCATATTCACATAGTTTAAGACCAGAAGGGACCACCAGACCTTCTAGTCTGACTCATCCTAAATTTCTCTGGTGGCCCCTACTGCAATGTGACCACCCTGCATTCCTTTCCATGGCTCACAGAAATGAAAACAGGAGCTTGACTAGTATTAACAAATAGGACTAAATGCTGTAGAAGCAATGTCCTGGAAATTCAAACTTATTGCTAGAATAGGACCTCAAGGGGACCCCATCAAGTTATTTAGGCTTAATATTATAGCTGTAATAAGCTAGTGAGGACCATGATTTGCCTCTTAAAAATCCGGCATTGTTCTGCCACTTACAACTAAAGAAAAAATAAGTCACAGGCTAGTCTATGCACTTCAGAACATATAATAATATTTAACACTCTGCCTCTGCAGACCCTGTGGAGGGAGTTGAAGTTAACTGTAAGAAAATACACTGTTTCCCCAAGCCGACTTATGATTGATTGCTGATATTGAGAAATGAACAAAGAAGTAGGATGGGCCCTGGACACTAACATAGGCTTGTGAATCAGGAGAATCTGCTCCACTAGGGGCTGTCTGCTCGGAAAATGACAATATTCAGTGAAAAATCAATTCTTCAGAATGTTTTATGCCAGAGCTCTATGTAAGGTGTACTGTGGAGCTCCGTTGTCTCACCAGAAAGTGAGCAGATTATGCCTCAGGCTCCACAGTTTCTCCCTGGCCACCTTCATGTGCGTATATTGTGTGCAATTTTCTCCATCTATTAAGGACACTGTTTGATGGCCACTCTAACTCAACTCCAGTTGCCCACAAACTGCAAAGGCTGTTCCAGTATCTTGGGAGAGGGATGTCTGACTATACCTCCTTTCCACTGGATGTGCCACCAGGTGGAGAGATGATTTGACATAGGAGTTGCTACTGCACCTCTGCACCTCCCAGGGGATGTTCCTATGCAGGGGAAATCCTCAAGAAGCTAGTTAAGATGAAACTTTGTACCTAGAGCGAGGGTGATGATCTGACCATATTCTTGTGCAAAGACCAACATACTACAATTGATATTGTAATAGAGTCACAGGTCTGTATCAGGTTAAAGTTTTTCCTAGGTTACAAAGAGTGCTTTAAATTATTACAACAGAAGGAGTTGGCAAAATCTCTTTTTTTTCCCCTTGTCATTGTGCTGTTTGTTTACTTTTTCATAGCTCTCAGTTTGGACAATGGAAAAAGCCAAGTCAGTTTCACTTTTATTCATAGTTATTTTCTAGTCAGTTCCATTTCATGGGTCTCCTGCACCAGCACTAATTTTTCATGTATTGTTGCTTTCAATTAGTGCAGAAAAGGGGGTTTTTGTTTGGTTTATGGTTGTTTAACAATAATTCCCCACTGAAACAAAAGAAAAACAGTAATGAAAACATTCCCATTGATCTTAGTTTATGTGAAAAAAATTTATAACACAGAGTTTGGTAAAATTTAAACTTGCTAACATCCTGTTAAGCACAGCCCATAAATACACCATTTCAGACAATATTTAAACTATTGCTGCCCTAATGCTGTATTCTTTGTGTGCACCCAAATCTCATTGATTTCAATAGGCATTTTGGGGGTTCTGTTCTCAAATGCAGAATTGAGCCTGACAGTATGTTGCATATTTCTATTAGAAGCAGTAAGCAAATGCAGTAAACCATTCCAAAAACTGAAGAGCATGTAAAACATAGATAGTAAATAACTATGGGCCACTGTTATATTGTTGGTCAGGGTAATATGTTTGTATCCATAGAAACAGCTATTCCAAATTTATTGCACTATCAACCAATGTTGAAGGCTAGTTTACAGCTTTTTTTTCATTCACGTAATATTTTCTGGTTTTACTACTGTGCCCTACAGATGTATGTGACACCAGGTTCAATTTCTCAAGGTTTATTTCTTCTGAGAAGAGAGTCTTTAAGAGAGATGTTTAAGTCTTACAAGTATGCATTCTTTCCTTCTAGCCAAATAGATTAACATTTATCACACATTCTGTCTGGCTATTTAGCATTATATTTTTCTTTCAATATGCGTCATAAATAAAAAACTTTCTTCAAATATTAATATGAAATCATTTCAGAGTTGTGAACTTAAATAGAGCTTTGTCTATGACACTTTGTCTCTTCTTATAGCTCATTTTCTGATCATGAGTGGAAGTACATCACAAGAATGCAATTACGGGCTGTTAGAAATTTAGTCTGTGTTCAGATGTCTCATATATATCTGCTTTGAATAACCTTGATTCTAAAAGAAATCATGTCACCTAGAGAAAGTATTTGCACTGTTTACTGAGAAAGAAAGGATGCAATCAGCTTTCCTTCCACCCCCATTAATACATCTTTTATTTTTCTGACAGTTCAGATGTTAATAGCAAACATGGAACATTTTAGGGCAGCGATCAATTTAGAATAATAGAATCATAGAAGATTAGGGTTGGAAGAGACTTCAGGAAGTCATCTAGTCCAATCCCCTGCTCAAAGCAGGACCAGCACCAACTAAATCATCCCAGCCAAGGCTTTGTCAGGCTGGGCCTTAAAAACCTCTAAGGATGGAGATTCCATCACCTCCTTAGGTAACCCATTCCAATGCTTCACCACCCTCCTAGTGAAATAGTGTTTTCTAATATCTAACCTAGACCTCCCCCACTGTAACTTGAGACCATTGCTTCTTGTTCTGTCATCTGCCACCACTGAGAACAGCCTCTCTCCATCCTCTTTGGAACCCCCTTCAGGTAGTTGAAGGCTGCTACCAAATCCCGCCTCACTGTTCTCTTCTGCAGACTAAATAGCATCAGTTCCCTCAACCTCTCCTCATAAATCGTGTGCTCCAGGCCCCTAATCATTTTTGTTGCCCTCCGCTGGACTCTCTCCAATTTGTCCACATCCCTTCTGCAGTGGGGGAACCAAAACTGGACGCAGTACTCCAGGTGTGGCCTCACCAGTGCCAAATAAAGGGGAATAATCATTTCCCTCAATCTGCTGGCAATGCTCCTACTAATACAGCCCAATATGCCATTGGCCTTCTTGACAACGAGGGCACACTGCTGACTCATATCCAGCTTCTCGTCCACTGTAATCCATAGGTTCTTTTCTGCAGAACTGCTGCTTAGCCAGTCAGACGCCAGCCTGTAGCAGTGCATAGGATTCTTCCTTTCTAAGTGCAGGACTCTGCACTTTTCCTTGTTGAACCTCATCAGATTTCTTTTGGCCCAATCCTTCAATTTGTCTAGGTCACTCTTGTTGGGGACACCGGGCATGGCCACTAGGTAACTCAAGGGGATGGAAGACCACAAGTGTCGATGAAGCCCCCTCGCTCTAGGCCCAAATGGCCCCCCCTTCCCTTTTCTGCCTGGAGATATTCACAGCCTTCACGCTGAGAAATTTGCAACAGTGTATTGCAGGCGCAGACTGGCTGGAGCAAGATTAGGTCAAGCAGGACAGGAATGTTAGATAGTGCTGAACAAACAACTCCCATATATGGGGGAATAGATAAGAAGGAATAGGGGAACTGGCTGGTATACTGGATTGCCTATATGGATACTTAGGACAGCTTGCTATTGGATAAGCATGCTAAAGAGTGAATGTATAAAATATGTGTAACTGCTTGCACTGGTGTGCAGGATTTGAGATTGTTGTCTCCCTGTACCGCTTGAAGCTTCAAATAAACTTTTCTACTTCTCCACCCCGTTGTGATTATTGGGCGACACACACTGGGCAATGAATCCAGCTGTTGCCTGCCTCGGGCATTTTGTGCCAGCAACAGTTTTTGGCGTCCCTGGGTGAGCCAGAGGATACAACACAAGCCTTGCCCTTGCGGGGACCGGCGGGTAAGGACTCCGACCGACGCCGAGTGCACACCGGTGTGATTCCCGGGGGCCTCGGAGGGACATAGCCCAACCGGCCCCATAGGGCACAACCATGCAATGCGCCTGATAAGTGGAGAAGTGCTGCGGGCGACGGTGGGGAACCGGTCCTTCAGATAAGGTAGGAACCTTTTGAAATCCGGATTGTCTGCTCTGTTTGAACCTAGGGATGCCCTGAGTTACCCTGTAGGCATGGGACAGGAACACAGCTCGGGAGGGAGGGCACAGTGTACGTCCCTAGAGTGTATCCTAGCAAATTGGAAGTTATTTCGATCGGATCCAATGACTAAGAATAAATTAAAACAATACTGTTCAGTTGACTGGCCTCAATATCAACTAGAGGACCAGGAGCGGTGGCCACCAGGAGGGTCAATTAATTACAGTACGATCCTCCAGTTACTTTTGTTCTGTCAGCGAAATGGGGAAATGGAATGAACATCTGTATGCACACTTGTTTTTGGCTTTGTGTAATCGATCAGATGTCTTACAGCGATGTAATTTGACTCCGACTGGTTCGGTAGTGGCTAATGTTAGTCCCCAGACCCCACCCCAACTGTGATGGCAGGTCCGGTGTCCCCTTCGGCCCCCGTGCCCCAACCTGATAGGGTCCCTACAGTGGGCTTATATCCTTTACTTACTGAAACTAAGATCTCCCGTACTGGCATGGGTGAGCGTCCGGCCACGACTATGCAGGTCTATACCCATGTGCCCTTTAACCCTATGGATTTGGCTGCTTTCAAAGTACAGGCAGGGGAGTTTTCCACCAATCCGAGTAGGTTTATTTCAGTTTTTGAGGGCTGCCTTAGCAGCTATAAGCCGGATTGGGATGATTGCAACGTCCTCCTGCGTACCTTATTGTCTGAGATCGAATGACAACAGGTCATGTCCAAGGCAAGGGAGGAGGCACAGAGATGGTACGACTAGGATCGTAATAATGTCCCTGACCCGGATGAGCAGGTCCCCCGAGTAGACCCCAGGTGGAACCCAAATGATCCTGCGGGTATGACCGGGCTTACCACCTATAAGCAGTTGCTTTTGCATGGACTCCATCACTCGGCTGTCCGACATAATAACTGGGCAAAACCATATGAAGTAATGCAGGATCTAAAGGAAAGCCCAGGGGCCTTCCTACAGCGTATTTGGGACGCTATTCGACAGAACACCAATGCAAAGGCAGTACAGGTAACACATTCTCACATAGTGGCAGTAGACATTGCATAGTTAAGGTTTATTTTATAAGCTTGATTATTGTGCCTCTTGCCCAATTAAAAAAATCTGAAAGCAAACAAATATTGTCCTTAAAATGTGTATGTTAAGCATTAAGCAAAGACAGAATTTAATCTGTCAAATCTGAAGTGAATTGGACAGGGGCTTACTGAATTCTAACGTTCAACAATACAATGGGTTGTGGAGAAGAGAGCATGGAAGGTGCCAGCCAGGCAAGGAGGGAATGGAATGAGGAAAAGGAGAACATAGGAAAGCAGCAGAACAATGTCCTCCCCTCAATCTCTGTAAGCCTAAGGATGCTTGTTGGTGACCCACTCCCCTCCTCGCCTTTGAGCATTAGGTAGGCGTGCTGGGTCTCATCTACAAAATTTTCCACAAGACTTAATAGGTTTGTTTGGGTTCTTTAACCACTCACCATCATTGCACTCAACTCAAGCTTTCAAGCCACTGTGGGTTCCAACATTTCAAAGGATCAAGTCATAATTTCATGAGCCAGCCTATTGCCCAAATGCCACTAGTCACAGAGCTTGCCTACAACTGCTAGGGTCAAGATCATGGAAGTATATCATTAATGTGAAAAAAACAATGTAGTGACAAAGCATCAAACTTAGTATCAGAGACTGTTGTTACAAAGGCAATTGCAAAGTCAGTGTTCTATGGTGCATATTTTGATAGTCTATAGTCAAAGGAAGGAAATGGTAGGCTGTCATCTCTCCAGAGGCAGAATGAAGGTATTTTGCTACCTCAACTGTGAATTTCCATCCTTTCAAATATTTGGATTTCTTGTAAATTGAGCTTGAACCCTGAGATTTCTGATTTACCTCTCTTTGGGTGGGTGGAGTGGGAACGAAGGGTCTCTACAGCATTCACCAGTCAGTAAATAAAAAAATGTTATTTACTTTCATCATGCAAGTCTCCACATAAACAAGCTCTGCATTGAGTGCTCCTGATTTAAACTCGTAAAACCAACATAATGTGCATACATAAATCCCCTTGACAGCAACAAAAATACTCACGTTTCTAAGATCAAATGTATTTTGTAGCCAACCGATGAATTCTAGAAACAACAACATGTCAGTGGTGTGATTATCATAAGATAAATTATAGCCATTTGTAATGTCAAAAAAAGAGGGAGAAATCATCATGGATTGTTTTAGAGACTAAAGGGTTTTCAGTAACATTGGCAATCTAATATTAATTTTTGGAAATGCTCTGAGATATAAGGAGTAATGTCTGTTTTGTTCTGCAGGTACAGATTGTAGAATAGATACCTTGAGTATATCAGAACAAATGTGAATCCAAATAAATGTATATAGAAAACATTCCACATTCATACAATATAAGTGTGGCAATTAGTGCCAGTAATTTTCAAGCTTCTTGGTGCATTTTTAATCTTATAAGTATATGAATTACAATAAATATTGGGTGTAATACTTCAATCAGAAGGAAAGTTGCCCTTTGAGGAAATGTTTTCAGAGATTTCCCTGCCTGTATTAATAAAATGGTAAAGGTTATAAAGTGTTGTAATTATTTTCTATGGTATATACTGTAACACACAATGGCAATAACACTTCTTAGTGAGAATTTGATTCCTTACTAGATACTTTATATTGCTGTTGACCATTGGTAGTTCAGAGAGTCTCCTGGGCTCTGTAGCTATGAAAACAAATCTTAATGGATTTGAAAAATGCCACCACAGTTAGGCAGCTGTGAAATATCATTGTATGTATTTAGTTTTTTCCCCTGTCTGACAAGCACAACCCCTGAGTCCATCCAAATGACTTGCTAATTAGGCTCTCATTGCTCAGAAAGTCTCCTCAGCATAGTCTCTGTCTGACATGAGGCATGGAAATTTGTCAGCTGAAGTAAATGAGAAATTCATCCTTGAGGCAGAAATGGCTTGAAGTTTGGGGGTGGTTTCTTCAGGGGCTGACAACTCCACACCCGAAGTCAAGGATACTTGGATCAGATGGCAAATATTGCTGCTAGCTCTTCTAGTACTGGAGCTAGACTGTTGAGGTCAAATAATGGACACTTGGGGCTTGGTTTTCAAAGGATTTGGGCATCTTCATTTAAAGTTGTGATGCTCAGCACTTCTGAAAATCAGGCCCATTAAGTTTTCTGTGGCTGACTTAGGAAAAAAATCACTTAATCTTAAAGACTGTGAAAGAAGCCAAAGCATGGGGGGAGGGGAGAGTATGGCCCCAAAATGGACATTAAGTACATAAAGCCCCCAAATGGCAGGATGAACTATCTTCCAATTCCTGTCAGGTACCTAAAAATAATAACTAAAACTAGGTGACCAAACATATGTCCTGGCCATAGTTAAAGAGAAAAGATTTCATCCTAATATTAATGAACTATACCTCTTGATGAGTTGACATTTTTGGGGCATCCACATCTGTTTTTTGTTTTAATTATGTCATACTCAGCCACGTGGGCTTGAGAATAGTCATCCATGTGCATTTACCTCATGAGCTGTCTACTTCCTGATGAACTCAGTAGCTGATCTCAGCCAACAGAAGTGTTTTTAAATAGGTCCTGCAGAAAGGACAACTTTCTGGTGAACAAGGCAGCTTGCAGAGGAACCAGTATCTGTTATCCTGAGCTGCTCAGGAGGCAGCAGGTAAATTCAATCCTGTGAAAAATGGAATAAAATCAGCAAACCTCTGCCCAATATCAGCCTCTTTGAATTCTGGATTCAATTTGCTCTAAAAAAGTCATTTTGTCTCCAAACAGGTGAAAAATAGATAAGCAATGAATAGTTTGTCTTGCTGCTGCCATTTTCAAAGCTCACAACAGGGTATTTGTGGTCATTTATTTAATGGAATCACTCATTATGAGTAGCCTGCATAAGCAAGAAAAATATAAAAGATAGAATACAAATTTGACACTGAAACAGCACCATTCCCAGTGCTTGAATTGTTCTTTTGGTTTGTATTCCTAGGCATTAAGGAATCAAGCTAGCAGGAGATTGGTGGAAGATAGGGAAAGAAAAAATTGACTCTCTGTCAAAATTCTAGCTCACCAAAGTTATAGTTCAAAATCCAGAAAAATACAGTAAATCTAAAAAAAAATTAAAAGGTCTTTTGTTCCTCTCCCCTGCATGGTGCAGATTCTCACCCCAATCCTACTGTGTATGTGTGTGCATCATGGAGGTGTTATACAGACTCCACAGTCAAGGTTGAATGAAACTTCAACTTAAAAGCAGGAAAAACATCCCTTTATTTATTCTCCAGCTTTGACACAACAAATGTTCATAGGACAACTGATTTTTTCTGTGGAATATATTCAGTTGTCAATGAATGGATGTCCCCATGCTGCTTCCTAATGGTCTTGCCAGCAGCCCCGCCTCAGCTCCCCACTCCAAGGAGCTTCTTCAATAATTCACAAACCTTTTTGTCTTTCACAGGCCTTATCTATCCTGTTACACAACTGAACCATTTACTAACTTTTACAAAAGAAATGTTTAAATATACTTTCCTTTTGAAATATGACCCTAATTTTTGGGCCACTTCTTTGTGTTCGTCTAGCTAAACAACCACACAAACATACTGGAGTCCTCACAAACTCCAGACATCACTTGCACTCTCACACACACAAAACACACACTCTGTTCTGACTACCTCCCCCACAAAGGCCACTTTTGAAAATTTAAAATTAAGCATTTAGGAGATGTGGCAAGGTGGAGAAGCAAAATCATGTTTGTAGGTTGCAACTATTGGATAAGGACTTAATTAATGATGTATTAAAGGCAATGTTAATGATATACACAGTAGTATATGTATGGGGCCAATTCAGAAATGTACTTAAGAACATGCATAACTTGAAACGCATACAAAACTTTAAGCCCATTGCTGAATCAGGACCATGCACTATTTAAATAAGAATAATCTTTGCTTTTATTTGTCTACATATTTCCTTACCTGATTCTCATTTTCAGCTCATAGAAAAATCCCAGCTTTCTCTGTGTCTGTTCCTAGTGACTGATGTCCTTTCATATCAGTTTATCTGACTGCTTCAGAATGGGATCAGGCCAAAATATTCAGCACAGACATCTCTCTTCCACTTTCCCCATTTCCCTATGTCTCACCTGGTTGAAACAGTAAGATAAACACCATATGAGGAAGCAAGGCAAATTGAATAGGACAGCGGTAGGTGAGATGAGGGTGAGATTATGGGTATGGGCTTTTGTAAAGTTAACTTTTACTAAGGTTTAAGATTATCGTGTTTTCAGTGCCAGTCTATGGTATGTTTTTTGCTGAAGAATGAGTCTCTGACAAGCTGTGTAGCTGCTCTAATAATCCATTAATGATTAGGCACAAATAAAACAATACTTTATTAATCATTTCCCCAAAGGTATCAAATTTAGTTCAGCTGAATGCATGCCATATGTCTATTGATTTGTTTTTATTAAAAAAGGATTAGTATACATTGTATCAAAGCTCACTGGAGAACAAAGATTTGACTCAGCAGAGGTATTAGTAGTAATCAGCTCAATGTAATTACTTAAAGCAGCATTTAATATGCTTAGTCTTGAAATATTCATGATCATACTTGTCACACTCTCTGAAGTGGCTCACAGCTGTGAGTGCCAGTCTCAGGCCAGACTGTCAGAAAACAGGGCAGGCACCCCAAACTAGTGGTATATTCTATAATTCGATTTCACCAAGCCAGTAACAAGTGTGCACTCTTGGATTTCTACATTAGCCTTACTATGGAGCCACAGACAGTCACCCTTAGGCTTTTTACTATGCTGACAGACTGAACTTTATGATGAAAGATTATTAAAACCAAAATTCACCATACATCAGGTTACTTCCAGCCCTAAAGGACCAGTCATTTACCCCAGGTCAGTGAATACTCCAGATCTCACACCAAAACCAAAGCTGATAGCCAATCCTTTGGAAAACTAAAGATTTATTCACTAAGAAAAGAAAGGAGTTGTTGAGCTATTAAAACAGGTGAAATACTTGACCAGTAAGTCAAACTTTGTAAGTCCAAATGAAAGCAGAGATGGTGTGATCTATTTAATTCTCCATCATTCTCTCAGGGCTGCCCAAAATGGTTTTGGGGACCTCTGTTTTGTATCTGGAATGGCCATGACAGCCAAATAGATCTATTCCAAATAGAGATGCAGAATTGTTCCCAGGGTCTCTTTTTATAGTTGAAAACAGTCTAGGAAGTATTTCCATCACCGCATGAGTCTGTCTTTGTTGGCTAAATGCAGACAAAGTTTTACGGATCTTTCATTGTCTTACATAATGACCAATGCTTTTAAGTTAATAACTTTCTCATTTAAAGTTCTAAGGCTTCAGTCCCAATTGATGGGCTATTCAATTACAGAGACATACATAATACATTTGTTAGTCTCTAAGGTGCCACAAGTACTCCTTTTCTTTTTGATAATACCTTTAGTTACAGACATCCATACAATTTCATTAGTTTTCATGAACAATGCAACATCAAGCAAACTCTTATCCTAACACATCTTTCATATAAGGTTAAGTACAAAAGATAGCAGTGACAGGAAGCACACAGGTGAAGACAATAACATTATCATTACACTAGATTTCATGCATATAAAGCAAATTTAATTACTGGGCACATGCCATGTCTATGTAATGTTATAAGATCCTCTTTTGCTATGTTCTAACAAGTGAATTGGTACACTTAACACTTCCTTGCGTTTGTAACTTGAGCTGGCTAGCTGTCAGATACTTAAGAACAAGCATCAGTGTTATGTTTTCCTGTAACAACTAGGACATTACTCATGAATTGCTTGTACAAGTACTTTCGAGAATGACAATTCAGTGCCTTTGTACACTGCTACACTGTGAATGTGGGAAAATATTAAGTGGCCTCACATAAGGATCTGAACCAGCTTTTTCTTGTGTCAAGCCTCTTGATTGTGTTGGAGCAACTCTTAGAAGTTGAAGGGCATTGTGGTATTTCAGCACCATCACCAATGGACCCATATCCTTTCAGTTACTGGAAGCAGTCATGTGTTACTCTGGTAGCCTCCATCTACTCAATGGGGTTCAGCTACCTATAAAAGATAGGGAGAAGTGAGTAGGAGGTGGAGCTCCCTCCAGACTTACCAACAGAACTTACCCAGAGATGAGCATGTGTGATGTCTTGGGGCTTACCCAGGTCAGTAGAGGTTCCATCACTCTCTGCCTTGTAACTCTGGTGTCTCATGGCTTTGTCCAGGTCATACCTATTTATCACCTTTACCTAGTCTAAGCTGTCTGGTCTTATACATATTCTAGTAACATCATCTTCATCATCATCATGTTCCCATTATACCTCTGGCATTTAGGGCAGCAACGAAGCTCCTCCACTCCTGTCTGTTTCTGGCAAATCTTTCAATGGTTCCCAGCTGTGCCCCAGGTTTTTCAGCTTGGATTCCACAGCTCTTCGCCATGTTGTTTTTGGGTGGCCTCGTTTTCACTTGCCTTCAGGTATTCATCTTATTGCTACTCTGGTGATGGAATCATTTTCAATCCGAAGCACATGGCCAATCCATCTCCAATGCCCCCTGGCAATGACGGTGCTCATATCCTCTTGGCTGCACTCTGTCAATAGATCTTGGTTTGAGATTTTTATGGGCCAAAAGATACAGAGGATTTTTCTGAGGCAGATTGTATGGAATGAAGCCAGTTTGGACATGTCATACTTTCTCATTCCCCAGCATTCTGCACTATAAAGTAATAATGTTGAAAGTACACAGCTATGATCAATCTTGAATTTGATTTTGA
This sequence comes from Dermochelys coriacea, assembly GCF_009764565.3. Classification (NCBI taxonomy): domain Eukaryota; kingdom Metazoa; phylum Chordata; order Testudines; family Dermochelyidae; genus Dermochelys; species Dermochelys coriacea. Next base: position 85,733,249 of record NC_050069.1, read on the forward strand.
TGTTGTATTTTGATTATTTCCAGACTGTATTTAAGCTCCTGAAGGTGTTCCTGGCTTACTGATTTTGCTCCAGATGTCCTGGCTTGTTCCACTGTCCTGGTTGATGGTGCTGCCCAAGTATATGAATGTTTCTACACTGGGTGAGAACATAATCTTCTATCCGTACTGGTGATGGTAAGGGAATATTAAAGGTCATGATATCTGTCTTATTGCGGTTGATTTTCAGTCAAATTTGCTGCCTGAATGTGTTGAGTTGTTTTTTCTTGTACATGTGTTGGGTATGTGATAGGAGAACGAGATCATCTGCGAAGTCCAGGTCTTCAAGGGATGAGAAAGGTGTCTATTTAATGCCTCTTGGCATGTCTTCTGTTGTACTCTGCATTACCCAGTCGAGGGCAATGTTGAAGAGGATTGCAGACATGACACGCTCTTGATGTACTCCTGTTTTGACTTCAAAACTGAGCTCACTATGATCAACACTGCATGTAAAGTTGAAATAGAATGCTTTTGATAGCATTCACAGGACCAGCCTATGGTGCATTCTGCAAGCATATGGAATCCCTCTCCATATAATCAACATAATCAGAAGCTTCTATTTCAACTTTACATGCAGTGTTGATCACAGTGAGCTCAGTTTTGAAGTCTAGTAACGGCACACAGAGGGAATTCATAACTTCACATATAATGTTAACACATGCATTTTATAGTACAGTTAATAACCAGCATGTAATTAGCTTTTATCTGATACATCACACGGCATATTTTGAACAAATATTATTGCAATAGTATATAGGCTAAGAATAGAGAGGTGCTTAGGTGTCATGGGGTGCTGTGTTCACTGCTGGAGCACCACCTTCTGGCCACATCTGGGGATTAGCTCTGTCAAGCCAACACCTTGGCACTCTGTCTGTGTCTCACTCTCTTGGGACTCAACTTGGGACTTTCACTTCATAGCTTGACCAGGGTATCAAAGCCTCTCAGGACTCACTGCCCCTTAACAGGGCCATTTCCCCAGTGGCTGGTAAGGGAACCTAGGCCTGACTTCTACACTGGGTGCAGCCCAAAGACTGTACAATAAGCAGTCAAGGTCTGCACAGTCCTGAACCTTTGACTGCAGCCCCTCTCCCCCCCCCCCCCAGTTGCTCTCAGCTACTGGGCTTTATACAGGCCTCTCCTGTTCCTCTCCAGCTGAGCCTCATCTCTAATTAGTTTTTGCTAATTAGTTCTGGCTCCTCCTCCAGGTGCAGCCCAGGTGATTAATTGGCCCACCTGGCCACCATAATCCCTTCAGGCCTTGTGTGGGGTGGACACTTCGTCACACTGGAGTCACAGCATGTCACCCTTGGTGGCAATATAGTGTGCACACTCCCCCTTCACAATGGGAGTGCTGCCCCATCCCCAACCCAGGACCGTAATATGTATAATCCCCATTTGCAGTCTTAATACATATAATCGGAACATGCTGGGCAGATTCTGTTCCCCATTGCTGCAAAGCTAGAGTAATTCTATCAAAGCAGTTCAGATTTACACTAACATAACAGATCAAAATATGACCTATTGTTTCTAAAATAAATCTATAATAAGACTCTTCGAGCTGCAGCTCATATCATATGTCTGGGAGCTACCAGTTGATTTTTAGAACTTATTCATGGAGAAACAACTATAGAGGGGATTATCACCCTATGAACCTTATTTAATACAGACCAGATTCTGACACCCTTGTTTATGTTAAACAGTGTCACATTTCACCAACAGTTACAATTATTTCAGTGGGGCTTCTGATTCAATTAAGCTATTATGCAGCCAGAATAAAGGTGTCAAAATCTGGCCCGGAGTATGCTAATGATTGGTTGGTACTAAATACAAAAACTGCTTTTTAAAATCTAAATGGAATGCTTTTAGGGATGATTTATTGGCAATGTGGATATGAAAGGCTTAAAATTCCATAGCAGAATACAGCAAGTGAGCCACACTTTTTAAAAGCTTCTATCACACATCAAAGGATACTTAGACTTCTTATATACTAATTAAGAAGCATATTTCCAGAACATGTGTAGGAATGGTCTGGTTATTTAGCAATTGTCATTTAGATTTACATCAGCTGAGTGTAGATGTACAATATTAGAAACTATTATTTTGTCTAGCCATAGCACTTGCTGTAGTTCCTTCTAATAGCACCTAGTTGCAGGAGCCAAGAATATAGAACTTCTTACTTGAGCCAAGTTACTGATGTTTTGGAAGTTACAAAGTCATCAGGAATATCAACAATTTTTTAAAATGTACTAAGGGACTATTAAACACCATACAGACTGGCCAACAATATTACACTGCCAATCTGCGTAAGCAAATACATGAACAAAAGTAAGCTAGATCACTAATACCGATGGCAGATTGGTTTCCCTGTTTTAGTTTATTCTAATTCATCATTATAATCCTTTGGCTCTAGTTATTTCTCTTGTTGGCTAGGAACAATGTGCAAACACTATGAACATATGCAAGTTTTTAAAGCACATTGGCTCCAAGAGCTTTTAAATTTTTATTCCTCCTCATGACCAAGAGAACAACTCCTAAATGACACCATGAAAGACCAGGAGTTATGACAAACTGGAACATCATGTATTGGTTCAAACAACATCTGTACTATAGTGACCTACTAATTTCCCCAAACATCACAAGGGATGGCCTCAGACACAACCGATCTTCCTCCTCCTCACTTCATAGAAATATTGAACCTGGTGAGGAATTCTGTCTTTTTTTGTTACAGACTTCTTTATTGTTGTCCTGCTTTATAAACTCTTCATTGCTGCCTAAAGTAATCAGGGGAGGATCCAAAAAGGGAGCCTAGAAAACCAAAGGAACATCACTGCAATACACAAAGCCTGAGTTAGATGCCTATGGACCCTATTCCATGAATAGTGAAAGATAGGAGCCTTAGAATTTAATTCACAAATGTCTGCATGGTAGCAGAGAGCCACCTAAGCTAGCCAATGGAAGATGGCAATGAAAGGGGTGTGTGCTAAGTCCACCTCTCTCTCTCAGACATAGGCACCTATCTCCACTTAGCAATCCAGAAACAGGAATGCCACCCAGAGGCCGGTGGCTTAGGTGCCTAAGGCATTTCTTGTACTATTGAGTTAGGTGCCTGCCTCGGTCCACACAAAAACCAGCTGGAGGTGATAGTGGTGTCCACCTTATTATACCTTTTATCCCAGTGGCTGGAGCGCTCACCCAGGATATGGGAGACCTAGGCTTGATTCCCACCTCTTTACCAGAAAGAGACAAAAGATTTGAACAGCCTCTACTTCTCAGGAGAGGGCTCCAACCACTGAACTGAGCTATGATGATGTTCTTGTTAAAGCTGTTCCACTGTGAATAAATAATGAAAGAGATATATGAGCAGGAGGACAGGACCTGGATTTCCCATCTCCCAAGTGGTTGCCTTAAACACTGAACTACAGAGTCATTCTCGCTTTCTCTGGCCCAGTAATTGTTCCACTGTGGATAAATACTTAAATAGGAACTGGGCCAAAGAAAGAAAGAAAGAAAGAGTTTGACTAAAACCATCACTGTGTAAAGCATCACCAGATTTAAAGATATTTAAACAACTTTGCTTAGATAATTTACTCAGTGATGTTTAGAGAAGATGTAATCCCATTAGAGACTTTACTTTCAGCCTGGCTCCATGCAATGTTGTCCCAAGAAAAAGATTTCTTCATAATATCAGGTTCATTATTTCATGGATCAGTTTCATGCCTGATAGGAAATAGAGCAGTAAGAGATCATGTATAAAGCAGTAAGAGATCCTGCATCTGTAGATCTGAGTATCAATCAAATAAAATGAAGTAGATGAAGAACAAATTCTTCTTTACTTAAAGATCAAATATTTCCACATGCAACAGATAATGAGCCAGTGTCACTGTTACGATAAGCATAAGCTGTGGGAAAGTCAACTGAACACACAGGCAACTCTAGTAACCTGAGAAACTTGGATTTAAAAAAAATCATTAAAAACTGAAAACTTGGAGATTATAAAACAACTTGAAGAGGATTGTCACAAAAGAGGGGCTTTGAAAGGAGAAATATGATTGTAATAAAATATGTAAGAAGAAAGAGTAGCCTTATTTTGAATAAAAAGCAAAATTTTGATGGCAAAATGTAGATGGCAACAAGAATTTTAAAGTCCTAACATGAAAGTTAAAGAAGTCACAGAATTCAGACACAAGTATTCAAGTGCTTAGCTTTACTCCCAGCTCAGTAAATGAAACCTTTGGAGTCTTTTATATGGAAGTGCACAAATCTAACTCTTAGTTTAGTAAAAGTATGCTGGAATTATCCTTCTCTAATATTAAGATACTAAAATGATAAGAAGAAAATACAAATAGTCTTGCAAGATATTACAGGATGGAAGCTGTAAAACATTACAAAGTGGTCAATGTCCTGGTGAATATGTGCCAGAGAAATATTATTTTAAAATGGGCCACTGCTGCCATATTACTACTATTATTACTTATTATGGTAAGACCCAGGAACCCCATCCCAAGACCAGAGTTCCATTGTGTTGGGCAAAAGCACATAACAGAAAACAGTCTTTGCCCCAGAGGGTTTACAATCTAGGTGTCAGACAGAATGAGTCCGGGGGGAGGGGGAAGAAACAGACAAATAAGGAGGGGGAAAGTAAGAAGCTGAGGTAACAAAATGAAGAGTTTAACAGCGAGACAGAGGTCTCAGGTCACACTAGCCTAACAAGGTCTGAATCACCAATATATAAAGATATTTCCAATGAATAGAGATATACTGCCTGAGTTCCCACTGAGTTATACCCACATAAAAATAGAGTGTTTATATATAATTATATATAATTTATATATAATTTTCCACTGCTGTATCTTCATTCATGAGTTCATGTTGTCATTCTCCTGCATCTCCTTCTCAGTTTCAGAATGTCAGGATTCTTGATGATGATTCAAGTCAGAACCCAAGAATAAAGGTTACATTAGTCCAAATGATTGGCCCAACATTATTCAGCACCTGGAACTTAAACTGAAAAAAACCATGAATAAACTGAACTTTGGTCTGAAAAATATGATCAAGGGAAATTTTAGTTTATTTATCCAGAACAAACATTGCCATCTCACATGCTGAGATCTGCTAAATCTCAGTCTTGTGAGTGGCACAAATTATAATTTTATATCTTGATTACCTGCTCCAGCTGCCTAACTTAGTATCAGAGGGGTAGCCATGTTAGTCTGTATCCACAAAAACAATGAGGAGTCTGGTGGCAGCTTAAAGACCAACAGATTTATTTGGGCATAAGCTTTTGTGGGTAAAAAACCCACTTCTTCAGATGCATCAAAACCCACTTCTTCAGATGCATCTGAAGAAGTGGGTTTTTTACCCACGAAAGCTTATGCCCAAATAAATCTGTTGGTCTTTAAGGTGCCGCCGGACTCCTCATCGTTTTTGCCTAACTTACTTACTTCAGATACTAGTACCATAAATATTAAGCTTCAGTGGAGCAATTACATGCTAAAGATCAAACCTGCATAGGTTTTTGCTAATTGCCAAATGGCCTATGAATTATTAACACGTATCAATGAGACCAGGATCTTCTATTATGGGTGAATTCAGAATGCCAATTAACAGGAGCATAGGAGGCTTGGACCCATCTAAAATATATTTGGAGTCTTGACAACTAAGTTCTATTAAGATGTAAATTCTTGGAATAAGTGTCAGAAAAATTTACTGGAAAAATTTACATGGAAAATGTCAACCCAGAGAAAAGAGTTTTAGAAGGTTCTGAAGCTATGGGAGTTATAATGGAAACTGATTTGCAGTATTCACTACATAAGTCATTATTTACAGGCACAACCACTATCATAATAAAAAACCAGGTTTATAGTTGTCTACACATATTGCTTGGTGTCAGACATATAGGTTCTAGGATAAGAAATAGATTTTATATTCAGAAAAATGCTGCATATACTTCCTCCACAGGTTAGGCCTTTTGCAAGCTTTCATTACCACATCAAGTCAATCAAGAAAAGTGGAGGATGGCAGGTGTAAAGAATTAGATAACTGAAAGGAAAAGAGTTGGAGTTCTTAAGGGGAAGAGTTTTATAATGAATTTACTTACTAGTCTCCGAGAAGGGAGCATCTGGACATTTATGGAAATGAAACATATGGTAATGTATTTATAAGAGAGTGAGATTTGTATTTTTAATATGCTGAGAAGTATGGCAGCTTAAGCATACACTTTTTTCCAAATGTCTATAAATATTTATCATTGATAATATATTATATAAAACACAAATACATACTTGAATAAAGAAAAGGAGTACCCGTGGCACCTTAGAGACTAACAAATTTATTAGAGCATAAGCTTTCGTGAGCTACAGCTCACTTCATCGGATGCATTTCTTCTTCATAGGGCCTAATCACATCAGCCACACTATCAGAGGCTCGTTCACCTGCGCATCTACCAATGTGATATATGCCATCATGTGCCAGCAATGCCCCTCTGCCATGTACATTGGCCAAACTGGACAGTCTCTACGTAAAAGAATGAATGGACACAAGTCAGACGTCAAGAATTATAACATTCAAAAACCAGTTGGAGAACACTTCAATCTCTCTGGTCACTCGATCACAGACCTAAGAGTGGCTATACTTCAACAAAAAAGCTTCAAAAACAGACTCCAACGAGAGACTGCTGAATTGGAATTAATTTGCAAACTGGATACAATTAACTTAGGCTTGAATAGAGACTGGGAATGGATGAGTCATTACACAAAGTAAAACTATTTCCCCATGGTATTTCTCCCTCCCACCCCACCCCCCACTGTTCCTCTGATATTCTTGTTAACTGCTGGAATTAGCCTACCTTGCTTGTCACCATGAAAGGTTTTCCTCCTTCCCCCCCCCCCCCCCCCCGCTGCTGGTGATGGCTTATCTTAAGTGATCACTCTCCTTTACAGTGTGTATGATAAACCCATTGTTTCATGTTCTCTGTGTGTGTGTATATAAATCTCTCCTCTGCTTTTTCCACCAAATGCATCCGATGAAGTGAGCTGTAGCTCACGAAAGCTTATGCTCTAATAAATTTGTTAGTCTCTAAGGTGCCACGGGTACTCCTTTTCTTTTTGCGAATACAGACTAACACGGCTGCTACTCTGATACTTGAATAAGCAAGTGGTAATAAGAATATAAGTAGTAGAGTGATACATTAAAACTCCATTATACAGGGGCTGTTTAAAAAGGTAGATCTTGGTACAAAATGCTTTGTAAGGTTGTTTGAATGACTCAGAGGGACAAGTGATCAGTTTGGGATGATGGTCGTGATTCTTGTTCACGGTAATTTGAGATGTATGGCTAAATTTTCATGTTCTACTTTAGAAGTACAGGAAAATTATGGCATCAGTTCTATAACAAACATTTGAGGGCCTAAATCAGTCATGCTCTTTTCCCCTTGAGCCCAGATCACATTTTAAGCTGCAGTAAGGCCACCCACAGCCAGAAAAGCTATTCAGCTTAGCTACAGGACCAGCGCAAAACATCTTTCCTAACCAGCCTAGACTGTAAGCAGCCCAGTCACCTCTGAGTGACAGAATCTTTGGCCCAGATCCACAAGAGGACTTAAATACGTAACTTCCACTTTAGGCCTAAGTCCAAAATCTAGGGGCTATTGAGATCTTTAACAAGAGCCTAAAATCTCTTAATGCCTAAATTTCCATGATTAAAGTTCCCAAAGTACCTAGGTTTTTGCATCTGCACATGTGCACAAGGCCTCAATTCTGATAACTGGTACTTATCTCATGCCAAACCCACAGTTGGATCCTCAGATCAGGCAGACAGAGATATGCAGCCTGAGTCCCTACTGAGTTACACCCCCATAAAAGTGGAGTAACACTATGGTGATTCAGGCTCCATTAGGCAAGTGTCAGCTGATACCACCATCTCACTGCTAAATTCTCTTCATTTTGTTACCTTGTCTTCTTACTTTCCCCCACTCCGTTTGTCTGTTGTGTCTTCCTGTCTGACACCTAGACTATAATCTCTCCGGGCCAGGTACTATGTTGTCTGTGCAACATCCAGCACAATGTGACTCTTGTCTTGGGTTGGGGTTCCTGGGCATTACCATAATACATAATAATAGTAGTAATATTGCTCTGTCCATGGAGTAATGAATCATTGACCCATTTTTAAATAATATTTCTCTGGCATGAAGACATTTTCAGCTTCCATACAAGGGGAGATTAAAAAGACTGGGATTGTTCATCTTAGAAAAGAGATAAATGGGGAGATATACAATCATAAATGGAATGGAGAAAGTGAATAGGAAAGTGTAACCAGGCCAGGCTTCTCCCTAGCTCCAAAATATATGCTGCCATACCCAGTTTGTTGCAAGGAGGTTTGTTTTCTTAACAGAAGCCAGCAAACCAACAAAAACAGTCTTAACTCAGTCCTCAATTTCTGATTTCAGCTCCACCCTTTTCAGGGGCTTCTGGCAGGTTCCCAGTTCTGACCAGCTCTGTTCCCTCTCTAGGGCAGCAGCCTCAGGGCTGTCTCTTTGGGGAACTGCCCCCTTGCTCCAGGAGACCCTTAACAAGAGCTATCTCCATTCCACTGTGGCTTTCCTGCTCCAGCCACAGCCTGTTTCAATCAATCCTTCCTCCAACTTCCCCCTAGTCAGCTCTTTGAAGGCCCAGGTGTAGCCCAGCCCTCTTTAATTGGCTGGATGGGACTTGCCTGCTCTGGTCCAGGGGTCCTGAGCCTAGTCTACTCACACGGACTGCATACCTTGTGACAGGAAGTGTTTATCCCTTCACATACCATAGAAGAACTACTGGTCACCCAATGAAATTAATGGGCAGCAGATTTAAAACAAGCAAAATAAAGTATGACTTCACATAATACACTGTCAACTTGTGGACCTTGTTGCCAGAAGTTGTTGTGAGGGCCAAAAGTACAACTGGGTTAAATAAAAGACTTAGATAAGTTCATGAAATGTATGTCCATCAATGACAATTAGCCAAGATGATCAGGGATGCAACCCCACGCATGCTCTGGGTGTCTCAAAACCTCCATATGCCAGAAGCCAGGACTGGCTGACAAGGGATGGATCACTCAATAATTGCCCTGTTCTGTTCACTTCCTCTGAAGCATCTGGCTTTGGCTCCTCTCAGAAGACAGGATACTGGGCTAGATGGACCATTGCTCTTATCTAGCATGGTTAATCTTGTGATGTCCTTTCCCTTTAAATGTTTGAGTACTCCCTCTTTCCCCCCAGGTCAAAGTGCCTCAATTTTGTGTTGGTTTCAGTTTTGCTGCCAGAACAATAAAGTCTCCACAGTAGATGGCTGTGTTTCTATCTCCTTCTCTACTGGGTCCTGCTATTGCACAAGTGTCCAGTGCTCCCAATGCCTGAACAAGAAAAAGCAAGCAGATAACAACAAAAAGGAGAGAAAGTTCACGTGGAGACACAAGGTGACAGATTGCTGCTCGCACAGAGTGAGCCAGCTAACTAGAGAGGGGGAAGTTGGCAAATAAAGATAGAACAAAGGAGAAGGGGTCTGCATTTACTGCCAGACCTATTCAAACACAGCAGTCGGGGGAATCAATCAGCTATCTTGGCTTACCACGTGACAGCAAGCAGAGAGAGTGCTTTAACCTTCACTGAGGGTCTTCAACCAGCAGAGGAAGCTCAATTGCAGCCAAAGGAAAAAGTCTGATCTTTTCAGTGTAGACACACAACCAGCAGAGGGAAATTGGATAGTGCACAAAGACAAAGAACAGTTTCCCTGTGGGAAAGAAGATATCCAGGAGTCATGAAGTCCAATAGGAAAGCAAAGAAGTGGCAACTGTTGTGAATGTCGGTGAATTTAATGACGATCATGAGTCACAGGTGGTATATCTTCAATGTTTTTAGCAATCTGTAGCTTGCAACTCCATTCCAGATGGACAAAGACTTTTGACCTTACTGACAAGGATGGGCCAAAAGGCATGTGGACTGCTGTGTGACATACTGTCTTCAACCGTGCCTGGCACTGCCACAAAATGATTGATCCAGACAGTTTTAACATGTGACTGGTGGAGGGCTGCAGAGTTTCTTAATATATTCTTTACTCTGTTGCCATTTTAAAGTGCATGTGTTTGTGCACATGTATACAGGGTCACCTGTTTCTTCGGGCTTTTCAAACACATGGTGGTGCCATCTTCTGACTTAATTCCAAACTACTGTTGACTCAGGATTAATTGCTTACTGACAGGAGGGAGACTTCACATTGGTAAATTTGTCTCCTTATTTTCTTTTCTCAAAGCTTTTGGGTAATTGTCTCCTTATTTTATTTTCTCAAAGCTTTTGGGTAATTGTCTCTCCATGGAGGCTTGCACCATTTTATTTATTTAGGAAATATCCATACAATAAGACAAAAGTAGTATTTTTGGGGTCACCTGATTTTGGCTATTAGCACTATCCTGTTAAATGACTGACAGAAGAGCTAAGGAGTATGTCTACTTTACTGACATAGGTGGATGGACACGATAGGAAAAGAAGGATTCAATTCATTGTCAGGTCTCACTTGGACAGCAATTTGCAGTTTTTAATTTTAAAATACAAAATGTAATTTTTATTTTATTCATCCACTTGCAAATTTCAATAAGTTGTTCAAGTGCCATTTCCTGGATTTCTGTTGTTATAAAAAACCTAACACTTCATGTCCCTATTATGTTACTGAATTTCTTAGTAAATGGGTGTTACTAGGGGAAGCAATACACGTTACCCTGTGCACTGCTATGTGGCGATGTGGCCAATCTTCAGTTGACTGGAAAAAGAGGATTACTACATTTGTACTCTGGTTAGTACATTTTTTTTAAGTTCACTTTTTCCAGAAATACTTTTATCAGTCTAGCCAGGCCATTCCGGCTTATGCACAGAATTCCTCAATTCTTTTTAAAAGGCAATTTATTCATCAGATGGAAATGGCTCCTTTGGAGACCAGACTCTACTGAGTAATTACATTGCTATCCAGAATGTTAAAGACTATGACAATTGCATATAAATTTATTCATATTAAGTAGTCAATTTTTTAACTTTGTTGTCTTGACTATTTTAATTTTCAATATAATAATTGAGTAATCACTTGTCACATAATATTTTTATATTAAAGGCATTAGAAGTCTAAAAAAATGCCCAAACCCCATAAATTATAGTAACTAATTCTACCTTTTATAGAACTTAAATACATAAGTGAATTTTTTACAAAAATTAATTAAGAAAAAATATGATTTCCTGGGCAGAACCAAATTTCACTCCTCACTGGATTAATTATATAACCTTTTAAAATTAATAGTGGTAGTGCTGATGAAATCCCATCAATTCAAGCATGAACGCTATGAACCAAACAAAAGTTTTTAAACTAGAGATTTACTAGCTCTATGGGGCAGATTTGTTGTTGCCTTGCACGTTGTGCAGTCCCTTATACCAATGCAAAGTGGTCCAAAAAGCTACTGTTCCTTAGCAGCATTGATTTGAATAACCCAGGTATGAAAATTGGCACTCTATTTAAATTTGAACTTACAATTAGACAAATTGACAAAGATTAAACAGGTAAATAGATTTAACTGGAGTTAAGTATGTTGGTTATAAAAGTGGTAAATGCAGTAGGCAAAACATTTCATATATACACAGTTTCCTCCTCTCTAATCCAAATTCTTTTTCCCTTTCTGTGCCAGAGAGGGAATTCATTTCTCTGCTTTTGAACAAGCTACACCACAATGATTATGATAACCTGGAAGGATGGTGCATATAAACCCCACACTAGCCAGGAAAGGCTTAACAAGTTGCAGTGGGCTCAATCAGCCCCATCCTACTATACCAGCAGGAAATGTCAGGCCTGGAGAAAGAGTTAAAAGGGGAGAGCACAGCTCAGGTGGGGAAAGGGGATCTTACACTCTATGAGCCAGGCTTGGCTGTGGCCTGGATTGGCTTGAGAGGCTGTTGTGTGTCAGAGGCTCCCTGTGGGAAGGTAGGCCTGATGTGGGATTACTGTTTGATTTGTGACCAGTTACTTATCTGCTGGTGCTGAGTGGGTCTGCTGCAGGTGGTGCCCTGCCTGAAAGGGGCAACAGCTAAATAAAAGACCGTTTGTTTCCTTGCACCAAACTGTGGACTTGGTGGGGGTTTGTCCTGAACCCAGAAGTGACCTGCTTGCACCTGAATAAGACAATTGTCAGTTGGAATTTCTTTAATATCACAGTTTATTCAATTACTTTGTAACTGTGGCACTGGAAACTAGAAGTATTGTCTGCTGTATTGGAATAATGACAACATGGATACAGAGGAAATTCTTCTAATGCAATTTCTTTCACAGTGCTTCCCCTCCTAACCCCTCGAACATCTTTCTGGTACTGTAAGCAGGCAAAAGAGAAAAGTGATACACTAACCCTGAGTGTGTGCAACTGGTGCCAGGTAAAGCAAATCACCTACATTTTGGGCTAATGGGTTAGTTGGCATGCACAGCTAGTGTTCCATTACTGCGTCTGCCCCTTTTTCCTTCACCATGACCCACAAGCTGAAAGGCTAGGAGAGGATGTACTACATCTACACCGCGGGAGTCCTCAGGAAGTCGGTTAAGTCAGTTTAAGCTGGTGTAGCTCAAAGCAAATGTAGCAGGTGTAGCCCATAGGTCAAGCTTGCCTTTATTATATTTACTGCCTCAAGCTTTATATTTACTGAAGCTAATGTCTGACAGGATACAAGTCTGTAAGTTCCTTGCATTACTGCTGAATATAATAAAGGCAGAATATAACAGACAAGAAAGCACTATGGGCTACACAGAACTGAGGATCTTGTGCAAGTGCTTCAGATGCACTAGTGCAAATAAGCATTCGAACTTTAGGGGAGGGGGGATTTGAAACTGGACTAAATTGTTTTGACTTGCAGGAGGGAATAAGGAATCCCTCCCATCTTTGTCGGGTCTGCGTGAGGGCTGCCTGGAATCACAGGCTCTTCACTTGGCTAATTCAGGGGCTGCTAACAAATGCTCCCCCTGGGAGCCACTTGCTGGAAAGGTGGCAGGGAGTGGTAGGAGTGGGCTCCACCAGCACACTGGGCAATGGAGTTAACCAGTTGCCTATGTCAGAACATGCAACCAGCATTAATGGGGTGTTGCAAATGACTCCATCCACAGTCCAGCCAAAATGGTCTCTGGCACTGACTTGAGGGGCAAAAAGAGTGAGGTTGTTTTTTTTCCCCCAATCAGGTTAACTCCACTGAGTTAGCTTTTCATGATTGAAAAGCCTCCTAAAATGTATATTTTGAAGCCATTTAGGTTGGCTGAGCTGCAGCCTAGACTATCCCAGAAGTTAATATTCAGCCAGCTATTATGCCTTCAGATGTGTTAGACTGCTTCTTAACAGGGCTCTTCAATGGTGTTATGCTGCTCACACAACTGAAAAATAAACCTTCTTTGAACATTAGGACAAGACCTATGGAGGGAAATGCCTCTTATTGCTCCCCCTGGGGCAGTGTAATTCCATGCCCTGCATTATCACTGGCTATGCCCACAGCTCTTTACAGTTGTGGTAGATAATTAGGGTCCTGATGCCCCAGCTTTATGATGATTGAAACCTTAGTTCACAAGTAGGTAGCATAGCTGGTTATGGTGTGGAAGATCTCTTGAAAATCCATGCTGGCCAGGATCTGAACGTTTTGGCCTGCCAGTTGCACCTTTGTTTCCCCTTGCTGAAGCAGGGAACCTATGGGGCATATCATGGGATCATAGCTGTATTATACTGAACATAAAGACAAGAAATAACCTGATCAATAAATGAGCTGGTTCTACCTGGGGAGCCAATGAGCAGACACTGAGAAACGCTGGGTTTGTCTTGTGCTATTATGCAGTAGAGCTCCCTGGTGTGGCTCAGCTCTTTTCACACAGGACTAGTGGACACTCAGCTAACCGAATGAAACTGTGTGTATAGTAAGAGATACCATGAGATGACTGGAATTGCCTCTCCTGACATCTGCAAGACATCTTGCAGAATTTGCTCCTGAAAGCACAAGACATGCCATGTCTACTCCTGTTTAAAGGATGTGTTAATTCCACCGAGCCACCATCTCTGCTTGAGGTGCCCTGTTTGAACAATTCCCCTAAGGAACCCAATGTCACCTTCAGTAGCATACTGGGTGGCAAAAACAAGCTTCAAACTTAGCCAATGCCTGTCTTATGACAGGTCCAAAAGTCCAGGCTCCTCGTTTTGACCTTTTTATGCCATCTATGAGTAAAGCTCAAATCAGCTGGAGAGTGATCAGATGTGCTGCTAATGACTTTAAGTGGGGCCTTCGTAACTCCACACTTTGGAGCTGTGGCCAGTCAGAAGATATAGGATACTTACTTGGAGGCTGCACGCATTTAAAAAGTTTCTTCATACTCTTGCATAATGCCCTTCCCTCAGCTATTGAATGGTTACGACACTAACACGCTCGACTTGATTGCCTATATAAATGCAATGCAGTAGAGAGTCATGTTCTATGTAATTTTCCTCCTTCATTATGACAGTTTTTGTGAATTCTGACTCCTTTAATGATTCCAGAGTGCTTATACATCCTGCCTTCCCACTTACAGATAAAACCTCTTTTAATGTGTTAAATACAAATGGAAAAAAGGGAGCCATCCAGCTGGAAACATATAGCACTGAGATGCACAAAACTGATCTTTAGGAGGCATAAAGCTAACTATTCTGCTTGTAAGTGTTGCATTTTATAGCCTTGCTACTATACTTGGTACCATCACACCATCTGGAGGGAAGTATGCTGTTGAGGGCAACCAAACATAGTCACTTTCCTAAATATAGCCTAACTACAGAGGCACCTAAGAAAAGTAAAGAGCTTATGTTCTGATGCACAAAGCACTTTGTTGTTTAGTAGTATTCAAAACATCTACATCTGTGCAAGCGCTTGACAAGCTAAGTGACTCAGAGGTACATTCAACCTGAATAAAAGGATTCTGACTTCCAAAAAGTGAGTAAATGTACTAATGCCATCTTAAACATTCCTTCAAGGAGTTTTTTTTAATAGTGTAAAATCATTTAAGATATTATGTGCCTGATTCTGCCACCCTTATTCATGCTGAGAAGTGTTGCAGTGAACTGAGCAAGTCAGAGTAGTTGGGTGATTTCCTTTAGCACCCCAACCTTCTCACCCCAGCTGCTTCACACTACTCTGATAGTGTAAGGCAGTCAGAAAACTGGCTTACCCAGCTATCCAAGGATTCCAAAAGCATGAAAAAATAACCAGGCAGCAAAGGGCTGGTGCAGCCATTCCCAAGCTCCTCCTCCTCATGCTTGGAGCACGGGTGTGTGGCCAAAGAGACACAACATCTGGGCAACTTCCATTAATTGTAATAGCTGTGTAGAGGCTGCTGGTACAATTTAGAGCAATGCTGAGGACAGATGTGCAGGACCTGAGGATCTGGCCCTATATAAGCTTATAAGTGTGCATGTGAGAAAATTAAGTGTATATTTTAATGTTTATAGGTAAACAATGAAAACTGTATTAGTTTTACTCTTAGTAGCTATTGGTCTATTTTGGAAAAAAGAAAGGGAGTGGTGTGTGTTGTGAGTAAGGGGGTTGTGCTTTGAGCCAGTCACACTCCAGACTGAAAAAGGGAACAATAAATTATGCAACCCAAAATGGTGATATTTTAATGAATTTATTAATCAGAAAGGATTAGTTTGCCTATGGCAGTTTTACCAGTAAGTTCACTGATTTTTTTTTAATTGTCGTTTCTAAAGAGGAGAAACGAGTCATTTATAATGTAATGCTATCCCACACTACAAAACCAGTGACTAGAATTGGCTTGACTGCACTGGGGAAACAAGACACGCTCATCATAAGAGACATAAAAATAGGGTTGTATAGAGCTTGAGAGTATTGAGAGTATTATGACATTTTGTGGATTATTTTCTGCATTGAAAATCTATGGTTTTAAAGAAACTAAAATAAAGAGCATTTAAAATTCCAGTGGTTCATTTGTTAAGTTTTGTGATGGTTCTTGGTGACATACACTAGCCATCAGCCAATTGCACCCAGGAAGATGCATGAAGGAAGAGACCTTGCAGCCATTTGGTTAAAAAAATATAAGCAGCATCCTAATGATCTAAAATCAGCTCAAATAAACTCCATAAAGGAGTAACAACAAATAAACGTTACCATATTATGACAGATCTGTCCATAATGTATTAATTCCTATGTTCATCGTAGTTGTCAATGAAATTTTGTACTAACTGGTAACTTCAATTGCTATTGCTTTACCCAAATGAGCATAAAGTAAAGGAAGGACTCATGCAAGAGGGTTAGTCATGTGAACATCCCAAGTGAAAATTGTGAGGCTTTGATGGTGTACATAAATATTTATTAGCACTGTAGTAGGAATTTCTCGCTCCCCATATTCAAAAGAGCAAAGTTCTTCAAGGTGAGCTTTGAGCTTGGGAACCTCCTCCTTTCCAAATAAATATGATGCAAACATGCCTCAATCAGATATATTATGGGATTGGGATGAATTCATCCCAAAGTCAGTCTATTTATATGACCACTATGACTAGAATATGTGAGCACCATAGTATAAATAAGGTTGTAATATGCTTCATTGCCAAAGATGATCAATAGGACCTAAGAGACCAGAGCTAGCAAGAGGTTATGAAGGGCAGTGAATACCTAAAGGCCTGGATCTCAATTGTGAGGTGGGGGACCCTTTATGCTAGGGGCTTTACAGAGAGTATAATAGATATGCTTCAAGCACTGAATAGCGGTAATTCCTTCAGGCCTTACTCCCAATTATTTAAATGACAGTTTGCCTAAGTTAAGGCTAGAGAATTTGACTTGGTGCGTAAGTGAGAAATATGTGCTATTATTGAAGTGTGTCTATAAATCTCTGCTTATTGAGGCCATAGCAGTGCACCCCGCTCCCCCCTCCCAGTTCTGGTAATTTAATAAATTAAATAGATACCCCGGGACACTCTAGCCCATCAAGAACCTTCTAATCAAAAGATAGTTCCCTGAACTACTTCCCAAGGTATCTCCTTATTTTCCCCATTTATGGAAGAGAAGAGACATCTGGATGTGAATATCTTGTAACTTTCAACAGCTCTAACTGAGAACCTCTTAAAAGTATGCAGTGTTGTTGTTGTAGCTGTGTTGGTCCCAGCATATTAGAGAGACACGGTAGGTAAGGTAATATCTTTTATTGGACGAAATTCTGTTGGTGAGCTATGCTAAACTATCTGTTTGATTTTGTACTAAGTGTGTCACAGCTAAATACCTTTCGCAGATCTGACAAAGAGCTCTGAGTAGCTCCAAAATTTGTCTCTCTCACCAATGGAAGTTGGTCCAATAAAAGATGTTACCTGACCCACCTGGTCTTTCTAACCTCTTTAAAGATTATAACTAAATCCCTCCAACTCCCCGTTCTCACTTCCTGGCATTGTTGTTGGTTTGTGTGTCAATTTTATGTTCCTAGAGCAGATCACTCCTCAGATGCTTCTAAACATTATCTTGGTCAATTTATTCAGTCAAAGGTACTATTCATTTCTTTAGCAGCACCTAACATAAGTAAGTGACATCAGGCTTCTTTCTGTGCCCAAGGTGAGTGTATTTTGATACTAGTTTCACACTTCAACTGCAGCAACATTCCAAAGCATGAAACGTCAGACCACAACTTGTAACTGTCTATTGCTAGAAAGTAACTACTCATAACTGTCATGGATCAAGGCAGCAATTAAAGAGGCCAATTACAGTGATAGCTCATAGATTAAGTGCGGGGAAAAGTCAGTGAAGAGCAACATTCTACCATATTACAAAAAGGGAAGCTTGGCAGTGATAGGAACCAACTTGTTCCATAGAATGAACTAATCTTCCAATACGGGGGCGGGGGGCGGAAGGAATCCTATATGACTTAACTGAATAGTATCCAGAAATAAATCCAATAACCAGCAATCCATTTCTATAGGAATGGTTAAATTAACATATGTGCCAATGGATAAAAATGAGCTGTTTCCTGACTTGCATCATTTAAGTATAGAGCTAAGTTGTTTTTTTTGTTTTGTTTTTTTTTAAACTTCACGTTCTTTAGTACCATTTGTGTCCCCAAAATATGCATTGTCTAAAAAGCAGAGTTGTTTTTTCAATGTTCTCAGACACAAATATAACTAAAGTAACAAATTACTTTTCATAACAGAGCCTTAAGGTCTCAAGGAAACATTGGCAAGCTGTCTGAGGGAATTGATAGTAATTAGATTTAATAAGGAGATGTATTAATTACTTTTTTGTCTCAACAAAATTTGTACTTTACAGCTTGATTTACAAAATGGATATTTGAAACCAACTTTAAGTCAATTTTCTGTAGTTTTCCTGTAAATAACCATGGAGACGATGTCTGAAATTTTATGATATTGCATAGTTAATTGACTATCATCTATCCAGTTTATTTAATTAGGAACAGAAGCCTTGAGATGAAATTTGTTTTCTACATTGAGAGATGAACAAGACAAAAAGATGTGATAAGAGCAAATTATTCTAATATTCCCTATTCTAATTTCACTTTAATGATGAATTAGTAGAAGTGAATAGCTGTTAAGCCTCTAGAATTTTAAAAAATGAGACTTTGGTTTTATTTTGATTATTTTCAACTCTTAAATAATTATCTCTGTAACTTTCATCACTCAGACAAACATCCATTATCTGTAGCATTCAAATACAAAAAGCAGAATTGAACTCGAGCAGACAGTCAAGGCCATGAAAATCTTCACCCTAATGGCACAGTAGCTGTACTGCTTCACAGTAATATACAGTAAATAAAAGTATCTTTACCAATTCCAAATTAAACAAATGGACTTTATTAGGCTATCATTGCCTAACCTTTAAGGGCTCAGTACTACAAGATTCTATGGACAGCATTGCACAAAATTGGTCTACATGATTCCAAGTGGCAACCAATTCTGTGAGTGTCTTTAACACAAGCTAGTAAATCTTCATGTACAAACTTCATGTGTTCAAATTAAATTAGAGCATTTGCATGAAAAATTAAAAAAAAACAATTTAGGTCTGGATTCTCTATTCAACTTTGTTCTCTCTATGGTGCTTTGGAAGAGTTGGGGGAAATTTTTTCTCATCTGTTTTTTGGTGAAAAATGCAGATTTGATGACACCAGAACCTTTTGCAAATTTGTGTAGAATTCAAGCTGTTTCAATTTTTTTCCAGTTTTTTAAAAATAATTCTTTTTAAAAAATTGTCAAACACTGATTTTTTTCAGTTTGAAACAACTTTTCAAAATTTCCTTTTATTTTAAAAAAATATTTTTGAAAATGGTCAAAATTAAATATTTTGATTGTCTAAATAAAACTTTTTGCTTGACCACCAACTTTTTTACTTTTCATTTTAACAAAAACTTCAAAAAATATTTTGGTTTGACCCAAAATGTGTGGGTGTCTTTATTTTCTTTTAGTTTCCAGCAAATTGCAATATCCATTATCAGTCAACTCTACTCAGAGGGTGCAAATGGGGATGAAACTAGCCACAAATAGCCACACAAGATTTCAGCTGGTATAGGAGGAACTCTGCCTGCTGGTGGGCAAGTGTGATAGTTCCAGGTATTATGCCTGCCATCCCCTTTTCTTGGCATAGGAGGCATGTTAGGGGCATGGTGGGAAAGCATGGCTGAGTTTGGTCCCACTCCATCACTGCAACCTTCCACAGGCATAGGATCCATTAAAGGACCCCATGATAGGTCTAGGAGCTTCTCCAAACCAGTTATGTATTTTCAGGTCTGGTTCTAGCCCCAAGAATTGAGGAGTTGGAAAAAAGCAGGACTGTGACACAGAAGAGAATCCATGCTTGCAAAGGAGCATGCTTAATATTGGAGAAGTGGCGTATGGACGGGGAAACAAATTCTAAAATCACTGAACCATGCTGCACATTTGATACACTAGGTGCAGAAAAGGGAAGATGGCAGGATGGCATTTCTACCCAGTCACCACTCAGATGATGTGGGTGCTTTGTTTGCGAAGTGCAACTTTTACACTACACTAAATAGGTTCTCGGCATTGGAGGTGTGGATGTGGGTTTCTTTTTAAGTCTGTTATTGAATATTTTTCGGCAATCAACCCACTGCAATGTGCTTGCAAACTTTACTTCAACAACGTTTGTGTGTGTGTAATTATAGTGCAGAAGAAAGAAATCCTGTTTTCTCACCGTAGTTCACTTGCTGTACAATGGGACACCCTTCTGGTGCGTGATAGTAATGTACCAGTCCAAAAGAGGATAGAGTATGAAGAGACCTTATTGACCCCTAAACTAAACACTTAGTCATAAACATAATTTATTGGAAAAAAGGCCATTGACCTCTGCCACCAGCACAACATTGATATATACAAGCTTTACATTAACAAGAACTGTCCTTAAATGCTTTCTGCTATGCATTAGGCAGAGGCAGGGTTTCATTGAACAGTTTAGCTTCTTGTTTAAGTAAATATCTTTCTAGTGCACAATGGAAGGCAAATCATGGGGTGAGTTCTAGGCACGCAAGCTTTTTCTATTTGTCAGATATGAAACTATTTGAAGTGCTTATGCTTTATTTTCATATATTAACGTGTGCTCTAAGGGACTGCTCCTCCTCCTGCTGAAGTCCACAGAAGTGTGCTATTCACTTGAGCAGGAGCAGGTCCTAAGTACTGTCAAAGAGCTTGGACGTATAAACGCTGAATGTAAAATACCCTAAAATTGTCCTCTTACATCATCTCACCAGTGATGTCTATCAAATGTTATTTTATATAGTATGACACAAACACACGTTTCCATAAACCTTCAGGGCCTGACTCACTCCTCAAATTCATGTGAACCTGGTGCCTAGAAATCCTGCAGAAATGAGAGTGCAATGGCCAACACTACTCTGTCCTCCTCCTCCCCCCCCCCCCCCACTTTGCTGGCTGGCTCAGTGCACCAGGTATATGTGTATGCATCAGCCTTGGGAGCTGGTGATACACTGGCATGGCACATGGCTTCTGCTGGTCAGGGCCTTCCATGGTGGGGAAGCCACAAGTAGCCCAACTCTAAGGCTGTTGAGAGGATGACAAGCAGAAAACCTTTTTTCCTCCCTCCCATTACACCTGTACATGGGGACCAGGGTCTCTAATGGGCCGTGCATGAAAGAAAAAGACCATTCAAGACTAACATGTATGGGAACCTTACACTGTTTGAAAATCTCCCTGTTCAGAAGGAACCCTCCAGGGCCTAGATCCACTGGGTTTAGAGCAGCATGGCACAAGTGGAGTGACGCAAAGCAACCCAAATGCTCTGGAGAATCAAACACCATACGTGCAGGTCAAGCCCACCTGTTATTCATGTATGCCGTGGGCAAATTCCACCTAGAGTCTTGTTTGTGTTGCAAACTCTGTAAACCTGTCTAGATGTTTCAAAGGCAATTTATGTACATGCATTAGCCACCTTTTTAGGAGACTTCTGCTACAGTGAAGCTAACCAAATAAAAAAATAAATAAAGTTAGGGCAGTCATGATGCCTGTGTGTGACCTTGCATATGCAATTAGAAACCTACAACTTGTTATGTGTAAATATCTACATAATCTGAGAGATTGTCTGAATGATGATTCTGCTGAACTAGTGAAAAATAAATTCCATTGTTCAAAGTTTTTGAGCTGAAACGCCTGTGATGATGCTAATTATATATATATATATATATATAAACACCGATGTACAATATAATGCATTGTAAGAATTATAACTCCAAAAGTATCAGGAGGGAGTCCTTCATATCTACTTGCACTTACCTGAATATTCACACTTATTCTGACAAAATCCCCCACAAGACTCTATAAAGAAAACTAAGTAGTCATGGGGGGCAGGGGAGGGGGAGATGTAGACATCTTCCATGGTCTATAAACTGGCTAAGAGATATGGGGAGGGAAAAGAGTATGATGAAATAATGATCAATTTTCATTGTGGCAGCGAATAAAGGACAGATCCATAGATGTTGTAAATCACAGAGTTGTAGACTGAAAGGAACTGAAAAACATTTGAGCAAATTGGATAAGTATTTCCAGCAGATGACATACATGCAAAAACATACACACAAGTATAAGAGTGTGACCCACATGAAGGTCTGTCACTGTATATACTGTGGACCTGATTCTCATTTCTACAAAGGCCCCTTTATACCAGCAAAAATATTTCTTTGAGAGTAACTTGGAATCAGTCACTTTATGTTTTGCTAATAGCAGGGATGAATTAAGGTAATCCTGGGCCCCAGGCAAATCTGATGGGGACCCCTGTAGCTTCTCCCTCATGAGACTCCACATCTGTGCTGTGGCTCCACCCTTCTTTGGGGTGGCAGCATATTTCAGAGTTGATATGAATGGGACTGTCCACAGCTCTTGGAAATATTGTTTTGGACTGTCTGCAGACTCAATCAAGCATCTGGTAGATTTCATTCGTGGTTTTTAAGCTTTTCTTTGCATTTGTGAGAGATCAACACATATTATTTTTAAACATGAAAGCTAAGATTTAAATCTCATCATGTGACTTTAGGAGTTGGGACTCTAGATGTGGGTGATAGTGTCTATGCTTTTATCCAACCCTGGCCTGCATTCTGTGGTATTTCAGCTTGTGAATATTCAGATCTTTAAGAGCAGTAAAAATAATTTTATATTTATAACCTTCCTCTGGAAGGTTCTCAGAGTGGGATCACTGAAGTGTTATGCAGACATTTCCTATGGAGTAGGAGGACAGCAACTAATTAGACAACTGGTATACAACACATTACACAGAATTGGGGATCAGGGACATTTTTGGCTGTTCTAACGCACCAGCACAAACTTTTATTGAGAAGCAAAGTGCTGTGGATTCTACACATTAGCAAACTAGGCACATCAGTAGGGAAGGGTATAAATGGATGGAAACAGGATGCACTGCCAGACAGCTCCACACAGTTGTATGGAATATTTGCAATCTGGTTTAGGAGCCAAATGTCCAAATTGAAACTTTGCCGATCAGAAAGGCTGACAAAGTCCATAGCTGCATACAGTGGATATACATGTTGAAATATGGATCTTCTTTACATCAAGTTTTGCATAAACTTTCTTCACCTTTTTAGACTGCAGCGTGTTTGAAAATATTTTCATAATAATTAGCAACTCTTTATGTGTCCCAAATTGTGTCCTAATTCTTATTAGGAGTGTCATTAGAGAATCCAAATCTACTAGATTATCTTTCTGAGTTGATTAACTTTCCCCCGCATATACCTGATTTAAAAAGAGAATCTAATTATCTCCATTACAACTCAAAGCTCTGATACAGTGTATGTCCTTAAATTATTCACCAGGGAATGGGGCACAGCGATGGTGCTGAATGACAAATTTCACAAGTGTTACACTTACTGTATAAATTATTATTAAATTATATTCTCTGGTGTGTTTGCTATGCCATCTGGGGTGGCTTCAGGCATTTGGAGTTCCACTTCTGTTACCAAGTCACCATGGTTTCAGCCAACTAGAGTAAGACCATCTGTATATTAATAAATGTACTCTTCTGTGCTATTTCCTTTCACTCTACACTGTCATATCACGGCTTTCATGGTTTGATCTACTAGCTGCAAATGTACTGTATAGTACAATTTGACTGTATTTCTTTATTTAAAATATAAAAACTCCCTAGAAGGAGTGGTTATAGATGGCTATTTTGTTCCATTTATAATTATAACATGAAGGTTCTGTGTGGAATTCCAAATCAAGCTGGCAGCTACTGGGTTTTCCTCCACCCAGATATTTTTACTTGTATCTTCCCAGAGATGAGACAGTTGTTTATCTTTCTAGTGAGGTGAAAGGTAGATTTTGAACATGTGTTATCAAAAGGAAAATACCCTTACAAAAAAAAATTAATTAGTATTCCTTCATGTAAGCCATACCTGGATGGAAAATCTGACTGAAGAGAATCATGACTGATGTTTCTTAAGTGATATATCTTACCAGCATGAGTTTCATGAAAAATCCTGCTTTGTCATGTGTATTATTGTATTTTCAACTAAAAATCTAGCTATAGCAAAACAAAAAAGAAAACATAACTTAACTTTACTTAGAAACTAAAATAGAAAACAGGCTTGATGCTAGATACAAGACACACACAAGGCAAAATTTACTCCTGGGCAGAGGCTCTACACAAGGCCCTGTATACAACTTAAATATCACTTAGGCCCTATTCAACTTATGTGGTACATAGCCCTCTGCACAGGAGCAAGTTTCATGCATACAGAGCAAATTTTTCAGCAAGACTTCTAGCACTAAAACCTGTTCACACATCTGCCTGCATTTCCTGGGTGCAAACGACTGCTGAAAATTCAAACATTGGTGCAGTCTTTCTCAATAGTTTATTGCATGAGCACATGTAACTATTAGCATTTGCGCCCACAAAACTCATTACAGTAAGAGTGGTAGCTGCAAATACTAGCACTGTTCTGCATGTTGTTGTTTGACTATTTAAAGTGCAGACGGGCAGATGTTTGCAACTACTAGTGAGCATATGCCATTTTCATGAGCATAAGCAGTGGCCACCTGTTGAAAATGTATCCCAGCGTGTAGAGGGCAGGAATAAGTCAACACATGGAACAAGAGCAGAAGGGGGAGAAATTTTGACCATGTGTAACTGTAGTGCCATAGTCTCAGATACTATTGTGGTGTCACAGGGTCACTACTCACTGCTGGGACACTTTCTTGTGGCTGCATCTGGGGAACAGCTCCACTCGGTCTGATGCTCCCTTCAGTCTCACATTTCAACATCTCTTGTGCTTCAGGAGTTATAGTGCTTCCTCTTCGTGACTCGGAATATTCTCTCTTTATAGCCTGGCCTTCCAGGGTCTCAGAGTCTCATTATAACAGCTGTCCAGATATCACTCCCAGCACTCTTCTAATTCAAGGCTATGCCACTTCCCCAGTGGCTGATAGGGGAACTTGGGCCCACCCATTACTCTGGGTTCCAACCCAGGGACCCTACAATCAGCAGCCAAGATCTGCTCCATCCCAAAACTCTGCTGCCATTTCCCTCAGCTGCTTCCTGTTCCACATCTTTCAGTCTTCTTTTTCCACCACCCCTCAGGGCAAACAATTCCTCCAGGGCCAGGATTCCAGGGCTTCTATTCCTTCCCTGGTTTTCTTCCTTTTCCCTCTGTAAGCCCAGAGAGTGACTGCAGGCATCCATGCTGCAGCCTCCTTCTGCCCTCACATCCTGGCCTTATACCAGCATCACTGTATCTCACTCTGTATCTCAAAGTATAATCACAGGTTTCAGAGTAGCAGCCGTGTTAGTCTGTATTCGCAAAAAGAAAAGGAGTACTTGTGGCACCTTAGAGACTAACTGGTGCCACAAGTACTCCTTTTCTTTTTATCTCAAAGTAGCATCCTGGAAAACCCATATTCACCACTATGGTATGAGTAGGATATGTTTTTTACAAAGTATGCCTTGGGAGATATCATTTGAGAAGTCATGATCAATTGAACATTACTATCCTGTTGAATTATGTGTG
The DNA here is from genome assembly GCF_009764565.3 of Dermochelys coriacea. Classification (NCBI taxonomy): domain Eukaryota; kingdom Metazoa; phylum Chordata; order Testudines; family Dermochelyidae; genus Dermochelys; species Dermochelys coriacea. The sequence goes on from NC_050069.1 coordinate 85,758,829, forward strand.
TTGCCATTGGAGCTGAAGTTATGAAGTATTGCCATATGTGTGTTACTGAAATATGTTGGGAGGTTGGGAGACACTCACAGCCAGCCTTTCAGTGGCAACAAAGGAGCATCTTATGAGACAGATTTACACCAGTACCAGCCAGACACGTGTTGATGACCCATTAAGGGGAATCAGCTCTCCCAGTGGCCATCCCAGAGACTTCTCAGAAGGCATGTACCTGATGGAGGCGGCCTAACCCCTGTGACACAGTGAGGATCTTTCTAGTAACTGGAAGAAAGTATAAAAGTGGGACAGTGACATCACCACTGGGCCTCTTTCCTCCCCCATCTCAACACCTGGAAAATCATGTGGAAGACAAAGACTTTGAACAGGGGAGATTGGTCCCACGCTGAAAGGAAATTCAGTCTGTGTATTAAGAGCTGTGAGCTGCCTGTAACATCTATTAGAGTGAGAAACCACTTGATTCAAATCTTACTTAGTCTGCAGAATCTTTATTTTCATTTTTTATGTAACTGACTCTGATCTCAATGCCTGCTACTTATAATCACTTAAAATCTATCTTTCTATAGTTAATAAATATGGTTTATATTTTACCTAAAACAGTGTGTTTTTGGTGGAAGTGCTTAGAAAATCTCAGTTCAGGTTAACAAGGGCTGTGGCAAATCCACTACCTTTTGTTGAAGTGGTGAACTAATTAATGAGTTTGCACTCTCCAGGGGCGTCTTGAGCAGTGTAACACTATATATTTCTTTGGTGCATGGCTAGGGGCTGGAGTGATTGATTGCCTGGTGCCTCTCTCTGTATAATTCATGAGTGGCTTGAAGAGCCTTCATGCAATTTAGCTGGATGTGGGTCTCCCCATGCTGAGTTATCACAGCGCTTGGAGGCTGCGCTGTTTGTCACTAGCGACACATTGTGTGAGACAACCCAGGATGGAGAGTTAAAGGGGCACAGCGGACCCACAGTTTCAGGTTATACCTCAGGGGTCCCATCACACCTGCCTGCTCCTGCTGGGCTGCATCCTCAATCCATGATTGCCTATCAAGCCTAACTCCCATCAGATGTGACCTATCAGGCTATTTGGTCTCTTCTGAGCCACATTAACCCTTTCCAGGCTAATGTGTGTATGGAATGGGGGGGTGAACACCCCATCACAGGTGGTCTATGGGGATTGAATTGATATATGCCAAAACCACAGGTCTCCACCATTTTAGCTAACAGAGACTACACATAGCTTTGAGAAAGTAGCACAGTGTTATAGTCTCTTTGGCCAGCCTAAAGGATACATGATCACATTCATTAGGTCAATATATTAGGCAAGGGCATCTAGATAAACTCAGACTCTTCTGAAAAATGCCATATGATGCTTTATCTGAGAAATACCATGCAGCTTTGTGTGGCACAGCAAACTGGACCTCAGCTGGAAAAAGTCTCATTTGAAAAATGAGGTAACAAAGTGAGTTTAGCAGTGAAAGTCCCAGCTCACCACTTTCCTCAGCAATGCCAGACAGGAGTGATTTGTAGGCATAATGGCAGAAATAGTATTTAAGGAAAGATAAAAGAAGGCTAAGGTGGCAGTTTTATATATTTTTCAGGGAACTTTTCCCATGCATGCGAGATGGGATGGGAGAAAACGTGGAGATGTTTAAGAGAGGAGCAGACAGATGAACAACCAAGACTGCCATCATTTGCAGACTAAGCTTATTGATAGTCTCTAACAGGATGCACTTCTGTATACTTCAGTTCTGGATAGCACAGTTATCAGAGCTCTGCCAGTAATTTCATTTGTAGCACCAAAAATAAAACCCAAAAAATCGTTTTCCAGATCTATTAATTAGAAGCTATTAAATACTAACTGAAAAAATGTCTCAAAATATCTCCCCATCATCTGGACAATACATTGAATAGGAAAGGGTTTAGGAAACGGTGTGAAATGTCCAAAACCAAGGTACCATTGCAACATTCCTCTTTTATCAGCCATAGTTATTTTTGATTGAGTAAAGCCTCTTTGAAACCGAGGGGTGTAACCACTGCCTTTCATTTAAGATGATTGTAAGAAGTGATTAAGCATCTTTATGTAATTTGCTTGTTGAAACAACAATAGCTTCTGCCCCAAACACAGAAGGATGTCCCGGTTCAAAACAAAGGCACGTGGGCAAATGGATTTTGCTGGCTATTATTTTGTGAAGATTTGTGTGTCTGTGAAAAAAGCAACAGAAATATCAGTGAAGCTGAGAGAGAAAGCATCAAAGAAGCACCAGACACAGCAGCACTGGTAGCATGGATTTGAAAAGAAAAGAAAAAGCTGTGAAAGAGAGCTTTGGGGCTGAGTGCTTGGAGGTGTGAGCAAAGAAACAATCTCCTGTTGTTTAATTCCTTCTGTGTTTAGGGAAATAGAACTTTTTACATTATTTGTAAGTAAACAGGATTGCATCAAAGATGCTTGACTTCATCATCAATTTCTCCTCCTCCTGGAAAGAGCAGGTGGGGCCAAAACTTTGGCTAACGGCTTGGGTCAAAAAGTGGTAACATTATTATTATTATTTATTATTATTTTATTATTATTATTATTATTATTTATTATAATACCTGGAGGTCCTCAGGAGGTTTGGGGCTCTATTGTGACTCCTGCTGTACAAACTTATAGTAAGAGATGTTTCCTGTTTCAAAAACTTTATATTCTAATTTCCAGAGATGACCTATCATGTGGGTTTAATGAACAGTAAGAGGAGGAAGGACAAAGTAAGATTATCAAAGTAAGTGACATAGATTCATTAAATAATGCATTGGTCAGTTGGATATATGTATATATCAATGCTGTGACATCACACAAAAATCTATCCTTTTTTTTTTTAACCATTTTATCAAGTGCATTGAAACCATAAGAACTAATTTACTGTTCATTTTCTACAAGGTTCCTATAAAAATCTCGGTTCTACATCATGAATTTTTTTCATTACCACCTGTAAATATCCTTTGTTCATAGAAATAATGATACATATACAAAGCAATCACCACTTCACAATTCCATTCTTAAGAGCATAGTGCTGGTAAACCATGATATATGTGATAGATTTCAAAACACTGCCAGTCATTCAAGAATGTAAATGTTTGTATTAAGCTGCATTAGATGTTTCCACTTTAACTGTTGCTTACTCTCGTGACTTATGCCTAAATGATGAGAATATATGAGCAATCAATATCTACATTAAAAATGTTTTTTCTTTTCTTTTCTTTTCTTTTCTTTTCTTTTCTTTTCTTTTCTTTTCTTTTTAAAAAGCAGCACAAACATATAGTAGCAGGCAGCAGTGGCCACATCACAGTTTTGTAATATGGTTCTGATGGACAATTGTAGCCATTACAAAATAACAAGAGCAACTCTGTCAGTAAAAGGAAGGCATAGGTCAAAATTCTGAGTTATTTTGTATGGCTGTGCTTGCGTGGGGAGACGGTCAGGTAATTTCTTTTTCTCCTAGCACAGATGTGCCATTGACTTAAAGCTCCCTGAAGCTGTAAGTGAGAGATCTATCTAATACATCTGGTGGTGTCCCATCAGACCAAAAGGGAATAGTCCATAATTGGTCATTTGGGAACCATGGCCGGGCCCTAACAGTTAAAAGCATTGTACATAATCCCAGCTAGGTAACAAGTTAGTTACACTAGACAGCAAACAAGTCTATTGGTTTTTGAAAAGGAACATTACTTTGTAACCTGAGGGATCCCTGAATATATCAGAGTTCAACTGGCTTTTCTTTGTACTGCAAGATAGTATCAGATATATATGTTTTAAGGCCATGGAGAGGGGATTCTGCCATCTTTGTAATTCCCTGAGACAAAATGACTGAGCTAAGCGCAAGGGAAAACAATTTCTTGAGACGTGCTTAAGCAACTGCAGCTGTTTTAGAAACTAAAGGAACAAATCTTGCAGACTTTACTCTCAACCACCATTACCCACCCACACTGGAGTCCAAGGATTTGCCATCGTCACTACCAGGCCCTTGTTTTCCTGATCCTGAATGATCTTCTGATCAGATCGGATCAGAGGGAACCATGAGAAATCATCAGCTCCCTATCTGTGTCCTGAGCATCTCCTGAGTTGTTGACCTACAATACACTACCTAGAGTGTCAATCACCATGCCACCCTAATCTTCCCATCTCTTTCCTAGGTTTTTTTATTTGTTTTGGGGTGTTTTTTTGTATTCTCTCGAGTAAGAGAGAAGTCATCCAGCACAAATGCAGTCTTGTAATGTTATGTAATGCTATGCTGTGAGCAGGGCTTACTCAGGGATAACTTATTTCCTGGAATCCAAGGGCTCAGGGCTTCAGTCCCAGGCAGAGGTGCCAGGGCACCCACAGGTTTGAAAATATTTACCGGAATTCTGCTCTGGACAGCTCTGACTGAATTAAGCCCTGGCTGCCAGTATAGTAGTCAGCTAAAAAGTTATGCCTGAACTGGCCAAATCCTGAAAGTTTTTCCAGGTTATGCAGTGGCTAATAAAATCACATGTAGGGCCTGATTTAAAGCCCAATGAAACCAATGGGATTCTTTTAATTGCCTTCAGTTGTCTTTGGATCACACCCACATTTTGCAGGTAGACACTAATCTGCCATACCCAGTCAAAGCACTCGCTAGCTCTTACTTCTGCCTCTAGATGTGAACATATCATCTGTGCACAGGACTCATACACTGCACTCAGGTTAGGCTGAAATGATTCATGCAACAAACTCTTTGACCTAGCAGCAATCTGTCAGCTATCTGGAATCAACAGGGACTTTTTATGTTGTCTAGCTGTGATGCCCTTTTCTATCTACAGCACTACAGAGGAAATGTAATTAGAAAAACCTCATGTTAAAAAAACACACTCTGAAGAGAGAACAGAATATTAGGAAGCCAGGATCCAAGTGTTAAAGGTGAAGTATAATGGTGAAGAAATCTTCCCTGACAACTGGAATTAGGCCAGCAATGATGGTCATGATCCAAAGCCCATTGAAGTCAATGGGATCCTTTCCATAGATTTTAGTTGGCTTTGGTCCTGGGTCAATACTTATAACTTTCTTTTAAAAAGTAGGAATGGGTGTCTGCAGAGACTTTTTTATCCATCAGAAGTTCATTTTGTACCATAAACTATGCTTTAAGGGGCACTCCATGGTATATTACTAATCTTTACAGTTTATGTGGTCAGAGAGAGCCATAGGCAATGGGTGAAGCTTCCCTTGGGGGAGGCTAGCTCCATGTTCTACCTCTTCCGCCTGTGGCCCCACTTACACTCCATCCCTGCTCTGCCCTAGGCCCCACCCCCTCCGCCGGTCACTCTGTCCCTCCTGTCCTCCCCCACACGAGGCTGCCTGCCACATGGGTGGGGGGTGAGGAGGGATGCAGAGAGCGGCAGCGGGGGGGGTCTCACGGGGGAGGAGGGTGAAGGAGAGAAGAGACATAGTGTGTGCCAGGAGTGGGGATCTCATGGGGAATGGGGTGAGGAGGGACGTGGCAAGCAGCGGGCAGCCTTGCAGGTGAGAAGGTGAAGGAGAGGATGGACATGGTGGGCAGGTTGGGGGGTTCTCACTGGGAAGGGAGTGGAGGAGAGGAGGGATGCAGCAGGGACCTCTGGAGAAGGGAGTGGAGTGGAGGAGAGGAGGAACTCCCCAGGCAGTGGCAGATGGTGGCAGCCATGGGGAAGAGGTGGAACAGGGAGGGGAAGAGGCAGAGGGGAGGGGAGGCCACCACGGCCCAGGCATCTGGTGGTGGGTGGGTGGAGGCCCAAGAGTTCTGCTTCCTTTGAGCTCCAGAAATTGAATATTAAAGACATATGTCCAGTGTGATCCTATTTCTTGTTTGGGGTTCTCTGTTTGAGTACACTGTCCCAGTGGTACATCAAGCAAATATTTTTCTGCTAACTACTGCTAGAAAAATTACAGTGAGCTACTGAACTGATGTTTCCTTCCCAGCTCTTTACTGCCATGGGAACATCTGCTGGAAGAAACTATCATGTTTTCATGGCTATCACAGATAAGCTGAGGAAAAGGCAAATGCTGCAGTGTGATTGATATCTTCCAGTGGAACCCCTCTTGGCTTCTGGGACAAGTGGATTTCCGAAGTAAACATTTATCGATATTATTTCTTCAGGAATCAAAATGCTTGTTGTCTGTTTATACTGTGGTACATCTGAGTCATGTCACTTCTCTGCATATGTTAAAAGAGGGTTGCCATTTTAAACTTTAAAATAAAAAGAAACCAGTTTGTTATAAGCTATTGAACGCATGATGCCTTTTGCATTTCTGGTTTGGTCTTTGTAAATCTGTTGCCAGTGTGCTGTCTTTCATAGAATTGTAGGGCTGGAAGGGACCATAAGAAGTCAAGTCTAGCCACCTGCACTGAGGCAGAACCAAGAGCCAATATTTTAAAGCCCTTACCAAACTCCATTGAAATATTGCCTCTATCTACTTGTTCTGTTTAGGCTGGTCCCCATTATTGTTTTTCTTGAATGAATGCTATTAGATCCGGAGAATGAATTAGATTTAAAGTGTTAATTTAAGGAAGATCTCAGCTGATGAAATCAATGGAGTTACACTGATTGGAATGGGCTGAGTATTTGGGTTAGATTGTGCCTATATGCAGAGCCCTGAGCAAGGGGTGATGTATGCGATGTACCACCCTAAAACCTCAGAGGCAAAATTCCCTCTCTTTGGCTTATGGGAGGGATATAGTAATTTGCTGCTGGCCTATACTGGGGACAAATTACAACAACCTTGTACCAGGTAGGCTGTATTGGCTGACTCATCATGAGGGATGGGGTAAAGCTCCAGCCACTCCCCAACTATCTCCCTCATTCCTTCTGTTGCATGCAGGAGCAGGAATTCTCAAGATGCTCACCCACATACCTTGTGCACCTAGACCCATGATCGGGGTAGCCCACATAGGAGGTAAGAGGTATTCATCCTTGCCTTTATTACCCTGCTTGGCGTGCAGTCCAAGTCACAATCTAGACAATAAATGTTTGCAAAGAAATAAAGATTGGACATGTCTGGAGTCAGTTTGGCTGGCTCTTGTCGTAAAGTATTATTAAGGCTATGTTTCTTTTTTTAATACTCTTTTATTCTTCCCAGGGTGCAGAGCAAGTTAACTATTAGACTAATACAGAAAGAGCCTAATCCTGCTCTCAGTGGGCCAGCTTCTGCCACTCTCACTTCCACTGAGTGTATCTTACTCTGGAAGTAGCCCATTGACTTCAGGGTTGGTATTATACCATGGTGCCCCATTTTAAAGATAGTTTATGAAAGAGAACAAAGTTCTGATAACAAAGAGGTCTCTGAAGAAATCCATTCCTATGAAATAAAAAGAAAAGCGACAAATATTGTTGCTGCCTCAAATTCCAACTGCCAAGGAAGATTTGTTCATGTTATACTGTTCCTATAAAGACTAGCTCCTTGAATCCCAATACCAGATTACATCACCCTACTCATTGTTTAGTGTATTATTATATATTTCTCATCAAATGCATATTTTCTAAATTTTTTCAAGTGGAGCACCCCTCCTTACTACCTCAGAGCCTTTGATGGGGGTTAATGCCTTGTCCAAAGCCCACTGAGTAAATGGAAAGACTCCCATTGACTTCAGTGGGCTTTAGATCAGTCCCCTCTTGCTTGTGTAAGTGCTCACCAATATGAGTAAGTGTTACATAACAGTCTGGCTCATAGATGGGAACAGGATCAAGCCCATAGCATTTCATCTAAGCAGAAGAAGGAATAACGGCTGTGAAGTAGTTGCAGAGGTATGTGCCTATGGAGAAATGTCTTGAAAACACATGGCAGATAACAAATACAAATGCTAATTCGATAGGGCCAGATTATAAAGCCCTCACTCCCAGTCATGAGCAGTTGCTTGTATGAGTGGTTCCATGGAAGTTAATGGGTATACTTCTGTGAGTAAGTGAGAGTTCATAAAGTGGCCCATAATAAATTAATAATAGGCTTAAGTGGGTATATTCAAAAGTCCAAAAAGGAATTGTTCCCCAGGACTAGCTGTCTGACTCAGAGCAAGTTTCAGGTGTGAACTCCAGCAGATATTGGGAAATCCCCCCCTTCTCCTTCACTTCTCTCCCTATATATAGTCTAATGAAACATCAGGACTTCAGAGGAATGTTACCACATTCCAGTGAAGCTAGGAATCTGAAATAGAACACACTACTTAAGGGTGTAATAGAATGAAAATGTGAATCAGTCATTAAGAGCTGAATTCTTCATTCTGCCCCAGCTCTGCTCAGGTGCAAGGGAGGGAATGGCCCACACAATGGTGGCTATTGCTCCCTGATGCATACCCCACTAACCATGACAGAAATTAGAAATGCTGTTTTAACTTACACCAGCGGAAGATAGGCATAGTGAAGTTCTGCTCTGCCACATCCCCTCACAACACTCTATGCTGGTGAACAGAGCAGACCAGTGAATCCTTCCCCAAATCTAGTCATGGGAAGGAGTCTTTGAGCTTTATCTTGCAAACTTCTAGTTCCAAAGCAGCAGAAAGAGAAGCAAAGTTTGATTTCTGAATTTTTAACTAGCCTCAAAAGAGGCTTCACCATCACTTCCATGGACAGGTAAATTTGGGTGAAGCAAATCCAGGATTTCAAATTACATAGAGTAAATACTCTACTAAATATGTGAGCACAAGAGAAATAGGAAATATCATGAAAATAATGTCTAATGAAATGATAACAGTTAACTGTAGTCTGATCATCTTTGCTTATAATTTTATAAATTTATTATAGGAATGTTAGGGAATGAAGAATAAATGAGGGTTTTTTTACTGTTGGTTGCTGTGCTACTTAGGCTCCTTGATTTGCTGAGGAACACATAATGCTGTAATAGCATATTTATCAGATGATATTTTAATAATACATATTGTATGTTGAATGTTTTCAGTTACTGTAGTAACTGATGATGATTATTCTGGGAACAATTAATTTGTTGATGCTGAAGTCAGATTTCACCATACAAAATATGTTAGAAGCAATGGATACACCTTTTAGTAACTGAGCATGGAATCAACTCCACTTTAATTCGAAGTTTACTGCTTTAGAACTGTGGTAGCACTATGGAATATTTTGCATATCTTCTTAGTTTCCCAAAGGAAGTGGTAGAAACCTCATTGCCTCATCATTTAAAATTAGAGCAACTAGTGAATGTGGTAGAACTGTACTAAGCACTACAAAAATGTATGGGTGAGCAGGGGTGGACTACATTAGTGTTTCTCCACTGGGGGGGTACTGTGTTCAGATGGGTTGGCAGGGGTGCCTGGAGGAATGTACCTCCCTGGCTGAATGGGGAGATCAGTCATGACAAGGGCCCAGTAAGAGGCAGGGAAAGGCTGGAAAGAAGCAAATGCAATTTTGGTGGGTTGCGGCAAGAAGCCATGATTGGTTTTTTAACCTGTGGGTAAAAAGGCTAAAGTGTGTAACCTGTGTGTTAAAACCACTTAAGTAGATAACCCACTAGAGCAACCTCTCCTTTTTCGTTCAAATCAGTACTGGAATGTCAACCATTGTCCTCAGCAGCAAGAAGTATTTTGGCATACAAAGGTACTAGTTGTTATGGCCCATTGCTGGCCTCCCACTTCATTTCTCCTGCTCTTTATAAACAAATCAATTATTTATTTCCCACACTTGGCAAACTTTAATAGGGTAAAATCTCCAACAAAAAAATAACGTTTGGTGCAATCACCAAGTACAAACCTGTTTGGGGGTTTATTTCTCTCCGGTCACACAGAAGTGCTTCAAACTATAAATGGAAAAACACAGCGTTTTAATGGCCAGCATAATCATTTTTAATAAATGTTCAGCACACTTTTTCCCAGTTAGTAACAGGGTTCCCTCAAGGATCTCTTCTAGATCAGCATCTCTATGCTTCTTTTCTTTAATGTGAACTAAAGTTGTTAATACCTCTCCTAATGCCTCACAGCCCACCGCTTACTTAGAAGTCTAGCTTGTTGGTTGTCCTTTACAATATCCTGTGGAATTTGGGTCAGTACTGATTTGACATTGTCAGCTGAGGTTGATGCTACAAAAGCTATTTTCTACTTTTGTTCCTTTTACATTTAGAGATATATTGGTTGCTTGTGAAATAGGAATTTAATATAATGTGTTATACCTGCAGTGGTGCAATGACCAACTGTAATTTCAAGGACCAATTTATTATGGCTTTTTGCTTGCCTCTCTTCCAAATGAGCCAAAGATGGTCTTAGAATATTTGAAGGTGGCCAAGAGCTGAATTCTACTGTTGGATCTCTATATGCCCTTGCTCCAGAATTTTATTTACCCACTGCATTTGTTTTACATGCTTCTTGTAACATATGTAAGCAGGGTCTGAATGAATTCTCCCTTGACAGCTAGGCAGGAGGGGGAGAGACTTCAGGAATTAACTGTATTTACACAAACACATCTACTCTGCTTAGATATCCAGCAGATAGAGCAGTCTTGCTCTGTAGTGGGGTGGTCTTAGGAATCATAGAATATCAGAGTTGGAAGGGACCTCAGGAGATCATCTAGTCCAACTCCCTGCTCAAAGCAGGCACAATCCCCAATTTTTTTTTTGCCCCAGTTCTCTAAATGGTCACCTCAAGGATTGAACTCACAACCCTGGGTTTAGCAGGCCAATGTTCAAACCACTGAGCTATCCCTCCCCCCAGAACCTGCTCCAGGCCTGAAAGGGTTACAGCCAGCCTTGGGAGAGGGCTGGGGTCATGAGCCAAAGGCTAAGTTGATAGGGAAGGTAGCCTCAGGTGGGGCCATGCCCCAATAAGGCCACAGCTGGCCCTGTAAAAGGCTGTAAGCTAGGCACTCAGGCAGTCTCTCTCTAGGTGTGGAGAGAGATGGGCCTGGCTACTTGGGAGCTGAGTAAGGTACCTAGAGTGGAGCAGGGCTGGGGGAAGGCTAGAGGAGCTGCGGGAGCTCCAGCCTGGAAACCCCCCAGGCTGCAGGTCTTGTTAAAGGCTGGAAAGGTACTGGGGTTACAGAGGTACAGCCCAGGGTAGGCAAAAGCAGCACGTCCAAACCCCCCTCTGCCAGTGATGAATGGCTTGTACACTGCAGTCTGCCCCAGTGAGCGGGGGCTAGATGGTGACTGGCAGTAGCCATAGACTGAGGTGAGGTAGGGATAGAGGGTTGGGGTTTCCCCTGGGTGGGGAGACTAGGGGGCAGCACCCAAGATAAAGGGGCACTGGGTCCAGGAGGGACACAGGGGCCAGCGATAGATGAGACACCAGCCTGCAGACGGTGCCCTGGAGGCTGGAGAGCTAATTCCCAGGATGACCAGTGGGAGGCACTGCACCGGCAAGTCTTGCCTTGCTACATGCTCAAAGTGGTCATCTTTGTCCGGTGTTGGGTTACAAATCACTTTAGAACTGAATGCAGGGGTAGTGAAATACAGTTATCATTGCTGTTGTCTTTATTGTATGAATAAAGGGAAAGAACTGTGCTTAACCTGTCCAAAATGAGGGGGTTACTCTCAGCTGAAAGGACCTCATTAAGCAGGGACTCAAATGCCAGAACCCTGTGAAAGTAAAAGGGGAGGGAACAGGTGTCCCAGTCAGGAGGTGTGGACTCTCCCTAAGGGTTCCTGGTCTGGTTTAACCTGTTCCTCCCCACTGTTCAAAGATAGAGCTAAATAGGCTCCATTGGGAGACTTTGTTATTTTAAGGCCTTAAATATGAGTTGAAATCACTAGTGGGGGGACAGCTTTCTGCCCAGCCTGCTAAAAGCTGAAAATCACTAAGAGCTGACAATCACTAAGAGACTGACCTGCAGAGGTCACAGCAGAGAGGCAGCTGGCAGCAGAAGATAACTGACAGTTGGCCAGCGGGAATGTCAAGCAGTCAGCTGGTGAGAGCTGAGAACAGCGAACCGCAGCCACTGGGAGCTGAGGATGGCCGTGCTTGCGGACAGACAATGTAAACAAATTGTCTCGCATCCCACCAGTGGATTACCCTGATGGGCAGCCTGTGGCCCACAGGCTGCAGGTTGCCCACCACTGATATACAGGGTTTACAGTTTGGTTCAATGGCTCTCAGCACCCCCACTAAAAAAATTGTTCCAGCACCCCTGCTTCCAGTTTCATCAGTGAAGAGTTTGATGCACTGGGTATATGGTTATTCCCTCAGCTTCATCATACTACTTTACCCTCACAAAGTATTTTATAGGGAACAATTCTAGGACCACAGGACAAAGGAATTGCTGTAATGGATCAGACCAGTGATCCATCTAGCCCACTGTAGCCTTTTATTTTAACTAAAGTGAATTTGGTAATGTATTACATCATTGTGGGTTCAGCTCTGGCTACACTTTCAAGCTCAACAGAGTAAAAGTCACCTCTGCTACTTGCTTCAGATTTAGAGCCTCCAGGAACATATAAAGACCAAGGGTAGTGACCACACATACATTTACAAGTACAAAGTCTAGTCTGTTTTACAAGTTTTATTAAAGTTTCAATGAAGGTTATGGCCTTCTATTCTATGCATATAGAAATCCTATAAAGACCTGTGTACAAGTTACAAATATAGTCATACATGTAATGATATTCTTAGGGTCTGATGGATGCTTTGCCAAATGATCCTCCATAAAGGGATGTTTCCTGCTGGAATTTGCCTGTAGGAAGCTTATTTTACCCATTCTGGGAGCCCTCTTTTAAGTTGTGATTCTGACAACTCCTAACACACTGTGTATGTGTGCAAAGGTGTCCACCCTCTTTTTCCTTATTTGTATTGTGTCCCCCAAGAATATTGGGGTACCCCATACGTCATACATTATTTATAATTCCTTTTATTCTCATTCGCATGTAAGCACATCGGTCAGGGCACATCTTAGAAAAAAATGCGACTATCGGGTATCTTGTAGTCCAAATTAATCTTGCGGATATTTTTTCACAATACCTCTCATTGGCACATCTTGTCCCATAATCTTATGACATCAGATTCTTCTTTGGTCACTTACTTATGTCAATCATTTCTTAACTCTAAGGACTGCTATGGCTAAGATGACAGGTTTCAGAGTAGCAGCCGTGTTAGTCTGTATTCGCAAAAAGAAAAGGCTAAGATGACATTTTACAGTCCTCAACCTGTAGGCCTTGCATTTCAGCCCTACTTATTTAGATACCTAATACATAAGTATCCCTTTTAACTACTGATCAGTCTTCTACTTCTCTAATCCTACAATCTAAATCTATTTAGCATACAATGATTATATGTGATATGACATGTTAGTTAATGATAAGATTACACAATAAATGAATGATAAAATGAAGTAATTGGCTACACCACGGTCCTGTCTCTGATAGTGGTCAATACAGACTGCTTCAGAAGAAAGCCCAGGAAACGTTACAATAAGAGATAATAGGATAATCTGATGTTAAGGAAAGATCCTTTCTAACCCTCCTCCCCCCTCCCCCGCCCGCCCCATTAGTTATAATTGGTTTGAGCCCACGTGGTTATATTTCTTATTTTAAAAATGATCCTGTGGATTGTAAACATAGATGTTCTCATTATCCACATAAGGGTCTACTACTTTTTCAAATATGATTAAGCTCCTGGCCTCATTGATATCATGTGACAATGAGTTCCACAGGCTAGTTATGCAGCATGTAAAAGAAAATATATTTTGTTTTATCACTTTAAGTTTGTTGCCATTCAACCTCATTGAATGTCCCCTGGTTCCTTTAGTATGGGGAAGGGTCAACAGAAGCGTCAATTCATTGTTTTGTGTACCTCTATGATGTCCCTCTAATTCACCTTCATCATGCGCTCTCTCTCTGTATACCATCTTCTATTTTCTATATCTCTCTGATGTTTTCTTTCATTCATTTCCTCTTTCAATTAAACAGTTCTAACTGTTTAATATCTCTTCATACGAACATATCTTAATGCCTCTAATCTAATTGTACAGTGACAGAGAAATAGACAAGATGATCTAACAGATCTTTTCTACACCAAGTTAGTATGTATTATAATAATCATAATTAAGCTAATCTTCTTTATACTATACCTAGATAGTGCCTTTCATCTAAAGATCTCAAAGTGCTTTCCAAGGTGTTTCCTTTGAAGGGGATTTGATTTCTTTGTTTGCTCCTACTTACTCCTCAGAAACTGGTGAATAAGCTGAACCCCCCTGTATTTATCATCCCTAAAAGCCATTGTACTGAAGTGCTGTTGTGATTGGGACTTAACTTCACAGTTGATCTAAGAGGTAGGAAATTATTTGTTTTTATTTGTATTTTCAAAACATAGTGATGTGGTTTGCCTCAAGTGAGAAATCACCTTAGCTGATCACTCTCGTTACAGTGTGTCTGGTAACACCCATTGTTTCATGTTCTCTGTGTGTGTATATAAATCTCACCACTGTATTTTCCACCGAATGCATCCGATGAAATGAGCTGTAGCTCACGAAAGCTTATGCTCAAATACATTTGTTAGTCTCTAAGGTGCCACAAGTCCTCCTGTTCTTTTTGCGGATACAGACTAACACGTCTGCTACCCTGAAACCTGTCATATTAATAGTGTCATGCTTGTGCATATGAACTTGACAAACTTTGCCTTCTGAAACAAAAGCAAGGTAAAGTGAGTGAGATGTATCCTGGCAGGTTTCAAATACTGATTTGTTAAAAATATGGCCCATATGCTTCATCTTGCAAATAATGGACTTCATGGTAATGGAGAGAAAATGTTATCCAGCTTGTGATATTTCCCCTCTTTTCGTTCACAAGAGGTATAGATGTCAGAAGCAGTCTTCCAACTGTGAACATGCTCTGACAGATCTAAGAAATGTCAGCAATTCTACAAGCTATCACGTGATTTCTTGTTTCATTATTTCAAGTCACTTGCATGTTATGATTTCAAAACACCACTTATGTGAAGAAAACCAGAGCTGTCTTCATTCAAGTAAGATATCAAAATACCTGGGCAATGTCAGGAATAGGATGCTTCTATCAATATGCCCTATTACTTTATTTTTAGGTCCCAGTGAATTTTACATTATTAAAAAGCTATGCTTCAAATGTCTGAATATTATCTTCTATGCAAACAGATCACCTATTATTCCAAGATAAAGTGAGTAAAACTGCAAGTCACAGAGACATCTGTGTAGAATAATGGGGTTGTTTTCAAATCGCATTTGAGGTTTATTTATTCCCTACGCACAACCTGCATTATGCATCCTGACAAGTGGGCAAAAGTACTTTATTTTTAAATACACATCATTAGCGACTTACGGCTCTCAAGATATCTGAATTATGTAATCTGAAAATTCCTGATTTTTAAATGCGACAGTAGTTTTAAAAAGAGAAGCTTCTTTCTGACACTTCTCCTCCAAGGTGTTGAGCATGCTCCTCTCCCATTGATTTCAATGAGCATGGAGAGAGTTTTTCAGGGGCTCCATGAAGGTGCACTGCACCTTGCATGATCAGGGTCACTGAAGAATGCTGCCTGTTTACAAAACTGTTTCATGTAGTAATGCTGGCATATAACATTTTAAATGCACAAAACAGGGAAAGATGCCACAGCAGATAGAGCATGAATATTAATTTTAGTTCCTCATCAAAATCAGGAAGAATCGGATTCAATCATGTAATTTTGGCAGAGTTCCATGAGTTCCTCTTTTCTTGATCTTCCTGTATCTTGGACTGTACCAATAAAAATGTCTGGCACCAGAGTAGTAATTAAAAACAGTTTTTCCCACTCATAATGAAATTTAATTTAGCATCATTCTGTAGTGAAACCATCTCTGTTTAAGAGCATGTATGTTTTTCTTTTCTCAGGGCCTGTATTATCTGAGCAACATCCAGAAAGATCTGTATCTTCATCGCTTGATACAGTTTCTTCCTAATATACACACAGCTTGACCATGATATGGAACAAAATAAAAGTAACTTTACAAGAATGACTATGATTAGGATGTATGTACCCTGTAATTGACTGAACCAGGAAGCAGGAAAATCCCTTTGCTGTGAAACCACTGGCCCTGTATCATAGCTGAGATGCCTGAGCTCCTATAGCTCTATGGCTTTAGCACCTGGTGGGTCCCAAAATCCAGTCCTCAACTGCCTCCAACATCATGCTGCTCCAAGGACCCCAGACACCTTGCCATTGTGACCCACTCCTCTCCACTTTCACACTCGCTGCCAGGGAATCTTCCCCTCCTGGCCCTATCATCCATGTAAGCAGGAGGAAAAGAGTAGTAGCAGATTCGCAACCAGGAGATCTATTACGCTGCCCTTTGAGGAGTTGTCATGACTGGGCATAGAGGCCTGGCTGATAGGAAAAGCCTACATCTTCAAGTCAAGAGAATGAGCTAATAGCTGTGGTGCATTAGGCTCCCGAAAGCTGGAGCAGACACCAGCACTTCATGAGCACGGAAGCTATAAAAAGTAGAGGCTTTCATGGGGATTGTTGAGTTGCTCCAAAGAACCAAGAGACAGATTTGTAATGGGATTTGAAATCTATGGATGTTAGGCACACATTTGTATATTTAGGTGCCTACAAGTCTAGCCTAAAGACTTAAAGAGGACAGGAACTTGAAGGGATCAGTGCTTTTGATTGTCTCTGTCTGTTTCATCCCTGTTCATTGTAACAAGGAGGAAACTGGGACTTTCTGGTGTCCTTGCAGTGAGGGGAATCTTTATTGTTTCCTTATGTTTTATTTAAGCCATCTAGACAAAAAAGAGACAGCCTGAAGAGCTGTTATTTTTGGAGGACAAGGGATTGGAGACAGGTTGGCTTTGAGGTTTTTGTTTTGTTTTGCTTTGTTTACCATCATGGTTTTATAGGAATGGTACTCTAACCGCGATGATATAAAGCTAATCAGGTTAAGAAGTATACATATTTTGTAGACGGAAGATATACATGTATAAGGAATTCCAAATGTATTTGTCATCTGCAAGGGTAGCTTAAACACATTCTTAAATATGGAGCTAAAGTTTTATAGGGATTGCCTCACTCAGCACCTTCAAGAAGAAATGCTTCTTCTGATTATTTCCCATTGTCTCGTCTCTTAGCACAACAATTCAATTATTATAACAACTATAACTACTCTGAAACCTTTATTATCATTGAATCTGCACCTCAGTAAGGGTTTTAGACCAAACTCTCTTTATGTACTTGTTAAGCTGTCCTGCAGCGGCTCAAGAGCCTGGGTACCAACTACAGGGCAGACTGTTAGGAAACAGGGCACAAACCCCAAATTGGATGTGAGTTTTTTACTAAGGTTTCATCAACCAATTATCAAGTGTAAACTCCTCAAGCACTACAATAGCCTTAACATGGAGTCACAGACAGTCCCCTGGGGCACTCTGATCTATCTTGCCGCCCACATAAGCTTGCCTTTGTGATAGATGGTCCGTTTCAGAACAAATCACAACAATATTCAGGTTTCAGAATAGCAGCCGTGTTAGTCTGTATCCGCAAAAAGAAAAGGAGTACTTGTGGCACCTTAGAGACTAACAAATTTATTTGAGCATAAGCTTTCGTGAGCTACAGCTCACTTCATCGGATGCATTTAGTGGAAAATACAGTGGGGAGATTTATACACACAGAGAACATGAAACAATGGGTGTTACCATACACACTGTAATGAGAGTGATCAGGTAAGGTGAGCTATTACCAGCAGGAGAGCAGGGCGGGGCGGGACCTTTTGTAGTGATAATCAAGGTGGGCCATTTCCAGCAGTTGACAAGAACGTCTGAGGAAAAGCGGGGGGAGGAATAAACATGGGGAAATAGTTTTACTTTGTGTAATGACACATCCTCTCCCAGTCTTTATTCAAGCCTAAGTTAATTATATCCAGTTTGCAAATTAATTCCAATTCAGCAGTCTCTTGTTGGAGGGTGTTTTTGAAGTTTTTTTGTTGAAGAATTGCCACTTTTAGGTCTGTAATCGAGTGACCAAAGAGATTGAAGTGTTCTCCAACTGGTCTTTGAATGTTGTAATTCTTGACATCTGATTTGTGTCAATTTTACGTAGAGACTGTTTGGCTCATGTACATGGCAGAGGGGCATTGCTGGCACATATCACATTGGTAGATGTGCAGGTGAACGAG
Source organism: Dermochelys coriacea (assembly GCF_009764565.3). Lineage (NCBI taxonomy): Eukaryota > Metazoa > Chordata > Testudines > Dermochelyidae > Dermochelys > Dermochelys coriacea. The sequence continues at coordinate 85,776,898 of NC_050069.1, forward strand.
TCTCTGATAGTGTGGAAATATTCAGGTTACTCCCAATCCCAAAGGATCAGACACTTAGCCTAGGTCAACTGAACTTTTGATCTCACACCAAAGACAATGCTTGTAGCCAATCCTATAGTAAACTATCTAAAGATTTATTAATTAGGAAAAGAAAATTAAAGTTATTTACAAGGTTAAAGCAGGTAACCATACACATACACAAAGGAGTTTCAATCTTATAGTTCAAAAAGTAATAGAAACTTCTATAATAAGCAAGCTTTATATATCCTTTAGGACTAATCCAGGCCAAGCACTAGGGATCTTTTGCTTATGCATAGTAATCCTTGCCCCTTAGAATTCCAACAGCATAAAAGATACAGTTCCCTCTTGTTAGTTCTATTCCTTTCCATCTTCAGATTCAAGTTGCAAATCCAGCTGCTGGGAGGAATTCATTTAGACATCTCCTTTCCACAGAGTGGGTCGCAGGGGAAGGAGGGAAGCAATCCTCAAAGCCTTTTGTCTTTGGATGTTCCACAATGCTTTGTCTGGTGTTGATGGGCCTTCTTTTGTTGGGCAAGAGATAAGCTGTCCTGTGGGAAACTAGTATTTCATAGGTTCCAGAGTAGCAGCCCTGTTAGTCTGTATTCACAAAAAGAAAAGGAGTACTTGTGGCACCTTAGAGACTAACAAATTTATTTGAGCATAAGCTTTCGTGAGCTACAGCATTTCCACTGAATGCATCCAATGAAGTGAGCTCTAGCTCACGAAACTTATGCTCAAATAAATTTGTTAGTCTTTAAGGTGCCACAAGTACTCCTTTAGTATTTCAGAGTTGTTAATGCTTCTCTCCTGTCTTCTGATTTACAGTTTCAAACCAAACATTTAAATATTACTTATAACATGGGATACAGGTATTATAAGTGAGATTAATACATGCAGCAACTTGACAAGCATTTCATAAAGTCTAAACACTAAATGCATTTTTATAACTCTAATGCCTATTAACAATAGCAACAAACAGGTGAGCCATGCTGGTTCCAGCTATGTATTTGACTGTGTTCAGTTGATACCTAGGGGCCTTTGCATGAGCTCGCACCTGGTCTGCCATTATCACAGTACTTATAAATCCACTGCTTTCAGCTCAAAAAATTCATAGAAAATATCCCACACCCTTTCTAGTTACTCTTTTGGGGCTTGATCCTGTGAGGTTCTGAGCACACTTGGCAGTGCTGGTTCCCCCAGCTCCCATTGTCAGCCCCTGATGGAATCAAGCCCTAACTAGCCAAGGCTGAAACCCTGGCCCCACTGAAGTTAATGGGAGTTTACCATTGATTTAAATGGAGCCAGGATATGCAATAGTACAGATTTTGTATAGGAAACCAACATTAGATGTACTGTGATTATCACAAATAGAAATGCTTCTGGTCTGATATTAGAAAGTGTATGCAAGTTATTTCTGGGATATATTCCCACAAATTTCTATTAGCATAGTAATAGGGAAATGTTTAATACTGCCACTTGAATTTCCTCAATTTCTTAGTTTGTCAATATTTGCTCTCCTGTAATCAAATGCAAATTGTATTACCATATCCTGTGGTATATCCTGCTCTTTTCTGTGATGAGTTTAAAACTTGTGATCACTTCTTCCAAACTTCCCTTTTATTCTATCATTCTCAATCAGCTTCTCGTTATTGGGAACAAGCATTTGAGAATAGTTTCTTCCATTGTCTCTATCTCCACCATTCAAACCCCTCTCCCTTCTCAGATACAGCCTTAGGACATTAGCCAGGGACTTGAGTCCTGCATTCAGTTCCTGCTGTGCTACAGACTTCCTATGTGACCTTGATCAAGTCACTTGGGACCAGCTCCTCAAAGATATGTAGGCTCCTGACTTCCATTGAAATCAAGGGAGGAGCTGGGTATTAGCCTCTCTGTGCTTCAGTTCCATACCTGTAAAATGGGGATAACAATTCTTCCTTACCTGATAAGAGTGTTGTAAAACGAAATGCATTAAAGAATGTGACGTGCTCGGAGACTGTGGTATGGCAGGCCATATAATTACCTAATATAGATAGAAGGGGATAACTTGCACTTAATACAGATGTAAACTCCCCTCCAAGTATGTGTGTGTGTGTGTGTATGTGTATGTGTGTGTGTGTGTGTGTGTGTGTGTGTATATATATATATAATATACACATACTATAACTATAGTAATGTGCATCATGTAAGTGTGTGTGTGTGTATATATATATATATATATATATATATATATATATACACACATACTTACATGATGCACATCACTATAGCATCTGTGCGCTTTCATGGTATTATTTATCATCATTAGCTGTATCAATATTTCATTGTTAAGATAACGCTGAAAGATTCCAGTCAGAATCGGGGCTACTTTTGGCTAAGCTCCGTACTGATGTTTGCACATTGCACCTGAAACAGCCTCCAAATTAATGGATAACAAGCTGCTTTCAAATGTATCTGTTCTAAGAAGTTTCCTGCAATAAGGATTATAAATAAAGAAGCCAAATTACCTATCAGCATTACCCCAAAAGAGCCACAGTAGTGTGAATTCATTGTTTCATTTAATATATATATATGTGTGTGTGTGTATATATACACACATACACACAGAGATAGCGAGTACTATATATTTTATATATAGTAAATGAAACAATGAATGTTTTTCTTGGTTATTCTGTCCACATATTATTATTTTATCAACTACAATTGGTTAATAACATACTAAAAGCATCCTAATTGGTTAATAATTAAATCACAGTGTTTTAATATCACTTGAAGAGCCGCAGGAGACACATTAAAGAGCCATTTGTGGCTCTCGAGCCTCGGTCTGAGTGTCACTGGTGTAAGCTATTCTATATTGGATTTATATGTTCTGTATAATACCCACTCATGCCTTTAGACCCATAAGCTGTCTGAAGTAGAGACTTGTTATTCATTTGTGACAATTCAAGTAGTGTATAGCACTGTGTATGCTTTCAGTAGTATAAGTAAGTCTGTCGTGATGCAAGAGTTTTGGGTTAAGATGTGACTTTGTTCTTTATTTTCCTTGAACAAATGGAAAGTTTCCCACATTATGCAGATGCTACATTCGTTCCCTACCGTCATGTTAAAAACTAGCACTAGTACCTTCTGACAGCACTGAATAATATGATCAGATTTTTTTTGCTTCTCTTTCTAGCATAGATTGTACCAGCAGTTGAAGAAGGTGGAAATTAAATTGAATTTTTAAAAAGTTTTGAAAGAATGTACAAGTAAGCGATGAAGTTTTAAATGCCATGAGCTGTTGTAAATCAGGAGGTTTTTCCAAAGCTGCTATTTCATTTCCCTTGCATTTTAGGAACTGTTTTTAAAAGATTCCTAAAATGTTGCAATAAAGAATTTGTACAGTATGACTCAGATTTGATTCCAATATTTCAGATAATTTAAACTGTACCGTAATAACTTCCTTATACTTCATTTGATAGCTGGATTCATCTGGTGCACGGTATGGCAGAATTTAGTTTTCTTTAGCTGTGATTATATTTCAATCACACTATCAGTCCGCTTATGTCTTATGTATGAAGTATGTAAAAAAGTAAAAAAATTAATTATGCTTTTTTAGCTTTTAATGATCCAAAATATTACAACTATCTCTATTCCATAATTGCCAAATATTGAAAGATTGGCCTAATATGGTCACCTTTTCACTGAGTGAAAGAGATGGAGCCAGACCCTAGTCCAATGGTTTTCAACCTTTTTTCATTTGTGGACACCTAAAAAATTTTGAATGGAGATGCGGATCCCTTTGGAAATCCACAGACTACAGATTTAAAACCACTTGTGATGTTATCTGATTAAAATATGACCATGTAGATCATTGTTGCTACCACTGTTCTATAACTGCAACAAATCTTGTACAAAGTATGTCAAGCAAGGTGTCCATGGAAAGGTTATGATTTGCGGAATATGATTATGCTATTTGTATGCATGTATCATTTTTGTATCTGAAGTTATTAATATTAACTATGTACCTGTATTTCAAATGTGTTTGCTTTTGGGTATTTAGCCAACACATTGTGAAGGAACTATTCATGTTAAATGCCGCATCAAGTAACACTTAACTCACAATGGCCCATGGGAGATGCCTATATACACTTAATGGACCTGTCTGTGAACGTTCTAACTAGAGTATGGGTGATGGCCTCTGCTATGATTAAGCAAAGCAGGCATGGACATGTGACTTACTGATGTGACTCCAAACACCATCTTGTGACCTCTAATTTTCCACAGTGAGAACAGTGGATTTTCCTTCACTTGGCAGAAGCTATAAAAGGCCCTGGATTGGAAATATCTCTATTTTGCCTCTCTCCTGCTCAAACCTCTGGACTATGAATTTATACTAATGAGAGCATTCTAACTAATGGACTGAGGACCTTCCAACAATTTAGAAGCAACCATAGACTTAACAAGCGAGCAGTTTATTCCATCACCGCTACAAGATCCAAGAACTTTGCAATTATTGTATGTATTTGATTCTTTTAACCAGTTTTAACTCTTTCTTATAAATAAATCTTTAGATATTAGATACTAAAGGATTGGCAACACTGTGATTATTAGCTAAGATCTGAGTTATATATTGACCTGGGTATGTGGCTGGTCCTTTGGGGTCAGAAAAACCCTTTTGTTTGATGAAATTAGTTTTGAATAACCACTCATCATTAAGTTTAGTGTCTGGGTGTTGAATCCAGCTGGACTATCTAAGGAGGCTGCATTTCTGACTTCTTGTTAGCCTCTGTGGTGAGACAGAAGTTTACTTTTGTTGCTGGTTTGGTATATCTTATGGGAGAATATTTTGGGGTGTGTCCGCCCTTTTCACCAGCAGCTTGTCCTGAATTTGGTATTCTCAGTTGTGACCCACGGAGGCACGGTGACACCACTGCTCTAATCTGCTAAATTAATTTTGCACTGAACTGGCCAGAGAACCCCCTAACCAATTCCCCCTTTTGCTCAAAGTCAAGCTGGTGGAGGTAGCTTTACACTGTGTCCTTTGCACCACTGCCTCCTGTGTAGCTGCAGTGGCCCATGTTTGTATGTTTGGTGATGGGGTGTCAGGATCAATGGAAGCAGGTTCAGGGTGAGGGGGGGATTGTGTGTGGTGGAGGAAGGTGCCACTATGTCAGGAACCAGAGTCTGCAGCACAGCCTGTCTCTAGGCAGTCTCATCAGTAGAACTGACCTGCAGCAGGCCGCCTGACCCACTATGCCCCCTAATTGGCTGGAGGGGTCAGCAGGCTGTGCCTTAAGCCAGCAGCAGCAGCTGCTTGCTGGGTCCATAATGCTCATATCTGCTGCTGTGACTTCTCCTATACTACCTTGGTCCTGCTATTCCAGCCTTGCCTCTCTCCTGCCCCTGCCTTGACCCTCTCCTGGCCTGCTATCCTGCTTGCTCCAGTTTTTGACCTCTGGCTTCTGACTACTGACTCTGGTCTGACCCTTGGCTCTGGTTTCTAAGTACTGACTCCAGCTCTCACCCTAGTCCTTGGTGCCTGATGCCTGCTCTGACCACTAGACTAGACTGCCCTGCTCCACATTGACTGACACACTAGGCCTGATTCTCAGCATAATTTAAAGCTACCACATTGTGGCTTTAACTTGCACTGGGCTAGACAGAGCAGAACTGGGGAGCTATAATTACATCCGTATCTGATCTTTCCGCTGAGCCTGTGCAAAGCTTCTACAAAGCAGATTCTTTCTCCTTGAATGTAACATGCACTAGATATTAGAGACTAAGTGGGTGAGGTAATATCTTTTATTGGACCAACTGCTGTTGGGGAGAGAGACAAACTTTTGAGCTTATACAGATATGACACACAACTTCATGAAATAAAAACACAACAGTATGGCCATCAACTTTTTAATGTTACCATAACATAAGGGAATAATGTACTGATGGGCTGATAAAACATTTATGAATGCCTCTGATCCACAGCAACTGCTGAACTAGACACTTAAACACTCCCTCCCTCCACATCTGCCCCATAGATTAGAACACAAGTGACCCAATATGCTAGGTGAGTGTTGCATAAAGAGCTCATGCAATCCTACATCTGGCTTTGAGACAGGCCAAGAGGTCCTTTAATTTGTTGCAGATGATTTCACTGAGCTGTCCAGTCATTCCTGCATCTTTCCTCCAGTTCATTAATTTCTAATCCATGACAGAGCTTTACCTCTCAAGACATCTTTATTTTAGTTTCCTTAATAGCCTCTTTTGTTGCACTTTATCAAAGGCCTTTGGAAAACCTAGATAAGTGTTATCCACTAGCTTTCCTTTATCCACTTTTGTCAACTCCCTCAAAGAATGCTAATAGGTTAGAGAGACATGATTTTCCTTTATAAAAGTAAAGCTGGTTTGCCCCTTGTATAACATGCTTATTTTATATATATATATATATATATATATATATATATATATATATATATATATATATATATATATATATATCAACTAATTTACCTGGTAAAATAAGGCTCACTGCTCTATAATCAAAGGGTTTACTCCAATGTCTTTTAAAGTATGGATTCAACAACTGTTTTAAAAGAAGCCAATTTTCTTAAACCAATCTGAAGCTTGGTAAATTTAAAATTTGATTCTCGTGAAAAGTGAAACCTGCATTACAAGAACTCAGTGACTTAAACAGCCACTTCCAAGCAACTCCAAGGCTTCCAATACATATTTTTAAAATATTTTTGTGACCGTGGTCACTGGGAGGATGGGGCACACTGAGATTGCTCAATCAGGGCAAACTGCAAAGAATGGGACAGACAATCCCCAAAACTGGTGGTTACACTAATACTTAGATTCACCAAGCCAGCAACAAAACAGCTTCTACACTAGCTTACTAGTTACCCAGAAGCCCAAAAAACCCCAGCTCCCCTAAAGCTTCCTGGGCTTCCAACTAGTCAGTCAAGTCAAATATGGGTGAGGATTACTTAAAATCTTATTCACCGTATATAAAGTTCTACCAATCCCAAGAGATTGGACACATTACCCACAGGTCAATGAATATTTCAGATTTTACCCAAATACACATTTACAGCTGAGTCTTATAAACTATACTAAGATTTATTTTAAAAAGAAAAGAGAGTATTGTGATTAAAAGATCATTATACATACAGGTTTCAGAGTAGCAGCTGTGTTAGTTTGTATCTGCAAAAAGAAAAGGAGGATTTGTGGCACCTTAGAGACTAACAAATTCGTTAGTCTCTAAGGTGCCACAAGTCCTCCTTTTCATTATACATACAGATACAAATTAAAGTTCTTAGGTAAGTTTCAAAGCAGAGATGGTGAGCTGCTGAGTTGTAACAAATCCTTCCAGAATCAGTTCATTAGGTAATAGTCCAAGTAGGCAGTCTATGTGCGGAGTCTGTTTAAGTTCTTCCATGAAAAATAGCAAGGTAATCCAGAGTGGAGTTGGAGACCTCAGTCTTGTGACTCAGATTTCTCCTGGTAAAGTTCAAGCAGATTTGAGATGACACGATCATGGCCCTAGAGTTCTTTTATAGATCTCTGGCAAGCTACAATAGCCTCTTGACACAGATAACACAGCGGGCATTCCTTGGGTGAAGAATAGGTAATATACTGTGTTGTTCTGAAGTCAATTCCTATTTCCTATGTATACACAAGTAATTAGTAGAATTGATTAGCATAAGGTCATTAGCTATTTAAAGGTTCACAGGTAGTATACTAAAAACTTCAAAGAGAATTAAAGACAATTATATTATTACATCACGTTTCATCTAATTGCTAATATTCCCTTTTGATTTCTGAATCAATAGAATATAGCAACAGACAGGAACAGAAGTTTAGCATGTACAAGCTGATTAGATCACATTGTTAACATCTAACAAGAAATAGGTAAACATAGGCAAATACAATTATTATTTACTTCTAATTCTCTGACAATACAAATTTGCATTTCAAACACTCTGGTCTATCTAACATAGTTTTGATAACTATCTACAAGAAATGGCCCTAGTAGCCATTTCAATATTTCTCTAATATGTTCCAAAAGGTTGATTTTGGGTCTCTTAGCCTGCTGGTTACTTAACTTTCGCTGACTCAGCGTCTGTCTCAATTTTGTTAAAGACCACCTCTACTAGGCAAATGATTTTTGCTGGTCCCACAGGTGCTTACATAAGACAGCTATTACATTAGATAATATGCATGTTATGTTATCTATCAGGGTGTTGGTTTTTAAAAAAAAAGCAAGCATAATTTAAAATTAATTTTAAATCATATTACAATGCAATAGATAAGGAGGAAGGGGAAAATTCATAGAAGGCCATTTTTCTAAATATTAATACAAGAACTGTAAAGTCAAACTTTGGTATAAGTAGTAATATTAAACCATGCCAGCATTAACCTCAACATCATAACCTAATTAACCTTAGCACTAACCCGAATAACCTCATTACAAATAGTGCTTAGCAAGAAACAAAGAGAAATGTTGTCCAGTATCTAATATACAAATCTAAATTTGTATAGAACCATCAGAATCATTACAATACTTTTCCTCAGACTTTAGGTGGTTGGTTAAACTAAACACTGATGTTGATTCACCAGAAGAAGAGTGTCCATAGCACTTATTTCTTTTACCCAACAAAAAAATCACTAATTGCTCTGGGTCACAGAAATGAAAACTGTCACTTTGATACTTCATTTGATACTGACATAGACAAAACCTTTTACATTTCATCATTAACTAACTAAATTTTTGATTTCACTATGGAGTGACTGCTGTCATTTTACGGCTAAGGATGCAGCTAACTCTCCATTATATGCTTGATATTTTTTCAATCCTGAAAGAAATGAATTTTCCTGAAATCCTTTTGCCCCCATTTCATCCCAGGGTAAGGATTTTCTGGAAAGTTTAGACAAATCAGACACAAGGTCTGCTCCTCAGTATGGGGCGATCATCATAGCTCCACTGACTTCAGTGGAGGATCTAGCCCAAGACATGTGCAGTGTAAATACTTATAATTATAAACTGATTTTCTTCAGATTCGCCCTGCTGTTTGAGGCAGAGATGATGTGTTTGTAGCGGGTGTGGGAGAGTGGCAGTGAGAAAAGAGAAGACTAGGAAGCTAGGGTCATATGATGGATCAGAAGTCAGGAAGGGGTATGGATGCAAAGGGACATGGAGATGAGAGCAGGGCATGTAGGTAGGTGGTAAGGGCTGGGGACACATGAAAGCGGTGGCGCTTGCATCACAAAATCAGTATAAAGCTTTACAAAAGTCCCACTGCACCTCTTCTCAATTCCAGCTGTTAGGCAGTCTAGATCTGACTAGCTTGCTCCTTGCTGATATATAATCCTTCATGCTTCCTTATCCCCCAGCTTGATTTACACAACCCACCCAGCCTTAACATCACCATCTAATAAAATATGGAAAGGTCAAGATAACAAATTTCAGTGAGATTATAAAATCCATTTCTTATTCAAGGTATCCACTTACAATACTCTCATTGTAATTTGTTTGTAATGGAGAAAGAACTAAACGGTATGAGTGAAGTGGCTCTATCCCTTAATTGTTCATTTCCAGACTCTCATGCTTTTCAGGTTGGTTTGTTTGCTTGTTTAGTTTTGAGGTAGAGAAATTGTCTACAGAAATGATTACACTTTCAACTTAAACTATTTGCTAATGAATTTTTTGTTCACTACTTATTTTTTAAACATTATGCATCATCTTTATAGTGGTGAAACATAGGAGCCCCAATCAGGGATAAGGGCCCCATTGTATAAAGTGCTGTACAAAAAACAAAATGATGGTCTCTGTCCCATACTTATGGTTTAGTTCATGGTAACTCCCAATATGTGCTAGGAACTTTCAAAGTACAGAAGATGCAGCCCCTACCCCCCAAGACTTGTATTAAGTATATATCAGCTAGACATTCAGCTGCTGTACATAGACGTAATTCCATTGACTTAAACGGAACCACACCAGTTTACACCAGCTAAGAATCTGATCTTGCAGTTTCTGAAACTTTGGAATCTGCATTAGGTCTGGAAAAACCCACCGATTTCCATTAATGAATTATTTCATCCATGTGGTGCCTACTGTAACTATTTTAAAAATCTGATCTCTGTCAGATGTAAACACAGAAGTATTAAAGTAAATATTAATTTATCTTTAGAATTTTTTCATCACTTCTGGGAGCAGAATCAAGAGCAGTCATGAGGCAACAGATTTTACAAACATCAGCAGTTGAATTTTCTTCACGCTAGTGACCTTGTGTTTAACCCATATGTCTGTTTCTTAAAATCGCTGTAAAATAGCATTGTGAATAAGATTTTTTTAGACTTCACTACCTGGCCACAACTATATATTTGAACTGATATTTTGAGACAATTTCTTAAGGGTTAGCCTCCTGTTGATTCCTGTTTGCTGCCAGTATGACTGAGCTGCATATCAATGTGAAGAGTTCTACCCAATTTAGAAAGTCCAAGAATAACATTGCAGAGTTGAAATTGATGTGTGAGTCTTAAACACAACAGCAACAACAAATATTTCTATGAGTAATCTACGACCAGTTAAAAGACAAACAGAAAGCCAAACCTATTGCTGCTCCTGTTTGGCTAATCCTAGGTGCTGAACATTTTCAGTTCCAATTTGGTGAATTTCATTCTACCTGCATTTAGTCTGGATTATATTCAGACAGAGTGCAGAGTTGGTGGGGAAGTTAGGGCCAGAGTGTGATGCTACCCCCCGGAATGCTGTTCCCACCACTGGTTCTAATAGTGGACACAGCCCTTCTGCATGAGTTACACAAGGTGTTAATGCTTAGGAAGACCATAAACAGGGATCCTGCAAGGTAGGCCATTTCCAGCAGTTAACAAGAACATCTGAGGAACAGTGGAGGGTAGGGTGGGGGGGAGAAATAACATGGGGAAATAGTTTTACTTTGTGTAATGACTCATCCATTCCCAGTCTCTATTCAAGCCTAAGTTAATTGTATCCAGTTTGCAAATTAATTCCAATTCAGCAGTCTCTCCTTGGAGTCTGTTTTTGAAGTTTTTTTGTTGAAGGATAGCCACCCTCAGGTCTGTAATCGAGTGCCCGGAGAGACTGAAGTGTTCTCCGACTGGTTTTTGAATGTTATAATTCTTGACGTCTGATTTGTATCCATTTATTCTTTTATGTAGAGACTGTCCAGTTTGACCAATGTACATGGCAGAGGGGCATTGCTGGCACATGATGGCATATATCACATTGGTAGATGCGCAGGTGAACGAGCCTCTGATAGTGTGGCTGATGTGATTAGGCCCTATGATGGTGTCCCCTGAATAGATATGTGGACAGAGTTGGCAACGGGCTTTGTTGCAAGGATAAGGTTCCTGGGTTAGTGGTTCTGTTGTGTGGTGTGTGGTTGCTGGTGAGTATTTGCTTCAGGTTGGGGGGCTGTCTGTAAGCAAGGACTGGCCTGTCTCCCAAGATCTGTGAGAGTGATGGGTCGTCCTTCAGGATAGGTTGTAGATCCTTGATGATGTGTTTGGAGAGGTTTTAGTTGGGGGCTGAAGGTGATGGCTAGTGGCGTTCTGTTATTTTCTTTGTTGGGCCTGTCCTGTAGTAGGTGACTTCTGGGTACTCTTCTGGCTCTGTCAATCTGTTTCTTCACTTCAGCAGGTGGGTATTGTAGTTGTAAGAATGCATGATCTTGTAGGTGTTTGTCTCTGTCTGAGGGGTTGGAGCAAATGTGGTTATATCGTACAGCTTAGCTGTAGACAATGGATTGTGTGGTATGATCTGGATGAAAGCTAGAGGCATGTAGGTAGGAATAGCGATTAGTAAGTTTCCGATATAGGGTGGTGTTTATGTGACCATCGCGTATTAGCACCATAGTGTCCAGGTAGTGGATCTCTTGTGTGGACTGGTCCAGGCTCAGGCTGATGGTGGGATGGAAATTGTTCAAATCCTGGTGGAATTCCTCAAGGGCTTCTTTTCCATGGGTCCAGATGATGAAGATGTCATCAATGTAGCACAAGTAGAGTAGGGGCATTAGAGGACGAGAGCTGAGGAAGCGTTGTTCTAAGTCAGCCCTAAAAATGTTGGCATACTGTGGGGCCATGCGTCTACCCATCGCAGTGCCGCTGATTTGAAGGTATACATTGTCCCCAAATGTGAAATAGTTATGGGTGAGGACAAAGTCACAAAGTTCAGCCACTAGGTTAGCTGTGACATTATCGGGGATACTGTTCCTGATGGCTTGTAGTCCATCTTTGTGTGGAATGTTGGTGTAGAGGGCTTCTACATCCATAGTGGCTAGGATGGTGTTTTTAGGAAGATCACCAACGGATTGTAGTTTCCTCAGGAAGTCAGTGGTGTCTCAAAGATAGCTGGGAGTGCTGGTAACATAGGGCCTGAGGAGGGAGTCTACATAGCCAGACAATCCTGCTGTCAGGGTGCCAATGCCTGAGATGATGGGGTGTCCAGGATTTCCAGGTTTATGGATCTTGGGTAGCAGGTAGAATACCCCAGGTCGGGGTTCTAGGGCTGTGTCTGTGTGGATTTGTTCTTGTGCTTTTTCAGGGAGTTTCTTGAGCAAATGCTGTAGTTTCTTTTGGTAACCCTCAGTGGGATCAGAGGGTAATGGCTTGTAGAAAGTGGTGTTGGAGAGCTGCCTAGTAGCCTCTTGTTCATATTCTAACCTATTCATGATGACGATAGCACCTCCTTTGTCAGCCTTTTTGATTATGATGTCAGAGTTGTTTCTGAGGCTGTGGATGGCATTGTGTTCTGCACGGCTGAGGTTATGGGGCAAGTGATGCTGCTTTTCCACAATTTCAGCCCGTGCACGTCGGCGGAAGCACTCTATGTAGAAGTCCAGGCTGCTGTTTCGATCTTCAGGAGGAGTACACCCAGAATCCTTCTTTTTGTAGTGTCGGTAGGAAGGTCTCTGTGGGTTAATATGTTGGTCAGAGATGTGTTGGAAATATTCCTTGAGTCAGAGACGTCGAAAATAGGATTCTAGGTCACCACAGAACTGTATCATGTTTATGGGGGTGGCGGAGCAAAAGGAGAGGCCCCGAGATAGGACAGATTCTTCTGCTGGGTTAAGAGTATAGTTGGATAGATTAACAATATTGCTGGGTGGGTTACGGGAACCACTGTTGTGGCCCCTTGTGGCATGTAGTAGTATAGATAATTTAGTGTCCTTTTTCTTTTGTAGAGAAGCAAAGTGTGTGTTGTAAATGGCTTGTCTAGTTTTTGTAAAGTCCAGCCACAAGGAAGTTTGTGTGGAAGGTTGGTTCTTTATGAGAGAGATCATACCATATGATCCATTGTCTACAGCTAAGCTCTATGATATAACCACATTTGCTCCAACCCCTCAGACAGAGACAAACACCTACAAGATCTCTATCATGCATTCTTACAACTACAATACCCACCTGCTGAAGTGAAGAAACAGATTGACAGAGCCAGAAGAGTACCCAGAAGTCACCTACTACAGGACAGGCCCAACAAAGAAAATAACAGAACGCCACTAGCCTTCACCTTCAGCCCCCAACTAAAACCTCTCCAACGCATCATCAAGGATCTACAACCTGTCCTGAAGGACGACCCATCACTCTCACAGATCTTGGGAGACAGGCCAGTCCTTGCTTACAGACAGCCTCCAATCTGAAGCAAATACTCACCAGCAACCACACACCACACAACAGAACCACTAACCCAGGAACCTATCCTTGCAACAAAGCCCGTTGCCAACTCTGTCCACATATCTATTCAGGGGACACCATCATGGGGCCTAATCACATCAGCCACACTATCAGAGGCTCGTTCACCTGCGCATCTACCAATGTGATATATGCCATCATGTGCCAGCAATGCCCCTCTGCCATGTACATTGGTCAAACTGGACAGTCTCTACGTAAAAGAATAAATGGACACAAATCAGACGTCAAGAATTATAACATTCAAAAACCAGTCGGAGAACACTTCATGTCGGTCACTCGATTACAGACCTGAGGGTGGCTATCCTTCAACAAAAAAACTTCAAAAACAGACTCCAAGGAGAGACTGCTGAATTGGAATTAATTTGCAAACTGGATACAATTAACTTAGGCTTGAATAGAGACTGGGAATGGATGAGTCATTACACAAAGTAAAACTATTTCCCCATGTTATTTCTCCCCTCCACCCTACCCCCCACTGTTCCTCAGATGTTCTTGTTAACTTGCTTGTCACCATGAAAGGTTTTCCTCCTCCTCCCCCCCCCCCGCTGCTTTAGGTGGCTCATCTTAAGTGATCACTCTCCCTACAGTGTGTATGATAAAACCCATTGTTTCATGTTCTCTGTGTGTGTATATAAATCTCCCCACTGTATTTTCCACCAAATGCATCCGATGAAGTGAGCTGTAGCTCACGAAAGCTTATGCTCAAATACTTTTGTTAGTCTCTAAGGTGCCACAAGTACTCCTTTTCTTTTTGCGAATACAGACTAACACGGCTGCTACTCTGATAGCTGGTAAAAGATAGACTATTAAAAATAAGCAAATTTGGACTGGACACTTATACATATTAAAAGTACCACTGAGTCACAGAGCACTGAAATCTTAAATCCTAAATATATTTTTTCTGATGGAGTTAGACATTTTATTATTCTAGAAGGAGTAGCCAAGCAACTGCCTGTCACTAATGATAGAGCTCATTCAATGTTTGTTTATCACCCATTTAAAAATCAATATTTTTCAGTGGGTGAATGTCTTTTCTTCTGCTTGTGCTTGTTATATACCACTAAAATTATTTTCACATAATGAGTTGTGTATTTCTCATCTTTAATCATTCAGTACTAGAGATGAAAAGTTTCTTTTATGAGGTCTTTAACTCATCACCCCATCTTTTGTGTTCATCTTGCCAAATTCCACTTGGAATATGGACATTTTAAATCTTGGTAAGGTTTTTGTCATTCAAATGAAGTGTGTTAAAGTTGACATCAATAAGCCTTAAGAAATGTTGCTGTCTGGCTGCCTTTATTTATTTATTTATTTATTTTATTGAGCAGTGCTGATCAAAAGGGTAATCTACATTTCTGATTAGTTTTCTTTTTAATGCTAAATTATTTGAGACCAGAACTAAAAACAGATTCCACATTCCAGCAGAAACTATATATATCATCCAAGCATTAACCCTGAGTAGGATTGTGTCTATTTATTTTGTTTTGTTTTTGTTTTCCAGCTCATTAATGATGTCTCCAGGATCCTGTCTTTTGATTTTAGTTAAAAGTAAAATGTTCAAATTTCTCACCCCCGACATAGCTGAAAATCAAGCTTGTTAAAGTTGTGAAAGCTTCAGAATGCTTCTGTCTATCTGACTGCCCTATTCTAGAATACTCGCCATACAAATACATTGAATTTCTCTTCTCCTTCTGGCTCCCTGCAAGTCTTTTTGTACTCTGTCATTGTCACATTGTTTGACCCTTGCTGAAAAGGAACTCTTGGCAGTGTTGTGTAATATATATGCTAGTTTCAAATAATTGTTTCTGAGTTAGAGGGGAATCTTGATACATATGGAAAAAAACCCCACAGTTTTAACAGCTGTTGATTTATTTTCCTCCCATGGAATTAAGTCTTTTTATTGGCTGAGCCATTTGGATTAAGTCAGCATTTGTTCAAAGCAGAGATGGTCCTGAAGTGGAACCCTGCAATTGTACAGTCACAGCTAGCCAAGTCATGGGGCAGTTTAAATCCATACCTGGATTCAGACTTGTGGTCTGGGCCCATTTCTCTAATGGCTCTGATCCTGCAATGAAATCCATGCAGGCAGGCCCCTGTGCCCCTGTCAAACGGATGAGGCTTTGCCTGACAGAGCTCATTGCAGAAGCATTATATCATGTTGTTGTTGTTGTTGTTTTCTGCAAGTGGATGAACGGTATGTTTCTGTCTCCCTGATGAGTGCAGATGACACATTGTCTACTTTGCAGGTTATGAGGGTTTTTTTAGAGTGGTTTCAAAGAGATCAGCAGCGGTTTAAGAAAAATATAGAAAACACTCTGTCTTTAAATTAATTAAATAATAACTTCCATTTTTCAGTGTTAATTTAAGTTTTAATTGGAATCTTGTGGCTCTTATAGTGTCAAAGCCTCCAAGATTTTTAATTTACCATTTGAAAGTTTGATTCTCCTCTTCCTTCACTTCCATCACCCTGTAATTTTTTTTTAACTTTTATGTTCCTTTTTTCCTCAAAGGTGAAAGTGAATGATCATGTTAAAGAATTTTTGTTTTGTTTTGTGTTCCTATACAGGAACATTATGTTCTTTCAATTTCAATCAGCTGTTGTGTTAACCAGGATTAATTAAAGTCACTTGTTTTTCCATATATTCTAAATGGTTATAATCCCAAAAGTTCCAAAGTAATAAAGAATGCAATATCATCACCTCCAAGTGGGAAAAGCATAGCAGTCCACCTTTTGTCTCATATTGTGTATTACCACAAAAAATAATAAAACTATAATTTACATAATCCCTCATGATCTGTACTGTATAGTGAGAGATTCTGGGGATTGTAGTTTTCAAATGCTACGATAAGAGCTATCTAAGAAATATGGTGAGGTTCACTGGTACGATTATAGGGCTAGATCCTCCATTGCTAAAGAGTGAATTTTACCCCAATTGATTTACACCAGCTGAAGATCTGAACTATATTGTGCGGTAATGGTCTTTAAATACCAGTTCCAAATAATTATACTTGGAAAGAAGCTGCACGTATTCCAGCTGGGAAAAAAATGGGGGGGCCTAAATGAAAATGTGAACACTTTTACAGAGGGCAGCTAAAATGTTTAAAGTGAGTTTATGAAATATGGCAGATTGGCAACAGTGAAAACTGCAGAGTGCAGAACAGTTACAGCATAAACAGCATTAGCTGCCCACACTGCTCTACTAGTGTGCTTCCACCTTGAATTGCAGGAACCAACTCTAGAGGTAAAAGGATAGTTCAATCTCCAGTGATTCTCAGAGTATAGTCCTAAAACCTCCAGAGGTCACACAGTCCTTTGTGGTGTACCACAGAATGGACTATTTTTTCATTCAGGAGTGGGGGGGATTGAGTGTTTGAAGAGGAGGTACCCCCTGAGAGTCTGCCTTTCAAATTCTCCTCAGAATTACTATTGTTGTTGTCTGAGCATAAGCCTTCATGAGTTACAGCTCACTTCATCAGATGCATTCAGTGGAAAATACAGTGGGGAGATTTATATACACAGAGAACATGAAACAATGGGTGTTACCATACACCCCACACTCTCCTGCTGGTAATAGCTCACCTTACCTGATCACTCTTGTCACAGTGTGTCTGGTAACACCCATGTTTCATGTTCTCTGTGTATATAAATCTCCCCACTGTATTTTTCACTGTATGCATCCGATGAAGTGAGCTGTAGCTCACGAAAGCTTATGCTCAAATAAATTTGTTAGTCTCTGAGGTGCCACAAGTACTCCTTTTCTTTTTGCGGATACAGACTAACACGGCTGCTACTCTGAAACCTTTTGTTGTTGTTGTTTATTTCAGCAAGACCCAAAGAAGGATCAGAGACACACAGTACACACGAGTAACAACGTGTAACTAAGAAGACAGGCCCAGCCCAGAAGGCTAAATGTCAGACAGGCCCAACAGCTAGACGAAGCAGACTAACAGGTGAGAGAGAATTGAGAGGATGAAGTAAGAATAAAACAAACATTGCTTAGCAGAAAAGCAGAAGTCAAGTTTGTCATGTATGCATCTGATGAAGTGAACTGTTGCTCATGAAAGCTTATGCTCAAATAAATTCGTTAGTTTCTAAGGTGCCACAAGTACTCCTCTTCTTTCTTAGAGTTTAAGCAGATTGGAAAATACCCACCACAGCCTATTCTATCAAGGACCTTGCTAATGGGATTGCCAGCAAAATTGCCAGTAAGTGCAAACTGGTTTGTGATTTGTCTGTTCATTAGATACTGGCCTGAAACCAGGAGCTCATTAAATATAGATCACTGAATAGCATTTGATCACTACTGAGATGTGCTGGATTTGAACTTCTGACCTAGGTGCAAAACAGTTCATTTGCCCATTGCCGAGCCATCCACTACTAAACTGTTAATATTTTACTATGGGGGATCACACATAAGTTTCGCCTGACCTATATATAAACAAGGAGATTGGGAAGGACGCTTTGCTTGCACTAAGGAAGGGAGAGAAAGTGGGGTATCAATTCATTTGTTTTCCCATTTAATAAAAATAATATATTATAAACAAAACCAAGCAAACAGGCAATGCTACTTGGCAAACAAACTTGTAAGAGGAAAGATTTACAGCCAAATTCTCTTTGGCTGCAGACAAAACTCTATTGAGGTCAATGGAGCTGTAGCCAGTAAAAACAAAAGAGAATTTGGACCTTAAGTCATATCACTGGAAAATATATTGCAAAGGTTAATTTGAAATGGTGGCAGGGTGCATGAAGATCTGTTAGGAAATATCTAATATTTGGTCCAAATTTGTGCATTCCAATTAAAAGAAATACTCCTCAAAAATATTTTTATGAGCTCCCAGGATTAAGTAATCTCTGTCGATCGCATGATGAAGCAGCATCCAGAGAGGGGTAAATTCCATCTCCTGTTTAGAAATAACACCAATCCTCCTTTTAATTTGGTGATGGAATTTAGATCCCTTTTCAGAGCATTATTAGTCATCCAGTCCTCTGTTAACATGAGAAGTGTTGATGCGCTTGCTTGCCTAAGATTTATGCTTGATCTACCAGACTGTATTATATAAGACAGTCATTTCCAAGTATACCTGACCAAAACACTCTATGGAAACATTAGTATTAATGACTCCAAGAGTCTTTCATCATATTGAATACAAAAATGTGAGCTGGCAGGATAGAACATTTACATTAAGTAATGTCCGTTGGAAGATGCAGACCAAAAGGGTTTAAATTATCACTACCTAAACTGTTGATCTTGTAGACTGATAATATCTTATTTTTAGAACATGAAGAATATAGATGTTTGATCCTGGAGTTCAAATAAGGCTCTAATAGTTATTAATGGCAGCTGTCAGATGTAACATCTATTGACTAAGAATGAGTCAGACTGGCCATACTAGAGTTCCCAGCTAGCTGAAGGGATGTTTTATTAGCTTGCTCTTCGGTAGGCAGCCTGATAATGAAATATCAGTGTTTACCTGCAATAGCCATTAGGACAAACTAATGAACTTGTTCAGGAGATACAAGGTCATCACCTGCTTTGTCAGTCAATAATATTGTTGAGGCAATTTCCATCACTGTAGGTACTCACAAATTAATCTAGAAACTACCAGCTTTTAATTAGTTATGGAGCTTACATAATGTGCAGCAAAATCTTGCAGCAAACACTTTCTTTCATTAAGAAATCACATTCATAAAAGATTTTTTTAAAAACAACAGATTAAAAAGGCAGTGATACCAGAAGGGCTGAAATAAGCAGCTAAAAAGGATTAAAAAACAAACAAACAGTTTCTCAAAATTAAACTACTTTTTCCCAAAATGTTTTTCGCCCATCTGGAAATCACTGTAGTTATAATCTCCTGCTTGCTAAAATATTTGTAGGGCAGCATGTACTAGTTACCACACATCTGAATTATATTATTTATTTTATTTACTATTTAGCAAAGCACTGATAGTACAATAGACACAAGTTTCTACAACGGACACATAAAGATAGATCTAAAAGATAGACTAACAATAGAGCTGGGTGGAGAACAGTAATTTCATTTCCCACAGGATTTCAAGATTTTCAAATCTGGTTTAGCTGAGATTCAGAACCAAATCTACAAAACCTGAATTTTTTAATGAAATGGAGTTACTGTTCTCCACCTAGCTGTCCTTTAAGCCTGGGTTCCAGGGCAGTCACATTGGTTGCTGCCCAAAAGCCAGAGATCCTGGGAGCCCTGGTTGTGGGGTTAAAAATAGACCCATTCTTCATGAGTTTTTGGTGACATTTTTAGTCACACTTGTTATAGAAAATGTTATCAAAATGTTATTGAATTATTTTGGTTTACTAAAAGTAAGTGTTTCAATTAAAAATGTTTCAAAAATCACATAAAATGAAAACTTTTGCAAAAGTTGTTTGTTAATTTTTTAATTTATATTTATTTATTTGAAAAGTTTTGATCAGTTTGAGTATTGAAGTGGATAAGACAGGATGTAGTGGCAGACCCAGAGGAAGAGTTTAGCATAGTTAATTTCTTGTTTTTGTGAACTAAAGAGTTGTTGCAAGCTTCAGAACACAGGACTATCTTTCCGCAACCAACAATATTTTATCCACATACAGTGCAAACAATGGAAATCAGTATTTTAGATTCAGTGAGCCAAATACATACAGAAGGGAGGAGGGGAAAGAAAGTACACAGATAAGGCAGCGGCACAGACAGCTGCAGCGGCACAGGAGCTAGCAAACAGAGCTCTAAACAGGGGAGTTTGCAAGGGGAGTTTGTATTGTGGTGCTTGTTTGGGGTTTGCTTTTGCTGGGGGGGTGGCTTGTGTTTCCCAGATTAACAGGATTTAGGTGGGAAGGAGATGACACATACAGAGGCAGCTGTGGGAGTGACTCCTGCAGTGAAAGACACATTGAGGATGACTGGATGTGGAAGCTGTGGTATGTACATGATCCTGGAGGGGGGAACCGGTAAGAGTTTTGTCTGCATGAAATGCCGTCTGATAGAGCTGATGGAGGAAAAGATCCGAGGTTTGGAGATGCAGGTGGAAAGTCTGGTTGAGTTTAGGAAGGGGTTTGAGCAGATGATGGAGCAAAGATATGAGGTATCTGAAGGGAAAAGCTCAGACTCACGGATGGAAGCAGGGCTGGGGAATTTTGAGGAGAGACTGGATGAGGAAAGTGGTCAGTGGAAACATGTGACTCAAAGAACCAGGCAGAGAAAAAGACGGGCTAGTGAAGGAGAAATAGAGCTTAGGAACAGGTTTGCAGAGTTGGAAAATGAAGGGGCTCAGCAGGTAGTCGCTGAAGGTGGAAGGGTAAGGAAGAAGAGAAGAGAGGCTAGCCCTATAGAAAAAGGGGAAGAGTCAAGGGAGACTACACCAAATATGAGCCCCAGGAGGATACAGGATGGGTTGAAGAAAATTGTAAGGGAAAACAGGAATGGAAAGAACTTGCAGCCAGAGGGAACAGGGGAGAGACTGGAGAATAGCACTGTCACCAGGAAAAGGCAGGTCTATGTGATCGGGGACTCCTTATTGAGAAGAATAGACAGGCCTGTAACTAGAGCTGATCCTGAGAATAGAAGGGTGTGCTGTCTTCCGGGTGCTAAGATACGGGATGTAGACCTGAGGTTGAAAAGGATCCTCAAGGGAGCGGGAAAGAATCCCCTAATTATCCTTCATGTGGGAACAAATGATACAGCCAGATTCTCGCTGGAAAGTATCAAGGGAGACTATGCTAGGCTGGGGAAGACGCTTAAGGAAATTGAGGCTCAGGTGATCTTTAGCGGGATCCTTCCTGTTCCTAGAGAAGGGCAACAAAGGTGTGACAAGATTATGACTGTCAACAGATGGCTTAGGCAGTGGTGCTATAAGGAGGGCTTTGGAATGTATGGCCACTGGGAGGCTTTCACGGACAGAGGTCAGTTCTCTCGGGATGGACTTCATCTGAGTAGGGAAGGAAATGGACTTCTAGGATCGAGGCTGGCACAACTGATAAAGAGAGCTTTAAACTAGGAATTGGGGGGAGATGGATGGGAGATGTCCAGAAAATCTCCACGCCAGATTTTAGCATTGAGAGGGAAGAAGATGAAGTAAGAAAGGATACAGCCATGGGTAGGAGAATGTATATAAGGAGCGAGGGCGGTGTGGATACTAGTCTAATAGGTTATACTGGCTGTAGAATGACTGTGCCTAATAGGGTACAAAATGTGAGCGAGGCCAAACAGCAAAAATTAATATGTTTGTACACCAATGCGAGGAGTCTAGGTAACAAAATGGAGGAACTAGAGCTACTGGTGCAGGAAGTGAAACCAGATATTATAGGGATAACAGAAACATGGTGGAATAGTAGTCATGACTGGACTACAGGTATTGAAGGGTATGTGCTGTTTAGGAAAGACAGAAGCAAAGGTAAAGGGGGTGGAGTAGCATTGTATATCAACGATGAGTTAGAATGTAAAGAAATAAGAAGCGATGCAATGGATAAGACAGAGTCTGTCTGGGCAAAAATTACATTGGGGAAGAAAACTAGTAAAGCCTCTCCTACGATAGTGCTTGGGGTGTGCTATAGACCTCCGGGATCTAATTTGGATATGGATAGAGCCCTTTTTAATGTCTTTAATAAAGTAAATACTAATGGAAACTGCGTGATCATGGGAGACTTTAACTTCCCAGATATAGACTGGAGGACCAGTGCTAGTAATAATAATAGGGCTCAGATTTTCCTAGATGCGATAGCTGATGGATTCCTTCATCAAGTAGTTGCTGAACCGACTAGAGGGGATGCCATTTTAGATTTAATTTTGGTGAGTAGCGAGGACCTCATAGAAGAAATGGTTGTAGGGGACAATCTTGGCTCAAGTGATCATGAGCTAATTCAGTTCAAACTAAATGGAAGGATTAACAAAAATAAATCTGCAACTAGGGTTTTTGATTTCAAAAGGGCTGACTTTCAAAAATTAAGGAAATTAGTTAGGGAAGTGGATTGGACTGAAGAACTTATGGATCTAAAGGTAGTTGAGGCCTGAGATTACTTTAAATCAAAACTGCAGAAGCTATCGGAAGCCTGTATCCCAAGAAAGGGGAAAAAATTCATAGGAAGGAGTTGTAGACCAAGCTGGATGAGCAAGCATCTTAGAGAGGTGATTATGAAGAAGCAGAAAGCATACAGGGAGTGGAAGATGGGAGGGATCAGCAAGGAAAGCTACCTAATTGAGGTCAGAAGATGTAGGGATAAAGTCAGAGAGGCTAAAAGTCGAGTAGAGTTGGACCTTGCAAAGGGAATTAAAACCAATAGTAAAAGGTTCTATAGCCATATAAATAAGAAGAAAACTAAGAAGGAAGAAGTGGGGCCGCTTAACACTGAGGATGGAGCGGAGGTTAAAGATAATCTAGGCATGGCCCAATATCTAAACAAATACTTTGCCTCAGTCTTTAATAAGGCTAAAGAGGATCTTGGGGATAATGGTAGCATGACAAATGGGAATGAGGATATAGAGGTAGATATTACCATATCTGAGGTAGAAGCAAAACTGAAACAGCTTAATGGGACTAAATCGGGGGGCCCAGATAATCTTCATCCAAGAATATTAAAGGAATTGGCACCTGAAATTGCAAGCCCATTAGCAAGAATTTTTAATGAATCTGTAAACTCAGGAATAGTACCGAATGATTGGAGAATTGCTAATATAGTTCCTATTTTTAAGAAAGGAAAAAAAAGTGATCCAGGTAACTACAGGCCAGTTAGTTTGACATCTGTAGTATGCAAGGTCCTGGAAAAAATTTTGAAGGAGAAATTAGTTAAGGACATTGAAGTCAATGGTAAATGGGACAAAATACAACATGGTTTTACAAAAGGTAGATCGTGCCAAACCAACCTAATCTCCTTTTTTGAAAAAGTAACAGATTTTTTAGATAAAGGAAATGCAGTGGATCTAATTTACCTAGATTTCAGTAAGGCATTTGATACCGTGCCACATGGGGAATTATTAGTTAAATTGGAGAAGATGGGGATCAATATGAACATCAGAAGGTGGATAAGGAATTGGTTAAAGGGGAGACTGCAACGGGTCCTACTGAAAGGCGAACTGTCAGGTTGGAGGGAGGTTACCAGTGGAGTTCCTCAGGGATCGGTTTTGGGACCAATCTTATTTAATCTTTTTGTTACTGACCTTGGCACAAAAAGTGGGAGTGTGCTAATAAAGTTTGCAGATGATACAAAGCTGGGAGGTATTGCCAATTCGGAGAAGGATCGGGATATTATACAGGAGGATCTGGATGACCTTGTAAACTGGAGTAATAGTAATAGGATGAAATTTAATAGTGAGAAGTGTAAGGTTATGCATTTAGGGATTAATAACAAGAATTTTAGTTATAAGTTGGGGACGCATCAATTAGAAGTAACGGAAGAGGAGAAGGACCTTGGAGTATTGGTTGATCATAGGATGACTATGAGCTGCCAATGTGATATGGCTGTGAAAAAAGCTAATGCGGTTTTGGGATGCATTAGGAGAGGCATTTCCAGTAGGGATAAGGAGGTTTTAGTACCGTTATACAAGGCACTGGTGTGACCTCACCTAGAATACTGTGTGCAGTTCTGGTCTCCCATGTTTAAAAAGGATGAATTGAAACTGGAGCAGGTACAGAGAAGGGCTACTAGGATGATCCGAGGAATGGAAAACTTGTCTTATGAAAGGAGACTTAAGGAGCTTGGCTTGTTTAGCCTAACTAAAAGAAGGTTGAGGGGAGATATGATTGCTCTCTATAAATATATCAGAGGGATAAATACAGGAGAGGGGGAGGAATTATTTCAGCTCAGCACCAATGTGGACACAAGAACAAATGGGTATAAACTGGCCACCAGGAAGTTTAGACTTGAAATCAGACGAAGGTTTTTAACCATCAGAGGAGTGAAGTTTTGGAATAGCCTTCCAAGGGAAGCAGTGGGGGCAAAAGATCTATCTGGTTTTAAGATTCTACTTGATAAGTTTATGGAGGAGATGGTATGATAGGATAATGGGATTTTGGTAAGTAATTGATCTTTAAATATTCAGGGTAAATAGGTCTAATCCCCTGAGATGGGATATTAGATGGATGGGATCTGAGTTACTATAGAAAACTCTTTCCTGGGTATCTGGCTGGTGAATCTTGCCCATGTGCTCAGGGTTTGGCTGATTGCCATGTTTGGGGTCGGGAGGGAGTTTTCCTCCAGGGCAGATTGGAGAGGCCCTGGAGGTTTTTCGCCTTCCTCTGTAGCATGGGGCATGGTTGACTGGAGGGAGGCTTCTCTGCTCCTTGAAGTTTTGAACCATGATTTGAGGACTTCAATAGCTCAGACATGGGTGAGGTTTTTCATAGGAGTGGTGGGTGACATTCTGTGGCCTGCGCTGTGCAGGAGGTCGGACTAGATGATCATAGTGGTCCATTCTGACCTTAGTATCTATGAATCTAAGGCATGGTTCTTGCCATGGAGACCTTGCATATTAAAAACACATAATAGGCAGAGGGCTAGAAAAAAGAAAAACAATAATCAAAGCAATGGTGATTGACACATGCTGATTTGTACCTTATCAAAGAGGGCATCAACCTGCATTAAACATATGCAGGCTTTATAAAAATGTACTTCAGTATTCTGCATTAATACTCTAAAACAAGGTGGGCCAAATTATCTGCTGATGTAACTTTACTGACTTCAGTAGAGTTACACCAGATGAGAATTTTGCCCTATTTTTACAAGAATTCTAATGCAGCATTTAGGGCATTTAGCCCATAAGATGCTAGAGCATGTTTTGTAAGGGAATCTATGAGTCCTGCTCACATTTGGTTCTATTTTGCAGAGCATATCTGAGTACATTATCAGAGCATCCAAGACAGTGATACTGTGCATTAATATAATGAACATAGTGATAACAGTCCTAGGAAAGACAACAATATGAGCTCAAGGACCAGAATAGCACAGATACTATCCTATAAATGATCTGGAATGGATATCAATATAACATTGAAAAACATTACATTAAAAGAACATTAAGGTTGCAAAATCAGACACTAAAAAGATAGGATTTGTTAGCATTAAGGTTGCTCCGACAACTTGAAATAAACCTTAGCACTACCCAGATGATGACAATTCCATTTTATGACCGCTTTCAAGGTTTCACAATTTATTCTCCTTCCATATTGGAATGAAAACAAAACCTTTCAAACATATGTGTGAAAATGGACCTGCTTCAAAGTATCTGTTTTTGGATTGAAACCTAAGCTTTTCGATTCAGGAAGGTTTTTTGGGCCGAGAGCTCAATTTCTCTAGTTAGGGAGAGAAAGACTTTCACACT
The DNA here is from genome assembly GCF_009764565.3 of Dermochelys coriacea. NCBI lineage: Eukaryota > Metazoa > Chordata > Testudines > Dermochelyidae > Dermochelys > Dermochelys coriacea. Next base: position 85,802,941 of record NC_050069.1, read on the forward strand.
GTATAGCCTGGAAATTAAGGCATTGTCCTGAAATGGGAGACACTCATGCCAAAGTCTCTGCTCTGACTGAATCACCAGAATTTTTCCGCTGGATCGCTCTGAATCAGGCAGAGCAGGGACTTTGACCTGGTCTCCTGTAGCCCAGACCAGTGTTCTAACCACCAGGTTAGAGAGCATGAAAGTTTGTCTCTGGTCACATCTGATCAGAGATCCCTGGATCCAAAAAACCTTCCTGGCAAAAACTTCATTGAAACTGAAACATATCCACAAAATGTTTTGGCTTAGAAGAAATTTCATGTAGTTGCAAATATTTTGACCAGCTCTATTCAGCCCCCTCATGTATATCGATTATGATACAGTCTTTAATTACATGATCACATTTCCTGCCCGCCGGACCCCTGCTTATTAAGGTTAGTTCTCCCTTTTCTTCACATTTTTAATTTCATGAGAGTTTCATGGCTGGAAAACATTTTATGAGCTTTCTAAAATTAACAACAAAATAGAATATGAGGAAAAGAAGCTGTTGTTTGTAAAATATATTTCACATAATTATTAGGGCTGTCAAGCGATTAAAAAAAATTAATCACAACTAATCGCGTGATTAATCGTGCTGTTCAACAATAATAGAAGACCATTTATTTAAATATTTTTGGATGTTTTCTACATTTTCCAATATATTTATTTCAATTACAACACAATACAAAGTGTACAGTGATCACTTTATATTTATTTTTATTACAAATATTTGCACTGTAAAAAAAACAAAAAGAAATAGTATTTTTCAATTCCCCCATTAGAAGTACTGTAGTGAAATTTCTTTATCATGAAAGTTGATCATACAAATTTAGAATAATGTGCAGAAAAATAACTGCATTGAAAAATAAAACAATGTAAAACTTTAGAGCCTACAAGTCCACTTGGTCCTACTTCAGCCAATCAAGTTTGGTTACAATTTGCAGGAGATAATGCTGCTCGCTTCTTGTTTGCAATGTCACCTGAAAGTGAGACTTTTGCATGGCACTGTTGTAGCCAGCATCGCAAGATATTTACATGCCAGATGCCCTAAAGATTCATATGTCCCTTCATACTTCAACACCATTCCAGAGGACATACGTCCATGCTGATGACGGGTTCTGCTCATTAACAATCCAAAGCAGAGCGGATCAATGCATGTTCATTTTCAGCATCTGAGTCAGATGCCACCAGCAGAAGGTTGATTTTTCTTTTTTGGTGTTTCAGGTTCTGTAGTTTTCGCATCTGAATGTTGCTCTTTTAAGATTTCTGAAAGCATGCTCCACACCTCATCCCTCTCAGATTTTGGACAGCACTTCAGATTCTTAAACCTTTGGTTGAGTTCTGTAGCTATTTTTAGAAATCTCACATTGGTACCCTCTTTGCATTTTTGTCAAATCTGCTGTGAAAGTGTTCTTAAAACAAACATGTGCTGGAACATCATCCAAGACTACTATAACATGAAATATATGGCAGAATGTGGGTAAAACAGAACAGGAGACATACAATTCTCCCCCAAGGAGTTCAGTCACAAATTTAATTAATGCATTCTTTTTTTAACAAGCATCATCAGCATGGAAGCATGTCCTCTGGAATGGTGGCTGACGCATGAAGGGGCATGCAAATCTTTAGCATATCTAGAACGTAAATACCTTGCAACATCTGCTACAAAAGTGACATGCGAATGCCTGTTCTCACTTTCATATGACATTGTAAAAAAAAAAAAAAGTAGGCAGCAGCATCATCTATAAATGTAAACAAACTTGTTTGTCTGAGTGATTGGCTAAACAAGAAGTAGGACTGAGTGGACTTGTAGGCTCTAAAGTTTTACATTGTTTTGTTTTTGAGTGCAGTTATGTAACAAAAGAAAAATCTACATTTGTAAGTTACACTCTCATGATAAAGATATTGCACTACTAGTATGAGGTGACTTGAAAAATACTATTTCTTTTGTCATTTTACAGTGAAAATATTTGTAATAAAAATATAAAGTGAGTACTGTATTCTGTGTTGTAATACAAATCAATATATTTGAAAATGTAGAAAAAATCTAAAATTATTTAATAAATTCCAATTGGGTATTCTATTGTTTAACAGTGTGATTAATCTCAATTAATTTTTTAATCATGATTAATTTTTTGAGTTAATCATGTGAGTTAACTGCGATTAATTGACAGACCTAATAATTATGTTTGGTACCTTTTTGAATACAAATAAAACATTGGTATTTTTCACACATATGGTGTGAAGCATGCAGTGTGACATGCAAGTAGTAGTATCATTGTGTTTATAGTCTCAGATTTGTCATAGTTAATAAAGTTCACCCTCTTTTCTTTCCTTTGGAAAGGTACAGTACCACAATAAATCTATTTTAATATTACAGAAAAGTAAGTATCCCCAGTGACAGTCTCATTCATCTGGAGGCCATTAGGTTTATGGTTTGCTGTAGGCACAGCTGTTATATATGAATGCATAAATGACTGGGTATGTGGAGCCAGTTCAGTCTTGTTTTACTGTGTATATATATACATATATAGACACGCGTACCTTTTCTCATGATGAAGAAACTGAATTTATGAATGCATCAATAGTGAGAGAGATGATAAACAAGATGGAGTTTTAGAAATCAAATAGAAACAAGGACCCAATCCTGCAACATAAAATCCATGCTTACATAGGGATCTGCTAGTATGGAGCTTGGTGGCAGATCATGGCCTAATGATAAAAATTATAATGAAAAAGAAAATTTCAGGAAAGGATTAATCAGTTAATTATCCCAAATAATAATGAAGTTGGAAAATCATTCTCTGGCTATGGGTAATGTAAAATGCTGTGTAGGTGTGTGTGTGTGTGTGTGTGTGTGTGTGTGTGTGTGTGTGTGTGTGTGTGTGTGTGTATACACACACACACACCTACACAGCATTTTACATTACCCATAGCCAGAGAATGATTTTCCAACTTCATTATCATGTATTTATATATATATATTTATCTAAACATATGAAAACTCTTAAAAGATATATAAATAGGAAAAACGCCCAGCCTCATTGCCAATAAATATTTGCTGAATTGGTATAGAAATGAATAACAGCTAGTCACAGAGGCTCATAACCTCTGGAATCTAGCTTTGGTAACAATATTGCCTCTTGATTACAATTACCAAACTTCAGTTGGCTAATGGATACTCCTAGGGCTACATTTTTTTTCACCAGCCCTTTCCCTGATGATCATTTATGAATCTTCTTGCTCCATTATTGTGTCTCTTCATTGAACTGTGCATTTAGTGCATAAAACCCTTAGGGACTTTATCTATCTTATAAAGGATCACAATCTCTTGTGGGTGCTTTATAAGTAATACAGTATTATTATTACTACTATATGGATTCCAATAACACGTGGAAACCCAACCAAGATTGGAACCTACTGTGCTAATTTCTGTACAAACACATAATAAGAGCAGTCCCTGCCCTAAAAAGCTTACAGTGTAAATAGACAAGGCAGATAACACATCTCATAGTGCAGATGGGGAACAGAGATACAGAAAGATGAAGATACTTGCCCAAGGTCACACATGATATATGTGGCAGAGTCAGGAATTTGAATCCTGATACCCTGAGTTTCACAGTCCCTGGGTAGGCTGCCCCTCCTGAGACCCTTTTCCAGTCCCCTGAGTGCACCCCTTTCAAGTGACAAGCCCACACTTCCACTTCTCTTTGGGGTGTGATCCCACAAGCCAACCACTCTCCAGTTGAGTCTCTGGGTTAAACCTCCCTAGTTACCAACCGTGTTACTTAGAAGGTCAATCGACTTGGAACCTGAAAGAGTTTCAGGGAACCTGTGGTCAGCAATAGTATGCAGTGACATAGAAACAACTTCTCCAAAACAAAGTCTGATTTATTCTGCCCCAAAAGATTCACAGTGCTTAGGGAAGCAGATTTAAAACAACAAAGGGTCCCACACACCTATTGTCCTACCCAAACTTGGCTTTCCCCTTGAGCCCATCGGTAGACATGACTTAGCATTGGTGCCCTGCCCCCCATTCTCACTGAGCACCAAGTCATAGCCTGGTTACTGAAGATCCATGATTCCCAGGCTGCCCCTGGATCAGCCTGCATCATGCTGTCATGTCAGCTTCCAGATGAGCTCACTCCTTATTCTGCCAGCAGCACCTGTTAACATATGATCTCTCTCTCTTCTCAGCTTGGCCAAACAGCCCTGTTGCTAGGGTTGAGGCTGAGGAGTCCCTCTTCAGAACTGTAATCCTGGCTATTGTTTGAGGGAGATAGTCCTTATCTAGGGCATAATTTTACCTTTCCTGCCTGGTTTCTTTTAACAACCTTTTTTGATATAATTGTGCATTCAGGCAGGCTAATATCACACAGATACACTGAGAGGTATATGATATTTATATAGAATAATCCAAATATTTCCCAGTTCTCCACACTGAGAAGTCCAGTGCTTTAAACACAAAACCAGTTTTCCTCTTTTCCTCTCCGAATGCATGTTTGTGATTACATTTCATTTTTTGTGGCAACAGCAGAAAGTTCCAACATGAAATTTAGGATGATACAAGGATCAAAATAAAGGAAGCAGGACAAGCAGCAGCAAGTGCTTTGAGCTATTTCTAAAAAGGATTGGAGTGAAGGAAACTTCAGCCCTGTTATCTCACTGTCCCTTACTGCCTGTTGAGCAATGACCAAAAGAATGTCTTCCAGTTGTTCCTTCAGACAGCCTCCTCTGATGCTTTGTTTGCAAGGAGAGTAAAGAGCTTGCAGCCCAACTCGAGGGATTCCTATAATTCCAGACAAAAGAGGATTTTTTCAGGTATTATATGACCAAATGGAGAGGCAGTTTCCAATTCTGGCTGACTGACAGCAATTAAGGATATATGTGTGAAAATGAAGGATGAATTGAGAAATCTAAAGTCATGTTTTCTTTTGTCTGGATTTCTTTGCTCCCACAATTATTCATATTCTGAGACAGTTTCATCAATTTTTGTTAATTTCCATTTCACTTTCTGAATCGAATTGGAAGGAAAAATAACATCTGTTACATTTTCCTTCTTTGATGAATTCTAATTCTTAATGGAATGGAATGAATTAACCAATTTTCCCAATATGTTATTATTTTTTATTCTTTTCCTGGGATCAATATGCATGCTAAGCCTTCAGTATTAGTTTCTGTCAAGTGGGAGTTGTGTCTGACACACAAATCTTTGGTGGTGGTGGTCATGAATGACAGTCAGTCAGTCATCAAACACTATTTGACTAGTGTGGTGCATCTTCAGGTAGCATTGTTAATATTAAAAGAAATTTAAATCCCAAAAGTGACTTCTGAAAACAAAACTAAATCTGCTTCTAACAAGAATTGGGCAAAAATTTTCAGAAAAATAGTTTATTCACTGAAAGAGGTATTTCGGTTGATTTGGAACTATTCATGAATTTGACAAATTTGACAGATAGTTTGGTCCATTTTTTCGTATCACTTAGACACCATTCACAACACAGCCAGATGAGGACGTGATAGAGGTGCTGCCCCTCTTATAAGCTTTATCTGAATGATAAGAGAAACTAACCTGAGATGGGGAAAGATCCAGTTTCCAGTTCCAGTTCCAATGAATACATAATTATTTATGCAAAATGGAATGACTTCAACTGGAGAGGCTGAGTAAGACCCACCCCAAAACAGTTTATTAGCTGATGGTTAAAGCAGTCACCTGGAAGGGGAGAGCGCTGGATTCAAATCCCTGCTTCAGAACAGGGATTTGAATTTGGGTTTGCCATATATAAGGGCGATGGTGGCACCACCACCTCTGGTCATGTAGCGAATGCCCAGAAAATGTGCAGAAACAAAATGTTTCAGGTCAGACAAAATATTTGATTTGACCCAAAATGAATTTGTTGTTTTTCAATTAACTGAATATTCAAAAAAAAAAGGATTTGATTTGACCCTGTCATAAATATAAAGAGAAGGGTAAATACCTTTAAAATCCCTCCTGGCCAGAGGAAAAACCCTTTCACCTGTAAAAGGTTAAGAAGCTAGGATAACCTCGCTGGCACCTGACCAAAATGACCAATGAGGAGACAAGATACTTTCAAAAGCTGGGGGGAGGGAGAAACAAAGCCTCTCTTGCTGTCTGTGTGATGTTTTTGCCAGGGACAGAACAGGAATGGAGTCTTAGAACTTAGTAAGTAATCTAGCTAGATATGTGTTAGATTCTGTTTTCTTTAAATGGCTGAGAAAATAAGCTGTGCTGAATGGAATGAATATTCCTGTTTTTGTGTCTTTTTGTAACTTAAGGTTTTGCCTAGAGGGATTCTCTATGTTTTGAATCTAATTACCCTGTAAGGTATTTACCATCCTGATTTTACAGAGGTGATTCTTTTTACTTTTTCTTCTATTAAAATTCTTCTTTTAAAAAACTGAATGCTCTTTCATTGTTCTTAAGATCCAAGAGTTTGGGTCTGTGTTCACCTATGCAAATTGGATGTGGATTTTTATCAAGCCTTCCCCAGGAAAGGTGGTGTAGGGTTTGGGAGGATTTTGGGGGGAAAGACATTTCCAAATGAACTCTTTCCCAGTAACCGGTGTTAGACATTTGGTGGTGGCAGCGAAAGTCCAAGGGTGAAATGTAAAATAGTTTGTACCTTGGGGAAGTTTTAACCTAAGCTGGTAAAAGTAAGCTTAGGAGGTTTTCATGCAGGTCCCCACATCTGTACCCTAGCGTTCAGAGTGGGGAAGGAACCTTGATAGACCCAAATCAAATTTCTTTTTCCATTTGTTTTAGAACTCCCAGCAAAGAGAAAAATCAGTTATTTTCCCACCTCTACTTATAACTACGTACGTAACATTGCCCATGTATACCACTGCCTCATTTTTAACTCAGCTGAAATGCTCATTTCTGCCTTTGATCTTTTCTCACCCTGACTATAACAACTTCCTTCTGTATGGATTCCCACAGGCCCAACTGTCCGAACTCCAGCACATACAGAATACTGCTGCTTGCTATCTCATATCCACCCAGAAGCATACGCCTATCCTCACACAGCTGTATTGGTACCCCATTCATTCCAAGATCCAGGAAAAATTTGCCCTCATTTTTTGTAAACATCTATGGACTTTCCCCAGCCTACTTCAAGAACTGTGTCTCCTTCTAGTACCTTCCCCTCTTTCTTCACTTTTTTTTTTTTGGTATATTATTTTATTTCTATTGCTGTGTATTCAAAAATAAAAAGGGGCCTATCCAGTGTTCCAGTGCCCCTGTTAGAAATTACAAGAGCATGAGAAAAAATAAACAGCTAGCAGAACACACAGCTTCCCTTTGTCCCACAAATAAGTCCCCATTAAACCCCACCTACCATTTGCTTCCTCTCTTCCCATTGCTTACAGTCTGGCCATTGTTGGTGTGATAGCCTTCTCTTTTGCCTTGCTTCTCCTGTGATCTGGAACAGCTTTTCTGGATCTCACCATCACATCAGCTCTCCAACTCTTTTCAAATCTTAAAAATAATGGGAACATTGCTGACAATGGCGCTAGGCTGGCTTGCACCAGCTGAAGGTTTAGCCTAAGACATCCTTCCTGTCTTGTCTGTATGTCTCAATGTCTTTCTCTATCTACTACAAGTGTCTGATTGAATTCTGTAAAGTTTTTTTGGATTCAACTTGTGTGAAAGATGCTATTCAAAAATATATTCTGTTCCATAGGATCTCCCTGGAGGAAGATACGTATAATCTAAAGACTTCAATAGTTAAATAATAAGGATGGAGTGGATATTGCAGGTGTCTCATACTTGTATCTAAATTTTGGACTAAAGTATCCAAAACAAATACCACTATAAAAGAGCTCTGCAATAATGCAGTGTAATACAAATTAGTGTAAATTCATTTATTGCAATGTAAATTTCAAGTAAAAATTTTATTTTAATTTCCCATCTTAATCCCTGTTGTTTCATTTTCCTCACTGGGTTGAGTTTTAAAACAATTATAAACCCAAATTTGTTTTGATCCTGGAGCCTATGTTAAGCAAACGTGTGAACATTTAAGTCACAAAGAGGAACACTGACTTGATTAGCAAGTTTTTCAGGTGTTCCCCTCCAGGCATCATCATCAACACCATTCATCATCACCACCGCAAAGCCTGGCATCTGAGTCATCAGAAGTAGCACCTTTCTCACAGTAGCAATGAAAGAAAAAATTGTGCAGCTCGTGGTCAGAAGCCAACGAGAGTGTTTCAACACTTGCTATGGCTAGCCACCATGAACATGGTTTGTGAATGGTTAGGGAGGTTAGACGCTTGTGCTTTCTGCTTTTCATAACAATATGACCAAGCAATGTTAAAATGTGCCATTATTCGAGTAATAATCAAGCCTAATTGGCCAATACATTATACTTCAAAGGTGAAATACACTCCTATGGGAAGGGTCAGCAGCAGCACACTTCAGTTCCACTTTACCCACAATTTCAGTCCCACTTAATCCCTATTTTAAGGATTTAGATTTTTTTTTTTTTTAGATTTTTAAGGGCAAGATTTAAGTGGTACACTCGCTTTGTGGTGGCCCAGTGCATGGTGATGAACTTCACTACAAAAGAATAAGATAGTCCAGCATGGTTCAATGTGAGCATGGAACAAAGCTATTTAACTACATGAAGGACAAGGTGACAGTGACAAACATGTGTTTCCTGTCTATGATAGAAGGGGTCACTTCCACTGCTCATGAAGTGGCCTGCAATGAATTTAGGCTCGTGTCTCTGGAACCTTTGGAGTAGCATAATTAAGTTATTACAAATTAGCTGCACTTTTGTTGAAGAGTTTTCAAACTGCTGTATATAATTCAAGTTATGTACAGCACATTAACAAGAACATGGCAAAAGCTAATGGATAACACGCATAGCACTACATAGAGTGTATTTGACACCTTGCAAGTTGTACACCACAGTGATTTATTCTCAAAAACCATGATAAAACTGGGAGAAGAGCTGTTAGTGGAAGGCAGAAGTAAATCCTCAGGGAACAGTTTAAGTTACAATATGTTCCTAATGTTTTGTATTCATTCCAATTCAGCCAAGGGTGGTATCTATAAAAAGAAAAACTATCTACAGTGCGGTTGTGACTTTTTAGGATTTTTACATCCTCTGGGCAGTACAACATTTCATTGCTGCTTGCTGAATCCATTCTAGCAAATCCAGGGCAGAAATATAATGATCAAATAAGGAATAGTACCCACCCCATACCCCATGGGTCTGACATCTTATCATATCTGAATCATTTGTTCAGCAGATCATTACTGATATTGTGTCATGATGATGATTTAGTAGGTAATAGTTCATCATTAGTACAGACATGTTTAGGGAACAAATGCAAAGACCAAATGTCTCAAATTGTTTTATTTATGTGATTTCCCACCCCCAAAATGAAAGCATTTCACAGTATTAAGAGTCTTGAGTTAATGTTACTGTTTTCAAATCCCACAGATTATAAGGGAGAAACAATATGATTGTACCAAAACACCACCAGTGAAATGTAGAGATATTTATCCTACACTAGCAATTCTCAAACTGCTGGTGCCTGGGTGGAAGCCATAGCCTTAGCCCCACCACCTGGGGCCAAAGCCGAAGCCCTGGACGGTGGGGCTCAGGTTACAGGCCCCCTGCCTGGGGCTGAAGCCCTTGAGCTTTGGGTTGCCTCCCACCCCTGCCCAGGGCAACAGGATGTGGGTGGGCTCAGGCTTCGGTCCCGCCTCCTGGGGTCGTGTAGTAATTTTTGTTGTCAGACGGGGGTTGTAGTGCAATGAAGTTTGAGAATCCCTGTTCTACACAATTTACAAAGCACCCATCAACACGGTTTTTAAGTGCCATTTTAAATATGATAAATTAATGGTATATTATACTTAAATTACCAGTCTGCAGAAGTGATTTTGGGTTATGAGAAGTGAAGTGATAAAGACAATGCCTTTTCTAATTCAGTCTTCATGGGTCTACTGTTTGGTTCACTGTCTGAAAAGCTGACCTGGAACAATCAGAATGTAAAACTCACTTTGTACGAAACAGCTAAGATGGTCTACTTGGAATGCAAATAAAACTTCATGCCTCTTCCGTTACAATAAGTTATCTTCTGTGGTTTCACATTTGTAGCTGCACATTATTACTGTGCAGTTACACAGAAACCAAAGTCCACTGAAAGTCCTTTGAACACTACTCAGAGACAGAAAACTTATGGTATCTGACAACACAGAGCATGCGCAAAGAATAACTCAGAATAGACATAGAGGATGGAGTCATATTCATGCCCCAAGTGACATTTGACAGCACAGGAAGGATTCAGATGCAGAAAGTCCATAAATCTTCACACACAAATATTTTGAAACATTCCACTTCCACTCTCAGAATTTCAACAGTTTAAACAACTAATTAACCTTGCTCCAGCTCCAAGCTTTTTTTGTGGTGTCTCTTGTTTTGTTGTGCACAGCTCCAGGGCCTTTGCCAAGCTTCAGAGAAGCTTGGCAATGTAACTTATGGGCTATCTTTACAAACTCCATGTGCCCTCTGAGAATACAGATAATACAATGTCACTCCTTTGCAGTCTAATTTTATGTTTTCTGGTCTTTATATGAAGTCTTTGATGGTTTTATAAATGTATTTAACTAGTCTGTACATCACAAAATAGTCACTTGAGTCATATGTTCTCCAATAGCCTTAGATTGATTAAAAACCAGTTGGATGAAGGACCTGTATCAATTGTTAATCTCTGAGTCAGCTCTTGCTTATTCTTTCTTCATTTATTCTTATTTAATTTATGAGGTTGGCTTCACTTGTTTGTTCTTCCAATTAAGGAGTTAACAAATCTCTGTGGTTATGCAGCTCTTTGTAGCACTCTTTGGTTGGCTTTAACTTGAACAATTTTACTTCACATTGTCTCTTCAACACATAAATTAAATGTATCACTCAGTCTTTGATAAAACATTTAATACATCTGATATCTTTGATCATTACTTGTTAAGTATGTTCATTTATCAAAGTTTCTTAGTATAATTTAAAACATGTTATCATGACACTTTGTATTTACGGTCTCCAAGCAAGAGAACTTCCTTTGAACATGGCCCTTGTCACCTCAAAGTGTTTGTTTGAATCTGATTTCAGCTTTCCATGGAGTTTACTAGAATTTATAATCAACTACTTTTTTCAGAAAAAAGAAAAGGAGTACTTGTGACACCTTAGAGACTAACAAATTTATTAGAGCATAAGCTTTCGTGAGCTACAGCTCACTTCATCGGATGCATTTGGTGGAAAAAACAGAGGAGAGATTTATATACACACACACAGAGAACATGAAACAATGGGTTTATCATACACACTGTAAGGAGAGTGATCACTTAAGATAAGCCATCACCCACAGCAGGGGGGGGAAAGGAGGAAAACCTTCCATGGTGACAAGCAGGTAGGCTAATTCCAGCAGTTAACAAGAATATCAGAGGAACAGTGGGGGGTGGGGTTGGGGGGAGAAATACCATGGGGAAATAGTTTTACTTTGTGTAATGACTCATCCATTCCCAGTCTCTATTCAAGCCTAAGTTAATTGTATCCAGTTTGCAAATTAATTCCAATTCAGCAGTCTCTCGTTGGAGTCTGTTTTTGAAGCTTTTTTGTTGAAGTATAGCCACTCTTAGGTCTGTGATCGAGTGACCAGAGAGATTGAAGTGTTCTCCAACTGGTTTTTGAATGTTATAATTCTTGACGTCTGATTTGTGTCCATTCATTCTTTTACGTAGAGACTGTCCAGTTTGGCCAATGTACATGGCAGAGGGGCATTGCTGGCACATGATGGCATATATCACATTGGTAGATGCGCAGGTGAACAAGCCTCTGATAGCGTGGCTGATGTGATTAGGCCCTATGATGGTATCCCCTGAATAGATATGTGGACAGAGTTGGCAACGGGCTTTGTTGCAAGGATAGGTTCCTTTCGTGAGCTACAGCTCCGATGAATCCGATGCATCCGATGAAGTGAGCTGTAGCTCACGAAAGCTTATGCTCTAATAAATTTGTTAGTCTCTAAGGTGCCACAAGTACTCCTTTTCTATTTCCCCATGGTATTTCTCCCCCCCACCCCACCCCCCACTGTTCCTCTGATATTCTTGTTAACTGCTGGAATTAGCCTACCTGCTTGTCACCATGGAAGGTTTTCCTCCTTCCCCCCCCCTGCTGTTGGTGATGGCTTATCTTAAGTGATCACTCTCCTTACAGTGTGTATGATAAACCCATTGTTTCATGTTCTCTGTGTGTGTGTATATAAATCTCTCCTCTGTTTTTTCCACCAAATGCATCCGATGAAGTGAGCTGTAGCTCACGAAAGCTTATGCTCTAATAAATTTGTTAGTCTCTAAGGTGCCACAAGTACTCCTTTTCTTTTTGCGAATACAGACTAACACGGCTGCTACTCTGAAACCTGTGATTACTTTTTTCAGATAACTTTGATTTCTTATCAAAAGATTATGTTATTTCTGGAATCTCACCCCTCTCTACTTGAGATAAAATATGATAAATATAATCCCTCTATCCCAGCATTAGCTGTCTCTTTAATGCCAGTTCATCCCTGTTAAGGCCAGCTTATTCCTGTTCCAAATTCTGTTCCTTTAAGTATGGGTATTCTGGGACTTTTAGCTGCATGTTACTGCAAGTTGTAAGCCCTAATGGGAAATGGGGGCAGGTCTGCACACAGCAATCTCTATGCTCTGTCTAGGAGAAACCAGGATCAAAGCAAGATCAGGTGTGTGACAGCAGCAGCAGTGGTGGCAGTCATGGTAACAGCTGTAGGTGATTTCTCCAGGCAAGAGGCCCAAGAATGAGACCTGGGTGACAAGATTTCTGGGAAGGAGCCAGGAAGGACTGTGCAAAAGTAGCCAAAGAAAAGACCAGGGAGAAGGCTTAAAGAGGCAGAGGCAATGCATGGAAGAGTTCTGGGAAAAGTGAAGTGGGATATTTTGGGTAAAGGGAAGACAGCCCCTTTATCGGTTAGGGTTCTAGGGCTATAATAGAGAGAAGGCATGGGCAGTGGGAGATTAGCCACTGGGCCTATGCTGCCTGTGACCAGGGGTCACAGCCAATTGGGGGGCCCCAGAGAAATGGGCACCCCTGCGCCCCGACCCCACTCCCCCTTGGAGTGCTGGGCGGATGGAGTGGGGCAAGCCCCATGCCCCAACCCTGCTCCCCAGCAGAAACACTGGGGGGAGGCTAGGGGAACTGGGGATGGGGAGCAGCCCCCAGTTGCTCTGGCCCAGGGCCCCACAAATCCATAATCCACCTCTGGGGATGGGCCCCCCTATGATACCACCTAGAGATATGGTGAGAAAACCCCTGTGATCCAAGGTGGAAGAACTTTGCAAGCCCTGCCTGAGAGACCAAGGAATGTTAAAATGGTTAGGGTCAAGAATATATCATTTTTTTTGGATTTTGTTTACTCCTGAAGGAGAAGACTTTTTTTGCTTTGACCATAGAAGTAAAATCACTCAGCTGCTCAGGAGCCAGGGAGAACTGAGGTAGAGGATGCATACTGATGCTGGACTAGGTAAATTGATGTTACACCATCATTCCATGTTTCATATGGGGGAGCTAGGCCACAACTGTCTTGTTGATGGATTAATCTATGAAATGTCCCAGAATTGATATTTATGAGGTTCCAGAGAAAGTTCCATCCAATCCTTCTTGGTGAGAAGGATGGTTTGGGCTCACATTGGACTTTGGCATGAGAAGAGAAGAAAAGAGCGGGCATGAGGAAGGGAAGTGATAGTAAAAGGGAACTGGAAAACATAAACCCCATAATTATATTAGAAATGTGCCTCTGGCATATACATAATAAATCTAATAACTCCACAAAAAGTTTCAAGTGAAATTCTACACCCCAGGAGTTGCTGTGTGTCAAGGTTCCTTCCCCACTCTGAACTCTAGGGTACAGATGTGGGGACCTGCATAAAAACCCCTAAGCTTATTTTTACCAGCTTAGGTTAAAACTTCCCCAAGGTACAATCTATTTTACCTTTTGCCCTTGGACTTTATTGCTGCCACCAAGTGTCTAACAAATATATAACCGGGAAAGAGCCCGCTTGGAAAGGTAGAGGAGGCCTGGGATTACTTTAAATCAAAACTGCAGAAGCTATCGGAAGCCTGTATCCCAAGAAAGGGGAAAAAATTCATAGGAAGGAGTTGTAGACCAAGCTGGATGAGCAAGCATCTTAGAGAGGTGATTAAGAAGAAGCAGAAAGCATACCGGGAGTGGAAGATGGGAGGGATCAGCAAGGAAAGCTACCTAATTGAGGTCAGAACATGTAGGGATCAAGTGAGACAGGCTAAAAGTCGAGTAGAGTTGGACCTTGCAAAGGGAATTAAAACCAATAGTAAAAGGTTCTATAGCCATATAAATAAGAAGAAAACTAAGAAGGAAGAAGTGGGGCCGCTTAACACTGAGGATGGAGTGGAGGTTAAAGATAATCTAGGCATGGCCCAATATCTAAACAAATATTTTGCCTCAGTCTTTAATAAGGCTAAAGAGGATCTTGGGGATAATGGTAGCATGACAAATGGGAATGAGGATATAGAGGTAGATATTACCATATCTGAGGTAGAAGCAAAACTGAAACAGCTTAATGGGACTAAATCGGGGGGCCCAGATAATCTTCATCCAAGAATATTAAAGGAATTGGCACCTGAAATTGCAAGCCCATTAGCAAGAATTTTTAATGAATCTGTAAACTCAGGAGTAGTACCGAATGATTGGAGAATTCCTAATATAGTTCCTATTTTTAAGAAAGGAAAAAAAAGTGATCCGGGTAACTACAGGCCAGTTAGTTTGACATCTGTAGTATGCAAGGTCCTGGAAAAACTTTTGAAGGAGAAATTAGTTAAGGACATTGAAGTCAATGGTAAAGGGGACAAAATACAACATGGTTTTACAAAAGGTAGATCGTGCCAAACCAACCTAATCTCCTTTTTTGAAAAAGTAACAGATTTTTTAGATAAAGGAAATGCAGTGGATCTAATTTACCTAGATTTCAGTAAGGCATTTGATACCGTGCCACATGGGGAATTATTAGTTAAATTGGAGAAGATGGGGATCAATATGAACATCAGAAGGTGGATAAGGAATTGGTTAAAGGGGAGACTGCAACGGGTCCTACTGAAAGGCGAACTGTCAGGTTGGAGGGAGGTTACCAGTGGAGTTCCTCAGGGATCGGTTTTGGGACCAATCTTATTTAATCTTTTTATTACTGACCTTGGCACAAAAAGTGGGAGTGTGCTAATAAAGTTTGCAGATGATACAAAGCTGGGAGATATTGCCAATTCGGAGAAGGATTGGGATATTATACATGAGGATCTGGATTACCTTGTAAACTGGAGTAATAGTAATAGGATGAAATTTAATAGTGAGAAGTGTAAGGTTATGCATTTAGGGATTAATAACAAGAATTTTAGCTATAAGTTGGGGACGCATCAATTAGAAGTAACGGAAGAGGAGAAGGACCTTGGAGTATTGGTTGATCATAGGATGACTATGAGCTGCCCATGTGATATGGCTGTGAAAAAAGCTAATGCGGTTTTGGGATGCATCAGGAGAGGCATTTCCAGTAGGGATAAGGAGGTTTTAGTACCGTTATACAAGGCACTGGTGAGACCTCACCTAGAATACTGTGTGCAGTTCTGGTCTCCCATGTTTAAAAAGGATGAATTGAAACTGGAGCAGGTACAGAGAAGGGCTACTAGGATGATCCGAGGAATGGAAAACTTGTCTTATGAAAGGAGACTTAAGGAGCTTGGCTTGTTTAGCCTAACTAAAAGAAGGTTGAGGGGAGATATGATTGCTCTCTATAAATATATCAGAGGGATAAATACAGGAGAGGGAGAGGAATTATTTAAGCTCAGCACCAATGTGGACACAAGAACAAATGGGTATAAACTGGCCACCAGGAAGTTTAGACTTGAAATCAGACGAAGGTTTTTAACCATCAGAGGAGTGAAGTTTTGGAATAGCCTTCCAAGGGAAGCAGTGGGGGCAAAAGATCTATCTGGTTTTAAGATTCTACTTGATAAGTTTATGGAGGAGATGGTATGATGGGATAATGGGATTTTGGTAAGTAATTGATCTTTAAATATTCAGGGTAAATAGGCCAAATCCCCTGAGATGGGATATTAGATGGATGGGATCTGAGTTACTATAGAAAATTCTTTCCTGGGTATCTGGCTGGTGAATCTTGCCCATATGCTCAGGGTTTAGCTGATTGCCATATTTGGGGTCAGGAAGGTATTTTCCTCCAGGGCAGATTGGAGAGGCCCTGGAGGTTTTTCGCCTTCCTCTGTAGCATGGTTGACTTGAGGGAGGCTTCTCTGCTCCTTGAAGTCTTTGAACCATGATTTAAGGACTTCAATAGCTCAGACATGGGTGAGGTTTTTCATAGGAGTGGGTGGGTGAGATTCTGTGGCCTGCGCTGTGCAGGAGGTCGGACTAGATGATCAGAATGGTCCCTTCTGACCTTAGTATCTATGAATCTATGAAACATCTTTCCCCCCAAAATCCTCCCAAACCCTACACCCCCTTTCCTGGGGCTTGTTAAAAATCCTCACCAATTTGCATAGGTGAACACAGACCCAAACTCTTGGATCTAAAGAACAATGAAAAAGCAATCAGGTTCTTAAAAGAAGAATTTTAATTGAAGAAAAAAAGTAAAAGAATCACCTCTGTAAAATCAGGATGGTAAGTACCTTACAGGGTAATTAGATTCAAAACATAGAGAATCCCTCTAGGCAAAACCTTAAGTTACAAAAAGACACAAAAACAGGAATATTCATTCCATTCAGCACAGCTTATTTTCTCAGCCATTTAAAGAAAACAGAATCTAACGCATATCTAGCGAGATTACTTACTAAGTTCTAAGACTCCATTCCTTTTCTGTCCCCGGCAAAAGCATCACCCAGACAGAGTTTCTCCCCCCACCTCCAGCTTTGAAAGTATCTTGTCTCCTCATTGGTCATTTTGGTCAGGTGCCAGCAAGGTTATCCTAGCTTCTTAACCCTTTACAGGTGAAAGGGTTTTTCCTCTGGCCAGGAGGGATTTTAAAGGTGTTTACCCTTCCCTTTATATTTATGACACCGTGCTTTATCTCTCTTCAACCCCCCCATATTTCACAACCTTAATTATGCACAAGTTTTGGATAGGTAGCTTAATGTCATAAAATTAGACTAGCATTTGGCTTTCTGTACCTCTGAGCTCCTCTGCACTGAACCTCTGCACAGAACTCAGCCCCCAACACAGCTCCGAACAGTCTTATGGATTGACAGAGCACAGCATTCTCCAGCATGCCTACTATCACATCAGCCACACCAACTGGACTAGAGGAGCCAGGATGAGGTGACCTCTGATGATTCCTAAGCCGTCCTGTTGGGGCGGCTCTCCCTCCCCTTTCTGTTGCTCTAGCATAGCACATCGGAGCTGGAGCTGGGCCAAGGATAGGGCACATTATATCTAATTATTATGTAAGTTCCTAGCCTGCATCTTTCTTCAATTTGTGAAAATCACTAGAGATCCTGTGATGCCACACAGCAGCTGAAAGCTATTTGAAGCCTCTCAAAGCTATGGTGCTGCTGAAATCCACTAGAGGTACTCAAAGCCATTTCGTTTTCAGATAGCATTTTTTCCTGTTTGCTCTCCATTTTTCTGATGTCAGAAAAGTACAGTACATAATAAAGACTGCAAACATCCATTGGTAATCAGCCACTCACTGCAGTCTCTTATGTGCTAGAATAATACATTCTTTAGATGAAGCAAAAAGAGTGTAGGTGTGATCTGTGAGGACATCTGAGTATTCATCCTTTCCTTGGTCTTTCACAAATAAGGTTTAAAAATTACTCAGTTTATTCTGTGCTGGTGGCTCGCTGAGTTCATGCTCTCTTTCTAATAGCTTTTCCCTTCCCTCAGCTATTGTACCATGTTTCCAGGACGGGGGACAAAAGGGTATTACCAGCCTAATAGAGATAATAATGTTCAGAATAGAGACTTTTTGGTAGGGCTTTCTTTCTCTGTACTGCAAGATAAAATGTACAATGGTTCTCATCCACAGACTGAAAAACAATCCAAAATTAACTGGTAAAGCTAAAGTTTTGATGTTTCTTATAATATTCCAAGCATTTCTGAAGGATTTTTAAATGTACTAATTATGAAATATACATGCATTTTTAACATGGGGAACTCATCCTGAACTTTAGAATCTGAGAAGGTTGCTATTTTTAATTCTACAGGGCCATATACTGTCTCAATTCATACCCAAAGCTCTCCTTAACTTCTAGATGGATGCCAATAGGAATTATGCTTGTAATCTGAGAGCCATACATGTCCCTTGTTTATGCTCCCCTTCACATGCTTTCATAACAACTCTTTGTGTCAATAAAAGTTACCTCCATGTATCCAGGAGAGAACGGACTTCAGACTCTGCCAAAAGCATTTTTCAAATCATTGCTGCTAAGAGGTGAAGATTCATTTGTGTTCTGCCCAGAAGTTCCAATGGGAAATGAATACACAATTTTGTTCTGCAAGGAAAGACATTTTTAAGCCTTTGAGACTTTCCCAAACAGCCTATCTCAAAAAAGTTAAGTTAAGTTGAAAGTATTTTGAAGACACTTATAAAGTTGAATATATTGGTAGATCCAGAGCTGAGCTTATTTGCTCTTTTGTTGCTAGACAATTATATAGATTCTGCTTGTCCTCCTTTGACTGATTCTGATTCTTATTTTATTTAAATTGACTGATGTAAGACATCCCATTGAAACATTGAATTGGGTATTATTTCTGCATTAAAATTTCTATATTTTTCCTGACACTATCCCATGCAAGTTTTAATGTATTGTGACAAAGTTCCTCCTCTGCCTTGGTGGGTCCTGTGCTTATTGGAGGATTTGCTCACCTCAGAGATTCATGGCAGTCCTCAGTTTGGACACTTTTGCTAGTGGCTCAAACCTGCCGTTCACTCCGCTAACCTCATCACTGGCCAGCATGGGGAAAAAGGAGGAGAACAATCCCCACAGTCTCTGCTGGTCCACCTAGTGGGTCAGGGAACAGGCCAAGGACCTTCCCCTCTGGTGGGACCCATAGTCCAGGCAGGGCTGGCTCTAGGCACCAGCTAAGCAAGCTGGTGCCTGGAGCGGTGCTGCTGAAGAGGCAGCATTCCAGCTGTTCTTGGGGTGGCATTCCGGTAGCAGCCCCAGTGGCAATTCGGTGGCAGCACCTCTCCGTTGTTTTTCTCGGCAGCGACTCTTCCGACTCGGGTCTCGCCATCAGCAGCAATTCAGCGGCAGCTCCTTCTGATGTTCCTGTTCTCTCCGGCAGCGGCGTATTCGGCAGGTTTTTTTTTTCTGCTTGGGGCGGCAAAAAATGTACAGGCGGCCCTGAGTCCAGGTCAACTCCTCCTGTATCCAGTTGGGAGTTGGAGGAATGAGAGGAACCCGGGCCCACCCTCTACTCCGGGTTACAGCCCAGGGCCCTGTGGATCACAGCTGTCTACAGTGTTTCGTGTAACAGCTACAACTCCCTGGGCTACTTCCCCATGGCCTCCTCCCAACACCTTCTCTATCCTCACCACAGGACCTTCTTCCTGATGCCAAATAGTGTTTGTACTCCTCAGTCCGCCAGCAGCATGCCCTCTCACTCTCAGCTCCTTGCATGCCTCTTACTAACTGAAGTGAGGTCCTTTTTAAACCAGGTGCCCTGATTAGCCTGCCTGTCTTAATTGATTCTAGCATCTTCTTAACTGGCTCCAGGTGTCCTAATTAGCCTGCCTACCTTAATTGGTTCCAGGAAGTTCCTGATTGTTCTGGAACCTCCCCTGTCACCTTACCCAAGGGAAAGGAACCTGCTTAATCTGGGGCTAATATATCTGCCTTCTATCACTCTCCTGTAGCCATCTGGCCTGACCCTGTCACAGTATCAAATCACTGAGTCACTGATGTTTGTTATCATGACCTATATGTCATGAATTATTTCACTTCATCTGGGAAAAACTCTTTAAAGCAGGATATACCATTTGACTTTATTCTATTAAATTGGGTAGTATTTACCTGAAGTTATTACCATATAATATTTCTGAGTTTTTTTCTGTTCCTTTACTTGACAGTTTTTTAAATTATTTTTGAAGGGGTTGTGCACTATAAGGCATGATTTTTTGCCAGCCATAACTAATTTAGAATCCTGTTTTTATTTAAAATTTTTATACCTCAAGGATTGATTGGGCTCCATGCCAAGAAAAAGAACTCTGCTAGTGTGAGTACTAGACAGAATACTCTAATCTAGTTCACCTATGGGTATATTTTTAAGGGTCCATGAAGTCCATTATACATCCCCCATCTCCAACAAATTGCAGCCTGTACTGATTTTTTTTATAAGAGTGCATGCACTGAAAGCATTTTTTATCATGCAAAAACTTTTGGTGATGTGAATGTCTTGAACACGGTTTGCCTGTATGGCATTTCATATCCTTTTTATTTAATCAGAATTTGGAAGATTTGTCTTCATATCTTGTCATATGATGCATTTTTTTCTGATTTCTTGGTGCATGCTTCTGCAAATCTAAGAGACAATCTAAGTGTCCAATTATGCTGTTAGAACTCTCTGCAAGTTTCTAAAGCGCAGCTTTTTCAATAAGCCACAGGTAGAAAAATTGGTTGCACAGTTATTCAGCATTGTGTGAAAACAGTTATACTTGGAAGAAGGAAAGCTTTGCCTTTCTAAAGAAATCCCTTGGTGAAAAGATCCACATTCCAGTTTTATAGGATTAATTTAGAACTCAACCATCTGCCCTAAGTGAACTTGTGGTTCAGTGTAATTCAGTGGCTGGGCCGACCTACTCTCCTTCTTCTTTGCCATGAAAAAGGAAGGCAGTTGACATCATCTGGAGGGCAGGAGGGGAAAATCAGGCTGATTCTGTTCTGGAGTTTTGACACTGATTTTGAATAAGGACAGGATGAGGCTCAGTGAGAATATAAGTGCTGATGTGGCACAGCACTTGCTTCACTTAAAGTCTATGCTTGAAATCAATGGGAAGTCATGTGCTTCATGGCTTTGCTGAATCAGGGCCTTAATGGGTGATGGAAGATATTTTTCTCTTTAAGTTTTTCCTATGGTTAGATTTGATCCTTGGCTAGTGTAAATAGACATCACTCTCTTGAATGTAGTGGAGCTATCTTAAATTATAAACTAGGTGAGGATCTGGCCCTCTGAACTTCATTTAGATGTAAAGATATCTACATTAGACAGTCAGTAACTGTAGACTATCTGACAGACGGTAACATGTTAAGCTCCATTTGCCATTATGGCATTAGTTTGTAATAAATACAGTAAATTAGCTGATAGATTTATGATCAGGAGCAAATAATTAGATAATCAGCTATCATCATTAACCATTTATTTATTATTGCTAGTTAATTAGGGGGTCTGAATCTGCATCTAATCTATGAATGAAACTCCCATTCTCTTAAAAGGGAATTCTTCTGTGAAGAGTGGCTACAAAATCGGTCCCTCTTATTACAGTAAATGCATTTTAATGTAAAGTGTCCTAGGCTGTCACAATTGCATGTTGCTGGCCAGAATTTCAGGTATGATCTAAATGCACAGAGCACAAGGCAGGGGATAGTGTACAAAGGTGGCTTGCTGTCTGCTTTTGCAGTCTGTGACCCTGCTGTACCCCTGTACATGGGGGCCACTCTGATCTATGTTGGACTACAACCACCACAAGTGCTGAACACACAGCTGAGGATCAGCACAGTGCAGGAATGTCCTACTTGCATCCCCCTTGCTGTACCCACATCCAATTGTCCCATTATGTTGGTATCAGAGTGGGTGCAGGACGTATCAGCCCCCACATTGGCTCTATACTTCTTCAGCACATCCTTGTACAGGGGTCATCCTCCCTGGCCCATTTGAACTAGGGTTTCCCAAATGATTCTAGGGGTGTGAGGCTCTAAATCAAGGTTCTGTCCTTTACTCCGATGCCATATATCTTTTGGCTGTCAGTGCTTTTATTCTCATTGTCACAATGAACTTGCTTAAACCTTCATTATGAACACAGACATCTTTCTGGCAATAATGAAGAAGATTACTAGTTCCTTGTAATTAATAATACTGGGATCAGATTTTCCAAAGAGTAGGCAAACTTCAAAACTTTAAAAGTGATTATTCTTAGCTGCAGTGGTTGAACTTAAAAAGTTTCTTCCATTTAGAAAGATTTTTTCCAAGTGGAGAAATATTTCCTCTGGCCTAGTGAATAGTACACCAGACAAGGAGTTCTAGTTGCCACTGGCTTTTAGGTGACCTTGGGCAAGTCTCATCACCTCTCTGCCTCAGTCTCCATATATGTAAAATGGGAATGATGCTATTTACCTCCTTTGCTTGATGAAAAGTACTAGATAAGAATTGGGTGTTATTATTACTCAAAATGGAGAATCTCACTCAAATGGGAAATATCTCTGAAAATGCAGGGAACTTTTAAGACTCTTGTAGTTGCCTTCTTCCTTTTTGAATGTCTCAAATGGAGTGGGGTCGGGGCACGGGGTGCCCATTTCTCTGGGGCCCCCCAATCTGGCCCTTATGATTACAGATAAGAACTTGAAAACATTAACCCAAAAGGCTCAAAAATAGAAGGCAAATAAAAATAAAAGTCTGCAAATTATTATATTTTAAAATCTTGTGATTTTTGAATGCTTGGTGTTGGCAATTCTGAGATCAGGAACAGAGGCTAAGCAAAGGGGCACTTTGGGACAGTGATACCCTAATAGTGGGTAGCATTTTACTCCTTATGAAGTCTCATTTACTTCAAAAGGACTACTTGTGGAGTAGAGCATTGATATCTGTCCTATTAAGGGAAGGAAATTAAAAAGAGAACTGGAGGGAACCACAATGGATAGGTAATGAAATAAGCAAGATTTGTACTAACCATCACCCATAGTTCATTACTTTTACATTGTATTCCGTTTCCCCAATCCTTCAAAAATTTGGGAGGAGATTTAGGGGAAATGTTGTAAATTGATAGGGACTGTCTCTTCCTGTATGTTTGTACAGTACCTCACATGTCATGGGAACTACTGTAAGACGAGTAAATTCACATAATAGTACAAAAGGAGCTATTCTCTCGAAAGAGACAAGCAACTCATGCAGAAGATTATTGTATTACTATCATTTAGGCCTGATTCAGCAAAGCACTGAGCATGTGCTTAAGTCCATCTCTGTTCAACTCAGCACATGACTTACCTCTTATTCAAATGGGACCAAAGCACGTGCTTAAAGCTAAACATGTGCATAACTGCTTTGTTGAATTGAAGCCTCAGCTGTGATACTGACATCTAACACTTCAACAGGCTAAACGTTCAATACATCATCACTTAAAAGAGAGCTAATAAACATTTATCTCAGAGAGAGGGAGAATGTGCAGGCCACTAAAAAGCCTGGGTAAGCACTGCCAGTCCTCTCATCTTAACAGAGGAATTTGTAGTTCATGATTCTGTGAATGTGTATGGACTGGACTGAAAATTAATTGCTACTGCTGGAGACCAAAAGAATGGCATTTTCAAAGGGAAGCTGTGACAGTCTCCTTCCTTTACTGAGATCATAAATCTTAGCTATCCCATATTTTTCCAAGCCACTTGCATATTTGTTAGGAAATAAACAGTATACAGGGTAGATGGCTCAGTTGTCCTGAAATGAACTATTGCTTCACAGTCCAATTGTTGTTTCTGAGTGCTGCTGGGTAAGTAATGCTCATTCTTAAAATAGGCACTTCCTGCCAAACCCCAAAATGGAATTATTAGTTATACAGAATAAAACCAGCGCTGTGGGGAGCTAATGACCATTCTGCATTTCCAAGCCCTTCTTCAGAAAGAGTCTCAAGTTAACAAGATCAATCCTTTCTATCCCACAGCTCCTGTCATTGATGGTAAATGTTAATAAAACAGTCTAGAAATTGCTAGTGATTTTAATGTCAGTACACTTTCAAAGATTAATTCTTAGTTCTGTTTTTTCTAGGAAAAGAAGCCCAAGAAAATTCACTGTGGGTTCTTTCTTGCCTTACTCATCTCTGATCACCTACATATACGTGAAAGAGATCCTTAACTAAAGAACTTGAGCTGCTCCTAGTGGCTCTTTTAAAGCTTTGCTCATCCATTCATTCTGCACTACCCTTTTTGGGTATCAGCCTGTTTCTTCTCCACCATAACAGATACATTATTATGCAGCTTTGTGCAAACATGGTATTTATTATATAGTCAGAAGACTAAGCAATGATATCCAAAGCTGTAGTGAGTATAAGAAATCAGTGGTAGGGGGAAAACAGAATAATGGATTGTATATCCTTTCCCATTTAAAAGATCTTAGCAGCTGATGTCCTTCCAAAATACCTAGGTGTCATAGCTGTGCATGCAAAAACTGAGACAACCCAAAATTATAGGTCACTTTTGATAATATGGCTGTGTATATTTGAGCAAAACTGAAAAACTATTTTCAGTGAGTAACCTAAATGTAAGTTTTGAAAGAGAAAAAACATTTGAAAAGTACAAGCTTTATACAGTACATAGAACCAAAGATATTTTAGCTAGTGAATTGCAAATATGTATCAGGAGATTTAAAGAAAATAGCTGACTGAGTTTGTGTCCTCAGTTTCCAATATTCACTTGGTTAAACCCCGGTTTACAGTCCTTTATTGTGATTTACACTTTATTGCAAGGACACTGTCATGCAAGCCACTATTTAACAGAAGAAAAACAGAAAGTTTTGCTTTTCAATAAAATGAGTGACAACTTCAATTAGGTTCCTCATGCATTTCTTCTGGTATTATGTTATTGTGGTTAAAAAGATTGAGTGGTTTATTGGATTCAGGTTCCATGTAGCTATCAATGTGTCATTCTAGATTTTAAAAGGTCCAAAACCAGAGAAAAGCCTAATGAAATAAATGTTGTGAAGCTGCCCACGTTATTCCTTAGCAAAGTGTTGAGCTCTTCAATCTGTTATACATTCAATATAACTTCATTTGAACCAGAAAATTCTCATCCCATTTATAATCCCTTTATCAAATCTAAAAGTTGATCAAAGTAAACAGTTTAAACAGTTAAATGCCATTGTTAATGTAACGATGTCTTCACAACATGTAACTTATTCAATTTCTTCATGTGTTGAGTCACTGAAGGGAATATTCCCAAAAGCAGTCTGATCTACTTTGACCAGTAATTAATGCCAGTCTCTATTGGGCTTAAGTGGGTTTACTGAAGGTAACGGGTTCTTTTCTGACAGGTAATCCTTTGATTTATTGTGAAGGAAATCCTATGAATCAAAACTCATTAGCAAGATGCTTAATGTGTTTTCTTAAAAAGCCTACTTCCTAGTAGACTAATTTCAATCCTCTGGGTCTGATGATAATACTGTCATTCTGTAAAGGGAGATCTGGGGGCATAAAATAAGCTTAAACTCCTTCTTGGAAACACTAGATAACCAGCTGGCTTTCTTGGCAAACAAACATTAAAGTACATTCAAATATACATAAAAAAAAGGAGTACTTGTGGCACCTTAGAGACTAACAAATTTATTTGAGCATAAGCTTTCGTGAGCTACAGCTCACTCTTATGCTCAAATAAATTTATTAGTCTCTAAGGTGCCACAAGTACTCTTTTTCTTTTTGCGAATACAGACTAACAGGGCTGCTACTCTGAAACCTGTCAAATATACATGTAAGCAGAGTCAGGATGAGCTCTACCCTGACATCCGGTGGCGAGTTGTAGTGGGTTGTGAAAAAGAACTTCAGGAGCTGATCTCATTTGTCATAGTGCACCTGGAATTCCCAGAGGAGGTTGCTGGGGTAAGAGAAGAGGTAGACACAGCTGCCTTAATATGCCCTGACTCTAAAGGGACCTCTAATGTGTCTGCACTGATAGGGACCAACTCCAGCCTCTTCAAAGTACTCGCAGACTACTGCAAACTACAGGCTGGGGACCAGTACCTGAATACCCTGATGATCCACATGCTTTGTGCTGAAGCCTATAGGAAAATTGAGAGTGCTAAAAAGGAACCATCTGAGCTACCGATTGAAGTACGCGGGCACAACCCCCTTAGTAGTGCCTGCAAGGATGGAGCAAGAAGTGCTTGTCATGAGTACCTGGCTGAAAGGCAGTAAAGGGGCGTTGGCAATGATAGAGCAGCTGGTGGGAGGAGAGCTCCCTGAAGGAGTCATAACCCTACCTGCTGAAGCCCAGAAAAAGGTGACTATACTGATTGCTAATGAAACAAGTCGTGATGTTGTTGTGAAGCAAGGACAAAAGATAGCAGACCTCTTTGAGCCTGCATCGATTGTAAAACCCTGGTGTGAAACTCAAGTTCCGACAATAGAGCCAACAAAGTTTGACTTTGGAGATTTACCATTGTCTGAGGAGTGGAAAGATCACCTGAGGAAGAAATTTTGTGAAAGATCCAAAGTGTTCTCACTGCGTGAGTGGGATGTGCAAAAGGAGTAGAGCACAACATCAGACTACATGACTCTCAACCTTTTAGGGATTGATTAAGGAGGATTGCTCTCTCTGAGATGGAAGATGTGTGACATCATCTTTAAGAGCTGGCTGCAAATGGCATCATTACCAAGTCCCACAGCCCATACGCCTCACCCATTGTAGTGGTCCATAAAAAAAACGTGAAAATCTGGATGTGTATTGACTATCACACCCTAAACAGCTGTACTGTGGTTGACCAGTAAACTATGCCTCAAGTCCAAGATGCCTTAGACTGCTTGCTGGGAAGCCAGTGGTTCTCTGTGTTGGATCTCCAGAGTGGATACTATCAGATCCCTCTGGGAGAAGAAGATAAGGAGAAGACAGCCTTCATCTGCCCATTAGAGTTTTATCAGTTTGAATGCATGCCCCAGGAGATTTCTGGAGCACCTGCCACATTTCAAATTCTTATGGAGAAAGTTGGGGGAGACATGAATTTACTGCAAGTGTTAGTTTATTTGGATGACCTGATTGTGTTTGGAAGAACCTTGGAGGGGCATGAAGAACGACTTCTTAAAGTGCTTGATAGGTTGGAGGGCTATGGTTTGAAGCTTTCAATAGACAAATGCCAGTTCTGCTGAACCTCAGTGAAGTTTATGGGTCACATTGTGTCCCAAGAGGGTGTGAGTACTGATAAAATAGAAGCACTCACTCCCTGGCCATGTCCAAATAACTACAGAGAACTCGAGACCTTTCTTGGATTTAGTGGCTACTACCACAGATTTGTGAAGAACTATGCTATGACTGTAAAGCCTCTAAATGATCTTACCAGGGAATACCAGTCCGGAAAAAACAAATCCAAGAACAAGGGGAGGTCCCCAAAGCCTCCTGTGCAGAGACACAATGGCCCCTTCGAACCGTTTGGGCCACGGTGGGATCAGAGATGTGAAAGGGCATTTCAAGAAATCATTACTTGCCTAACTCATGCTCCAGTCCTAGTCTTTGCTGACCCCAGCAAACCATTTATCCTGCATACTGATGCCAGTTTGGAGGTTCTGGGAGCAGTCCTGTACCAGGAAGTGGAAGGCAAATGTAAACCTGTAACCAGAGGACTGTCTGATAGTGAAACTCGCTATCCCACCCACAAGCTGGAGTTCCTGGTCTTGAAATGGGCCATCACTGAGAAAATTCGAGACTACCTGTATGGTGCTAAATTCCAGGTGTGGACTGACAACAATCCACTGACTTATGTGTTAACAAGTGCTAAGCTGGATGCTACAGGGCAAAGATGGGTGGCCGCTTTGGCTAGCTATGACTTCAGCATTCAATACCAATCAGGGAGAAGCAATGTAGATGTGGAGGCATTGTCCAGGCTTCCACAGGCACCGGAAGTATCTGTGATACCCATGGATGGAGTGAGAGCTATTTGCAGTGTGAGTCATCGAGAGCCAAAGGCCCATGAAAGCCTTCATGAATGTGTTGCAGAAGCTCTGGGCCTGTCCCCTGAAAGTGTGCCTTCTGCCTCAGTGATCTATATGGCATTGGACCAATCTCCATTGCCCATGCTCAATGCAGCTGACTGGCAAGAAGCCCAGCTGCAAGATATTGACATTTGTGATACACTACTTGCCAAAAGGGAGGGGCGAAGCCCAGCTGCGGTTGTCCCACGTAGCTGAGGGTAAACTACTATTGAGAGAATTAACCAAACTAAAACTGATTCAGGGAGTGCTATACCAAGTGACCATGGACCCTTTATAAAAGCAGCGAGCACAGCTAGTGCTGCCAAAAGAGTACAGAGCCTAGGCCAGGAGGGCCCTGCACGATGATTTTGGATATCTAGGGATGGAGAGGACCCCGGAACTTATTTGTAGTAGGTTCTATTGGTCCTGGATGGCTGAAGATGTTCGCAGGAAATGTGAGACATGAGCTTGATGTGTTCAAAGGAAAACTCTGCCCACGAGGGCTGCATATCTCAAGAACATCACCAGCAACAAACCTTTGGAGCTGGTATGCATTGATTTATTGTCTCTAGAAGTAGACAAGAGGAATGTTGGGAACATTCTAGTAATGACAGACCATTTTATGCAGTATGCGCAGGCATATCTCATACGTGATCAGAGGACCACTCGCTCGAGTATTGTGGGAGAAATATCTCTGTCTATAGATTCCCGGCCCAGATACACTCTGATCAGGGGCGGGATTTTGAGAGTCACCTTCTGAAGGAGGTGCTGAGGATAGCAGGAATTAAAAAGTCTAGGACAACGCCTTATCACCTGCAAGGTGATCCTCGACCAGAGAGTTCAACCAAACCCTGTTAGATATGTTGGGGACTTTGTAACCTGAGCAGAAGGCAACCTGGAGCCAACATGTCACATTTCTGGTGCATGCTTACAATGCCACAAAGAACGATGCTACAGGAGTCACCCCATATCTCTTGATGTTTGGGTGAGAACCAAGATTACCCATAGACTTGTGCTTTGGTGTATCAGAGGATGGAGATACCTATGAATTCATAAGCAATATGTATCCTGACTAAGAGAAAACCTGCGGGATGCTTATCACTTAGCTATCTTTGTGGCTCGGAAGAACGCAGACCGCAACAAACATTGATATGATGCTAGAGTGCGTTTGCAGGAGCTCCAGCCGGGGGCCAAATCCTGCTGTGAAATTTGGGTATTGCTCGCAAACACAAGATAGCTGACAGATGAAAGGCAATAGCTTACCTGGTGATGGAAAAGCTGGGAGACCTGCCTATCCACAAGATCAAACCTGAAGAGAGTCCAGGACAAATCAAGACGGTGCATAGAAACCTTTTGCTCCCTGTGCGGGAATTGGTAGGCACCCTTTATGAGATGGGCCACAACAGGGCAGCTGGGCAGAACAGAAGTGCTAGACCAAAGCCGCCATCCAACACGGACAATGGGCCCCCTGCAGCTAACCTACCCCTATTCCACACATCTGAGAGTGAGTCTGAGGAGGAAGACACAACCATGGTGCATCCTGAAATGGAGACAAGATTTCAGTCTCGATCAGCTAAACCAAAAGAGAGCTCCCCCTCCTCCGCCCTAAACCCCATGGCAGAGGTATTTAGTCCCGTTACTGGCACCCCTGTGCCGCCGATGGGACCCCCCTGTGATGACGCACAGGTTATTGGACAGTGGAGACATCCAGGGGGAGGGGGCCCTAGGCACGTTGGACCTTCCACAGTCGGAACCGGAAATGCAGGGGCCTATGCCAGTAGCCAAGGGATCCTCAAAGGAAACCTCTCCATCTGTTGCTCAAGAAGATGTCCCCCCTACCTCTGCAACAGAGATTCTCAATAGACGAGACACGGTAATAAGACCAGTAAAACGGTTAACTTATGATGCACCTGGGGTGACTAGTGAGGAGCCAATACACTTAGCACACAGGCTTAGGAAAGCTGAAGTGGTCTTTCTGAGGCCCTTTGGAGGGAACCAGTGAATTGGTACAATAGGGAGTGTGATTTGTCGGGACGACAAATTCTCAGCTGGGGGGAGGATGTAAGCAGAGTCAGGATGAGCTCTACCCTGACATCTGGTGGCAAGTTGTGGCGGGTTGTGGAAAAGAACTTCAGGGACTGATCTCATTTGCATAGGCACACCTGCCCTACCTAGACAGTCACTTTGGGTGCTGTAGGAGCCCCAGTTTCTCTGTTATTGGGGCAGGAAGAATAAACTGTTTTTATCCTGATTATGTAAATCACAGACAGTGGAACTGTACTTGGCCTTTTGTTATGATGGAGGGACTCACCATCAACTAAGCAGCAATTGCTAGACAAGAGTCATGGGTTCCAAAACCCAGTGAATTGAGAGAGGCTGGGGATAGGTATTAGTACCTTGTGGTGCAGTGTGCCCTGCCCTGCTGTAAGGGCCTGAAACACCAATTGCACCTTCTCCACTGTGGAATATTAGAGCTAATTTTGATTCTATTAGGAGTCTAATTATTGGTTGCTGAGTTGAATTCACTTTGAGCCAGTGGTGCACCAGCACTGAGGCTTCCCAAGCTGAAATCACTAAAGAACTAAAATTACTAAGAGCTGAAGTCACTGAGCACTGTGTTAAGTAGTGGGGGAAGGAGGGCTGAAGATATATTGTGGGATGGCTGCAGTGGTTCACGGGATGGCTGGTGGAGTGGAGCAGTTCACGGGATTGCTGGTGGAGCAGAGCGCCTTGTGGAATGGCTGGTGGAGAAGAACGGAGCAGAGCCCCACGGAGAGACTTTGGACCATGTAAGGTGCCCCTTAATGTCCCCATTTCCATCCAGGCTGGGAGGTAAAACTCTGCAAATAAACTTTTGAACTGTGGGGCTGCACTGGGACAGAGACTTTTGGGTTGTGGGACTTTGGGTGACTTTTGGGTTGCTGGACACAAGAACCAAAGGGAAAGGACACAACCCAATTTGCTTGGGGTGGATTTTTGCTCATGGTTTGTGTTATGAGTCCTGTTGGCGGTGTTTCCCTAACATAATGCCACATTGTTTCTCTCTATTATTAAAAGGCTTTTGCTACACTCAGACTCTGTGCTTGCGAGAGGGGAAGTATAGCCTCTTAGAGGCGCCCGGGGTAAGGGGGGGTGGTATATGTTTGTCCCAGGTCACCGGGTGGGGGCTCAAGCCGGTTTTGCATTGTGTTATTGGAATGGAACCCCTAGATACTGAACCTGGCCCTTGTTGCTGCCAACTCTGATGGACAGAAGAGTTACATATAGTTTCCATAGGTCTGCAGGTCTTGTATGGAACTTGCTATCCTCCATTTTCACAGGTATTCACTTTCCTTGACTTGAATGCCATTTTGATAGCACAGGGAGAACAAGCTAGCCATGTTACTGTGTTAACTTATTGTCTTCAGTCCAGTGTGTGACAGCAATATCCTGGTATAGCTGTGATGGGGGCTTCTCGCTCAAATCTCTATGTGTGCACCCAATAGTTTTACTGGCTGGCTTCTCCTTCAGGTGGTGAAGCCAATGTGATATATAACTCAGATAAAAGTTTGTTTTATAAAACCCAAAGGAATAGACCTTGAAAATAGGGACATTTCTGGTTTTTCATGGCCAAATGGTCACCTTAACCACTTGTTCCAACTAGGGAGGAGCAAACAGATCCACCCAAAGCAAATGTGCTTTGGCCACATGCCTTGTAGGGGCACTGTGACTGACATTCCTTAGAGATCAAAAATAAAGAGGACTATAAATATTCATTAATACTATTCAGGGTCAAAATTATATAGGAAACATATAGACATGGATTTTGGATCTAGGTTTGTTCATGTTACTTCCATAAATTTGTCATATTTCTGGAAAAATGAAGTACAGTTAGTTCCTTTGGTTAATTTTTTCAAATGCAAATTTCTGTTCTATTTCTATTATCTGTGTGGTACCTTAAGAAATATATCTGAGCGATTAAAATAATTATTCTTAACTACAACCCCCTCATTATTCATTCTGTACATTTTCTAAAAGGCAAAGGAAATTCATTAGACTAGACAAACCATTTCTTGTACCATGGTAAGTATTACTAACTAAATCCCTTGCCTCAAATTAACTTTATTTTGTTTTGTTCACAAATGTTTCTGATAGTAGTCCAGTCAGGGAAGTCAAGATAGTGGCTCTTAATTTCCCTCAGTCAATTTATCCAGTGGGGACAGTACTATACTCAATACATAACTGACAAAGTTACATTATTCTTCTGTCAACATGAGTCATAGCATAACTCATGCAGCTCCTACAGAACTTTGGAGTGAATCCTTTTTGTTTGTTTTTTGTTTAGAAATGAAATAATTTTACTGTTTAATATTTATGTTACAGCGGGTTCTTGAGGCTCCTCCAATCAAGATTGAGGCCCCATGTTTTAGCTACTGAACCAATACATATGAAAACACAGTCCCTGCCCTAATGAGCTAAAAAACAAATGAAAATAGCTTTGCCACAAACCATGGCTTCAATGACAAGTGCAGGAGAACCTGAAGATTCCAATCCCCATTTCCTGAATTCATACATGGACTTAGATCCTGATCATGCAATGAGATTCATATCAGTGGAACTCTGTGCCTGCAGATCCCCTCTGAGGTCAGTGGGGTTGTTTACATGAGTCAGGGGCCATCCATCCCTAGCACATTGCAGGATTGTGTCCCAAGGCTGTAATTTGTTCTGGAATTGGTTCCATTTCATAGGTTTTGTTGTGAGTGGCTGAATTGTTTTTCTTTTGTTCTGAATGGCTGAACAGATTTTATTTTAACTCTCACAAAGGGTAGGAGAGGGCAGGGTGGAATGGTGGTGAATTATTAATTATTAATTGTTTGTTTGTTTGTTTGTTTTTCACATCAATCCTTTTTTCTCCTCCCTGGTTAGAAGATATCTTCTGTTCTAGAATTTTTTGTTTTATGAGTTAATGCTTCACAAAGGGGCTTTCTGTTCTGGCAATAAAGAAACACATATGGTGCCGGAATGGGGAAAAAAACTGATGTTTGTGGCATTATTGTTTGTTCACTTCATACCCAATATTTTGGGGATCTGCCTGGTACTAATCAAAAAAGGCTTTCAAATTAAGGGCATTATCCCATAATTCTTCAATGCATGGAACTCCTATTGAAACCAATGAGAATTCCACATACAGAGAGCTAGTGGGCCCTAAGGGGTTGATCCAAAGCCCATTGAAGTCAATGGGGATCTTTCCATCATCTTCAATGGTCTTTAGAGTAAGTATCTTCATTTGCATTTGTGTATGCCCACTATGTGTTTGAATATAAATAGTTGTTTCAGGTTGACTAGGGTTTGAATGAGTAATTGTTAGGACTGTCAAGCGATTAAAAAAATTAATTGTGATTAATCGCATGATTAAAAAAAGTAATTGTGATTAATTGTGCAATTAATTGCACTATTAATAACAGAATACCCTTTATATAAATATTTGTGGATGTTCTCTACATTTTCAAATATATTGATTTCAATTATAACACAGAATACAAAGGTATAGTGCTCACTTTATTTTCATTTTTATTACAAATATTTGCACAATAAAAAACAAAAGAAATAATATTTTTCAATTCACCTAACACAAGTGCTATAATGCAATCTCTTTATCATTAAATTTGAACTTACAAATATAGACTTATGTACAAAATGATTACTGAATTCAAAAATAAAACAACATAAAACTTTAGTGCCTACAAATCTACTCAGTCCTAACCTGAAATCTGCATCGAAAGTGTTCTTAAAATGAACATGTGCTGAGTCATCATCCGAGACTGCTGTAACATGAAATATATGGCAGAATGTGGGTAAAATAGAGCAGGAGACATACAATTCTCCCCCAAGGAGTTCAGTCACAATTTAATTAACACATTATTTTTTTAATGAGTGTCATCAGCATGGAAGCTGGAATGGTGGCCGAAGCATGAAGGGGAATACAAATGTTTAGCATATCTGGTACATAAATACCTTGCAATGCTGGCACGAAAGACCCATGTGAACACCTGTTCTCGCTTTCTGGTGACATTGTAAATAAGAAGTGGACAGCATTATCTCCCGTAAATATAAACAAACTTGTTTGTCTTAGTGATTGGCTGAACAAGAAGTAGGACTGCGTGGACTTGTAGTCTCTAATGTTTTGCATTGTTTTGTTTGAGTGCAGTTCTGTAACAAAAAAAATCTACATTTGTAAGTTGCACTTTCATGATAAAGAGATTGCACTACAGTACTTGTATGAGGTGAATTGAAAAATACTGTTTCTTTTGTTTATTATTTTTACAGTGCAAATATTTGTAATAAAAATAATAATATAAAGTGATCAGTGTACACTTTGTATTCTGTGTTGCAATTGAAATAAATATTGTTTAACAATGAGATTAAAACTGCAATTAATCATGATTAATTTTTTTTATTTGATTGTGTGAGTTAACTGCGATTAATCAACAGCCCTAATAACTACCTGATGGAGCCATATTCAAAGGGCAGGGTATTGTTTAATTAAAGTTTCTAAATTGAATGTGGTTTCTGATAAATATAAATACTGTTTCCAGATGACCAAATATTTTTTCAACTCTTAAAAGTTGTAAAATGTTGGACAAACTTTGTGTTGGTTGTGTTGAGTAACATAAGGTTATTTGCGAAGGGTACCAGACAAATAATCAGTGTACCTGTTCAGTGACACTTGGAGTGGCATCTTTATATTCATGAATCAGTGGGGAAAGCACCTCTACAAATAATGGGGACAAGATTAGTGTCTCAACATAAACTGGGAATTTGAGAGTAATATCAGGTTACATTCATATTAAACTTGTAGGAGTTGTGTACCTTGAGCCAGATTTTCAGATAGAGTAAATTGGCACAGTTCCATTGATTTCAGCCAATAAACACTGACTGAGGATCTGGCCTCTTGTTTTTCACCTATTCTCATAATGGTGTGCTAGGTAAGCCTTACTCATAGATTCCAAGGCCAGAAGGAACCATTGTGGTCACTTAGTCTGACCTCCTGGTATAACAAAGTGCATATGTGGGACAGCAAATGGATTTGGCCACTGTATTCAGTCATATACTCTCTAAATTGAGCAACCAGGTGAAAAGGATATGTGAATCTTGTTACTGTCTCCTGCATTTACAAATGTAAAGGGGAAGATGACTTTGAATTAGTTTGTTTTGTAGTCGCTGAGGGTAACATTTGCTAGTTATAAGGCAAAACTGGAAAGTTTTAAGAGCTATCCCGCCACATGTGGGAAGAGGGAGAAATAAAAGCTTCAGCCCACAAAGAGCAGTAGTATCAGGCACACAGCCTTTGGATGCCTGAGGACTCCCAGGGATATACATGGTGCTTCCCATCATATGCGGCAGCTATGTGCCATCCTCGATAGCAGAGGTCCCCAAACTGTGGGGCACACTCCCCAAGGGGGGCATGAAGAAATGTCCATGAGGGTACTACGGAGTCTGAGCCAGCCCCCGGGGGGGGAGAGGAGGGAGCACCATCCATCCCCTTTCCACACGCCCCCAGCTGTGGCCCCAGCATCGCCCCCTTACCCCTGTCCACATCCCTCACCCTAGAGCTGTTGTCCCACTCCCGACCCCAGCTCTGGGGGCATGGCGGAAGTCCACACACAGGGCTAAGGATAGGCACGACCCACAAAAGTATGGGGGCCACTGCTCTATAGCCTTTGCCCACATAGCATAAATGACCCCCAAATAAATACATAAATACCCCTGGCCCTCAAAAAAACCCAGAACTTTTCAGAGCAAACTAAAGAATATTCAACACTTAGGTCTTTCATAGTTTTAACATGAAATGTAATTCATTTTAGTAACACTGCAGTATGGGATGCATAAAAGACTTAGATGTCTTATCAGAATAGATAATATTCAGTGTCCCTGGCATCTTCTGTTACTATCATTTACGTAGAATAAAGGGGACTAGATATAACGTAGGAGGGACTATTGCCATAAAATGCAGTTCAGTTTCATATACTTCTCTCCAGCTGGCTTCCGGGAGGAGAAGTACATTCTTGAGCCCAATAATTTTGACATTCTGGTTTTGGCGATGATTTTCTAATTATTTTACATTATAACCATCTACTGCCTATAAATGGGGATCTCTCAAGGTTTCTTTGCCAACAAGTCTTTGAAGAAGCTTCTCGCAATTCAGATGGGATACCATAATTTGTCACCTCAATGCCCATATTTTCAGTTTTTCTTTTGTATTTGACATAGTGTTTTGGAGGGAGTCTAGACTCTTATGCAGATCATCTGTACTTCACTTAATTATAATCTTCAACTGAGCCCTTTGCTCCCCCCTGCAAAACAGATTAGGCATGCTAGAGAGAAGAAAGAATTAATGCAATTGGGACATTTTACTCAAAAAGGAATAATATGCATCTCCCTCTCTCACCCCTTCTGTGAGTAGAAAGAAACCGTATGGGATGGAGTGGGTCTTATTTTTTGCAGAACAAATGACCATGTTAAACCCAAATCCTGCAACAGGCTCCCTCTGGGCAGATTCCTGCACCCAAACAGAGCAGCATACTGGAGCATGGTGGTCACTGGAAGCCTATTGTGGCTCTCTGATCCTCAGCTACCCAGAGGAAGTTAGGGCAGCTGGAGGAGGGAGGGCATCTTTTCTGATTTGTACTACAGAGTTTACATCAGCAGAGGATGAGACCTGGTGGAGCTCATCTCTGCTACACACCCCTTCACCACCAACTCAGCCCAAGCCTGGCCCTGCTCCTCCCACTGACTCCAGTCTAAAATGCTGAGTGGAACTGGAGAAAGAGGGCCAGGCTTCTGGGGGTCTGAGTTTTGTGGGACACCAGGGTCTCAGGAACATAGACTGTGGCCAGGCTGTTACTGGATAAACATAGACCTTGTGGAATATTAATACTGGATTCTGTGCATGCTCAACAAAGGCATTTCACCTACAACTCTGCCTGTCGGCAGTATCACATATTGCTAAAGAAACAACCATAGCATGGAAACAAATGGCGTTGAAAGCAGATATATCACCTCTGCCGGCTTTATACCAACAGAGACTCCTCCTACACAGGGAGGATTTTCCTGAGGAACTCTCTAGCCAGTGAACATGGCAGACCAGGAAATCTGGCCCTATTTGTTTGGAACATTTTATGCACTGTACAATAGTCGTAATTTTATGGCACCATGTAATAATAAAGCCAGAGTATGTAGACATTGAACTAAATATCCAGCCTTCACATGGAGCTAAAACATGGAGGATAGTGTGAAAACGGTTTCTCCTTCAGCATCTGTAACATCAAAATCAGGAAAGCATAACTGAATGGCAATGGTATGTTTGGTTATCTTTTGTGATGAGAGAGGGAACTCTAGAGTCCCTTCATTTCCTTTCCCCATAAGCTCACCCTAGCCAGAGACAACAGAAGTTGTCAGGAGACAAGGAAACCTGGAAGCCCTCTGTCCTGAGCAGCAGGCACATCTCTGTGCAGGGTGTCTGCCAGAGGCACCGCATTAGGCAAGGACACAGCTTAGGTGGTGCCGACAGGTGGGGGGTTGATTTCAAAACATGAAGAAAATTACTCACTTGTGCAAGTGACTAATTTTACTCCTGTGATCAGTTACCATGAACTTAGAATAATAAAATACAGATTCTTCACAAAGACTTGGTCATATATAATGATATTCCTCTAACAATTGGTGTTGGAATTTAAAAAATAGCATACCAATAAAACGATGATCCATGTTAACTCCCCAGAAAACATATTACAGCAGCTATATGCAGAGACAGGAAGGCTCTGCCTGTTGTTTGCTATAGATAATATGGCATGAGAAATGAGTTTGTTTTTGACCCATCAGTGCAGTTATATATCCTCTTATGTAATCTTTTTCCTCTTGAATGAAGAATTGAATGAACACATCTTCCAGCTAAGAAGCGTGCTGATTCTGTTCTTACTTATCCTGGTTGTAAATCAGGAGTAACTCCACTGAAATCAAGAGAGTTACACTGGTGTAAAATTGGTGTGAGAGGAGAATCAAGCCCTGGGCTGCATAATAATGCCATCCATGTTAGTTTATTTTCATTTAATTGGGTGC
Organism: Dermochelys coriacea; assembly: GCF_009764565.3. Lineage (NCBI taxonomy): Eukaryota > Metazoa > Chordata > Testudines > Dermochelyidae > Dermochelys > Dermochelys coriacea. The sequence continues at coordinate 85,841,000 of NC_050069.1, forward strand.
TATATTATTATGCATTTCTTCATTTTTCTTTATGGACACCATAAAGTTTACTTAAAGAGATATATGACAGCTGAGTACAAAAATTTATTCTACATGTTTCTGGGGAATAATTTCAAAGCTCTTAAGTGCAAAAGAATGCATGCATCAAGTGAAAGATGTCCTCCCACAGGTTAGTAAAAATTCAAATGCCCATTACAATCCACACTATGTGGAGAAAATAACAAAAAATGTGTTTCTTTCACTATTTTGTTCTGACACGTTAGCATATTCCATGATTCCGCAATGCGTACTGTACAGAATGAGTCACTTTCATTGAAAATTTTTGTCCCAGTCTCCTTTTTCAAGGCTTCACTCTTCAATATTTCCTTTTCTAAGGGCTAGCAAGAAATAGTTTGATTAATTTGTTCCAAGGTATCTGGCTTTGTATCGGAGCCATTAAGGTGCCTGCTTACAAGTGAAACTGAACTACAAATATCAGTACCTAACAAAAGTCAACATTAAAGAGTGCTGAGGAAAAAGTGGTATGGTTAATTTAAATGAAAAGTTCTTTACAACAAGTCATGACTGGAAAAATAAGTGAAATGCAGATCATTGTCAAGAGATTTATAAGAAAATTGGGATTTTTAGAAAAACCTATAAAATATAAATGAAGAGGGAAAGACAAGGGTGTTTTTCATTACAAGGATAAATAGGAAAGTAATCACTAATAACTATGGCAATATGTAATTAATTACCCTCTTCCATCACCTTGTGGAACCATGATATTAATTAATGTGACTGCTCTATGTGGGAAAGGAGAAGAACCATCACATGAATGTACAATGGGCTAGCAGCTAACAAAGAATTAGTCTAAGGTGTCATCTGTATCATCATGATTTGTGGAGGGGACTTTTGGGCTATAGTTTAATTGAAGGATATACATCAATGAATATAGGGTTATTATAGTGGACAATTATTATGGGAAGTTTAATATGTATATTATGTATTTTATTCTTTATTTTGTATATTTAAATTTTACATTTAAAACTCTTTAAGCAAAGGATAGATACTTAGATCTGTGGTGAACATAAATAAAGATGTCTTCCATCATCTCATTCCCACTGTTAAAAATTCTTATTGGCTGTGTCTGGAAGAGAGAGAAATCACCCAGCATGGATGAATGAATTTCACTGGATTTGGTACATTCTTACTATGGACAAAAGAAGGGCCCAGTCCTGCTGTCAGATCTGCTGGTGCAGAGTTCTGTGCCTGTACAGTGGAACTCCATATGGATGCAGGGGTCTGAGCTGGCAGATCTGATGACAGAATCAGGGCCTGACTATTTTCTTGGCCAATGAATATCAGGATTGTATAAGTATGTAGAAGTTCCCCAACGATGGAAGGCTTAAATAGGCATGATTCCTGGATATACCCAAGCTCTGTGCCACTTTTGGGCTTCCACTTTCCTGAGGGCAGCAGTGGCTATCTCAACCCACAGCAAGATCAGAGCAGTCTCAATGGCTTCCCTAACTTTCACTTTGTTTCCCAAAGGGGATATCTAACAGATCTTCAACATCATGTGCAAAACCGCTGCAGAAACATACAAGAACATTTTATTCCACTCCCTCCATTAGAGCAGGTTCTCCTCTCCCCTTTCCAGAACACCTATATCTACCTCACCTGCATAATCCATCCTGACTAGGCCCTTTCCTCCTGTACAATTTCCGTGTATTTTCTCTTGTTTTTCTGATATTTAAAATCAGATATTTATGTTTATTTTAGGCGAGGCATCATATTTTTACATCAAACTTTCTATAAATTAAAGAAGTACCTTAATTTACTCTAGCTTGTTTTGTTCTTTTTACTTTCCTTGTCCGTGTTCCGTTCCCCCCCTGCCTCCACCCGCATCTTTCTTCTCTTCACCTCTAGTACCATATGTAGTGTGGAATATGTCTTCCTCCATCATCTTCTGGGCCAGTTATTCCCTATTCCAATTTTTCCACTTTTCTTGGGCCTGATTCTTTTCTCATACTAGCCCCGAAGTCAGTGTTATTCCATTGATTTCACTAGATTTACTCCTGATTTACACCAGGGTGAGCTGAATCAGGATCAAGAAGTAGAGGAGTCTGGCTGTATGCAGAATCAGCCAGTCAAGAAATGCATGTTGCTCTACTAACGGCCTTTATCCAGATCCCATCAAAGCAATGGAAAGATTGTTATTTTCACCCACATGACGTACTCTGTCATCTAAATGAAAAATTGTCTGTACTGTGAAGGTCCTTTTCAATTCACCTAGTTTTAATTCTTCAAATATGTTCTTTTTCAGCCCTGTGATAGGTTGCATAGATCCCACTGAGGAATTGGCAGGGGAGATGGTTAACTTTCTCTCCTTAAGTAAAGACAAGATCTCAAGGATCAGCAGGAAACCTGTTCATGAGGAAAGTGTGGCTATGCCCAGCTGTGCTGAATTAGGTTATTCCCCAGCTCTTTGTAATAGGGATGTGCTCTGAAGAGCCTCAGTTAGCATTAGGAACCAGGCCCTGCTTGTGAGGAGGAGGAAATAGTAGATGAAACGTGCTCTCTTGACAGATTCAAACTATGGTTGGCCTTTGCAGTAATTTCATTCAGAAAACAGGTTGATGGAAGTCTTTGGAACTCTAGTTCAAAACTGTCTGTGAGAGACATTTTATTTATTGTAGCATAATACAAAAAGCCTGATTGCTGCAAGTCCGTGAGATTTCAGGTCCCTGTGGGATTGGGCCCTGGGTCTTCACAGATCCTTTAAAGGAAAATATTTTTCCTTTATCAGTCAAGTTCTTTCATGTAATGCCTTGAGTACTCCAGTGTTATGGTAGAAAATGCAGTGTGGGAGCTAGGTATTCTGTATGACAGTAACTTGAGGAGAGGGGAGATAGGAAGGATTTTGAACATATCCCTTGTTTTGGTAGATTTCATATTCAGCTTTGCCAAACCCAAGCTTTCAGAAATCCTGAGTCAGGCTCAAAAAGTCCTAAGACTTAAATAATATATTTTGACAGGGCTTTTGTTTATTTATTGATGTGGGAGCACTAGGGCTTCACATTTTCAAGTTTTTCTGTGCAAACATGTGGTCTAGATATTTACTTTAAAAAAATGAAAGCTGAGGTTCTCAAGTAATAAGATGATTCTAGAAGCTGAGCCTTTAAGAAAAACACCAAATATTGCACGAGTTGCAACAAAATAACGAGGGCTGGCATGACCGCCTTCTGCCAGAGAGTGCAGTAGCGGCAGATGTGATAGAGTCAGTAGTCTTTGGTTATCATAAATGGCAGCAAAATAAGCACCAGCATGGGCAGTTCATGAGGTAGTTCTGTTACCCATTTTCTATTACTTTCTCACTATTTTACTGCTTTACTTTATCCATGAGTAAATTCAACTGAAATTTGAACTCCAGCCTGCTGTTAATTATTTAATTTACTGCACCCTAAAAAGTGTTACGTGCTTAATACTAGAAATAAGATACAACTCAGTTATTTCACCCTACCATATCTCTTGGATACAATAGCTACCTATTTTCTTGAGTCACTCATTCTGCCGCTCTGATCTATTCTATTCCTTGCCTCTAGCTCACTTGTACCCCAGCTGTCTGGAATTCACACACATATATAATGAAGTAGGAATCTTTCCTTTAGTGAGCCTGCTGTAGAACATGTAAGTTATAATCTTACCAGGTGCCCGTCTAATGAATACTATTAGGAAAAAATCTTACTAGACTACCTTCTGGTTATCATAAATGGCAGCAATGTCCTTATGCGTACATCAGAAGGTAGTCTAGTAAGATTTTTTCCTAATAGTATTCATTAGACGGGCACTAAAGGAAAGATTCCTACTTCATTGTGTGTGTGTGTGTGTGTGTGTGTGTGTGTGTGTGTGTGTGTGTGTGTGTGTATAAATCTCATAGCCTACTTGTTTTCATTAGACGGGCACCTGGTAAGATTATAACTTACATATTCTACAGCAGGCTCACTAAAGGAAAGATTCCTACTTCATTATGTGTGTGTGTGTGTGTGTGTGTGTGTGTGTGTGTGTGTGTGTGTGTGTATAAATCTCATAGCCTACTTGTTTTGATAGAATCAGAATCATTATACCAGTAGTGCTTCTCTAAGTACTGGAATGCCAGTGAATTGTATGTGTTCTCTTAGCTTGACCACCTTTTCCCACCTTTAAAAACCCACCATTCACACAAATACATTTGCTTACTCACATTTGGCTTCTTTGTGGGTTGCAAAATTTAGAATCCCCGTAACATTCAGGTTCTTTATGGGCAAGGCACACTCTTTGGAGTGAAAAACCCTGAAGTTACTGCCCCTATTTTGGTGTGCAGTGGTACATGCAATCCTGTCTCAGGGGAATGGACTAGATGTCCTCTTGAGATCCCTTCCAACCCTACATTTCTATGAATCTATCTTCAACCTTCCATTTTATTTTACCCTCCGGCAAAGTGTTTTGTAATATAAAATTTTTAGGAATGCCAGTGAATTGTATGTGTTCTCTTAGCTTGACCACCTTTTCCCACCTTTAAAAACCTACCATTCACACAAATACATTTGCTTACTCACATTTGGCTTCTTTGTGGGTTGCAAAATTTAGAATCCCCATAACATTCAGGTTCTTTATTGGGCAAGGCACACTCTTTGGAGTGAAAAACCCTGAAGTTACTGCCCTTATTTTGGTGTGCAACGAGATCCACTGGAAAATTATAGATGTATAAAGCTAAAAAAGAGCCTGTATTGCCTGACAAGATGCATGCAGCATTTTAGCATTTATTACAGATGACAGTATTTTGAATAATGCAAACCAATTTTTTTCATTCGGTTAAAATTGATTTTGATATGAATTGATGTATATATCAGAAACTCATTTGTTTTTATTTTCCCTAGTACTAACATGCTATTTTGCTTAACAAGAATTCTGCTCCTGGTGGACAGCAGCTGGCAAGCTGGCCAATTTTAAACATGTCCTTATGCGTACATCAGAAGGTAGTCTAGTAAGATTTTTTCCTAATAGTATTCATTCGATGGGCACCTGGTAAGATTATAACTTACATGTTCTACAGCAGGCTCACTAAAGGAAAGATTCCTACTTCATTATATGTGTGTGTGTGTGTGTGTGTGTGTGTGTGTGTGTGTGTGTGTGTGTGTGTGTGTATATAAATCTCATAGCCTACTTGTTTTGATAGAATCAGAATCATTATACCAGTAGTGCTTCTCTAAGTACTGGAAGATCTGGGCATAGACATAATAGGGAAAGACAGATTTGTTATAATTATGCTAAGGAAACATTTTCCTACAATCAAATCCAACCATTATACATCTTGGAATACATGTGAACATATGTATGGGAGACACGGAATGTGTGTGATTCTGGATCTCATCTTCAGGAAAACACATTTCCCTCAAGCTACAATTAACAAAGTTTAGTCAAAGACTTTGTATTTCTTTTTCCAGAAAATATATGATGTGTGGCAGTCACTTAACATTACAGGATGAAAATTCATTTCATCTGGAGAATAACATGAAATAGAAGGAAATAGAGGTGAAAAAACAATCAGCTTCCTAGTTAATTCCATCCTTTATTTCCTAGTTAGAAATGGCTCACTACATATGATTTGTTTGCTGTATGGAAATCCTATTTTATGGTTTGTTTACAAGTTACCCAGGTTTTATCTAGCAATTTAAAATATAAATAGCTAACATTGAAGATAGATTCATAGAAATGTAGGGTTGGAAGGGATCTCAAGAGGACATCTAGTCCATTCCCCTGAGACAGGATTGCATGTACCATATATACCTTAAGTGTATAAGATGTGTGTTAACAATGAAGAACTTGCTATTCTTATTTACTCTGGGGTATGTTCAAGTTGCCCGTGAATTATTTCTGATTCTACTTCAAGAATTGACTTTTGGCATACAATATAATGATGAACTCTCTTTTTTCTCTAGGTAAGTAGATGAATATTTCACCAGTCATGCCAAAGAATGTCAGGGGTTCACAATCCTATTTTGAAGGAATAGATGTTACAACTAATTTTTATTGGACTTGTATCTATGTCATCAAAACAAGCAACACCAGAGACATTGATTGGCAACATGGCTGGAAATATTATTAGGGTGGCCAGGAATTGGAATAAACATAGAGACTGAACAACCCTACCACCAATAGAGGTCATCTGTCCTAAAGAGTTAAGGCACCATGGCAATGTATGTAGGGACAATTGCACCGTTGCTAGGTTTGTGAATGCTGTGCATCAATACAGAATGTCAGATTCCAGGGTTGTCAGTCTAGCAACTTTCAGAACCACTAAAATTCATCTCTAAAAACCCACTCCCAATTAGAGACTCATTTTCAGCCTGACAGCAATGAGAATTAATGGGGGATTTTTTTAGACATTTTAATTTTAACAAACACAAACTGGAAATATTCTATAAATGGGTTATGCAACACATATATGTTTTAAAAGCAAGAAAACCAGTTATAGAAACACAGAATGTTGCCATTTTAATCTGTATTCACCCTAACCATAGCAAAGATTCAGTAATCCACTCTCATCAGATGTAGTGTGATACATGTATAAGTGGTAGAATGTAACTTATTCTACCCACAGTCCTCTAGTTCTATTCAGCAATATTTCCACTATTCTGAACTAGCTGAAGAGGCTGCACCAGGCCACAGAGGCTGCAAATGTCACTCCAGCAAGAAAACAATGAGCAAAAGATCCTTAAAAAGAAAAGGAGTACTTGTGGCACCGTAGAGACTAACAAATTTATTAGAGCATAAGCTTTCGTGAGCTACAGCTCACTTCATCGGAAATGCATCCGATGAAGTGAGCTGTAGCTCACGAAAGCTTATGCTCTAATAAATTTGTTAGTCTCTAAGGTGCCACAAGTACTCCTTTTCTTTTTGCGAATACAGACTAACACGGCTGCTACTATGAAACCTGTCAAAAGATCCTTGAAACTTTTGTTTCTGTGCATTGCTAACATGCAGACAGGAGCAAACAGGGGTTGATGAGGTGATAAGCTAATGCAGATCAGATCATAGTCTCTTGCAGACCACGGTTCCTGATTTACCAGAATTTTTAATTCTTCCCTTCTTTCTGTAATTATTTGGGGCTGATGATAACTCTAGCATAGCAAGGATCAGAGGAACTGTTGTAGCACTCTGATTTAAATAGCTTCATTTTTACTTTGCAAAATCTTTCACACTCACTTAATATTTTTGGTCTCTCATATTTCATCTCATGTGCCAGATGTTAGAAATCCAGTGAAGATGTTAAACACATACTTATGGTGATTATTAATAATGAGGATAATTTGGACTTCTGTAGTGTCTTCCATCTGAAACTCTTAAAATGCTTTAGGAACATTAACTGCCATATGGCAATTATAAAGAATTCCAGAAAGAATCAATTTCTTCTAATATCGAATGAGGAGCTTTATTAGAAAAAGAAAGCATTATCATCTTGAAAATTATCATCTCTTTTTCTGTGCTTCACTGTAGAGCTACCTAGAATCCTCCCTATGCCTTCCAGCCCCATTTCCTGCTGCAGATTTAAACAGACATACACATATGTTCACATTAACTAATTAAGCCTCACCTCTATGATAGGTAAGAGAAAATAGGGATCATTCGACCCATTGCTGAAAGATGGCCACCTTGAGAATGGAACCAAGCAGCTGTTTAAAAGTTAAAAACATTGTAGTACAGGAAGTAAAAGATACAGTGAAGAGAATTTAGAATGGCAGAATTGCATATACCAGAATGTGAAGTTAATATCCTTATGCTTATTAAAAATTTGCTGTAATCTTTAATGACCCCAAATGGTCAGGGGCACAGTTTATAATTCATCTGAGAAGCATATTTGTGTGTGTGTGTGTGTCCTTTAGCAGGTTTTGTTTCTATGGAGTTACTGTAAATCACATTTTAGGGACTGGCTTATTTATTGATATGTTAATCTTGTAATATTCTTGCACTTAATATTGTGTTTCAGAACTTGTGTCACATTTGTTCCTTATTGAACCCTGTGAGCTTTATCAAAGTCAGTAAAGTCACAGAGATGTATCTGAAGAAAACATTTTCCCCTTTATTTTCATATTTCTGTATTTATAGTAGGCATTTGTATTTAATAGAGGTTTTCAATAAATTCATGATATATTAAATACTTAATTTGATTTTTTTTATTCAGCAGATATGATAGTAAAGCCCAACAGGGATTCAAAATGTGAAAGAAAAGGGGGAGGAGGCTTTTAAGGGAGCAGCCTTGAATCTTACAGAGGAATAGTGGAATTATCCATGTCCATATCCTACCTATTTCTAATGACATTATTTTAACTGTTTCTGGCTGAATCTCATGATCATCCCAAAGTTTTACAGAGCAGACACCTTTTTAACCATATTTTCTAAAACTATCCCACTGCAAGACCCCAGAATCCTGAAATATCTGTGGAAGTGAGGACTCAAAGTGAAATTCATACTACAGATTTAATTCCATGTTCAATTAATACACTTTTTAGTTTCAATGAAACATTCAATTGAAACAAACTAATTACATTTTCTGTGCCCGCAATGTAGTCCTAATATATCAATATTAATATTAAAAAACAAACAGGTGCTGCAATATACACCAAGAGGATGTACAGTGAAGTTACATGAGCTCCCCACATGGTCCTTGATCCTTCACCATTAAAGTCTTGGGATTAACTTCAATGAGTTTAGGATCAAGAAGCTCATTGCAGGATTGGTGCCCAAACAATCAGCATATGTATTTTTGATGGTCCCCTTCCACAGCAATATCAAAATGATTGTATTCTGAAATCCTGCATCTGTGGAATACATAATAGTTAATTAAAATCAAGAGCATATAAAATATGAGTAGGAGAGAACCGAGAGATAGCACATGAGGTATTTTAAGAACCATTTATTTGAGCCTTATATTTTGGATTATTTTCCTAGCTATCTAGACAAATATTTCTAGGGACCCCTCGTTCTTTAAATAATTTAAATATATGTAATGAATATTTCGGTGATTAAGTACAAAGGGAGAATTTAGCTGATTCATGTCTCAGATTGAGTATTAAGTTAGGCTGCCTAGCTTTAAATAAAACACTTGTATAGTGATGTATATTCACACTCTGCCTTGCAGAGCACAGGTAAATCCTGTTCCTGCCTAAAGAGTTTACAGTCTAAATAAGAGAGGACAAACAACATGTTTTTCTTGTCAGTTATTTCTTTTAGGCCAGATCCTCCAGCTGCCGTAAACTGCTGTAATCCTTTCAGTGCTGAGGATCTGGCTCTATAGGTTGAATGGTAACAGTGTACTCAGCACCGTACAAGACGCAAAAGATATGGTCCTTGTCCCAAGGAGTTTACAAAATAAAGAGACAAATACTTCAAACACATTGGGAGATCAAGAGGAAGGTTCTAGACTGGCTATTTTGTGTTCTATCTGGGTATGACATTACCTAGGGTACAATTTGGACCATTGAACAGCTGTTTCTCCTTAATTCTCTAGCCTGGGGTGCCTTTTACATTGTTTTGCAGTCAGAACATCCAAGTCAGGCCTGCTCACACAGCTTTCAGCATGCAAAGTCATTCTCAGCTAAATTACATGAATGCTCGAGCCAGTCACTCATGAATTACATACAGGGTGACACCCACAAGTTCCAGCTCCCAGCCTTGCCCTCCAGAAAAGTGTCTCTTGTACTGCTCTGTACCCTTCTGAACAGAACAAGTTCATAGAAAGTCCGTCATTTCATCAAAGGAAAATGTTATGAATCAGCCCTGTTATCCCAAATGGAGTTTCCCCGCGCACACTTTAATCTAAGCACACTGGTTAAGATAAAACAATAAGATATGTTTATTAATTACAAAAGGATAGATTTTAAGTGATTGCACATAATGATGCATAACAGTCGGGGTTGGTTACAAAAGATCATACAAAAGTAAAATGCAAGCTAATGGCTAACTTAACAAACCAAGAGAATTAAAAGTGAAGGCTTTCCTCACAATACACTGCAGTAAATTTCACAGGCTGGGTCTCCTTTCAGCCTGGGACCCCTCCCTCTTAGTTCAGGATCCTTTAGGTATTCATTGATGTCACGAGCAAAGAGATGGGAGGAGGAGTGGTAAGGTGGAGGCCACTGTCTCTCATTCTTATATCCCTCTCCTTTCTTTGAAGATTACCCCCCAGTAGGAGTGCAGGTGACAAGCTGTCTCTTGTGCACATGAAGTTTGAACCGACCCTGTGATGAAATGTAAATTTCATGTTTACATCTTTCCCCCTGCTGGAGAATGGCTACTTAAGCAGGTGATAGCCCTTTAACACCTAGCTGGCGAGTGTGTCTTTGTTTCTGAAAAAGCTCGCTTCTGGGTGTTACCCAGAATTACAATATATTTCAGTTACAATCATACAGTAGACTCTTATAACCTCACATATAGTGTTTCTACACATATTTCAACAGGATCATGATATTTAGCAGATTTTGACTTTTCAAATGATACCTCACAAAGCATACTTTGTGCAAAATTTATCATAGTATTGTAAAAGTGGTGAACATAATGGTATAGACTAAAAGAAAAGGAGTACTTGTGGCACCTTAGAGACTAACAAATTCATTAGAGCATAAGCTTTCGTGAGCTACAGCTCACTTCATCGGATGCATCCGATGAAGTGAGCTGTAGCTCACGAAAGCTTATGCTCTAATGAATTTGTTAGTCTCTAAGGTGCCACAAGTACTCCTTTTCTTTTTGCGAATACAGACTAACACGGCTGCTGCTATAATGGTATAGACTGTCACACTGGGTGACAGTGTTTTTGTTGAAGCAGGTTAACATTTGTCACGATGCTTGTGACTAAACGCATGGACTGAGTAAGTGTTGAAGATGAAGGAAAGAATGTGTGAATATTTTTTTCTTGTGGAGCCTATCTTACTAAGGGAATCTTTCTCAACTTCTCATTTCTTTGATCAAAATCTACTTTTTCAACATGAAGCCATTCTTCAGTGCCACAACCCTGATTTGGGGTCTGACCGATTTCGCCTTCCCCTAGAAAAGACACATTCAGACCACCAAATAATAGGTAACAATGCATGTCCTAGGGCAAGCCTGTATTCAGTGTAGAAATTCACTGCTTTAATAAATTGCTTGTTGGTATACTCTGAAATTCCATTACTAGTTTAGTTTTTGGTGCATTAGCTGAGGAAACTAACAGAAGACTTTATCAGCTGCATCTGGGAAATTATATTGATCCTCTTGAATCAGATTTAGTATTCCACAAGGAGTGCAAGAAGTACTGCAATGAAGTGTCTATGACTTGCCTAGTGATTGAAATAGTTCACTGGGGTTTGGAGCCATGTTTGGTAACCTTCTGCAGGATTTGTGTGTGCACATAATGGGAGCACAACTCTCCTGCTAAATAAAGCCCTAAGTGACTCAACTATGCTTGCATAAGGTGCACTGTAAAGAAGTACAAGCCTTGTTTTCATTATCATTAACATTTACATTTACAAGGATGTCAGCCCTTTTTTGTATGGCCTTTTCAAATCAAAAGTATTATTAGCTGTTTCTGCCAATGAATGTTAACAGCTTACCTGAGTCTATAACTAAAATGAGGAAGTTGACTAAATATTGGACTGTGTGTTTTTACATATTTCTGTCAGTTGGGAAGATGTTTTGGAGCCAATATGATTAAAATGAGAAATAAATAACCTTCTTGTTCTTTTAAGGAGATACCTTCTGATGACCAAGCGCATATTTTTAAATTGTGAAAGCAACTTGTGAAACAAAATTGTTTGATTTTGCCAACTTCTATAAGATTATAGTTTACAGACAGGTTTCAGAGTAGCAGCCGTGTTAGTCTGTATTCAAAAAAGAAAAGGAGTACTTGTGGCACCTTAGAGACTAACAAATTTATTTGAGCATAAGCTTTCATGAGCTACAGCTCACTTCATCGGATGCATTCAGTGGAAAATACAGTGGGGAGATTTATATACACACACAGAGAACATGAAACAATGAGTTTTATCATACACACTGTAAGGAGAGTGAGCACCTAAGATGAGCTATTACCAGCAGGAAGTGGGAAGGAGGAAGAAAACCTTTTGTGGTGATAATCAAGGTGGGCCATTTCCAGCAGTTGACAAGAACATCTGAGGAACAGTGGGGGGTGGGGTGGGGGGAGAAATAACATGGGGAAATAGTTTTACTTTGTGTAATGATCCATCCACTCCCAGTCTCTATTCAAGCCTAAGTTAATTGTATCCAGTTTGCAAATTAATTCTAATTCAGCAGTCTCTCCTTGGAGTCTGTTTCTGAAGTTTTTTTGTTGAAGGATAGCCACTGTCAGGTCTGTAATTGAGTGACCGGAGAGATTGAAGTGTTCTCCGACTGGTTTTTGAATGTTATAATTCTTGACATCTGATTTGTGTCCATTCATTCTTTTACATAGAGACTGTCCAGTTTGGCCAATGTACATGGCAGAGGGGCATTGCTGTGTATATACACATACAGAGAACATGAAACAATGGGTTTTATCATACACACTGTAAGGAGAGTGAGCACTTAAGATGAGTGGAACCTATCCTTGCAACAAAGCCCGTTGCCAACTCTGTCCACATGTCTATTCAGGGGACACCATCATAGGGCCTAATCACATCAGCCACACTATCAGAGGCTCGTTCACCTGTGCATCTACCAATGTGATATATGCCATCATGTGCCAGCAATGCCCCTCTGCCATGTACATTGGTCAAACTGGACAGTCTCTACATAAAAGAATAAATGGACACAAATCAGACATCAAGAATTATAACATTCAAAAACCAGTCAGAGAACACTTCAATCTCTCTGGTCACTTGATTACAGACCTGAGAGTGGCTATCCTTCAACAAAAAAACTTCAAAAACAGACTTAAATGAGAGACTGCTGAATTGGAATTAATTTGCAAACTGGATACAATTAACTTAGGCTTGAATAGAGCCTGGGAGTGGATGGGTCATTACACAAAGTAAAACTATTTCCCTATGTTATTTCTCCCCCCCACCCTACCCCCCCCCCCGCCATTGTTCCTCAGACGATCTTGTTAACTGCTGGAAATGGCCCACCTTGATTATCACCACAAAAGGTTTTCCTCCCCCCCGCCCCCTTCCTGCTGGTAATAGCTCATCTTAAGTGGTCACTCTCCTTACAGTGTCTATGATAAAACCCATTGTTTCATGTTCTCTGTATGTGTGTATAAATCTCCCCACTGTATTTTCCACTGAGTGCATCCGATGAAGTGAGCTGTAGCTCACGAAAGCTTATGCTCAAATAAATTTGTTAGTCTCTAAGGTGCCACAACTACTCCTTTTCAGTTTACAGACAGTGAGCCAAATCCTGCCCTTACACCAGTGTGAACTACTATAGTCTGCTCTCAGTTATACCAGTGTAAATCCAGAGTAACGTGTTTTAAGCTAATTATTCCACAGAAAGATTTGCACTGTTTAATTGAGAGAATTTAGAAACATCTCAAGCCTCCCCTGCAACCCCCTTTCCACAACATATCTGGGATTTTGCTCCCCTCAGAGAGGAAGGAGCTTAAAATTGTAATAAATGTAGGAATTTTGCCTAAAGATATTGACCACATTTATCCCATATGATAGAAATACACCTGAGTGATTTACTTCCAAGATTCAGTTACTGACTAATTCAGTTTTCCATTATCTTGGATAATATGAAATGCCACATTTTATTGATTTCTCTCTCTCTTTTTAACAATGGCACACTAGCAGAAAAGACCAGCAGCTCTTGATAATTGTACCTTGAAATGGTTTCCTATTTAGACACATGTAAAATATTTGGATCTTGTAGTGACAACAGTACAAGAAGAGTAGAAAGGAAGTCCAGGATAGGCATGAAACACTTGGATGTGGTGTCTTCTTTTGTCCCTTCACTTTAAACTGTACACAGTTTTTACTTGTGAAAGGATGAGAGAAGGAATGTCTGGGGGCTGAAGGATGTTGCATCTCTCTTGAAGCTGCTTTCAAGTTCAAGAGCAACTGGATAAACTAGCTTAGTTTTTGGAACTCCTCCTTCAAGTTTCTTCTTTAAAATCTCTTCTGCCATAAAGCCCAAAAATACTTGACAGTGGTTAAGCTGCTGGTGTACTGAGACCATAGCTAACCAACATTGTCTCATTGTTTCTTTTTACTCATGAGTCTGCTGTCTATATCCATCTGTCATCTCTTGTTTTATACTTAGATTGTAAATTCCTTGAGGGAATTCCTTTTTTGTTCTGTGTTTGTACAGCATCTTGTACAATGAGATCCTGATCCATGACTGGGGTTCGTAGTGTAAGAATAAGAATAATATAAATAACTGTGGATTATCTTCCTGTTATGCTTTTCTCAGATAGATAGATAGATGGAAAATACAAGATTATGTAGGATGCAGGGTGAGGGTGACAAGCTAAAATATGATGTAGCAAAGAGAGAAAGCCAGAGAAGGGACTCAAGAGGGAAGAATACCACTGGCACAATAGGAGAGAAAGATTACTTTAACAGCTGCATTTTGGATACATTGGAAAGAGAAAGTGGTGTAGTGGTCAAAGTAGAAGATGACCAAGATGAGGAAAGAAACTTCAAGTGTGAGGAGAGTGAGCAAATGGCAGCGATGGCAGAATATGGCCTAATGCCACCTTTACATGTCTCAGTTCTGAGCCAATCCCTAAAGCAGTTCAAAGGCTGCTAATTTATAACTGGCAAACTACAGCCCCCAGGAGACTGCCAGGGCATAGAGACATATCAATCATGCCCCCTTTCTGCTGGACACATCCACTGTGCTGGGAGTGAGAGTGAAGGGGCTGAAGGGGAAACCACTGTGACAGTCCCATGCTATCTGGTGATTATGCCACACTGGGAAACTGCAATCCTTCATTGGTCAGCTAAACCAGTATTATGGTTTCTTTGCACCATAGACTGTTTTCAGAACAGTATAATGCAACCACAGCAAGGCCAAGGATCTGAGCTTAGGTTTGGGCTAGCAGCAGGACATCTAGTAGAGAGGTAGACTTGAGAATCACCCACATAAACTGTGTGAGTTGATGAAGTTGCCAAGAGAGACAGGGCCTGATTCTCCGCCATCTTGTAACTTGTATAGTCATTTATACTTGTTTAAAGCAGAGAAAAAATATTACCGCTGGTGGGAGTGTAGAATTCTGATTTGGCAGCCTATCTATCTAGATACCACAAAAGGAAGGCTATAATCCAGATGATCCAGAATGGCTTCATATCTCTCTGGGTCAAGTAAAGGTTTCATTTTTGTGGCTTCCCAGTACTGAGGCTGGTGAGATCCAGAATCTGATTTTCAGGGATGCTCTATCTTACACCATTGTCCCACAGGGTTCATTCCAGCAACCAGTGATCATCTGGGAGTGGCAGTTCCCAAACATATTTTCCTCACCGGCTGCACCCCCTCCACCACTGGGAGGCAGGATAGAATAGAAACGAAGACAGTGGTCCTATATCACTGGAGAATTCTCTTACAAGGGGAATTCTCCAATGGCCAATTGAGCCAACTTTGTCTTCTTTGTGCCTCTAGAGCATCTGGCCCTGTATGCTCTTGGAGGCATATGGCTACAGCCTCAGCTGAAACCAATGGAGCTGTGCTGATCTACCCCAGCTGGGGATCAAGCCCATAATGTGCATTTTGTATTATATGCAGAACAGCATAAGTGGTGTCAGGCCAGATGCCTGAGGGGTGGCACTGCTCCAAGTGGAGCGAATGAAAATAGCTAGCTGTTTGAAAGTCCTACTTGTTTGTTGTCACTGTACATTTACAGGAAAGTGACGCTGAAATGTCAGTAGATGTTCTTGTTCCCTATTCTGTTGAATAAATATTGGCATGTCTTAAATAACAAATTTTAATAACAAGTATGTAGGCCAGTGATGCAGCTTCAAGATTGCAGACGTTTGCCATTTAAGCAATGAATTTAAATGGGAACATAATAGAGAGTGAGATGGGCAAAGTCAGTTAACCACTAAGACAGGACAAGCATAGTAAAAGGGCAATTTCAGCTATAGCTGTGGACTGTCAAACACATACACAAATAACACAGCAAAGAAAGAATAGGAAAGTAAAAAAGATTGGCAGGAAATTGAGGAGTGAAAGGAAAGGTTAGACAAGAAACAGGAAAGAAAATACCAAAGAGGAAAGCCCACAAAATCAGATTACTAATACTATCCTGTACTTCAGAAAAAGAATCCTGCTTAGCTTTACTTTATAGCTGAGCTGGTAGGAAAATGGTATTTGCTAGGAAAATAAGTATTTAAGAAAAAAGCAAAAAGTCGTTTTTTTTTTATTTTGGTTTGGTTTTTGTGTTTTTCTTTTCTGTGGCAATTTTATGGGTTTTTACGAAAAAATGTTGCAGTTTATGACAACCAAAAATGAACTGTGTTGGGTTTTTTCCCACATTGAAAAAAGAGAAACTTTTTAATGAAACAAAAATTTTCTGCAAAAGAATTCAATTTAAAAAAAGGCCATTTTTCATCAGTGGAAAATGTTAAACAGAACTCTACCTTGTAGCTTTTTTGTTTGCTTGGTTTTAGTCTTTTCCAACCAAAGAGAGAGGCCAGCATTATGATGCAAAATTATTCAAATCCCACTGTTATTATTTAGAACAATGCATAGTAATATTAGCATTTTGCCAGACTTCTGTTTCAATGGGGCAACTCACTAGCTTGAAGTTAAGCACATGCTTCATTTTTGATTGTCATAAACTGAAAATAAAAATAGCTTTTAGGTTTTTTCATTAGAAAAACCAGAAAATTGCCACTAAAAAGAAAAACATACCAAAATAAAAATAATCCACATTTGTGGGGTTTTTTTTTAATACTTATTTTCCTAGACAATACCATTTTCCTACCAGCTCAACTATAAAGTAAAGCTGAGCAGGACTCTTTCTTCTCATCTCACCTAAGCCAGCTTTTCACTCATTGGAAGTGTTTCTGTTATCTGAAGTGGAACTACTCCTGACTTTACAGCAGTTAGGGAGGAAAATTAGGCCCAGTCGGTTTTATTAAATCATAACAGATCTTCCTACCAACTCAGGGTGTTTTTTTAAAAGGAGTAGAAAAGAAGCTCATAGGAGTTAGTATATACAATAAAAAGAAAAGGAGTACTTGTGGCACCTTAGAGACTAACAAATTTATTAGAGCATAAGCTTTCGTGAGCTACAGCTCACTTCATCGGATGCATTTGGTGGAAAAAACAGAGGAGAGATTTATATACACACACACAGAGAACATGAAACAATGGGTTTATCATACACACTGTAAGGAGAGTGATCACTTAAGATAAGCCATCACCAGCAGCAGTGGGGGGAAAGGAGGAAAACCTTTCATGGTGACAAGCAAGGTAGGCTAATTCCAGCAGTTAACAAGAATATCAGAGGAACAGTGGCGGGTGGGGTGGGGGGGAGAAATACCATGGGGAAATAGTTTTACTTTGTGTAATGACTCATCCATTCCCAGTCTCTATTCAAGCCTAAGTTAATTGTATCCAGTTTGCAAATTAATTCTAATTCAGCAGTCTCTCGTTGGAGTCTGTTTTTGAAGCTTTTTTGTTGAAGGATAGCCACTCTTAGGTCTGTGATCGAGTGACCAAAGAGACTGAAGTGTTCTCCAACTGGTTTTTGAATGTTATAATTCTTGACGTCTGATTTGTGCCCATTCATTCTTTTACGTAGAGACTGTCCAGTTTGGCCAATGTACATGGCAGAGGGGCATTGCTGGCACATGATGGCATATATCACATTGGTAGATGCACAGGTGAACGAGCCTCTGATAGTGTGGCTGATGTGATTAGGCCCTATGATGGTATCCCCTGAATAGATATGTGGACAGAGTAGGCAACGGGCTTTGTTGCAAGGATAGGTTCCTGGGTTAGTGGTTCTGTTGTGTGGTGTGTGGTTGCTGGTGAGTATTTGCTTCAGATTGGGGGGCTGTCTGTAAGCAAGGACTGGCCTGTCTCCCAAGATCTGTGAGAGTGATGGGTCGTCCTTCAGGATAGGTTGTAGATCCTTGATGATGCGTTGGAGGGGTTTTAGTTGGGGGCTGAAGGTGATGGCTAGTGGCGTTCTGTTATTTTCTTTGTTGGGCCTGTCCTGTAGTAGGTGACTTCTGGGTACTCTTCTGGCTCTGTCAATCTGTTTCTTCACTTCAGCAGGTGGGTATTGTAGTTGTAGGAATGAATGATAGAGATCTTGTAGGTGTTTGTCTCTGTCTGAGGGGTTGGAGCAAATGCGGTTATATCGTAGAGCTTGGCTGTAGACAATGGATCGAGTGGTATGATCTGGATGAAAGCTAGAGGCATGTAGGTAGGAATAGCGGTCAGTAGGTTTCCGATATAGGGTGGTGTTTATGTGACCATCGCTTATTAGCACCGTAGTGTCCAGGAAGTGGATCTCTTGTGTGGACTGGTCCAGGCTGAGGTTGATGGTGGGATGGAAATTGTTGAAATCATGGTGGAATTCCTCAAGAGCTTCTTTTCCATGGGTCCAGATGATGAAGATGTCATCAATGTAGCGCAAGTAGAGTAGGGGCATTAGGGGACGAGAGCTGAGGAAGCGTTGTTCTAAGTCAGCCATAAAAATGTTGGCATACTGTGGGGCCTACCTTGCTTGTCACCATGAAAGGTTTTCCTCCTTTCCCCCCACTGCTGCTGGTGATGGCTTATCTTAACTGATCACTCTCCTTACAGTGTGTATGATAAACCCATTGTTTCATGTTCTCTGTGTGTGTGTATATAAATCTCTCCTCTGTTTTTTCCACCAAATGCATCCGATGAAGTGAGCTGTAGCTCACGAAAGCTTATGCTCTAATAAATTTGTTAGTCTCTAAGGTGCCACAAGTACTCCTTTTCTTTTTGCGAATACAGACTAACACGGCTGCTACTCTGAAACTTGTCAGTATATACAATGCATTTCCAGGTACTGTAAGAGGATATTCTGGTGAGGAAAAAGAAATTTGGTTTACTTTATTTATTTTTTGTAGCAGCTTAATTTCTAAGTTCTAGCCAGGAGGTGAGTCAGAAAGAAATATTGCTGGGCTGGTGGGCTGGAAACTGGTGACTTGAAGGCCAGCCGATAGATGTGCAGAGAGTATTCAGTGTATCCAAATGAGAAATGTTCAGTCTCACTGTAAGGATTTTTCTTCAGATTTCCCCCAATATTTTTAAAAGTTTAATGAGAGAACAAAGGTTTATGGCTTTCAGGGCTGTTCCCCAGACATGTCTAGGTCTACATCATTAAGGTCTTGTCTACATATGGAAATGGATTGACAGAACCATATGGTTTCATTATAGACTGAGAGCGAACAGACTATAGCAGGTTCTGACAGTTATTGTACTGGATGAGGTAAGCAAGCCAAAGAATGAGGAAATGGGGCAACATTTGGATTTGTATCAGTAATGCTGGGAAAATGTAACTGACTCGGGTAAACTGGTGAAACTCAACTCACGTTTTCATTAAAGTTGCTAAAACTTGGATTTTGCTCCCTAGAACTGACAAAGGAGAAAAAAAAACATGTTGTCCCTTATTGACAGATTCTAATTATCCTGTGGAGTTTAACTGTTGTGTAAATTATCTAAAACTTGGACAGTCACAGCAACATCCTTTGAGTCTGTTAATTATTTGTACAGTTTATGGCAAGTGTTCTCCATTGGGTACAATTATGATTGTTTATTGAATAATTGCTGTCCTTGTCAAATGTTTGACCGCTCTGCGTAATATTTTTACTGAGTAATTTGTCTGCTGTGGATAATATCTTCACTCAGTTAATTGCTTACTCTGAATAATATTTTCACTGAATCATTTCCCATTCAATGTAATGCTTTACTGAATGATTTTCTCTTCTGAGTCATCATGGAATTGTAAGTTAGCTATGGCTTGGTTGTTGAATTACATGCTTTATTTGTGTTACTGTTAGATCAAATATGAGTTTGTGTAAGTGAATTGCATTTTGCTAATTTCTCATTAAAGATTTGATTGTATCACTACTTCCGTATTAAATCAAGGAAGATGCCAGCTGGGAACAGCAGCTGGAATTAGAGCTGTAAGGGAGACTGAAGACTGAGTCAAATGTAGTGATAGAAGCAGGATTTTTGCAAAAGAGGAGACCAAAAAGTGAAAGAATCAGAGGGTGAAAATGAGAGGAAGGAATAAAACCTAGTAGGGCAAGTGGAGAAAACTGAAATCTAAGAAAGGAATATTCGAAAGAGAAGGAAGACTAAGACCGAGGGAAGAAGGAGAGAAGAAAAATGGAGAAAGATAGATAATGGGTAAGAAGAGAATAAGTCCAGGAGAAGACAATATAAAAAAATGGAGAATGGGAGAAATAAGTAACAGATGTGATCCCAGAAACTGATAGAAATAAAAGAAAGTTGCTATAGGCATAGAAGCAAGGGCGGGGTACACTCAGGGGAGGGGGCGTAACGGGTCAGGAAGAGGTAGGGTGGGGGTGGAGCAGTGGTGGGAAAAGTTGGGGCAGGGCAGAGCGGGGCGGGAAGAGGTGGGGTGGAGATGGGGATTGGGGGGGAAGGGGTGGAGTGGGGCGGGGTCTGGGGTGGAATGGGGGTTGAGCACCTCTGGGGAAATGAGGAAGCCAGCACTATGGCTACAGGTGCAACCATGGGCCTAATTTCCTCCCACACTGACTTTACACTGGAATAACCCCATTCATTTTGATAGAATTACTCCTGATTTACACTGGGGAGTGAGAAGAAGGAGTCTTTTATATTATTTTATATAGGAGCAATTATATGATCTGTTAGATGCTGGAGAGAGCCCAGAAATAGCTGAGAGAAACAGGACTAGAATCCCATACAAAAAGCAGCAATTTTTCATAGATTCATAGACACTAAGGCCAGAGGGGACTATTATGATCATCTGGTCTGACCTCCTGTGTAACACAGGTCATAGAACATCCCCAAAATCATTCCTAGAGCAGATCTTTTACAAAAACATCCAGCCTGGATTTAAAAATTGTTAGTGGTGGAGAATATAGCTACAAGAGTTGTTAAAGTCTATCCAAAGGGAGGAGTTTGGGAGTTTAAAATGGATATTAACTGCAGGCCCAAACTCTATTCTACCTTTCTTTAAATACTGCTATAGTGTATATGAGTATGGAATAGTGAAACAAAAATTTTAAATGTTAGTAACTGTAAAGTCCTGCCATTACACTGTAGAACCACTTCTACGGTGGAGGCAGGGAGGTCAGAGCCCATCTCCGTGTAATATCCTTTAAAGTTTTAAATGCAATTTTCATGAAACACAGGTTTTAAATACATATTCAGTACAAACTCTTGAGGCCAAATTCTTGGACGCATTCTAGTCCCTTTCCACAGTTCCCTCTGTTTAGAAGGGGTTAGGCTGGAAAACAGCCGGATGCCCCTAGCCAGGAATTCCCACACTGCAGAAGTGTTCTCTGGATGTAATGGCTCTGTGCTGTCCTCCTTGCCACCTCTCTTGGAGGGCAGGCTCTGGGGTGCGAGGTTACAGGAGTGAGTGTGGCTGGGCACTTAGGCTCCAGCTGTTCTGGGCAGATATGTATCTGTGATAAGCTACCATAAACTAAAGCAGTCCCTGGCAATGCTGTAGCTAATGTTGGGGCTATACCTTCCCCAGCCCCAACTTTGAGAGGCACAAAGCCACCGCTCATTCCCTTCCGCTTGGCTGCACTTCCTAAGGCACAGAATATGGCACAGAATCTGGACCTGGATATTATTAATCTCTTAAGTAAAAAAACCTAATATTTTTGGCCTGTCGTGTCAAAAAAAAACCAGCATAACATTAGGTGCTCTTATGGTAGCATTGAATTCTATACATGTATCACTTCTCTGTTTTTCCTAAAGAAAAAAAATCAGTTCTTTTAAAAAAACATATTTTGTTAATTTATTAGAGTGATCGGCTTTATTTTTTAAAGAAAAGAGAATTTACTATATGGCTTCTTTTATATAAGGAAAGAAGAGATTCACATTCAAAGAGAGATACATGAGCCTGGATTTTCAGCTATGGCTGTGAAGTGCACAATGCAGCTAGGGAAAGAGATAGGGATGATGACAATTCTAAAACACTCAATAAGTCCTTATAGACTGAGGTGATTCTCTTGTGGCTGAACCACCAAGAGGATCTACTCTATACGGTATCCCCTAAAGGCTTCTGGATTCTTATATGCACTAGAGTGGAAAGAGCTGGGCCAAACTGTTATATTTATGGAGGAACAATCTCCAAAACATGTTTGCTAAGTTATTTTTGAATTTGGAGAAGGTGTGCCTGTATTTCAGACAAGTCTTTTCCCTTCATGTTGGTTTGGTCAGTCCTCTCCTTTTTTCTCCTTGTGGTTTTTAACCGTATTGTTTTGGTGGGTTTTTTTTTTCTTATCACTTCATGTTTTCCTCCAGAGAACCATTCTTAAAATACAAGTGATAAGAAATTTAGTCTGTGCACATGTGATATGAAATAGGGGCCTTGTCCTGTGAGAAGTAGGTGCATGAATTTATTTTTTTGGCAAAGATCTAAAATGATGACTTTCTTGCTAGTCCTTTGCTATTCATCCTTATAATATTGTAACTATCATGATAAATCATAGATTGAATTGGTATTATCTGAAAGATGGAATTCCATTGTAATTCACCATTATTTTCATTGTGTTTTCTTTATCTGGTAGCATTTGCAAATTACAGTTAGAATATTTCACTTAGTTTCTACACTAGAGACAAGGGGCGCTAAAACACTTTCCATCTTTGTCCCATCCAGGATATGAATAAAAGATTAACTCCCATTCACTTAACATTTGAGCACTGAATGCTATGACCCAGTTTCAGAAGCTTTGCTAATTCTTTCTAACTCTTTTACTATGTAAAAGAATATTCAATTCTAAAATGAAATACAGATATACACACCCTTTTATATATATTAGGCCAAATTCATTCCTGGTATAGGCCCATTGATCTCCATGGACTTCTTATATCAAAGATGAATTTGGTCATTTCTTATTCTGAGTTTCTTCTTCAAACTATGTTCTCTAAATTTAGGTTGTTCTGCTATACTTGTATCCAGCCCTGGATTATATTTCTCAGTTTACTTTCCTGATGACTATTAAGCTATGTTTGTAAATTACATGAAGAAATAAGATTTAAATCACATTTTGAGAAACAATTCTAAAAATTATTTTCTTCTGCAGTTTCCATGGTTACAAACTTTTATTATGGCTGTTCTGTAAACACATTTGCACAAGGGAGCACTTGCACTGGATTGCAGAACTTAGGCACAACTACTGTATAAAACAATCAAATTGATTAGAGATGCCTGTGATACATCATTCTTCCTCTGTGGTTATTTTATTATTGTTTTTAAATCATTTCTGTGCCTACTACAAAGAGAAAAAATATGCAATTCATTTGATTGCTAAGGACATGTATTGGCATTAGAATCTCTTCTTTTTCCATTTTATTAACATTTTATACATATATTCAATACATATATTCATTATTTCTGAGTGACATTAATAAGTTGTGAGAGAAAGTTTAACAAGCATGGTTGTGAGAGCTTTGAAACACTGAGATTTAAAAATGGAGTACAATATAAGTGTTGCAATCGCTCCCACTGAATTATACAAGGACACTTGAGGCAGGATTCAATAAAAGTATAATCAAGCTTCTCCTTGATGGAGTCCTGTGCATGGCTACAGAAGCCTTCAAAACTGTTGGGTTGATTACCATTGCAGTCTAAAAAGGGTAGCTACCGGATGGAGCTGATATCACTTCTGGATGAATATTGGAAAAAGTTTGCCATTGTTTTGTTTCTTATCATGGTTTCCCCACCTCCCTTAGGGACAACTTACTGGAAGTAAATTGAATTTGTGTCCAACGATTTCAGTTGAGTTGTTTTTCCAATAACTGTTTCTTTACTAAGTTTTGACAAGTTTACAAATAAGTTTCCCTCACACTTTAAATTACATATTTTAAAATCATAATACACTTTTTGCATTTTCCCTTTTTCTCAAACATGCCTGGAATGACTGGGCCCAGTGTGACCCCAGGTGAGGCACAGACTGCTGTGGGAAGCCAATTTAACCTGACCCCAAACTGTGGACATTTGCATATCCAATGGAATTATTAAAATGCAGATTTGGATTGTGACCACACAGTATATCTAACTAGATTTGAACAGTTGCATTTCCATGACATCTATTGCTCTACCGTACCTCATCTACTCCACTGTCACAGGCAATGAAGTCAGGCCTCATTTCAATAAATTGATTTGCACATCTAAAATTAATTGTGATCCTAGTCCTGTTTCAGATACAGATTTTTTTAAATTACAGTAAGTGGGCAAACACAGACTTTTGTGAAGATCTGCTAAATAGTTATCTATAAAGAGAGCCTCTGTCTGCTTGGAAACTCAGGGCCAATTTCTCCATTACACCAGGGTCTTTGTGTGCTGATCTCTTGATGCAAAGAGGCCACAAACCTGGTAGCTCCAGCCAGCAAAGGATTTTCCCAACATGAAGAAATCCTTTGGTGGCCTAGAACCAGTGTTCATAGAGTGCAGAGTAGAGCTGGAGAAAGGTAGAGAAAGGTAATCCCATTCCACCAAAGATTTCAATAATTTGATTTCATTCCAATTTGGAATGAAAATCAAATGTTTCAGAATTCTCTCTGAAAAGGAATGGAATCTAGGCTGCAGAGCACTCCATGAAGTGGGCTGCTGAGAAGCTGGGTAGGAGAGGTGGCAGGAAACCAGGTAGATTTCCCTTGGAAAAATCTTTTGATTTTGATCAATCAGCAAATTCTGATGGAAAAAATGTTTTGCCAGAATGTTTCTGACCAGTTTTAGTGTGAAGCTGTATGTCACACTACTTCCCCTACCTCCAGCATAGAGGAAATGATAGGAAATAGGGTAATGTAGAGAATAGAGGATGACTAGGAAATTTCCCTGCAGGGCTATTAGGAATTTTTGTACAAATTTCTCTATAAAATGATCTGTCCATTGAAGTTGCTTGGCTCTTCAGGCTATTTAGCTTTAGTCTTTCTCTCCATTCCCAACTGGGACCTCCTTCCTTCTCCAAGTCTGACTAAACTGGTGGATATCTGCTTTCAGAATGCTGGTGCACTTTGTATATTGTGTCACATCCTCTACTCTCTTCTTCTACTCTTTTTGTCTAAAGAGGTCTTGACTATACTTCAGCAACTGGTGGCCTGCAACTGGTGTTAGATCACATAGGGATTAACACCTGTGCAGCTACACTGATTACAGGTGACTCATTGCCAAATCAGGACTATTCCCAAATTTAGACAAGGCCTTTGGATTGTAAATCTTTCGAGGCCAGGACTATCTCTTTCTATATGTTTGTACAATACCTAGTGTAATGGGGCCTGAGTCCTGATTGGAACCCTGAGGTGGTACCACAGTATAAACAATAATACTAACTAATAGGGAGCATTTGGAAATGTATTCTTTCAATGAAGAAAAAAGTGTTTTAAATGTCTTTTTAAAATCCCTTTCTTCAGCATACTTTCTGGTGAAAAACATGGGGGGCAGCAGGTTCTCCCACACATTTTAGCTTCAATCTAATTAAAATTTCCTATAGAGCTCTGTGTTGATCATCAATAGCAAAACTGTGCCAGTATTATTGCTCTGGTACTTGAGGGAAAACATACTGAAAAGTGGCTATCAAGGCGTTATTAAAAGTGACAATAATGATGTTTCTTTGGCAAAGCAGACACTAGCTGAATCTTTCTGATCTGCATGTGTGTTTGCAGCTCCTATGGATACAATTAAAATTTGAGCAGTTTCTAACAACTGTAATAGTTATTAAACTGACAATATAACCATTTTTCTTCCAGCTTAAAATGGCATCTTGATGATGATTACTTTAATCTAATTTTAAGTACATCATAAAATGCTTGACAGGCTGATGCAATGTTGAAGTTCAATTGCAAACATTGTACATAGTATGAACATGTTAGCCATGAATAATCCACTGTAATTTGTCCCTGTTGAGGAATTAATGGACTAGTTTGGGGAAGGGGGGGTGGAGGGAAATGGCCTGAATCACAGGCTGGATCTCAAACTAAATCAAATTTATCTTTCAAATATGCTCAAAAATTTGTATAAGTAAATATTCTTCCTCTTCTTAACCTTGAGCAAAATGTCTTACTCTTCTAAAATGTCATACTTCTTGGGTGTATGGCCCTTACTGGGTTTGAAGTACTAATTACGGGGTGAAAGTCTATGGTCTATGTTATGCAGGAGGTCAGATGAGATGATCACAATGGTCCCTCTCTTTTTAGAGTCTATGAATCAGTGACTCAAGATTGGCTAGCTTTGTTGTTTCAGCTGCTTTCTTCAACTCTCCTGAGTTCTATAACTCTCTTATGGTCAAAGGGAATTAATGCAAGCTTTGGTAACTCTGATGCTTGCAAACCTTGAGAACAGGAAAAATTTATGTAGAGCAACCTGTCAAATACTGACAGAAAGAGTAGTTCTCTCTCATCGTCATGTAATATCACTACATGTAAGGACATTGCTTGGATCAGGGACCTTGTGTTGGGTGACTCAGACTTGTTAGGGGAAGGACCATATTCGCTAATAGCCCCTCAAAACTCCAAGACTAGTGTACAGTGAGTTTGGAGATGCTATTTTGGAAAGGCCACTAGTCATATGGAGGTACATCACCAGAGAAGGCAGAATGACCAAGGAGGGAATCTAAAGAGTCGCTGTTTCTGTTCATTTGGCAATTGCAGTGGAGGAATTGGGATGTTTCTGCGGGCTGTGAACACCGGAGTGGTGTTTCAGCTGATGGTGGAAGAGGGAGCACAAAGATGGACCTGGCATAGTGGGGTGAGTTGGAGAGAAGCATGGCAGAGCCCTCTGAAAAAATCTAGTTCTGTGAAAAGAAAGGATGGAAAGTCACATGTTGAGATTGAAGAACTGAGAATGTTCGGGCTAGTGGACAAAACCGCAGGATGCCCATTGGGTCAGTCTGTCAGGAACCAGGTAAGGGGATTTGGGTCTCAGAGGTCAGAGAGAGAGAAATTGGGAAGCTGGGAAGAAAGTTTGGGCCAGGACAAAGATCTATTTGGATGGGGTTGAAGAAGAGTACAGGGAGCGATGAAGTATCTGCAGCTCAGTCCGATGGTAATAAGTTATACTGAAAAAGCTACTCTGAAACCTGTCATTATGCAAGTTATACTGAATTATGGATGTATATTTGTTAAAATCACTTAACATCAGATTACAGTAAAGTCCCTCTTAAAGATCCATTTTTGCCATGCTACATTTCCTACATCAGGTGGTCCAGAGACATCTACATGGAACACATCACAGGACACCATCAGTACCAGGTTGAGTAATCAAGAATGCCAGTCAGGGAAATAATCCACTTCCTCCCCTGATGAACCAAGGGATACACCCCAGCCATGTACTTATTCACTATACCAGTACTGACTTGGACTCTAAATACATTCTATGAGTGGCATACCCAAGACCATTTATCCACTGACGTTTTAAAAACACCCGCACCCCAATCTGGGTCTATGCTGGTTATGTACTATGTACCTATCCTGTGAACCTTGTAACCAATACTTGTAATCCCTCATAACTCAAGCCTAACCCCAGATGTATAGTACCTTCCCTCTTAACTTGTGTAAATTTGATTTGAAATATTAGCTTCAATAAATTTTTTATATCTAGCTCCCGTCTACCTATAAATACCTTGTTCCCCTAATGTGAATCTTCTTATGTCTCTATCTGTCTGACATTAGATTTTAGATATTTCTTTTTGGAAACACCTAGCACATTTTGAGAAAACAAATAATATATAATTAAATTTTAACCTATTAGAACTGACCATTTAAACAGATTACCTTTTTAATATGGGATTTTTATGGATGTCACAGCAATTCTGTGTGACTCGCCCTTTTTCTAACTTAGTATTTTTATACTTAGTATAAATGAAATGTTGAAACAGGGAGCAGATTAATAGATAAATACAGATTACTGGTCAAATGAACAGATTCCAGTTCTGTCTTCTGTCATCCCCAAACTGACATCAATTATGATGCATCTCTAGCTGACTTTTTTTCAAGGATTCTGCAGACTTTCTGGTTGTGAACAGAACTATATTTCTACCACAGCACAGACGCATAGACTTAGATAATTAAAAAGTTGCAGGTGTAGTGATCTCAACTTTATTAATATTGATGAGAAACAGCCTCCTTGAAAGTCCAAATTTAATTTAAATTATAAGAACCAATCAAAATTGTTCCAGCCACTGGAAATAATATCATGTACAAAAAATAATATCAGGATAACACGTTTGATCTATATGTTAGCATAATTCTTTCAAAGAGCCTGAATCTTTGGGAACTTGAGTTTGGAAAGATGAAACCTGACCTCCTGGTAATGAAGTAAAAAACTACAGGGCTGATAAAGAAAAAGAAGAAAAATTGTTTAAAGGCTTTTTTAACTAGCTGAAGAGCTAATGAACATTCTTAAAAAATATTTATCAGCACAGTCTACATGGAGATTTTTAAGCTAAGAGGTATCCTGGCTGCTGTTCATTTAGGCCCCTATCCTATACCATTAAACACCCTGATTTATATTAGTCATGTGCATAAGTACCCCACTGAATTGGGACCAAAGTCAATGGAAGCTTTTCCATTGACTTCAGGGGTGCTTGGATCAGGCCTGTAGTCAATAGTCATGGAGTATAAACAGAAATTCTTTGGAAAAAGATTTTTAAAAGAAATACAGAAAATGTTATCACTTGATTTTATGGGGCATACTCATTTAAGGCGACTTTGGCCTCATTCTGTGAGCGCTGAGTATTTCCTTCAAGGTAATTAGTACCTGTGAGATCCTAAGCACCCTAAATTCCCAGTGAAGTCAATTAGACATTGCAGGGGCTGCCCATTAAGGGACTGAAACCAAGTTTGCATACTCCAGAGGTTCAGAATACTAGATGCTATTAGCCTCCACATTTTTACAGTCCACCCATTATTATTACTACCTAATAACATTGAACTTGATAAGACATTTAATTGCAATTTATGATGATATGTGTGTGTATTCTCAACCAGGGGAAAGTCTAAATGTAGTTACCAAGTAATTGTGGAAAGATTACATGGGGCCATTGCTGGGGCAGGCAAAACTCACATTAAAATCAGCAGGAGTTTTATCTGTGAAATGATCTATTAATGGCCCTTGAACACCTTCTGCCTTATTTACCTAGTTACCATGTACTGGAAGTAAAGATTAGTTCTTACATTCTAAACTGAAATAATTGTATAGTTTCTCAATCACTTTATCCTGAAACTTGCATGTTTTAGACCTCATGGTAGTGCTTTAAGTATATCACAAATTAACTGGCTTAAACATTTATTACAACAGACCCAGTTGTCCTACCAAATAAGAGCCATTTAAATGAGGTTTTTCATTAATTCAAAGAGCCATTTAACTCATCTCTCTCATATATTACCATTGCTGAGAGCAGGGACCAATGGGGATAGACACCTATTTATGTATTAAATTGTTCAGAGGCTTCAACTTTATTAAATTTCAATTGAATAAGCTAACTCCCAACAGCAACTTCTATCAGCAGCTGACAAGGTCAAAGGGATGCAACCGCAGTTCTGTAGCATCACTGGCCTACCACCCAATTTAGTGCTCTCCTAATCCTAAGTGTCACTGGTCCAAGCGGGAGAAGGATGGTGAATGCAGCTGGAGCCATCGTCAGACAGAGCTGGAAAAGGTCTGCTTCCACCCAGTGCTGTGACAACTGTTGCCATTTCCCATATATTCTGTTGTCAGGACATTCACGTTCATGTCAAATTACCAAAGAGCAAAGTGCCTGATCAGCTACCCCTGGCATCATTGTTTGTGTGAAGTGCAGTGGGAGTTGAATGGGCCCATACTCAGTAGTATACAGGTTGCCCTAAGGAGGGCAGAGTTACAGGGCGAATATGAGGAACTTGCTTGTCTAAAATTATGCCTAGATTGGCCTAATTTCAAAATCTTGCCATTATTCTGTAAATGTCTAAACCAATTTGAGGTTTTCAGCAGCTTTACATTCATTGTAGTGAAAGACCATGTCTTTGAGCCTTTATAATTGGCACACACACTAACCCCAGAAACCCAGTGAAGTGCCCAAGTTTTCCAGGCTCACTTCCCCTCTCAGTACAGCACATCATCCTTGCATTGTGGTAGACACATTAAGAGACAATTGTGGTTACAACCAATCCATTTAATTTCAGGAACATATGGTTAGAGTGAAATACTAAACTACCCAGGGATCTCATGTGAGGAAGGGCGAACAAACAGCACTAGGCTAACACTCTGATCCAAGCAGCTTGATAAATGTTTCTCCCTCAGCTAAATGTTGTATGCTGCATCCACTTCATAGCTCCTCCACTTCCCACCAAATATCTCATTTTGTTCAGGGAGTCTTTCCATTAAGGGCCAATTGTAGAAAAGGTTAGAGGGAGGAACTAGAAGGAGAAAAGTGGCAAGAGAGAGGCTGAAAGAAAGCAAGACCCAAATGTAATGAGAGACAATAAAAAGGGAGTAAATAGGGGTGAAATATTAACAAAAGGAAAAGGTGAAGAAGTGGAAAAAATGACGCTGAAAAGGACTGAAGATGGGAAATATCCAGACAGAAAAGAAGTAGAACAGTGAAGAAAGGGAGAAATGAAAAACAGAAACCCAGCAATGACAGGGCTAGTTTTTATTGTATTATAAAGAGTCAGTCACCTTTCCATGGTTAGGTTGCAATCAACTTCCACTATAATTTTAGTCAGCCTCTATATTTGGCTCTGAAGATTGCTTTGCCCTGAAAATTGCCACATTAACTCTGAAGATATAGAAGAATTTTTATGGAAAGTCTGAAGAAAACAACTCATCCAGGTGTTTGGGAGTTAACAAATGTTTCAAAAGCACGCTGATTTGAAATTTTGATCTTGGTCTCCCTCTGGCTACAGAATTTTCCCTCGGAACAGTTTATCCCACATCTGCCCATTACATGGTTGTGTGCACCTTCTTATGAAGCAGCAGGTACTGACCACTCTTGGTGATGAGATAATGGATTAGATGGACCACTGGTCTGAAACAGTGTGACAATCCTGATGTTTCCTAATTGGACCACTGCCTCTGATTGTATTCAAATAGTGAATAAACTGATTTAATTTTTGACACTGTTCCAGTGGATCAAACTGGGTTTGCTATACAGTTTCATTGAACATATTTTGAGTGATGGCTAAGAAATCTTTGACTTTTTAAGTTCTTTAATGTTTTATACATATACATTTGTCGTAGGAAGCAAACATATCAATCTTTACTTTAAAATCAGTGAGATCTAGAAAGAGTGAATGACTCTAGGCCTTCATTCAAACAAATCTTGATTCAGTTTTCTGAAAAACTGTTGCAAACTTTACTTTGGAAATTGTCATTACAGCTGCAGCACTCTGACAAGTGGCAAGATAGTACAGGAAACCCAAGGTGTGAATTTCATTTTTAAAAGCTTCAGATTCAACAATTGTTCATTCAGGGCCCAGCTGTGCAGGATTAGTTCACTTCGAGTGAATACCTAGACATGTAAGTAATCCTTTCACTTCAATGGGAATCTACTCAGAGGAGGAAGTGCTCACTGGTGAGTAAAAAGTCCACAATCTGGACCTAAAAAAAAAGAATTTAAAAAAAATATAAGTAAAGCTGAAAGTGAAGAAAATTATCATGGGGAAAAATGAGTACATTTCTGAAAGAAGCAGTAAAGTAGCCAAAGAGTTTTAGAATAATTTTTGGGTCCCCATAGTGAGTGTAAAACATTGAGGGTATGCTGGCAGGCCATTGAAGTCAATAACAGTTTTGCCATTTACTTCAATGGGAACAGAATTGAGCCTTTAACCATTCCAAATCATGCTGTTTCCTTTCACTGTAACAATTGTGATTGTGCTTTGCACCATTCTGTATTGCTATTGGATAAAATGATCTTCCTGATTTGTTTTTAAAACTGTTTGTTGCCAAGATGAAAATCCAGACCAACATTTGAAACCCTTTCCCTCCACCAAAATGTAGGGGCTTGGAGAGCTCAGAGTTTGATACCATCTGTTAGAGAGAGAGAGAGGCCAGCTAAAGAATGCAGATCTGGATCTCATTTTGAATTCCAAAACTCACTCAGATCCCTCCAAAGTTCCAAGGAGTTTGGATCAGTGTTTTGACACAAGACTATCATGTTAGTAGAAAAGGTATTCATCCTGCTAAGCAACATCAAAAGCATTCTGCATATAAGTGCATAATCAACCATGAATACAGTGCCAAACTCCCAACTAAGGATAAAAGTCAGTCTAATTTAAAGGGTTTAAGTGGGATTTACATGCCTGGGGAGTTAGGTGCCTTTAAGTACCTAAGCCTTGTGCTGGCCAGTGCAAAGGATTATGAATTTCACCCTAACAGAGAACATAAAATCACTTTCAGCTTTAATATTCTTAAACCCACTTTCCCTAAAGAGAAGCCAACCCCTTATGAAACATCCATGGTAGCTTTATCCCATATTGTATGTTAGCATCCTCTCAACTGTTCAACCTTCTGCATATTTATCTGTATCCTTAGTGTCAGCCAATGGGATTTACTTCTTCTCTCTGTTGGAAAAGGCTTCTGTAAATGAAACCATATGCTGGTGACTACTAAAAAACACCCTAAAGAAGGAGAACATCTGTTTTCTTCAAAAATCATTATTTTGGTGCTCATCTGTGTACGTCCTTCTGCATTATAAATTCATTTGGAAAGTGCCCCAAATATGTTTTTATTGATATAACGATTATTTTATTATAATTGTTATTCTCATTATGGAGACACAGGTGTGCAGAGTACAGTACAGGCAACAATACTAAGATAAGGTCCCTGCAGTGGGAAGTTTACAATCTAAAGGTAGTCCAAATACAAAACAAACTGACAACATACATGGAGGGGTGCTAGTAGGACAGCAGAACAGGAGATGATGGTTGGTTAAACTTTGGGGGCGTAGTTACCAGCGGTGAATATGAGTCAACAACAGATTACAGCCTGGATTTCACAATAATTACCTATTTCTCTTTACTTAAAAAAAATATGCATAAGGGGTCTTGTTCTGTAGCAATGGGGGATCAGAGCTTATAATCTTAGATGGATAGGTGGAGAGAGAATACACTGGTGTACCAGATCAAGAATACAGGGTAATAGAAGAAACAGCTGCATGGGGGAAGAGGGGGAGAATCATAGTGCTTTGTTAATATTGGGAGGGTCAGAAGGGTTTCATCTGCTAGCAGGAATCAGGGATGGGTTTCATGCCAAGTGTGGTAATGACCTCTCACAGTTTTATCTTTCAAATTAGGGGTTCCTGGCAAGGCAGAGGATATGCATTGCCTCAGAAACACTCAAAAAGAGAATGGGGAAAAAGTGACAATTCACCAAAAAAGTCATTTGATTTGCCCTGTTCTTCTCATTGATGCATTGCTTGCTGTTGTCAGTGTATACCTTTGTTAAAAGATATAGATCAGTGCTCTTAAGAAAAGCATCAATAGACTGATCAATTAAGTGACTAGTGGCAGACTGATTTATGTGTGCACTGTCTCCAGTCAAGGTTTAAAGATGCTGTTGCTAGGAAGCCAAGAGCAGTAAGGATTTTAACCACAACAGGCAAAGCATGGACTCATGTTGCACTTTCAAAAGCCTCTTTAAACTCCTATGAGAGACCAACTAAAGCTTTTTTGTTGGATCTGTATTTTAACCTCTTCCTCTGACAGATCTAAAACAATCTATCTAGATGAATAAAATATAAACACTTGCAATAAATCTTTCCTCATTGTATATTCTCCATCTCTAACAGCGTTTTCCCTACTTTAGGTATAATCTGCCTTTTAAGCTTTAAAGTAGGCAATTAATAAAATTACAAAGCTAAATTTGTTCCAGAAATTGGAGACTAAATTAGGCTCCTAAAGCTATATTTAGGCACCTAACTAAAGGGCAATTTTTTTCAAAAGTGCTGAGCACCCAGGAGAAGTTATTTGTTGTTCAGCACATTAGAAAAATCAGACCATTAGTTTAGGTGCATAAATATGGATTTGAAAGTCAATGAGTCTTGTGAGTCACTTAGACATTTCTGAAAATTGCAACCTTAGTAGTCTAATCTTAGGCTCCTTTTTTAAAATAAATCTTTGCCTAAGGGCCAAATTTGAAACACCTTGAATCTGCTTTTCAGAGCCGCTGAGCTCCCACAGACCTAGCTGAGTTCAGTAGGAATTCTGGGTGCTCAGCATTTCTGAAAAGAAGATGCAAGGTTTCTCAAATAGGAGACCCTAAAATTGAAGGCAACTTTAAAAAAACAGGGTCTATGCCATTATTGAGCTGGTCAGAAATGGAGGGTTTTTTCAGTGGAAAAGTTCAATTTTGGGGCAGTCGGACTCCCACAATGCACCACCTCCCCTCAGCAAGAGAGGAGACCATAGAGCATAATGGGAGATGAAGTCTGGCTGGGGAGCCTGCTCATAGAGAACAATGGGGATATGAGGCAACCAAACTACAACTCCCATTAGGCATTGCAGGAGAATTTCCAAATCAATATAATTTGTTTTTCTGCTGAAAACATTTTTGTTTTCAGGTGTCCAGGTTATTATTAAAAATCTAAACTGTCCATGGAAAGCTGACACTTTACATGGAAAATTTCATGTCCTCCTGAACCTAATTTTCCACTGAAAAGCAGTTTCAAAGGAAAATTTTCTACCAGCTTTCATCATTCTGGATTTCTAGGGGATATTTATTCACATCACCTACAAGTCCATATGGTTTTAAATGTGCCCACCAGTTTTAAATGTGAACATCAAATGTACAACCGGACAGATGATGATGATCACACCAACACTTTTCATATGTTTTTTTCCCTTTGCTTTGTTTTTATTGCCTTTGATTTGGTTGGGTTGGGTTTAGGGAAGGATCAAATTTTTCAGGGGGGGAAGGTGTTTTGTTTGTTGGTTGGTTTTGTTTTGGATAAACAAATAGTCACATCTAATTATCTTTATGGATTTTTAAAAGCACCAAGAATCCTAGAGAAATACCTCAGGAACTCAATTTTCAGAAGAATCCTACATGTACAAGGATAGATCCTACATGTACAAGGATAGATTAATGTAGTTGAAACTTTTAAAACAAAAAAAATTAAGATATACCAAGAGTCTCATTTTTAAAGGAAAAGTAACAATTCAGAAAGTTTTGATGTCAATGCTGAAAAAGAAATGATTTAAGTAAAAATATTATATCATCTAAAGTTAAGACAAAACTTTCCTGTGTGACTCCTACAAAAATTAAATCAGAATCTGTAGAATTTCATTATTTTTGTAATGATAGCTCGTTGGCTTCAATAATCTAGATCATCAGATGGCCAAGCCAAATTTCTGAATCCTAGCAGAAGCCCAATTAAACAAGATAAATTGTCAAATCACACTGTAGAGATGATCATTATTAAATCTTTATCCAAATGTAAGGCTATTGGCTTAAATGGGTATGTCATGGATTATCACAAAGCCTTTGCTAACAAATTCACCTTTTACTGGCCAAAGTATTTAATATCCCCCATGGTTGTGAAAGTTTCTAGACTCTAGGTAGGAAGCTAATATTGTACAGCCCTAGGATGTGAGAGTCCTAGGTTCAAATCCCCATTGTACACAAGTCAGATCGGGGCTCCTGTCCAGTTCACCTACTTCCCAGCTGAGTACTCTAACCATTGAGCTTTAGAACCTTTTCATACTCTCTGGTCCAGTAGCTATTTAAGTATTACATACACAGGGGAACAGCTTCAACAGGAGAAAAATGAGAGAGACCTACCTTAGAGTATCCTCCTATGTCTCTGTGGTTAGGGCTCTTACATAGGAGGCTGGAGACTTAGGTTCATTTGCTGATCTGCAGCAGGGGGATTAGAGCCCAGGTCTCCCACATGCTAGGTGAGTGCCCTGGCCATTGGGTATAAGGGGTTACTATTGCCATTGCTTTTCATGAGAAAGGGCTGACCTGGCTTACAAGCCCAACTCCAGGAAAGGATTCATGGCTGTGACTCCTGAGTGGAGATAGCCACCTAACGTACACTTCAGGTGAGTCTACACTACAGCTGCTATAGCAGTACAGGTATAGTGCTGCCACTGCAGCACCACAGAGTAGAAGACTCATGCATTGACAGAAAGGGTTTTTCCATCAGTGCAGTTAATCCACCTCTCAGAGACGCGATTACTAGGTTGGTATACAAATTTTTTCATCAACATAGCCGTGGCTACACCAGGGGTTAGGTTGACCTAACTATGTCACAAAGGGCATAACATTTTTCACAGCCCTGAGTGAAGTAGCCAGGACAATCTAATTTTTTAGTGTAGACTAGACTTTAGGATACACCCTTCACCTTTCTTACTGGCTAGCTGAGGCTGCTCCCTGCTCAGCATGCTGGCTTCTGTGAATCCCATTTTTAGATTCCTGTCTGCCCATACAATGCATGGGGAGGCTGGGCACCTAACCCAGGGCTTTAAATTATCCTAGGTGGCAGGACACCTGAGAGTTAGGCATTGTAACATTCAGCATTGCAATGCCTAAGTCCCCCCTGTGAATCGAGGCCTATGGCTCCATTCTCGCCTCAGTGTACATGTTACACTATCTTAGCCTTCTCTAGAAATACTTAACCAAATCCCCAAACCATCAGTTAGTTCCATTTAAACGAATCCCTGCATCTGCTAGGAGCCCCATTGAAGTCAATGGGGCTCCAAGCAGGCATAGGGGTTTGTCCATGTGTTCATTATTCATTGAAGGAGTAGGGCCTTAAACTCAGACTCACACCTTCTTACCAAGGTGTAACTCCACCCCCTTTGCCTTTCCATATCACCTCTGAACTTGGCCCATTGTGTTTGGTTGAATGTCATGGAGTCTGTGAGCCAAATTCAATGGTGATATGTAAGGTGGGTTAGGTTCCATTAGTCCTAATTGCTGATATATATTATCTTCTCCCAGGAAAGATGAACTGATTGTATAACTTTCTCTGTTTTGTTTCCTACTGACACATGTAAATGTTAGTTTGTTATATCAAAATATTGTTTATTCTTTTGCATTTACAGACTCTTTTTTGCCTTTTCATTTTAGTTTTCTTAATATATTTCTTCCATCTTGACATTAACACAATAACAGTTTTTCTAAGTATACGCATAGCTTAGTGTTATAACAGAAAATGACATACTTGCTATAAAGATGCATACAAATATTTACAAAGTTTTAACTATGTTTAAAATACTCTTAAATAATTTATAAACAACAGCACTTGGGAAGTGGTGTCTTTTGCCCCTTACACAAAGCAATAGAATGAAGAAATCACGCAGGCATAGTTAGGTCCAAATAACTATGTTTACTAAATACATGCAATATTCAAGGGCTAGTTACAGATACACACCACTGCTCTGGCTGCTTCCTGGTGCCTTCTAAAACAAAGACCACAGTGAGCATCACTAAAGAGCTCACGCATTCTTTAAAGAGATACTTCCCACACCTTGTACATGACAGTAAGATAGTCAAACTTGAGGGTATCCTTTTCAAACAGACCTTCAGAGACTTCAGTCGATGCCTGTGCATACACATTTATGGACTAGAAATAAGATTAGAAATGTGCAATACAATTCATTATTATTATTATTATTATTTTATTATTCATTTAGTACTGTCATTGGGTTTTGAATGGATAATGTGCTATACATGATAGAGATAACAAGATAGTCCCTACACTAAATGTTTTATAAACTAAAGATAAACTTTAAAAAAGACAAGATACAGTGGGAGAATCAACTTTATGTTAGATTTTTTTTTCATGTAATATTTTCCTTTCCATCTTTTTTCTGAACTGTGTGACTGGATCAATATATCTTTAGAAATGGGAAGTAGGACTTGGCAATTGAGGTAAATGGGAGCTGCTGAGTACTCAGCCGTTTTGAAAATCAAGCTGTTTATTTAGGTGAATGTGTCTACACTGGAATAAAAGACCCATGGCACAGCCATGGCTGGCCTGGGTCAACTGACTCAGGCTTGTGAGGCTCAGGCTGTGGACCTAAAAATTGTGGAATAGACATTCAGGCTTGGGCTGGAGCCTGAGCTCTGTGACCTTCCCCCTTTGCAGGATCCCACAGTTCAGGATCCAGCCCGAGCCCAAATGTCTATGCAGTAATTTGACAGCCCGGCAGCCCGAGCCCTGTGAACCAGGCAAGCCCAAGTCAGCTGACCCAGGGCAGCAGGAGGTGTTTAATTGCTGTGGAGATATACCCTAAGAATTGTTTGAGGAACCTAAATTTAGGGGCCTGGCTTTTTAAATCTAATCTTCAACTTTATACCGTATGGAAGGGCAAGCAGAAGAGAGGAAACTTGCAAAATAAAACTAGATATTATAGAAAATGCATTACTAAAAACCAGAGAATGGGTTTTGGTAAAAGAGCAGAAAGCTTAGTTACAAAGGAGAGAAAAAGAGAGCCCTCCTTCCACTTTCAGGAGGGGTTTGAAGGAGGTCACAAGCCACATTGGTGGAAGAAAGCTGTTCCAGGCACTTGGGGGGTTTGTGAGACGAAGACTCAGAGTTGCAGGTGGGAAAGGGAGATATAGGGCCTGATCCAAAGCCAATGGAAGTCAGTGGAAGACTCCCACTGATATCAGCAGGCTTGGCTCAGGCCCGTGAGGAACAAAAAGAAGAAGCGAGTTAGCAGAACATAGTGTGCATAATGGATAACAGTAGGAGAGCTGTATGTAGGGCCCAGGCATTGAAGATGAGAATGAAAATGCTATATGTAATGGGGAATGATTATGGCATTAAACAATAAAATGTTACATTAGAGCAGAATTTACCCAATCTCAAATACTATTAAAACTCTGAGTTTCTCATTTTAATTCCTGTATTATTAATAAAGAAAAACACATCCTAAACTAATGTATGATGGTAAAGGAAAGGATTGCTTGGTTTAGCAGTATTTGTTCTCTGTAGAGAACAAAAAAGCTTTTTATTGCTATAATTAAACATTCTTCTTTTTAACAAAAGCAGCCAATTAATTGCACATATATTGTATTCTGTCCATAAAACCCAAATGCCAAATGTCCTCTGGTCAGACACTTGATGAAAAAGGAAAGAAGGGACTTTGTATTAGTAAAGACAAATGGCATTGGTGTCAATTTTAATTTGGATCAATTCTTCCAGAGATTCAAAATAGTCATAATTCAGGAAATGAAAGACTTGGCCATGAAAAAGAATTTTACATCCCAAGAGAGTAAAGTATAATATGGGTTATTATGAACTGAAACAAAAGAATTATTAATAAAACTTGAAAGAGCTTTTGAAAATGTAGATACTACAAAAGGGATTATTAAAGCATATAGGATCTTTTTGTTTTAGTCAGACTTTCAGAAGAACAAAATGTACCACCCCATTATCAGTCAATTTTAATGGTCCCCTTTTTTCTTTATAAAAGCATCTGACCTTGCTGGAGACTAGCTCAGACCCTTTGAGCAAACGATTAAGACATTATTATGGCTACTAGCTAGCTGGATCTTCCTCTAAGATGTTCATTAAGAAGATATATAAGATGTGCCTGAAACCATTGTAAACAGACTACCTCAGACTATAAAAGCTTACTAAATGTGCCTTTCATGTGTTTTGAGAATGAGATACAATTCAGAAATTATTAGGTCCAATAGCCAGCATTTGCTTCTTCACTAACACAGCAAAGGTTACACTACTATGCCAAGGAAACGTCTGCTCACCAGAATATTTGTTTTCCACCTGGACAATGTCTATTAGTTAGCTGGAGAGACTTTTAAGATCAGTTCTACTTGTGCTACTTTATTCTGGCTCACATTACACTGCTATGCACTAACCTGAAGCATAGTAACAGCAAGAGAGTTGCAAGTATTAGCTCTCGGCTGCACCTTTTAAGAACGTATTTCATGTTATAATTTTATGCAGTGTGTATTGCATTAAAAAGCCTTTCGAAAAATTGACTAAATTGAAAAGGAGGAGGAAGATGGCATTTTGCATGCAATGCTCAGGTGATGTGTAAGGTATTGCTATCCAAAGTGCCAGCAACATGTGCCAGCTTCAGTTGGAAAATAAAGGGAAAATCCGTTGCTAAAATATATGCACAAAGTATAACAGTCCTCTGAGGGGATCCCAGATAGCCATATTCTGATCTTGGAGAGCTGAATGAAAGATTCTTTCATTCTTTCTTTGAAAGAAATTCAAAGTTTTTAACTTTTCACTAAAGCTGTTGCAAGTATTAGTCTTGATGCAGGAATCAATAGGTGAAATTCTATGGCCTGTGTGAGGCAGAAAGTTCAGACTCAGTGATTATACTGGTCCCTCCACATATGAACTTTTCTGCCTGTAAGCAGGGTAGGCATTAGATGTATGGTTTTTTTAGCCTACTAATATTGTAGACTAGATGGTTCACTGTCACACTCAGGTGCACCAGGGAGGACAAGGTGCAAAATATGTCTCCCCAGAGGAGCAGAAATGGAGAAGATGGGGCCACATTAATGGCAGGGAATGCACCCTGCTAAAATGGATGCTGCTGGCCTTTGGGCACTCCTGCTGCAGCCATAGAGGGGATGCCTCTCCCTGGGTGAATCACTGCCTTAATGTCTCATTTGAGCCCCCCCTTTTTTTTCAGTTGGTGAGCACAAGGGAGGGCATGAGTCTGCTGAACTCCACATAACAGCTGTTTCTGCCTCCATTTGTGATTTATTCCCTCATTACATGAGTAGTCAAGAACCATAATCCAGGGCATTGGCAGTAGTTCTAAAGCTTTAACCTCACAATTATTGAACTGGGGCCCCAAATGTACTGACTGCAATGGAATGGCCTTGCTTCTTCCCTAGCAACAGTCACTGTACTACACTTCAGGGCTTCAGCTGGTAACTTGTAGGGATTTTTTCCCCAGTGTATTTTGGGGTTATGTTTTGGTTTTGGTCTCCTTCTTCTAAAGCATCAGGGATGACCCTAGCTGGAGCTGGGATAAGGGATGGAGAGGACCGGTGTGCTGAGTTGGCCCTGAGTAGTCTCTCTCTCAGGCGCTTGGCTGGCTTCCTCTCACAAGCTCAGGATATAACGGATCACCATATGTGGGGTCAGGAAGGAATTTCCCCCTAGAACAGATTGGCAAACCTTGGGGGATTTTCATCTTCCTCTGCAGTGGGGTGGGGGAGAGGGGAAGTCACTTACCAGGATCATCTGGGTCTCTCTCATAATCAATTCCCTGACATTGCAGGCACCTCAGGCAGGGGTGCACCTCTTTCCCTCCTACTCTCTGCCTGGGGCAGGTGTTAGTTTAGTCTCCTGAGGACTGTAATACTTTGGTCTAATTTCAGATATTGGCTGGTGCTGGTGGCCTGTTATATACAGGAAGTCAGACTAGGTAATCTGGTGGTCTTTTCTGGCTTTAAACTCTATGGTTCCAAGATGTACTACCAAAACAGTGTTGCTGCTGCATGCAGCCTCTCTAAACAAGTGTTAAACAGAAATTCACTGGAACCAAACCACTGGGTCTGAACACCTCTGAATTTTGGGGAAGTTTGGCTATGGGCCTGAACGTGGCAGTTCAGGCTCATCTCTAGTGTAAATTTTCGCTTACACTAACGTATGTTCAGTGCGAGACATAGGCCTGCAGTTAGGAAAACTCTCTTGTCTTTGATATAGTTGACTATTAAATAAATTATTGATGTGTATGATTATTCAAATGTTAATTTTCATGGTCAGAGAACTACCAACCTCCAGAGAACTACTTCCCTCGCAGTCAGTCTCATGTACAATCACAAGTAATCAAAAATGGACAGCTAGGGCCAAATCTTCAGCTGGTGTAAATTAGTGTGAAGTCATTTGACTTCTATGAAGCTACCCCAGTTTACAAAAGCTGAAGATCTGCCCCCATACTATTAACATTACCTGAAAGAAACAAGATTGCATCAGACTGTAGATCAGAAAATCAACATAGGACACTTATTCATGGATCTGACATCATAAATTTGAACACTGTCTGGAGACATTGGCACTGCCACCCATTTATTTCTATTTTTACTTTCTACATCCCACCTACATCATCATTATATTGGTCTGTTCTATCCTTTCTTTGACTCCTACATTGGATTTGCATATGTGAGGTTATTTATGAGGTAATTCTTTAAACAGGAAGATTCTATCATTAGGGTTGGGCTAATTGGATCAATTTAGGAACATACGAATTGCCATCAAACCAGTGGCCCTATTTTTAACTTATTTTATTTCTATCTAAATAATAAGAATGGCTACCAGTGCCATGACACTTCATTAATGTAACATAACCCCAGCAGCACTGATGTCCTTGAACTGATGCCGTTTATTTAGAACCTCATAAGGTCTCTGAACATTTCTGATGACTTCCTTCAATGTCCATTACTTTGCATATGTCAATTCTGAATTTTATCTGTCATAGTTCTGTCCATTTATGTACCTTCATTAATGTAATGTAAGTTCTCCCAAACCTTGTGTTTCAGCTAGTTCTTATTTTATCTAATTGTTTTTATTTTAACTCTTGTCATGAAAAAGCTCTTATGCAATTGTTAGGAATTCCCCATATCTGTGCTTTGTACCTCAATTCATCGAATAGCATATTGTAAGTTGTCCCAGTGCTACCTCTTGGCATTCACACCAGTCTGAGGCAGATTTCGGTGGTAGGATTTAGTGTGTGGGTGCTAAGTGGTGCTGGTGGCTTGCAATAAACAGGAGGTCAGGCTAAATGACCTGTGGTCTCTTAAACTCTGTAAATCACAAACTAAGGATATTCAGCTCAGAATGAGATGCAAGCTTAATTGCTAAAGCAATTCAGAAAATTCTCTCCCATGGATGTTAAGTATGGCATTTTCATTGTGAGCTCTGTACGGTTAAAATACATAGGACCCCCCGGCTAGCCACAGGGCAAGTCTAGACTACCATGCTA
Organism: Dermochelys coriacea; assembly: GCF_009764565.3. Taxonomy (NCBI): domain Eukaryota; kingdom Metazoa; phylum Chordata; order Testudines; family Dermochelyidae; genus Dermochelys; species Dermochelys coriacea. Next base: position 85,884,047 of record NC_050069.1, read on the forward strand.
CATCAGTGTAGCTGCATTAATGCAGCTGCACTGCTTTAGTACATCTGTGGCAGATGCACTAGGCTGATGGGCGAGCGCTCTCCATTCAGTATAATTACTCCACCTCTCCATGGGAGAGAATGCATGTTAAGAACCCCTTCTGCTGACATAGCGCAGTGAGGACGTTAGGTCAATGTAACTTACATCATTCAGGGGTGTCTTTTTCACACCCCTAAATGTTGTAAGTTACATCAACTTAAGCAGTAGTGTAGACCAGCCCTCAAATTTGGTCTTTTTAAATAGCCCCAAAATGGGCCATACAATAATAATCCTAAAGAAAGAGTTCATTTTCCCTACCAATGCAACATATCAAAGCTTTAGAATTTCACTCAGTTCATGTTTTAGTAATCTACCAACTGCATAATAATAGTGGAATATTAAGTTTTCTGTCAGAATTCAGAGGGAGACATTTTTAAAATCAGACAATGGCAGGAATATCATGTTATTTACGGGCAGCCTAGACTTTGTCTGAGGTGGGCATTGCAAAAAACTTCTACAGCTGATGAATTCAGCTTTTCCCAATCATACTCAGCTGGCAACTGCCACAAGTGGCACCTCTTCTTGATTACCAAGAAAAAGCATGGGCTGTTGAATACTGAGGAAAGTGGGAACGGGCCATTGGCAATAAAGTAAATCCTACATACTCAGTTGCACAAGCAGCCAGGAAAAGTAGCAGCCTTTTAGCACTCTTCAGTTACAATTCTCTTTTAAATAAGTTTCAGAGCAACAACAACAAAAAAGGGGGATGTAAGATGAAATCCCAGTTCTAAGTATCTGCCACATATGGGAAGCAAGATCTTTTGTGATTAGTTAGTTGCCTTACCCAGTATGATTGCTATAAAATCTTCTCAGCAGAAGATGCCTGGTCTGGCCTGTAATGAAAACCTGATAGTGGTAATTGTCCTTTCCTTCTCCTTCTTTAATGTTTTGTTTCTAGTAGTATTTTTTTCTTTCGTCTCTACATTCTCTTTAGCTACATTTAGGGTTGTTGTTTTTTTCCAGTTTACAAGATGTGCATATATTGCTAAGGATTTAAAACTGGCATTTTTCAATCTGTGGGTATGAAAAGCAATTGCCTAAATGAAGCTGATCAAGATGTATTCGCAAAAAGAAAAGGAGTACTTGTGGCACCTTAGAGACTAACAAATTTATTTGAGTATAAGCTTTCGTGAGCTACAGCTCACTTCATCGGATGCATCCGATGAAGTGAGCTGTAGCTCACAAAAGCTTATGCTCAAATAAATTTGTTAGTCTCCAAGATGCCACAAGTACTCCCTTTCTTTTTGCAAATACAGACTAACACGGCTGCTACTCTGAAACCTGATCAAGATGTATGCGTACAAAAAACTTTTTCATGTCTCTTATCTTTTCCAAAAAAACATGAGCTTAAAATAGAATAGACTGTGGAATCTGACTAATGCTGTCATTTTTAATTCTTACCAATAGGAATAAACTAATGTCTTTTGTGGGTCAGGGTTACCGGCAAAATCTTATTAAAAATGTAGCTCCTGTGTCACAGTGAGCTATCCAAATGGGGTCAGGTCAACGCTGTATCCAGTTGTCTGATCTGGGATTCTGAACTGGCAGTAGAACCACTCATTAAAATATTCTGAGTGTGTTCTGTCAGGAGGGTGAGCTTCTAACCTCAGAAACTTTTACAGAAACAGTGAGTGGAGGCAGAAATGGAAAAATCAGGAGGAAAAAAAAGTCCACAAGTAAAATGTTTCATTTTAACCAAGAAGTTACATTTTAAGCAAAAAACGGTGTTCAGACTTTATGGGCTCGAACCAATACTCATTGAAATCAATGAGAATCTTTCAGTTGATTTCAGAAGTTGGATTAGGTCTAAAATGGCTAACATAGACTTTATTCACGTTTGAAAACAACTGGATAGAATGCAGAACATGCACAAAAATATTATATTGCTATTGACATTAAGAATGTGGAAAGGTCTTCCTTTCAACAATCTTCCCCCTTCGGTCCATTGATCGACATCAGAGCCTTTGTTATTTTTTTAGTGCAGCTGCTTATATTTTGAGACTTTTCTTGATTTCTTTTCATCATCTCTTTGTTTTAAAAGTGCCCGTTTAAAAAAAAAAAAGCTAGATAAATATAAAGAGTAATTCTCCCTACTGATAACAGTCAAAGAAACATAATATACCACAAGGTGTCAGCTTGGGTCAGGGTCTGTTACATTGGCAGGCCCAAGCCACATAGTTCCAATAACAAATTCTCCCAACATTTGAAGGGGGGAGGATCATGGAGAGAAGATGTAGTGAGGATTTAAATTCGAGCCCATATCATTTATATACAAATAGGAAAACAAAGGCCTAGCTCCAAAGAGCATGCAGTCTAATATGGACAGATGCGATAAAAATAACTAAGGATCACATACAATGGTAGGAGCAGAAGGCATGGCAAAGCAGTCAGTTTTGGAAGGTTAAACAAAAGTGATTTTTGAGGTGGAATTTGAAAGCGGGTGGTAACTTTGTGCACAGGTATCGGGAAGCTCTGGGGATAGTGTGAACAAAAAGGACTAAAATGTCTACAAAGCACAGGACAATGAAATCCATTATAGTAGGGACACATTAAAGTCAATTGAAAGACTCATTTACTTCAATGGGCTTTGGATCAGGCCCTGACTGCAAAAGAGAGTGAATCATTCAGAGGTTGCAGGAGAGAGATTACCTCCACTGGAATAGTGAAGGATCTGGAATAAATCATGAAGCCTCTGCAACTGAAGGATGGCTGAATTGGAAAAGGAACATGAAGACTTACAGAAAGCAATAGATTAGTTTTTATAAAACTTTACTCCATACGGTAGCTCACCGAAAGCCGTTTCCCATCCTGACTTTGTACCATGTTAATGGGGTTTTCTGCTATCAGTGAAAGTCAGCATTTTTCCATGCTTGGTGATGTATTCTCTTTTACAGCAACAAGAATATTAAAATTGTTAGACAGCTAAGTGGTATTGTAGCTAAAGGCATGTGGGAAACACTTATCTCTCCTAAAATTTCTAAAATTTGTGACATCTGAGTCTTTTAGAAACATTTCTAAATTACCTTGTTATTTGGCTACATCCACCTGTGGTAGCACATCTGTCTTACACACCCATCTCATGATTCATTGCACAACAGTTCTTCTTTAGTTCTCATGCTTAGAAGATAGGAAAAGAAAAGGAAGCTGCCATGCTTAAATATTTATATTGAAAAACAAATAAAAACTAGATACAGAAAATATGTATTTGGCAATCTGTCAATGTAGGTGTCTTCCCTACATTATATTCTATATTCTCCAGTGTTTGCCCAGGCCACTTTTGAGTGGCAGACAATGAGACTTGCACAATACTCCCTGCAGGAAGGTTACCGAACGCTGCCATAATCATCCAATACCCTCTAGTTACAATAGTGTTGCTGCAGTGTTTGGGGTGATCATTTTAATAAGGGTTCCACTGGGAACCTGTTCCACCATCTAACCGATCTTATCTGAGGAAATGTTTCACTTATTGTCAGTCTGGGCAGAAGCCAAAGTGAGTTTGTGTCATCCTAACCATTATTTGTCCAAATCACAAAACCGAATTAAAACTGGACGAGCAAGGATTCGGCCTACTGAGGCTGTGGTGCATTGGAAAGGTTGTGTTGGAGAATTTTGCGGCTCATCTTCCAGCTCTTATGTAGCTTAAGTTCATGCTATAAGCCTTTTCCTTCCCCAATATCAAACTGCCCCAGAAACAAGGCCTTTTGATTAGAAACAGACAGCCAATTGTAAGTTCAAGGTCTAAATCCTTTAAGGATGTGGACTGAGCTGGAATTTTAAAAATGCTGCCATAACTTACTCCCCTCTGGAGCAAGAGAGGAGCGTGGGAGGAATTAAGGAACTGAGTCACAATTCCTTTGCATGTCTGCTCCTGGGGAAGAGAGCAGTTACATGCCATCACTTACTCAGGGTTGAGCCTTGTTTCCATTTAAATTCTGGAAGATAAATTAATGGCTAATGTTATCAGTTATAAAAAAAAAAGTGGAAGGAGATTGAATGAAGTGGGTATAATCACTCTTACAGAAATGGAAAATGTGTGAACAGCAGGAGAGGTGAAATTTGCCACTATGAATGATTCTTCCAGCTCTGTTTAATTGACTAGTCACGATCACTGACTTTCTTTCCATTTACTGCCTTTGTACTTTATGAGAACAGAGCAAGCTGAGCTACTCACTGATAGGCAGAATATTATGAGGTAGAGCACTACTGCATATGGTCCAAAATAGCCCTTCTGGGCACACCACAAAAGTCATCAGTTTGACAGGGGTTTTGGAGAAGGTTTGAGGGTGCCCAAAATAATGGGTGTTGGGGGTGGAAAAGAGCTTTTCATAGGGGCTGTCAGGTTGGGGCGAGTTATTTTTTATGTCTGAATATTTCATTCTCTAATGGTTCTGGGTGTATTATGGTGTCGGAAATTTAAATGGCAGAGCACCAAGAGCCTTTGTTTCGGTGTCCTTTTTATTATTTAACACGAAAGAAATAATAGAACTGTGGTGATCTCACAAACAATGGTTGGCATTAGATCTGGGCAGGAAAATAGTTTTCTCATGTTACAAAAGTACTGGGCATTTCAAAAATGTTTCCATCTGAAATTGGGACAAGTTGGTATCTCAAAAACTTTTGCTAACCGAAAACCCTAATACATTTTCCAGTTTAAGTCAATTGAAAATTTTATCATTTAATGATTTAATAGTTTTGAAACATTTCATTTTGATTTAATAATTTTGAAACATTTCATTTGGATTGGACCATTTACTTGTTTTCCTTTACTTTAAGTAGCCTGAATTCCAAAACAAAAAGTCATTTTGAACTAGAAACCTGGAACAAATAGTTTTGAAAATGTCAGAACAGGACATTTAATCAATTTCAATTTTTTCCAATATTTTTTAGTCAAGAAATTCATCCAAACTGATCATTTCCCACAAAAATTTCAGTTTTGACAAATCAGCACTTTTCAATGAAAAAAAAATTCCTAACAAATTCTAGTAGGCATTCATTTTTAGTAAACCTAGATACCTCATTTTCAGTACTAGCATTAGACAGGACTGAAAATGATACATCGTGAGATCATTGTCATGGCAATGATTTTAATGTAAACAAATAAGAAATAGTTCTTGCAAAAATTTAGAGACTGTGACCAAGTGGGAAGGATTGATCATTATGTTATAATGGGATACAAAACCTTTCATCTGATTTAAATCCAGCTCTCTCTAGTACTGACTATAAATTATCCCATTTGCCATATGTTTGACAGCCTATATGAAATTACAGTGGATGAGAATATGAGTCAGCAGTGTGCCTTTGTTGCCAAGAAGGCCAACGACATATTGGGCTGTATAGTAGGAGCATTGCCAGCAGATCGAGGGAAGTGATTATTCCTCTCTATTCAGCACTGGTGAGGCCACACCTGGAGTACTGCGCCCAGTTTTGGTCCCCCCCACTACAGAAGGGACATGGACAAATTGGAGAAAGTCCAGCAGAGGGCAACGAAAATGATTAGGGGGTTGGGCCCATGACTTACGAGGAGAGGCTGAGGGAACTGGGGTTATTTAGTCTGCAGAAGAGAAGAGTGAGGGGGGATTTGATAGCAGCCTTCAATTACCTAGGTTCCAAAGACGATGGAGCTAGGCTGTTCTCAGTAGTGGCAGATGACAGAACAAGGAGCAATGGTCTCAAGTTGCAGAGGTGGAGGTCTAGGTCAGATATTAGGAAACACTATGTCACTAGGAGGATGGTGAAGCACTGGAATGGGTTACCTAGGGAGGTGGAATCTCTATCCTTAGAGGTTTTTAAGGCCCAGCTTGAAAAAGCCATGGCTGGGATGATTTAGTTGGTGTTGGTCCTGCTTTGAGCAGGGGATTGGACTAGATGACCTCCTGAGGTCTCTTCCAACCCTAATCTTCTATACTTCTATGAAATGAATTGGTGATCTTGGTCTGGTTCCTATGGACCTGACCCAATCTCCATTGAAGTCAATGGAAAGATTCCATTCCTAGGAAACAACTCATCACATAACATCACATAACCTTCTAACAAGGGTACCAACTAAGCAAAGAAAACAAAGATATGGAGGACATTTAGTGGACAAAAGTGGCTCTTTTAGAAGAGGGTTGAGGCATAATGGTAACTTAGTGGCAGGAGATTGGTACAGCCCATGTCTGTGCTGTGTCTGTTCTGGAGATTAATGGAGCATTCAGTCTCCAGTGCTGTCACTGACAACTTTCAGCAGCACTAAATTAATTTTAAATCTAAAAAAACCACACTAACGTCTTATAGTCTTTGGGTGCTGAACCTCAGAAATATTTAAGTCTCACATAAAAGAACCTTCTGATGCTAATAAAAGGAGTAAAATTAGATATGGAACAACAGGGTTACACCCCAAAATTCAAAAACCTAGCATCTATCATTGATTTCTAGTGATCAAAGGAAAAATTAATGGATTAGTTCAATTTAATCTCTCATTTAATAAATTTTGCTTCATAGATCCAGTGATAAAGGGTCATTTGTCCCAGAGGGACTCATTAAAAATCCACCAAGCCTTTTCCTACAGCATTAGAAAGAGCATCCCACTGGCAATGCACTTCATGAGTTACTGACCTTCCCATGAGGCATTTTGCCATGTGCTGTGCTATGCAGCAAGATCTCTGAAGTTTCTATAATATATCAAATGATGTGAGAAGACCTATTTAGCTACCCACTTTATTTATTTTTAGATGTAGACTGGAGATTTTCATTATTAAGATCATGTATCTGAGATTAGTGTCACTTATTATATACATGATCTAAAATGAAAAACTGAAGGTTTTTATGGGTTTTGTCCAAAGTTATTATTATCATCCCACATCACACAAGTCACACTGTCACCAGTACATCCTGTCTTCTAGCCTTGGTTTCCTTTTATAAGCGTGTAAAATGTATAAATAAAGACAAGCAAAGGAACCAGTTATTTTAAGTAAAATGCCAAATACATTAATTTACAAGTCTCAGTGGTGTCTTTCTGTACATCTTTGGTAGATCACAAATAGCACAGCTAGCATGTGATGTGAAAATTGTTGGACAAAAAGCTGAAATTGTGTAAGTATGGCTCAGATGATTACTAAAAAGTTATTGCACTACTACTATATACATCTAACTTGTTACTTTTTAAAATGTTTGAGGACCTACCTGGAGTACAGCATGAAGGATATAAAAGGGTATTCAGACTTAATTTTAATAACAGCGTTTCACTAAACAATTGCCTGAACTTGGTGATAGATATACTCCTCAAAGTGCTCCTTCTCTTTCCTACTAATTTGCAAACAAGGAAGGAAGAATGATCCTGTCCCTTATCATTGTGTGAGCCTTATTTCTATTCCTGGTAAAATAATGGTACAAATATTAAGAAAACAAAGTCACTAAATGTCTGGCAGACTTCAGTGCATTGAGGTGTGGGAGGGACTGCTAGTGCAGTGTTATAGGGGTGGTTGTTAGAGCCCCTCTAACGTATCATCTGAATTAACGATCTGAAAGAATAGTAAATAATGTGTTAATTATTATACTAAATTGAGAGGAGTAGCAATGACAAGAGAGGCCAGAGAAATATTTAAAAGGGTGTAGAAGGATTAAAACCATAGGCAGAAAATAACAAAAATAGATTCAGTTTGGGAAAAGTTCAAATGTATACATCGGGGAAATACTCTAACCTTAAGGGTACAGTCCAATGAACAATTTCTGATTGATTTCAATGGGGCAAGGGTTTTAAGATGTTCAAGAGAAACATGGAAAGCAGTAACACCAAAATAGGCTTAAGAGTGACAGGGGACATCAAATTATCCATGAGTTTGCAATGGAACATTGCAGCATAAAAGATTAATGCAAGTTTGGGCTGCATACCTGAAGGCATCTTGTCTCAGAGCTGGGAGGTAATACTCTGTCTCTCCATGATCCTGGTGTGACTGTATCTGGAATATTTATCAGAGAGAGCAACAAATCAAAAGCTGTTCAGTGAGTAGCATCAGAATACTGACAGTACAAGGAAAAGACATCTGAGGTGAAAATAAGATCTAATTCTGTCTATGGTGCACTCTGCATTGAATAGCAGGAAGAGGCTTGGGAAGAAAAGGACTTTATTGGAAGATAGTGGAAATAGACACTTACAGTAACTTCTTGGGGTGCTTTCTAAGTTCCACAAACAGGGCTCTCCCTTTCTGAACAGAGCTCATCTCATCTGAACCTTACTTTGTCCTGAGTCCTCTTTGAGTTCTGCTTCTCTCACTGTCCAATAGTTCACTCAGTAAAGACAAAAAGTTCCCTAGTCATGCTGATAGGTTCTGCCAATCATTCTCTCTTTTTCCTGCCCTCTGTCCCTATGCTCTCTTATTTCCCAAACTGACTCTGCTGACTTGCAGGACAGCAGAAACAATGAACAGTTCCCCCAGTGGTCCCATTTGGAACTATATCTTCCACTTTAACGTTCCCTTTGTACATAATACTCCATTTAATATTATTTTAAATGTGCTCCTAGAAAACACTGAACTAATGGCATTTCCAAAAGTGTCTTAGAAACTTAGAAGCACAAGTCTTTGACTTTCAAAATCCCAGGATTGCCAACCCTGCAGGACTGTCCTGGAGTCTCCAGGAATTAAAGATTAATCTTAATTAAAGACTATGTCATGTGATGAAACCTCCAGGAATACATCCACCCAAAATTAAATAAACATCAATAAACAAATTATGGTCCCATTCTTCGATTGCCCTAAATATATAGAGCTTTGCTAAGTAACAGCTAAGTGGGGAATAAGAGTCTACATATTTGAAGAGTATAGGATAGAGAGGAGAAGAATTATTGATGAGATATAAGGATTAGAACTAGACTGAAAGTAAGAAGAATAAAAATTAGGTTGAATATCAGGAAAACCTTTTGACCACAAGATGTCTTTGGAACTGAAATAGGCTCCCAACTGACATGGCTCATTGCTTCGAGCATTTAAAACTAGTCTGAACAAATCAATGGAGTATGTGCTGTACAAAATAATCCCGCAGAAGGATGGACTAGACAATTTAATATGTTTTTCAGTCTGATTTTTCTAGTGTCTTCTGAGCTGTAATTTATTATTATTATATTTATTATTTCTGTTGTAGTCACAGACATAAAACAAATCTGAAGTTACAATTTCTAAAGAGGAAATGTCTCTGGATGAGATTGTCACTTGAATGATCTTATAAAATGTATTATGAATAGAGCTGTGCAGAGGTAGTTCTACTTTGCAATGGATTTTGAGACTGACATTTGGCTGTGTTCCAAATTAGAGTAAAAAAATTTAACACACCCTTCAGGTCATTCTAAATGTTTCAATTTGTTTTAATTTTTACTTGATTTTGTATTATGTTATAATACATAACATAAAACAAAAGCAGAGTTATTTCAGAACAAAAAATTGGGAACATTTCATTCTGAAAATGTCAAAATTGGACAATTCAATATTGTCAGAACTGTTTTCCATTTTTTTTTTCAAAATGAAATTCCAGCAAAGTCAACTGACTTTGCAAAATATTTCCATTTTTATGGAACTGCATATTCTGATGGAATATGGTTTTCTTAAAGTTTCTCTAATCAGTTCTAATAATAAGCTTGACTAAGAGGAATCAGAAAGCAAATACCAATAAATCCCAAGTGCCGGCTGCTTTGAAATGTGTCTTCAGTGCACATTTAACTTCTTGAGTTAATCTGTGAATCCCAGGAAAGAGAGCTGGAATTTTGACATCTATATTGCTTAATGGTTTTAAACTCATACATTAGAGTCTATCTGATTGCATTACAGCAAACTCTAGTGGCAACAATGTGGAAAATCAATAAAGCAAAGTTATATAGTATACAAACAGATTTCGGAATAGCAGCCGTGTTAGTCTGTATTCGCAAAAAGAAAAGGAGTACTTGTGGCACCTTAGAGACTAAAAAATTTATTTGAGCATAAGCTTCCGTGAGCTACAGCTCACTTCATCGGATGCATTCAGTGGAAATACCGTGGGGAGATTTATATACATAGAGAACATGAAAGAATGGGTGTTACCATATACACTGTAACAAGAGTGACCACTTAAGGTGAGCTATTACCAGCAGGAAAGCAGGTGTGGAGGGGAACCTTTTGTAGTGATAATCAAGGTGGGCCATTTACAGCAGTTGACAAGAACATCTGAAAAAAAGTGGGGGGTGGGGTGGGGGAATAAACATGGGGAAATAGTTTTACTTTGTGTAACGACCCATCCACTCCCAGTCTTTATTCAAGCCTAAGTTAGTTGTATCCAGTTTGCAAATTAATTCCAATTCAGCAGTCTCTCGTTAGGGTCTGTTTTTGAAGTTTTTTGTTGAAGAATTGCCACTTTTAGGTCTGTAATCGAGTGACCAATGTACATGGCAGCGGGGCATTGCTGGCACATGATGGCATATATCACATTGGTAGATGTGCAGGTGAATGAGCCTCAGATAGTGTGGCTGATGTGATTAGGCCCTATGATGGTGTCCCCTGAATAGATATGTGGACATGCCATGTACATTGGTCAAACTGGACAGTCTCTACGTAAAAGAATAAATGGACACAAATCAGACGTCAAGAATTATAACATTCAAAAACCAGTCGGAGAACACTTCAATCTCTTTGGTCACTCGATTACAGACCTAAAAGTTGCAATTCTTCAATAAAAAAACTTCAGAAACAGACTCTAATGAGAGACTGCTGAATTGGAATTAATTTGCAAACTGGATACAATTAATTTAGGCTTGAATAAAGACTGAGAGTGGATGGGTCATTACACAAAGTAAAACTATTTCCCCATGTTTATTTCCCCTTTCCACTCCCCACTGTTCCTCAGACATTCTTGTCAACTGCTGTAAATGGCCCACCTTGATTATCACTACACAAGTCCCCCCCCCCCACGCTCTCCTGCTGGTAATAGCTCACCTTAAGTGATCACTCTTGTTACAGTGTGTATGGTAACACTCTCACACCCCTGATTGGCTGGCACCGGAAGCCATGGTGGAAAGCCATGATGGGGAGCTGTCTCAGCAAACTATCATGACTGGGACATGGGTGGTCAGAGCGAGAGTCAGGCTGGTTTGGGTATCAGCAGGCCAGAGTCCGAGACAGGCCAGAGGGTACGCAAAAAGTGAGGCATAGGGAGGCAGGCATGGTCAGGTTACCATTATGTCAGAGTCTGAGACAAGCCAGAGAGCAAACCAAGAGTCAGGTGTCAGAGGACGGAATCTGCGGTCTCTTATATGCAGGATCTGAGCAACAACACAGACTGCCTGCCTGTCTCTGCTTCAGACCTCATGTGTAAGAGACCCCAGACTCTGCTTCCGACTCTGCCTGTCTTCTGACGCTTGACTCTTGGTTTGCCCTCTGGTCTGTCTCAGACTCTGGCCTTCTGGTATCTGATCCAGCCTGACTCCTGCTTTCTCACTAGCTCAGACCTCACATGTTATGGTCATGCCAAGATGAATAACCACAGTTCCTACCAGCTTCAGACTTCACACACACACACACACACACACACACACACACACACACACACACAAATGAAAATCCACCACTTCTAGTAAAGAAATGACCCAGCAATCACTCATCTGGTCAGGAATGGTATCTCTGAGCTATCAGAAATGAATCAGCTCAATGGGGAAAAAAACAGGCACTGGAGTTGTAAGAGAATTTGGTCCAGAGAAGGATGGCTTCATTATTAACAGGAAGGGTCAAACAATTTTATGTCAGGGACTTGGTTACCCTGTGGGTAACAGGACCTCAAGGTCAAGCTCAGGACATTTGCATCAACCCCTTTTCATGTACAGAGAATCAGAGTGATGTGTTCTTGATGCCCTACATTGGTTAGAAGACATATGAATCACCATCTTGAGTTTCTTCAGGTTATTTGCTTCTGACCTCAGGTACAATGCAGTGAAAAGTGGAGCTTGGAGGTGACAAAAATATGAATCAACACTATTCTTCAAACGAAGGTAAGATAAAATGACATGATGAAGCTTAACCCCCCATTTTAGCTCTGTTATTATAAAATCATTACGGTCTGGAAAACTTTTTTCTGCCTGGTATTTAATTCTTTAAACACATCAAGAAGAAAGGGGAAAGCATGCTGCTTCATAATAAGCTTTATCTTCATTTGCTATCACAGATGGGGAATATCATTACATATTGCTAGATTATGTTGCCAGAAAATAAAATCTTATAAGCCTTTCTTACTGGGTCTCACTTTCTCTTGCGTTATTGTCTTATAAATCAGGATATTTTTTATAGACATCCTAACTATGTGGACACTGAAAAATATGCTCGATCATTAGGTCTGACATGTAAGTGACAAAAATGTGTCTGGCGTAGCTTTTAAGAATCATATTCAGCCTGGGAGTGGGGCAGAGTCTATTAGGGCATCCAGCCCGTCCCCCTGCCATTGCAGAATTTTCCCTTTTCAGCATATTCCACTGTGTTTCTGTCCAGTCCCATTTTGAATGGCTCAACTAATGGGCTTCCAATTCTGCCCTCACAAGATTGTTCCACATTCCACTATATCCATTCCTAATATCCCCCTAAATGCTCCTTTTTTTCCATTTCATCCTATTACACCCTTTGTACATTCTTAAAAATAAGCTTCCTTCTTTGATATTCCCCACCTTCAAAACACACGCGCGCACACACACACACACACACACACAATATATATATATAACATTATCCAGAGCAAATTCATTTGTAGGTTAAGCCCCAGTTCTGATAAAGACATGAAAAAACTTCACACAGTTGTAGGAGAGCAGAGAGGCTTGTAAAAATGAGAGTTCCATAATAAGCTGAAAAGAGAAGAAAGGTTTAATGCAGTGATATCTTTATTATAATTTAATTTAATTAGGCCCAGATTCTGACACCCTCATTCTGGCTGACTAGTACCTCGCTGAGCAGCACCGCTGAAATCCATAGATCTGCTCTTGTTGTCAGTTATATCCCCAGGGTGAGTAAGGATGGCACAAGCCAGCGCTTGTTTATTCATCAATATTCTTTATTGTTTACTTTACAACATCCAGAAGTGTGATAACCACAAAGTAGGCTAGGCACTGCACAGATGCTATACACATAGTCCCTTTCTAAAGTTCAAATGTAACAAAATATGAAGGTATCAAACTGTGAGGAAGGGATGGGAAGAGGGAAGAGGTTTGCAGCAATATGATCATTTAGGTCCTTTTTGGTGGCTGTCGTTTGTTTGTTTTAATGCAAAAATAAGGAATATAAAACAAGAAGACATAATCTCAGCTCACAGCAGCTCAGCTGAACCCTCTTTGTGCAGAGTAAGCTAAACAACAGCAGTGATGTTTTTGCACTTATACAAATAGGGTCTCATGTGAGAAAGGCCAGATCCAGAGAATACTTGTGTCCTGCCTTTAGTGTCCTCATTTGGGTATCCAGCTAACAGCTGTTTGTGCCCTACCAATCATCAACTTTGGGTGACAAACAAATGAAGAGCCAGTGAACTAACAAACTGATTAATACAACTATTTTTCATATTATCACATAAAAATTAACTTCGGCTCCAGGCAGATTTACCAAAATTAAAAATACAATCAAAATATATGTAAAACTAGCAGCTTCTCCATGCCAGCAAACCCAGCAATACTTCCCTACTCACACAAATATCAACCCACATCATCCCATTCCTTCCCTGAAAGCCTGGGTAAATAAATAGGCCTTGTAGCACACAGTAAAATGAAATCCTAATGGATTAAAATCTAAGAAAAATTCATCTTTTTAAAATCTAATTAATTTAAACCATGATATCTTTATTTTTGAATGACAGTGAGATATGAAACCCATGTTACATGTTTGCTCTTAGTATCATTTCTTTTCTTTACTGCTTTCAACTTAACAAGGGGAGGGGGAGCTTGACTTCAATGGGGCTACTTATGTGTTTAAAGTTAGGCACGTGCTTAAGTCTCTAGCTGAATCAGGGCCATCACTAGCCTTCCAGACAGGTCAAGCATGTCTCAAATTATACAAGTGCTATAGAATCTTTTAGAACAACTTTGTCTAGTTCCCTCTCTTCTTCTGCCTCCCCCACTCATTTGTAAAACTATTCTCAAGAGAGTCCAGGCCCCTCAGAAATACAGATGAACGGAGTTGTCAATAATATCCTCATGACTATGATCATTCTTATCATTCTTTACTCTTTACTCTTCACTGATGTATGCAGATTCAGAATTCCAGCTGGTCCCCTGGCTGCATAAGTTTCCCTCACGTTAGGCATTTGTGGGTATAATTTGCCCCACATCCAGTATCTCCAGCAAATTGATTCGTGCCACTATTTCATAACTGTATCAACACTTATCTCATGCTATGCCTCAACCAACATGTAAAGTCCATCTTTAGATGTTGTAATTTCCATGAAAGTATTTTGAACACTTTTGTTTAAATTCGATGTAAAGCGTTTTCTTCTGTATGGGTTCAATGCTTGCAATTCTTTGTAGTAAGGACAACTCCAGACCATATATCCTTAGTATTTTGTTTGGCTCTTTTTATGGCATACACTGTAAGTACCTTGGACAATTGTTCCCCAATTTTCCCAGGATGCTCCTGCGTCTTGACCTTTTGGTTGAAGTCTATTACAGACAACTTATTTTAGTGAAAGCAAGCACACAGACCAAACAGCTTCAAATACTGAAATTAAAATAGACTCAGTTGGTGCTAACTGGGCAGTAATTACACTCAGGAATGTGCTAGATCATTAGCACTGTTGGATTTGCTGACAGCACTTCTTAGTATGAAAGGCACTTATAGTATTAATCAGATGGCTTTAATAATGCCAAAACGAAGGGTTTTTTTTCAGACAGGGAACATTGAACTTTTCAGATTACAGGGAAATTTGGATTAACAGAGATAATGAAATTTCAGTTTACCTTCATTGATTTCTCTAGAAGTCCATTTACCTGCTATCCTTGTTCGCTATCAAATTCAGGAAATTGATGCTAATGATGCTTTTTTGGTTCTACTTGGTATCCATTTCAAAAATGTTTAGTGACTATTTTACCATACCATGAAACATGTATTTCAGAAGCATTTTGTTTGTTTCATTTCCTTCCAATTTTCCCACAGATGATACTGTTAAAATGCAGCTTTAATAAATAAGTTCTATGTTTACTTTCACTGAGACACCTATGAAATGCACACACAGCTATAAGACTTCCAAGCAGGTTTATCTTTAGAAGGCTTTTGTTTCAAGATTAACAGCTTTTTTCATGTGAGCACTGGCCTTCAGAACAGCCCTTGAAGCTACATATGCTTATCATTTTGTGATTATGGATCTTAATCAGGTTCCCATCTGGGTCTCTGGTTTATTACTTGTTTTGAACATCCCAGCACAATTTATCATTCCCATAAATCCCTTACAGTAGTACAGGCAGTCATGACAGGCAAATAGTTATTATGTACATTTCTTCCATTAAATTTTCATACTAGCCACTCTCCTCATTCTCTGACCTTATCTTCATAATAGCTAAGAAGTAATTCTCACCAGTCAAAAGTCACTAGATGACTTTCTATATATTTGTAATAATCATAGAAATGTAAGGCTAGAAGGGACCTCAAACCGTCTTCTATTCCATCCTCCTGCACTGAAGGAGGAGCATGCAAACCTACACCGTCCCTGACAGCTCTCCATCTAACCTGTTCTTAAAAACCTTCAGTAATGGGCTTCCACAACCTCCCATAGTAACCTAATGCCAGAACTTGCTATCCTTATAGTTAGAAAGTTTTCCCTAATAGGTAACTTAAAACTGCATTGCTGCAGATCAAGCCTAGTACTTCTTGTTCTACCTTCAGTGAACATGGATATTCAGTTTGTGATTCCCTATAACCCCAGATCCTTTTCTGCAGTTCTACTGCCTAGCCAGCTATTCCCCATTTTGTAGTTGGGCATTTGAGTTTTCCTTCTTAAGCATAATGCTTTGCATTTGTCTTTATGTAATTTCATCTTGTTGATTTCTGACCAATTTTCCAATGTATCAAGGACATTTTGAATTCTAATCTTGTCCTCCAAAACTCATGCAATCCCTCCCATTTCTGGGTCATCTGCAAATTTTATAACTCAGCAGCATGAAAGCAAGTGTATAGTTATATCAAGAACCTATCCTGTCTACAGAATGAACACCTCAAAATGACCTATACATTTCAATAATTTAATGGAATAAGGATCTGGGCCAAAGCCCATTGAGACAGAGTTTTTCAGTTGGCTTCAATGGGTGTAGATCAGGCACTAAATGAACTGGAATTATTATATGTAGACAAATTAAGTCAATAAGTAGGACAGGCCAGAAAGAAAACATAAAATTATTACATTTTACTATGGAAAGAATCTAGCAAACAACATTACTGATTATAATTCATATTATACCACCTTGTTGCCCTATAAGAAGAATGATATGGTCTTTAAAATCATCATTTTTCCAAGATAAAATAATAGGTATATACCTGAAATGGATAACAAATTTACTATATAATCATTACAGTATGTGCTATAGCACTTATACAATGGTAATAATTGAAAAGTCACCATGTACCAATAATGCCCCTACTCTACTTGCGCTACATTGATGACATCTTCATCATCTGGACCCATGGAAAAGAAGCTCTTGAGGAATTCCACCATGATTTCAACAATTTCCATCTCACCATCAACCTCAGCCTGGACCAGTCCACACAAGAGATCCACTTCCTGGACACTACAGTGCTAATAAGCGATGGTCACATAAACACCACCCTATATCGGAAACCTACTGACCGCTATTCCTACCTACATGCCTCTAGCTTTCATCCAGATCATACCACTCGATCCATTGTCTACAGTCAAGCTCTACGATATAACCGCATTTGCTCCAACCCCTCAGACAGAGACAAACACCTACAAGATCTCTATCATGCATTCCTACAACTACAATACCCACCTGCTGAAGTGAAGAAACAGATTGACAGAGCCAGAAGAGTACCCAGAAGTCACCTACTACAGGACAGGCCCAACAAAGAAAATAACAGAACGCCACTAGCCATCACCTTCAGCCCCCAACTAAAACCTCTCCAATGCATCATCAAGGATCTACAACCTATCCTGAAGGACGACCCATCACTCTCACAGATCTTGGGAGACAGGCCAGTCCTTGCTTACAGACAGCCCCCCAATCTGAAGCAAATACTCACCAGCAACCACACACCATACAACAGAACCACTAACCCAGGAACCTATCCTTGCAACAAAGCCCGTTGCCAACTCTGTCCACATATCTATTCAGGGGATACCATCATAGGGCCTAATCACATCAGCCACACTATCAGAGGCTCGTTCACCTGCGCATCTACCAATGTGATATATGCCATCATGTGCCAGCAATGCCCCTCTGCCATGTACATTGGCCAAACTGGACAGTCTCTACGTAAAAGAATGAATGGACACAAATCAGACGTCAAGAATTATAACATTCAAAAACCAGTTGGAGAACACTTCAGTCTCTCTGGTCACTCGATTACAGACCTAAGAGTGACTATCCTTCAACAAAAAAGCTTCAAAAACAGACTCCAACGAGAGACTGCTGAATTGGAATTAATTTGCAAACTGGATACAATTAACTTAGGCTTGAATAGAGACTGGGAATGGATGAGTCATTATACAAAGTAAAACTATTTCCCCATGTTATTTCTCCCCCCACCCCACCCCCCGCTGTTCCTCTGATATTCTTGTTAACTGCTGGAATTAGCCTACCTTGCTTGTCACCATGAAAGGTTTTCCTCCTTCCCCCCCCCCCTGCTGCTGGTGATGGCTTATCTTAAGTGATCACTCTCCTTACAGTGTGTATGATAAACCCATTGTTTCATGTTCTCTGTGTGTGTGTATATAAATCTCTCCTCTGTTTTTTCCACCAAACGCATCCGATGAAGTGAGCTGTAGCTCACGAAAGCTTATGCTCTAATAAATTTGTTAGTCTCTAAGGTGCCACAAGTACTCCTTTTCTTTTTGCGAATACAGACTAACATGGCTGCTACTCTGAAACCTGTCATGTACCAATAGTTAGCAAACCACATTATCTGAGATACCACAGGAATTCCCACTTCTAAATATAGGGAAATACTGTACCAACAGTCACTCTGTTGTGGTAAGTACTGGTAAATGCTGGCTGTTTATTGGTGACCACTGTATAGCTAATACAAAAAATATGTGGTATTTAAAAAACTCATGCATTACGGGATGGAGCGATTATAGGAGTATAAGTTCCACATCTCACCTGAAACAGAAATTTCTGTAATAATCAGGGAAGCAGAGAAAAGTTTGGTCTTGTCATATTAACTTTGTCATTCTAGCTCTTATCAGAAAATACTTCAGGAAGTCTGCAGACTCACAATTTCTAGCAGGATTCAAATGGAGTCCATACAGTATGGTACATTTTCATCTTTACATCCTTAACATCTCTCTATATTAGGAGACGTGCTTATGTATCCCTGATTCAGTTGTGGACCTTAGGGCTCATTGGGTATAGGGCCTTCCAAAGGAAGCATTAAATTTACCATCACTAGCAGTTCTTCAGTAGATTTGGATGTCTTTCTAAAATATATGGTTCCGTTAAACTATGAGTCTCAATAAAGTCCACTTCCATTAATAATTCCCTCCATTGCAGAAATTACTGTTTATAGCCTGTGTTAAACAGAAACTCAGTCTGCTTCCAGTGGGAATTTTGCTATTGATACAAAATGGGAACTTTAATTTTGCTTGACATCCCATAAACTAATACTGAGGCTCCTTCTTGACCCAGATGGGATCATCCCTTTCACACTCTGCTGCAACTGCCATATTGGCTAAGCATAGTGTATAGAAACATATGATTTTCCATAGTGGATCAGATTGTTTTTCCATTTAGCTAAATATTTCACTTCTGATAATGACCAAAAGCTGATGCTTCAGAGGAAAGTAAACATCCCTTACAAGGGATCTAGCCTAACAATGCTGGGATATGAAGGAAAATTTGATTTAATTGACAGTATTGCCTTAACTTATATAAATACTAATATTGTTAATTGTCACAAGAATAATAATTATCCATCCACCCACAGTATTTGACTTGTATGTGATACCAGGAATACACCATCCACTATACCAGGAATAAGCTGACACTCCCAAAACATCAGGTTTTTTTGTTTTGTCTTGCTTTTAATTAATTAGCAAGGAGTTAACTGAGTCATGGGGTTCACATTTGGCTTAGGAAACAACATAGTAACAAAGTTGAGTGGACTGACTGCACAAAACAAAGATGTATACCCACCATTCCAAGTACACCTATAATACCCACCCCAAAATTCCCAGCCACTCTCCCATGCCATACTCGTTTTTGAAGGGTCTGCTCCTGTTCCCATTGAAGTTAAAGAGAGGGCTCAATGCACAAATGCTGAGAAATAATGTTGAGCTGTGCTGTATATCTGGCGTGTTAAAAAGTCCAGACTCTGGTGCATTTAGGACATGGCCCAAAGGCACCTGAAGTCAATGGAAAGACTTCTATTCACTTTTCAAAAAAAGGGCTTGAATCAGACTAGATCTCTTCGACCTGTCGTTTGGACACTGCAGTTTAATGAATAAATATACCTTCTAAAATTTTGTAAATATAATGAACTGCTGGTACATTACTTTTAACTCTTTTTCCTTTTTTTTTTTTTTACAGGATCCACAGTGTCCCTTAAAACACTGGGGGGGGGGACCCAATCATTTTGTTTCTGTGCCTTATATTCTGTGCCTTATATCCTTATAAACTGTGACTGACTTTCTACTAAAATTCTTTATTTCTCCAAGTTCCATCATTCTGAGATAGAAAAACAAGCATAGAGTGAAATAAGACATTGAGAGGGAACAACGAGGTGTGACAACTCACTGTATTTCAACATATTACTTGTAGTTTTTCCTTTTTTTGCTACATTCGATTTTGCCTCACCTAACCCAAGAACCATTTATTCCTCACAAAATGTATTAGGCATTCCCTTGCACAACGGAATTGTGCTTTGTATTGCATACAAGAGCTACAAGGGTTATCTGTTTGTTGGTTTCAATGGCAATCTTGTCATTATTATAATTTTTAACAATTTAAAAGTGTCATGAAGGGAGAAATATGTACATGCATTTGTCCATATGGTGGCCAGGTGGCCAAAAACAATGAAAGAAAGAAGCATCCGTCACAAGGATTTAAGCTTGTTCATGGAAAAAACTTTAGCTCAGATCTATTTGAAATAGATGAACTATTGGGATTGAGAGAAATAATTATTTTAATCATAAATTGTTCCTAAAACAAAGGAAATTAAATTGGAGTGTATGGAAGGAATTTAATCCAATTACAAAAACGCACTTTGACAAAGCTTTAAGAAGTAACATCTTTTGTAACTGCAATACCTTTACCTCCATTGTGCCAAAGACTGTCTGAACTTGGTTCCCAGGGAGACAGGACACATTCCAAGAAGCATGTCATACCCTGAAATAGCTTTAGGCTCCCCTGATAGGCTGAGAGAGAATAGCCACTCTAAAGGGAACAGCTGGGACTTCACGGGGTCTCTCAGGTGGTCATATTGCTTTTGTTTTCTTTGTTATGTAACTAAAGGCTGGGGCTGCTTTTATGGACCTTTGTGTACTCCCCAGATCAGCGGTAAAATAACATCTGTTTGTTTTCTAACTCCTTTACCATAAACTCCAGTAAATACTTCCCTTGTGTTAGATAAGCTGAATTGGATTTGACTGGTGCTCTCAAAGGGATCAGATCTCTGTCCTCTTAAAGCAGACAGAGAAAAAGTACAAGTGACAGCTTGTGCATTTGTTGTGGGCATAAAGAAGACTCTGGTCTTTCTACTAAAGCAATGCCAGATGAGGATCTGCAAATACTGGTATGTTCAAAAGACTCCTCAAGGTATGAGGCATCTCACAAAAGAAGTTAAAAATCAAAAGAGGGGTGACAAAGAGAGCCACATAGAATGTGCAGAGAGAAGAGAGTGTACAGAATGGGCCATATTCATCACAGTGGCCCAAGTGCAGGGAAGAAAGCTATCACTGTTGTAGGGCAGCCTAAGCAAAATCTGCTGCGCCTGTTTGCATTCTTGGCCAAATGCATCCCTAATGGAAGTCAATAGAGTAACAACAGGGATGAATTTGGTCCATTGTATCTATTTTCAGTATGTGTATAGTAAGTAAGGGGATAATAACATGGTGAAAAGCAGCACTAAAATGCACTAAATTTGCATCCCCTTTAATTGTTTAAATTTAAAATGTCAGGGTATGCAGACTAGTAATCAGATCAATGCCAGAGTTTTCAGCTCCTGCAGCCATCCCAAATATCAAGACCTAGTAATGTTACTGGATGGAGAGTAGAGTGGGAAATCCTGCAGAAATATAGATTTAAAAAAACAAACAAAAAAATGGAAGAAAGAGGCAGAAAATAGTAAAAAGACTAGGAAAGGAGACCCAGAAAAACTAAAAAATGGGGATGGGGACATTTATTTCATTAGCATAAGAGATGAGTTCTATTGGCACATTCTCCAGAGATCTGATTCCCTTGCTATCATCTCCACCCCTAGAATGGGTCTATTTTTACAAGGAGAGTGTTATGAGTTATTTTTTGGGGGGGAAGGAATGCTGCTGTTATTAGAAATAATTTTCTTCTGCTTATATTTACCTTAGAAATATCAAGGATGTATTAAATCTAGTCTTCCTTGGTTTTGGTGGAAACCTCATTGGAGATTTAAGATCTTTAGCTGTGAGATTTCTCAGTCCTTAATTAAGAGGCCTAGGATGTAGACTCTTTAACCAATATGTTTTTTTCTCCCAGTATTTCTCAGACTTTTAGTATGAAATAGCTGATCATACAAAGAATACCAGAGGGCTGAGATTAAACTCTACAATGCAACAACCATTATCATCTTAATCTTTGCTTGCATAGGCACCTCGGACATATGATGATTCACGACTACACTGTATTCAGTCGTATAAACTGAAATGTTTGGAGCACTTGATAAATGCTGAGTGTAATTCTGCCTTAAAAATACTATTAGAAACACGTTGTATTAAAACCAATAGCAGCAACAAAACAAAGAGTTTTAAACAATCCAAATAAAAGCAATTTCCCCATCAATTAATCAGATTTCACTTGTTCTCTCTCATGTCATAATCATACCATTCTTTTCATCTACTATAGACTCTGCAATGAAGAGAAGGGCAGGCAAGATCTGAATTTCTAAGGTAAAAGACAAGGGGGGCAGGAGGGTCATATTTTTAATTGTCAGGGCTCTCGACATCATAAAGTAGCAACAACAAAAATAGGGCACGACTCACGCCATTCTTTAAGATCAATTTTAAAGGGAGTAATACCGTACACCCTTTGTGACCATGGAGGCACCAGCTTGCAATACACAGGGAGCCAGATTCTCCATTTCTGTAATTATCATAGCACTACTGAAGTCAACAGAGCTACAACAATGTACATTCACAAGGTCTGAATCCTCAGCTAGTGTACATTCACATTGTCCCTTGATTTCAGTGATGGAGTTTCTGCCCACCGTCTGATTATGGGAGATCCTGGCCTAAGTGGCTGCCCCTTAACAGTCTAGGCCACTGGGGTAGAGTCCACTTTGCCTCTCCTCTACTTCCGCTGCTCCTGTCCTTCCAGCTGCCAGAGAGCAGCATCTAGGTGTTTGCTCCATCTTGGATGTGGGATAACTTTAGAGATTACTGCCATTAGCAAAGGTTTCTTTATTCACTGTGGATAATGTTCACGCTTGAGCAGAGGGCCAGCAAAAGGACTGTATGGCACTTAGTACCATTTAAACCCTCAAATAGATAGAGCTTATATGGGACTTAAATGCTGCTTCAGCTTTATGCAACCCCTCTGCTCAGAGGTGAATTCCGCCTGTCAAAATGAACCCCAAAGCACAGGATTGGCCTCTACGAAGCCCTGGGTCAAAATGATTTTAACACTATCGGAGTAGATTATTATATTATACCCCCATTCCCTCTAAATTCCAAGATAAAACTCTGTCTCCAACACAGACATTATGTAGAATTTCTATCATTGCAATCTTATTACATTCGGGGGGGGGGGGGGGAAGGAAGGCAGTGTAAAGATCACAACAGATTTTGAGTAGATATTCACTTTCTGGCTAACGAGCAAACCAAAATGTCTTCACTCTCTCTTGGTTGCAAGTTTATCACACATCAAATTAATGAATAGGAAAATATTAAAATCACCTCTGGTTTACGATAGGCTTTTATCTTAATTTGCATTATGACCTCCTCCAGAATAAAGTCTGTCAGGCCCAAAAAATGTAATTAAACATAATAAGATAATTTAATTCCTTCCCAAAGGCTTTGCAATGCATTTCCTTCTACAGTTAACATAACACAGAATTGGTGAATTAAACCACTCAGAATTCCCCTGAAATTTTCTATGTAAATTGCAAATTTATAAGATTAACTTTAGTGTTTCTGGATTCTCTTTGAAATTTAAGACCATTCTAGCAAAGCCATCCATTGTTATTTATTAATTGAGGGCCAGATTTGCTGCCATAACTCATACTGAAAAGTACCTTGCTCCATGAAGATAACCATTCATTTCAATGGGGTCTGCTAACAAGGTAAGGTTCTACTCGGCATGAATGAGGGCCTACCCTTTATTTTGCCAGCTACTGAATTACTTTCAGGGTTCTCCAGTAAAGAGTGAATTTCCACTTTAGCTACTGTTCAGAATATAACATATTTAACTTTATCCGTCTTTTCTGTGAATTCAGAACACAATTTCTGGCATCTAAAAGATTTTAATATTCAAAAAATATCATTTATGTTTCACTAACCAAGCAAAAGGCAGTAGACATGTTAACGTGTACTCAGTTATAGATTCAAATGGAGTGTATGGCATACAGAGCTAGCCAAATTATTTGCTATGGAAAATATTCATCATGAATTTATTCTCTTTTAAGTTAAAAAATCACTTATCAAGTTATCTTAATTTTGTCTAAAGGACAGATTTTCAACGCTTGTATGGGAGCCAGGCACCCAATTCCATTGACTTTCAATAGGAATTGGGCACCTAAATTGCTTTAGGTGCTTTCAGAAATCCTACCCTAAATAATTTGTTATTTGGAAGCACTTGCCGAATAGTTTCTGCAAACATGAATTGTACACAAACTGTTCACTTGCCCTTTTTGCTCTTCATGGTCCATGATTGTTCATCTAAGTCATAGTGACAAATAAGCAAAGAATAATGAAGAACACACTCTGGGTACAAATGATCAGACAAATAAGAATGAGCTGTTCAGTATTTGCAAACATTTTTTAATATCAAGTAGCCATCCAAACACTCATCAGCTATGCATAATATAATCTCACAATTACAGCAAACTAAATTCACAGCTTTTACTCATGAATACATTCCTAATCTCTTTTGTTTAAACATCTGTCTCCTGATATATAGGGGTATTTTTAGCAAAAATATAAACTGAATAAATCTAAATCCAAACCTAACTGAAAATAGAATCAATTCTACTCCTGTGGGGGCAAGGGGAGAATTCCACAAGTGAGAGATTCTGTCTTGATTTATTTTTGAGTTACCTGTACAATGTAAAATTGCTACTTGAAAATACTAGATGAGGTGTTCTTCCAGGAAGCATGTCTTTCATTTTTTCAGTAAAAAATGTCCTCCCACCCCATCGATGTCAAACAATCAATAGGAATGAAATGATGACCTGTACATATTGAGACTAGCACAGGGAGACCTGGATGATTAAGAGAAAAAGGGAAGAAAATAGAATCTGATATCTCAGTGTTGTTTAGAGAACTGCTACTTTGATGAAACATATGTAATTTGTACTTACATTTTCATAGTAAATTAGGGATGTTAATTTACTGTGTTTATAATTTCAATCCACTATTCCTTCCACATAATGGTGGGGCTCATTCAATGGGCCCAGTTACTTTCCGTCATCATTAAGCAAAATACTTTCTGTGAAATGCCGCTCTGAGAAATCATATTATATATATATATGGGAAAAAAAATGTAAAGGCCTCTTACTGTCACTCTTTAAAATGGTCTTCCATTTTGAAATGTTCTTCTGGTCTGAGATATCTCCTGCAGCTAAAATAAGGAATACCACTATAATTGGTAAAATTTCATAAAACAGAAGTCACGTAATAAGTGTGACTCTTTGTCATGATCAAAGAAATTGTGCTAATGCTCTAACACGCTCTTGCTATAGAATACAACTCCTCTTTGTACATGTGTTTCTCCCGCTCTTTTTTTAACACAAAAAATCCAACATAGATTCCGGCATGTAGACTATTAATTCAGACAACCAGATTATGCCCTCTCCTTTAATGTGGGAAGCAAAAAAAGGATGATGCCATAGGTAAGACAGGAATGAGAGTCAGGAGCCAAATCCTCGCTCTGCCACAGACTTACTGTGTTTGATCCTCGATAGAAAACCAAGCAACCTCTGTGCTTGAGTTTCCTCATCTGTATAATGGGGGTAATAATACTTACCCAGCATAGAGGATGGGTTTCAGGTAAGTTGGGGTTTCTTGTGCTTTGAGATCCTCTGATGGAAGCAGCTACAGAAGTGCAAAGTATTATTATTACTGCCAATACTGAGGTGAAGAGGACAGAAAAGGAGCATGCATAGTGGATATCCTACCAAAAATGGTAGACTTTTTTCAGAAAGAAAGTGTGGGGGGGAGAGATTTGAATCAAGGCAGCATCAACAACCCTTCTTCCCAGTTTCTCTAGACTTTGAGAAATATCTGAGAATGTGGAGCACTGCCATTACAAGAGGCATAGCTGGGCCAGGTGGGCAAGAGTTGCTGCCCACAGTAACTCATCACTACATATGGGAATTACCCCATGTAAGCGAATGCTGAGGCTGTCATATTGGACTCTTGCTGTGTATTCCCCAACAAGTCCTCACCTCCAAAGGAGAAAAGGGAGTTCACAGAGAGAGTAAACCCATGGGAGCACAGTTCATGAAAGAAATATGCTTTCATGGGTGATGGGGCCCCAGGCAGTAGTATGGAAACACTTTGAACTCTTGGTGCTCTCCAAATGTCTCCATATTAGAAGGCCCATATTCCCTCCCAGCTTCACAAAGTGACAAACTTCAGGATGATTCAGAAAAAACTCTAAAGCCCCAATGCCATGGGGAATTCTGCCTTACTTTTGCCCACCACAGGAGAGCATGATTTGGCCCAGAGTTATGATTAGAGATGGTTGGGGAATTTTTTGGTGAAATGGATTTTTGTCTGAAAATGCCGTTTCGTCAAAACCAAAACTTTTCAGGGGAACATATCAGTCTCAAAGAAACTTTTGTTGGGAAGATTTCTCAGTTCAGGATGGAATTTCTGATCAAAAAAATGAGAGACCAGAATAACCAGGATCCCAGAGGTTAGGAAAGTGGGAGACCCAGGTTTGCCTGCTTTGCCTTATTCTAATCAAGGACTTATCACTAAGGGACTAGCTATTATGGGGTTGGTCTCTCTCGCTTCAGAAAAAGCTTCAAGAGGTCTCCGTTTCATTCCAATATAGAACAGGATAATTTTTGAAATCTCAAAAATGTTTGCAGAACCGGAAAAATGTTTCCCGCACAGCTCTAGTTATGAGATCTGTTTTTACAACCATAGGAATGCTCAGCATGCTAAGAGGCTGGGGAGGTTTTGATGGATGAACCTACTACAAAAGCATGATAACATTCTGCGAGTGGGCACATGGGGTTAAGCAAGATATCAGCCCACTTTGGTAAGGTCAGGCTTTGCTTGGAATCCAAAAGGATATAATATTAATGTCTATCTAATTGGTGGATTTATCAATGCAGAATGCAGTAAACAGCCAGGCCATCTGGACCCAGAGGTTTATGTAATCGCATCTGATTGTCAAAACAATGGCATTTCACTGACATTGAGAAATTTAATTAAAATATTGTATTGCATACCATGCCACACAGGTGTACAGACTATTGACTAAGACTAAGATTCCTGCACAGCCAAAGGCTGCAATCTAAAATAATTTTGCATAGACATAAATTCCAAGTAAATGTGAAATGACACAGGCAAGTGCACACTTAGAGCACTTCACATTTTCTCTCTCTCAAAAAAATCATCTACTAAGTGTTTTTCTGGGAAGTAACATTTGAATAGGTTTGTTGTTGTTGTTCTTTTTACTTACCTGCTTCTTACTTTTTCTGTAGTACTTTAGTTGTCGGATACAGAACTGTAGCCTGAAATTTTCTATTAATCCAGACAATAGACAATGCATAAATAGCAGCAGTGCCACCTTCCTTAATACCCTTCTGCCAAATGTGCCTTGAACTGGAGGGAACCATCTCCAAAGGTGAGAGGGTAATTCCGTCTTCATATCCATTCAGTTGTTAGTAACTCTGCTGTCTAGGAGGTTAGTGTCAACTGTGGTGGTGGGTTTTGTGATAGGGACAGGTGTCCCTTAGGAACTGATCTGAGACCACTTATTCTTTTCACAGAGAACTCAAAACATACTACTGACTACTTAGATTAGCTCATATTTTAACTGGTGATCTGGTGGTGAAAGGCTCTGTATCCCACAAGATAGCAAGTCCTCCTAACTGTGGGCCAGAAAATGGCTGCCCTCAGTCCATGGGGAATTGAGAGACCACAAGGAGCTTTCCCTGTCTTGCACAGACTACAAAAGAGCCAACCACAGTTACAGCCCCTGAGCTCAGGGCAGGTCATGAACTGCTCTCTCCATATGTCACATGTAGTGCAATACATTCCAAAGGGGTGGGGAGGCTCTGGTAGGACATGGGACATGGCTTGCTCCTCTCCCTTGCACTCACCTAATGAATGATTCAATCTACACCCCCACATAAAAATCAGAAAGCTCAATGAGGGATTGTGATAGTTGTTGGGGAATTCATGACTGTGAGTTACCTTGTTACCTCCTGGTCACATGTGAGGGAGTTTGTTTGTAGTAACTGGGTATTAGCTCCTTAATCCCACCAGCCTTTCAGCCACTCAATCCCCCTCCTCCAGGCTATGCCAGCCCTGTCTTTGCCTAGTAGATTAACAAAAGGTACCCCCAGTCCTCAAGCCCCATTGAAGCATTCCCGAGATAGCCAACTCCTAACACAGGCTGCTCACAGACATTCCAGCTCCTGTGTCCCAAAGGGGCAGCATACCCAAGTTTACCAGTTTCACCTTAAACCACTGCTCCTGTGTAACTCTCAGCATAATGAGACAAAGGAAAGTTTATTTAAGAAAGACTAGAGATTCCACTAGCTTCATGGAAAGGATCCAGTCTTTCTTGAAAAACCCCTGCTCAACAAGATGTCTTCTCAGTGAGTGGATACAGAGTGCTTATCCCCACTCTGTTACATGGACCCAGTCTTTTTCTTTATTCACACACAGGGTGATTTTCTGCCTGTTTTAATGTTCCTTTTCTACCTCCAGATAGTTTTGATTGTTTACTGTTGTCGTTGATGGTTTTCCATTGACTGTTCTGTGATGGTACAATGGCAGATGTATCATCCTCCTTGCATGAATAGGCCCTCACTGAGTAATAGTACTCCCTAATGATTCCTTTTAGCCTTAAAACCATCAGGAAATAAACTTCAATATAGTTACATTATTCCTTAAATACTACCCCTATATACATTATGCCCTGATTGTGAACTTTGATAAATTGCATTTTTTCAGTAGAGACCTGACATGTTGCTCTTTATGGACAAATACCCTGTAAGTAATGTATTTGATGTAGTGAGTTGATCAGATCTGAGACAAAGAATGGTGGACTCTTTGCAAAGGGGCCTTTTTGTCACAGGGACTACACATTGTTGAAGCACAATGCCCCTGGGCATTTCCGCATGGGTGGGTAGTCCCACACTGTTCCTTAGTGCGGCCAGTGCCTATTAGGCATAATTTGTCCCATACTTAACAAACGAAAGTTTTCCATGATATGGTAAGAGCGGAGAGTTCTCTTATTTAGACACTTTCTCTCTTCTTTCACTAGAGTGAATTGACATCAACTAAATAATTATGAATTGATGGACAGAGATTCACTTCACTCACCTAATTTCATGTCATGTTTCAGAAGGCTTATGAATTTATTCCTTCAGGATTTATGTAGGAAAAGTAATGACTGCATGCCAACAGGAAATGCATTAGATAAATATTTATTGTGTGAGAACTAATATGTTCCACTATTACAAAATTCAAGGTAAGGTTAAAAATGTATGAGAGAACAAAACTTTTTAAATCCTTTGGTGTTTAGATTGCATCAAGACTTAATAAAACAGCACTTAAAAACCATTGAACTGGCACAAATTTCTACAGAATGTGTCATAAGCGTGACACATGCTCATGTGTTAATTCTATTGTAAAGTTTGCAGTAACAGAGACTCCCTTTGCAACTACTGTTACAGACATTGGATTGTCACATTATGTATGACGTACTGAAGCCAAGAGCCACTTATGCAGGTTTTGTAATGTACGTAGCATATACGGAATGCATGATGGTGTGGTTTTATTGGCAGTAATTTGTAATGATCTGCATAACTTACTTATTGCTTTACTATTTGTGATTTGAGTGGGATAACTATTGAATTTTGTTGTTCACTGGCAATCTTGAAAAATCAAAAATAAATCATTTGGGGTCAAACCAAACATGAAATCTTTCAAAATTTTTGGTAAATTGAAAAGTTTAGAAAAAAATCCTTTTGGCTGAACTAAATGCTTTGTTTGATCTAAAACAAAAGTTTTCATTTTTATTCCAAGCTTTTCAAATTTTTTTTAAATAAAAAAGACATTTTGAATAAAAAATTGAAATGTTTTATTTACAAAGTGTCAAAACAAAACATTTCAATTTTTAAAATTTATGTTTGTTTGTTTACCAAAACCATTTTTATGTTTGCAAAATCAACACACATTCACAGCATTCTTCAGTGTCATTGAATCTGCATTTTTCACTCCAAAAAGTTTGGGTCAAAATGTTTCACCCAGCTCAATTTGTTAGTAAAGACCCATCTAAAACTTATAATGATAATATCTTCATTCCACTGAGTACCGATTTTTCAAAGACAAATGCAGTTGCAGCAAAATGAATCTTCAAGATTTTGTCTTTGCCTGTCCTTTAGTTCCTAACCATATTACCGCACTATCAATATGTGCATCTACGGTATGTATTAGAAAGAATCCTTCTTCATACCGTATCTTTACAAGGTATTAATACAATACCTCTAATACAAGGTATTAGACATGTTCACCTTTTTAATATTGTTAAATACTCTCCTGGTTACAAAATGTCAGCATTATTTCAATCCAGTAGTTCATTCCTGCACATTTATAATCTGCAGTTGCTAGAATATGACAAAGCAAATTGAAGTCAGACACTGATTACAATTCCTGACCACACACTGGAAATGTTATTAGTGAGCACAAACTTCCCTATACTAATAATCCTTCTGCAAAGCTGAATACCTGAAGGTCGGTTGTATTGTATTTTTTTTATCCTGGACCACCAAGAATGAATTACAGACACACTTCTCATCTGCAAACTAAATTACCCTCTGAAGACCAGTCAGTGATTACCAGAACATGCCATTTAACAGCCTTTGGGGAATTGGAACCTTTCTACATTCACATAGGCTCTTTGTTAACATGGAGATAAGGTGGTTTTTTTTTCTGCTAAAGGTCAGAATTGTTCATTAGAAACATAAACAAGACATGGTAACATGGACAGTTCTTACTTGATAACAGCACACTAAATGAAAAATACCCACATATTTATATTTTGCATAATGCTGAACAAGAGAAAAAGTGTCTGATGTTGTGAATGTATGTAACTCTCAAAAGAATAGTATTATCAGAATATCTTGGGCTAAATCCTCCAGTACCATATAGACAGCCCATTTTGCACCACCCTGCTTATGTGATCTGGCTCCAAAACTGGTTTAACTGGCCAAAGGAGGAATTTTTTAAAAATTAACAAAAAGAAGGGACACAATTTTAATGAAAATGTGCCTGGTTTTCCAACCTGCTCTAGTAGCCAGTTTTGATTGCCAAGGGCAACAACATTGCTGAGTTTCATGAAATGAGGGGTATGCAGATTGGGACCCTGGGTTCTTCAATTCCTCTGCTGGTAGATAGGTCATACAAGGCTGGAAATAACAAATGATTAAGGACTTGTGTGTTAAGCATATGCTAAGTCTAAGATATTTTATTCTTGCTCTTATCGGCAACACCTAGTAAAGAATCTTGAAAACACCAAATGTTGGCTCACAGTGATCCTGGTTTGGACTCAGCCTGCTGAATGCAAGGTCAGTAGGTCATAAAGGTGTCACTGTTCATGATTTGATTAAAGATGAAACCCTTGACTTTGTCTCGCCAAGTCTCAATTACATATGCAAAGTGCTAGGAATGATGGTTGGGCCCAAACTAGTTCTCATTGGGTACTAGACTCAACATGAATATATTTGGGAGGACTATGTAACTATGCTTTTTGCATCCAGTGCCAGAGGCAGGAAAATATCTGCTCCAAAACTGAATCTAACTGAGTATATCTATCTAAAGTATGAGCCCTGGAATGAGATAAAGTTGTGTTTAAGGTAGATGTCCAGGTCACTCTCTAACATCACATTGACCCTGAGTGAGTTTCTCAGATTCCTTGCTGTGGTGGCATTGGATGGATGCATTGAGGCTGATAGTGCTCAGTTACTTCAGTGTCCATGCAAATGATGATTCTTCAGTATTGGCTAAGGAAATCGTGGCTATTGTGACAACTATGGGGCTTTCCAAAGGTTTTTTTGACTTGCACTTATAGCTGGCATCACTCTGGATATACTGTTTGGAATAGGGTCAGAGGCTGACCTCAGTGAGAGATTTGGGTGTGCAAGTAAATTAGGACTCGATGGTTAGTATGACTGGTGCTAAGGAGAGAATGGACCTAACACCTTGGGACCAGGTGTTCAGCTGATGTAAACTGGGTTTATCACCATTAGTTTTAGTTTACCTCTGCTGAGAATGTGGACCTTAGTAACTAAACTCCTAAGAAAGAAATACCTTGCCAGGTTCAAAATCCAAAGTACTAATGGGGCACCAAGGGAATGCTGGCATATCTGCTCCTTTACTGAACCCAGCCTTTAGGCAAGAGTGAGTTAAGCTTCCATTCCCTGAACTATCAAAAGTACAAACATTCTCATGCTAGAACTTGGTTTTAATAAGAAAAGTAACAAAACTTGTAAAGGCCCAAAAGATGGACACCTGAGTAAAGAAAGAGCCATTCAGACTAGAAGGAGCTGGTTCATGGTAGATGCCCAATCCTGCAATCCTTAGGAATGTGAGTAGACTTTACCTACATTAAAAAATTCACTGACTTCAATTGAACTACTCATCTGAAGAAAATTTACTCACATGATCAAGGGTTGTTGGACAGAGTCCATTTTTCAGTACTAGATCTTTATTCTAATTCTACATGGCAGCCCTTCAATGGCTGCTCCCTTAAATTTGTATCAGCATTTGAGAATTCCTTAGGAAAAAGAACCAGGTGACCAAAGCATTTAATGTAAGCAATAGGACGCAGTCTCTAATTGTGAATTATATTGAAATCTCAGCCAGAAGTAGAACTACAGGTCAGAAGACAGTCCAATTTAGTATGTTCATTAAAATGTATTAGATTTCTAAATACATTAAAGTATAGAAAATGTGACAGGAATTGTAGAAGATTAAGTTGTCTAAGTCAACTGGAAAGTCTGAGCAGATGTATTGAATAATTTTTGCCTGGAGCTTTCTGGTATCATTTTAATATCTCACACATATCTTTGTATTACATATATGCTCTCCCAATGAATAGGAGTCACTTGGGTCCATTGAGTTTCCTCTCATATCAGAAAGTCATCTTCACTGAATATGAATATAAATGACTCACAATATAAGGTTCAAGAATACAATGTTGCACTGTTTCTGTGCAATATTAAAGACAAAAGTTTGTTACACATTCAAAATTTCAACCAAGTTTTTTGCTTTATTCTTAGGGCTATTGGGCAGGGGGGGTTGTTTTGGGTTGTGGAGTTTTGGTGGTGGTGGTGGCTTTGTTTGTTTGTTTAGTCCACCTAAATTTAAGTTAGCAGGTTGGCTTTATGATTTTGAGATTGGATTGGCAATTCTGTCCATGAGCTTCCATTCTCAAAGAGATTTCCTGTATCAAGGTCAGCCTAGGTCTTCCTAATGTAACAGCTGCGACTATGAGTCAAAAGTATAGCTTTAAAGCTACCCTGAGAGACTGTTGGGTCCTTATTCTCAAGACTTTTCCTGATTTCTTTACAAAGTTAGGTAACTAGGAAGCCAGGATGGTCTCTATTCAGAGAAATGTTCTCTTTGTTGTTGTTTTACAGTCTTCTTGAGCTTTTCATAATTTACAGCAATAGCAAAGCAAATACTTCAGAATACTTCAATTAGAAGAGAAATTCAATAACATACAATGCTAACCTTTCATATCACCTGGAAAGAAGTGCAGAAAGACAGGACAAATCTACAGTTCCTGGCCCAGGATTGTTCCACTGTTCTTTGAAGTGGTTTTTTGTAGTTGCATCTCAGGTCAGGGAATAGCCTAGATAAAGTGCAGGAGCCAGGATCCCTGCATATTCTTGGAATTCCATACAGCTGGACATTCACTCTCTGATTCTCCTGCCCTCCTCCATCCCTGTGCACTGTGCCACTGATTCAGTATCTGCCCACCCATGCCCCATTTCACATGCATGCATTCTGCAGGTGGCAGTAATTTCTTACACTAGATATAGTGTAATAAAGTTAGGAGGTAGTTTCTGAGGAACAGTCAGGACTGACCAGTTGTTCCCCTCATTTTGCCTCCTTCCCCCTTGCCATGCAGAGCTGTGAGGAGATGTGTAAGGTACATTAAATAATGGAAGATCATGGGCAATGGTGCGAGTGATCCTACTATACCCCCAAAGAAATATGCTTGCCTCAGAAACTGCACATTCAGTGACAACTGGCTAAATGAAACAAAGACTGGCTAGCAAAATGTGCTGATAAAAAAATAACCATTTATTAGCAATGATGTTATCTCTCTCACTACTATAAGTGGCTGTTGAAGGGGTGGAGCTTGTGGAGTTCCCTTGTGGTTAGGGCTTGGGATTGCGGCAGGCTTGCGTTGGGGTGCAGATGTGCCTTTTTGTATGTGTTTCAAAGGTGGTAACCCTAAGCTTAGGGCAGGATCCCAGAGCTTACTCTCCCCCTAGAATGTCTCCTTGTCCCTGGCCACTTTCCTTTCGCCCTAGGGAGTGATTTCAGCATTTCTCCCTGCAACCCCTTCCTGCTCTCTACCTCCTGGCTTTATACAAGCCCAACCTGCCTCTGACCAGCTGGGCTGTATCTCCAGTTAGTCTTTTTCAGTTCCTGGCTCTCCTCCAGTTAATTATACGGTTAATTGGCCCTTTATAACCTGCTCAGGCCTTGTGTGGAAGGCACAGGGAGGCTTGTGAGACTGATGTCTTGATATTATGATATAAAGTAATGGCCATATAAGTAAGATTCCATTAGATGGAGAGTCTCTGCCCACTAAAAAATACAGTTTATCAGAAGAGCACCTGCATACGCAGAGCTGCTAGATATCTACAGACTGAACTCAAAATAATGAGTTCAACATCGATAGCCACTCCCTCGCCCCCCCCCAAAAAATATACAATCAGTCTTGGTAATTTTCTGCAGTGAAGAACTTTGGCCTCATTTTTCTTTTCAGCGACAGTGCCGCCCGAAACGTTCTTATTTTGAGATCTCTGGCTGACAGCACTAGATAAGAGCTATGTTTTATTGCTTCCTGAGCAATCCATCTTGTTGAATATTGGAGCACCTTATTACCCATCACAAATACACAACAAAAATCTTGTTTTCTTATGTCTTATTTTTAAGCCAATTGTATTTACATTAAGAAACCATTCACTGTAATGTGTGTGGGGACCTTGAAACTTTGTGTCCTTTGTCTAAAAGGATTTGACTGCACAGTTTTTAACCTCTTGTTCAGCAGGACCATCACTAGAATGTTGCCTCTTACAAGCACAGAGATGTTGTTTCTCATCTAAATGTCATTGGGGTGTAGACTCCAAGTGTTTGGCTGGGCAAAATCCCCATGTTCTATGTCAAAAACAATTATTTTTGTGTGTACATCAAAATATTGAACTGGAAATACTCATTAACTTTCACCTGTGATAACAATTAACAGTATTTTAGGGCTGATCCATAGCTCACTGAAGTCAAGGGTAATCTTTCCACTGACTTCAATGGGCTTTAGATCAGGCCCTTAAACTTTGGCAAGTCCAGAGCTGAAGAAAATACCATTTTAAAATGTCTTGACCCTGCACCCATTCTTTTTTTCAAAAGCTTTACTTCAGGCTTGCTCAAGCTCTTATTAGAATCTGTTGTCCTTCTTGATGTTTTACCTCCTTTCATTTTTATAGCAGTAGCCTCTATTTCTGCATGTGCAACTTTGTGCACATCCTCTTTTGAGCACCACCACTTGTGTGCACAGGTGATATATTAAAACGCCTCCACCATCACCTGAGTGGGCAGGTGCACGTGTGTTTGCTCATGCAAAGCTATGAATACACAACTGGAGACTGCATTAAAGCCCCTTTGAAAACTTGTCCTACACTCTTTCAGAAGTTCTGGTGATTAAACAAATTTCTGTTCACTGATAGAGTGTGTACAGAGTCATTGTGTTTTGTGAAGAATGTCTGAGGCTTCTTTTAGTACTAAAACTTATTCAAAATATGCCTGACTAAAAATAGCTTTATATCTAAGTGTTGTGCCCTTTACAATTCACTAGGATTTTAAGTTGTTGTGGAACAGTTATGGTTATTACCATTCATAGCATTTAAGCAGAGCCTTTTATCATTTTGTTCCATTAATTGGAGTGACTGCCTCCTTATCTGCAGCTTTCTCTGTCTGTATTTCTTTTGCTTCCCAATTATATTCAGTCACTATCACGATCTCCCTTTTATATAAAATGCTCAACTCAATGACATTCTTCAGACATGCTAAACCCTCACTCTTTGCAAGTGAAGCCTTTTTACAGCGGAGGAGGGCTAAGTGGATAGGACTGGGAGGCGAGAGTTTTTGTTTTGGAAGGATCAGGGAGGATTTTTAACTTGGCACATTGGCCTTAATGTACTTAGTGCATGAATTTGTTCTTAGTTAATTTTGGATGGACCCAGAGCTTTTGGACACTTAGAAATCTTTAAAAAAGGTCAGAATAAATATTAAAAGTTAAGGAAAAGTCTAAATAGCACAATTAGTATTAATTTAGAAAATACCTCACACAGAAACTACAAAACTATGGGGAAAGGACAGCAAAAGATCACAATCAAAGGACAGAAACATGAACAACTATGTAAAAAGTGGGAAAACAATTACAGGGTCAGAAATTAATAAAACTGGCTGAAAAGGTTTCAGATTAAAAGCACTTTAATGATTTCAGAGCCTAAGTCACTTTTGAAAATGAGGCTTATGTTCCCAAGTCACTAGGCACTTCTGAACATTTTACCAATAGTGCTTAAGTGTGTTAATTCCATCCCTTCTGTGACTAGACAGCTGAAGATGTGAAGTGGTATATACTCACCGATTAAAATCTACTCACCTGTCCTTTGGAGTATTAAACAAACACCTGACACTATAGTGGTTTCTGTGCCTAACAGTATAGCAAGGTAGTGTACATAACTCCTGTTAACATAAAGAGAAAAAATACAGTTCTATACAGTCTCTCTTTTATTCTTCTTGTTCATGACATTTTATAAAGTAATTTAGACACTGCCCCTTTTCCTCCTTCCACAAAACACACACACTGGTATTCTCAGGTATATAGTATATCTCAGCTGTCCTTGGGACATCCTGAATTTGGGACTGTTTTTCTGGAGGAGGAACTATTATTGATGGGAGGAAGGATTCCCAAGGGAGTGCCTTTATAAAAGTTCTGGCCCCAGTCTGAAAGTAGTGTAGAGGACTTTCCCTCATTGTGATGGAATTCCTTCCTCTCTGGGTACTGCTAAATCATTCTTGGTTTATTGCATTGTGTGAAGTGTTGTATTTTTCAAACACATGTGTCTTGTATTATGGACCCACACCACTCCTTATCTTTTAAATAAAATGAAACTTGCAACATTATATTTCCAAACATTTTAAAGCTTAAAAACCACAATGAGGTATACTATTGTATCAAGTAACATTTATGATAACTTACTGAAAATGATTACAGTAAAAATATCTGTATTTTCTGTATTGTTTGCTTTTGTGTCTTTGCTGTATAGTCAGTTTCATGGTTGCCCATATATAGCCAGAGTCAGTTTCCTCCTGTTGTTTCTTTGAGTCTCTCTCACAACAGGGGAGAGAATTTTTATCTTTTGAAATGTGTAAATGTAATTACAAAACAATAAGAAATGGTAGAGGAACTCACAGGGGACGTATAGGACCTGAAACTAGTATCATATTTTGTTGTACAAGTTGTTTTCAAATTGACATTTTTTCTTTTAATTTTCAAAACAAATGTCCTTTCGATATAAACAATAGCTCGTAGTATTTTGTGCAGCTCAGTGGGGATCAGTGGAATGGTGATGCGTCTGTACTTTTTATGCTTCTAACCTGCCATGCAAGTGACCTCACATCCCAAATCTGGATTGAATACAGGCCCCAATTCCCTGTTGAACCACTGTCTGTAAGGTTAGAGCTGGCTGGGGACTGCTTTAACGTACACTACATGGGGATAGTCAGAGCACAGCATGCTCTAGCCCACCCACTCCCCATCCTTCCTGATACATCTGCACCCCTGAGCAAAGTAGTTAAGCCAACCTAAGCCCTGGTGTAGACTGCTCTAAATCAATGGAAGAATTCTTTCATCAGCCTCGCTACCACCTCTCAGGGAGGTGAATTATCTATGTGGATAGGAGAACAGCTCCCATCAGCATAGGTAGTGACTACACTGAAGCACTACAGTGATGCAGCAGTACTACAGCTGTGCTGCTGTAACATTTCCAGTGTGGACAAGCCCAATGTTGTGCTTTCTTTATTTGCAACTCCTTGTTCCAGCCAGCTAGTGTCACTCTCTTGGCATGACTGCTGCACTTGCTGCATTCCATAGAGGAACCTAGATTGTTGGGCAGAGGGGTCATCAGTAATGTTAAATCAAAGCTCTCTATTTAGATTTTGTCATAGAAAAATCTAAGTTTAAAGAGGAGTAGACTCCCGAGACCTCACCAAAGTAGAGGAGGAGCCATTCGCAATCGGCATTTCCCTTTGAAATGTTCATGCCCAGGAACCATGTTCCAGAGTATTTTTAGAGCTGGGGGAGGGGCTACTTTCAGATTTCAGCTTGTTCAAAAGCTCAATCAAGATCAGTTTTGTTGTTTTAACTGAAACTGAATACAGAAAGGAGCCCACTACTTTCCATTGAGCATAGCAGCTGAGAGGATAAAAGAGCAAGGGAGCTGAGAAATAGCAAAGCTGTTAAAAGGGAAAGCGCTTTAGACTGTACTTGTTGCTGCTGCTAAGTATGTCTTTTAAATGATCTGCCTATATAGATTAAAAGACTTTTAAACGGATTTTTCCCTCTATTTTTTCTCATCCTAGTTATATAGCAGGTATGTGGACTTTTATTATATAAATGAGATCTGGTAATAAGCCTGTCAGTGTTGCCATTATTTATTATTAGATGCTCGTATGCCTTGTGACACATGAGTCAACCCAGCCTTTCCACCTCCGTCTGTCTCATGCCATGTTTCTTGCTCTGTTAGAGTCTGTTTCCATGACAGCGGTATCTTTCTCAATAGTTTTCTTATATGTCATCTGTTGTCCTCCTCTTTTCCATCTTCCACCAGGTGGTATCCAATGAAGAGCTTGACTAAGAATACAGTTTTGTGACATCCGTACAACATGTCCAAACCACTTCACCCTTCCATCTTGAATCATTGTCCATGGATGGAGACACTAATAAGACCGAAGATAAGCCAAAACCTGGAATATCAAATACTACCCCTTTGAACTTTGAAGTTATTTGGCACTGATGAATTAGAGAGGACTTGTGGGAACACAAGAGAGTCTATTAACAAAGGCAGCCTTAGATCCCATGAAGGATATTCTGAGCTTTCATTAAAACTATAAGGTCTGAGTCTTTTTCCTTGCAAAGACGACCTTTAAACCAATATTACCTAATTGTTAAAATTAAAAAAAAAAAGTCTGTTGGGTTCCACTTCTGCAACAGGAGGCGGGGGAGGAGGGGGGGTTAAGAATACCTTGCTACAAAAAACACACTGTTTATTAAAAGTGAATCCATTCAAAGAGGGGTTTATAAAAAAAATCCCGACTAACCCTCCCCCAAAATCTTTAGGTCCACCTTTGACATGGATATGACATTTCCTGTGTATGCAAACATATGATTAAGAAATGGTAAAGACAGGCAAATAATAAATGGTTCGAAAAGACATAGCCTTGGATTGTGCTATGACATAGAAATTGAGAAGTAAATGTTGTGATTAAGAAAATATTGAGATGAATAAGAAATATAGGCACAAATGCATTGCAATAACAACCTTTAGCATTTAACTGCCAGCAAGTTAAAGAAGTATGGGTTGGATGAATGGACTATAAAGGTGGATAGAAAGTTGGCTAGATTGTCAGCTCAACGGATAGTGATCAATGGCTCCATGTCTAGTTGGCAGCCAGTATCAAGCGGAGTACCCCAAGGTTCAGTCCTGGGTCAGTTTTGTTCAATATCTTCATTAATCATCTGGAGGATGGTGTGGATTTCACCCTCAGCAAGTTTGCAGATGACACTAAACTGGGAGGAGAGGTAGATATGCTAGAGGGTAGGGATAGCATACAGAGGGACCTAGACAAATTAGAGGATTGGGTCAAAAGAAATCTGATGAGGTTCAACAAGGACAAGTGCAGAGTCCTGCACTTAGGTCAGAAGAATCCTATGCACCGCTACAGACTAGGGACCGAATGGCTAGGCAGCAGTTCTGCAGAAAAGGACCTAGGGGGGTTACAGTGGATGAGAAGCTGGATAGGAGTCAACAGTGTGCCCTTGTTGCCAAGAAGGCCAATGGCATTTTGGGCTGTATAAGTAGGGGCATCGCCAGCAGATTGAGGGACGTTATCATTCCCCTCTATTTGACATTGGTGAGGCCTCATCTGGAGTACTGTGTCCAGTTTTGGGCCCCACACTACAAGAAGGATGTGAAAAAATTGGAAAGCATCCAGCGGAGGGCAACAAAAATGATTAGGGGACTGGAACACATGACTTATGAGGAGAGGCTGAGGGAACTGGGATTGTTTAGTCTGTGGAAGAGAAGACTGAGGGGGGATTTGATAGATGCTTTCAACTACCTGAAAGGGGGTTCCAAAGAGGATGGATCTAGACTGTTCTCAGTGGTAGATGACAGAACAAGAAGTAATGGTCTCAAGTTGCGGGGGGGGGGGAGGGAGGGGAAGAGGGAGGTTTAGGTTGTATATTAGGAAAAACTTTCTCTAGGGGGGTGGTGAAGCACTGGAATGGGTTACCTAGGGAGGTGGTGGAATCTCCTTCCTTAGAGGTTTTTAAGGTCAGTCTTGACAAAGCCCTGGCTAGGATGATTTAGTTGGGGATTGGTCCTGCTTTGAAGCAGGGAGTTGGACTGGATGAGCTCCTGAGTTCCCTTTCAACCCTGATATTCTATGATGCTATGATCTATGATTCTATGAACCATTAGATAAGATACATTAGATATTAAAACAACTGCTGATTGATGACCTGAGATTTATATAGATTGGGCCAATGTATTCAACTTTGTATATATGTTGACTTACAACAGTTGGCTCAAAATAAGTAACCTACAATAATTTAAGAGCAACATAGAGTCATCTGCATACTTGCATTACATCAGTTTCCAACAACAAATTATGAATTGCATTTTTTCTTTTATATACAGCTTTGTAAATCCAACTCATGTTTTGTTGAAGGCTTTCATGTCTCTGATATGTGAAGTTGCTTGTGCACAACAAGTTGTCAAACTTGCTTTGTTCTACACCAGTAAAGCAAGGAGAACTGAGGACAGACCTGTTTGCATCCTCCTCAACTTCACTGCATACTTATTTAAATGGAAAACACTTCACCCTTCACAATGTAAAGAAGTTAAGTAGCATTTCACTATAGAAAAAGTGATCTTCAAAAAGTTAGTAGTTGTCTTAATGAACGATGGGAAAATATATAGTATTATTTAAGGCTCACGTTGTTCTTTTAGAACATAGGCTTGTGTTGGGAGATGTTGCTGTAGATCTGTCTATGCAAGACAGAGCTGAGGGTTGTAGATCTCTCTGTAAGAGGTTTCTAGATGGATCCACACTCCTTTGCACACAGCCAATGTTCAGCCAAAAGATAACAAGCTAGAATTGGGCAGAAAATTATCAAAATCCAACTTCAGTGAATATTGGAGGGGAAAAACTTTTGGCCTAAATTTCCAAGTAAACTTTTTCTGCTTTACTTCTAGCTCTATCCATCATTGTAGCTAGATTTAAGAATGGCTCTTGCTTCAGGGTTTACATTTCTCCTAGGATAAAGAACTTGCTCTTCATTTCTCCACCTAAATATATAGAATATCATCCTAACCTGGATTAATATTTTTAATTGTATTGATGCCTGTGCTAAAACACCAGTTTCAAAACCATTTATCTTAAAAAATTGCCAAGTTACATCTTTTCTGGAAAGGTTATATATCAGTGATTTCACACAAGTCAAGGATCATGTAAGTGCTATCAATTGTCAGGTTATGTTTACTATCACCAAGAGGATAAATCAGAAAATAAAGCAGTTTGGGGCTGCACATTTGGTTGCCATGTAGCATACATACCAGTAAAATGAGAAGAATGTGACCCTCTTTGCGGGTATCTGCAATATGCCAGTCAGGCTGCTCTATGTTAGCTGCTACACAGTGAAGTTTTGGAGTTTAGAATCGTCACAATTCAGCTCTGTTCTATTCCTTTCAATTCACTGATATATATGCTCCATTTATCAAAAGCGTGGCTGGAAACTGTCATGCTGGTGGCTTTTCAGTACTTCTGAATTTTTTCATACTGAAAGGTTCTGTCTCTTGACAGATAATGTGAGGTGCACGGATACAATTTCCTATCATTTCACATGAAACATGTTAAGCAAGAATGACATCTTCCATAAACTATCTACCCAGGTTTCCAGGAATTTGGGAAACATATCCTTCAGGGAGTATCCATAACCAGCTAGAAATTACAGATTGCTATTATTTGCTATGTCACCTTTATATTAAACAGATCTACTGTGTGGGTGGAGTTAGACATATCCCATACTAGATAGAAGTTTCAGACTGCTAATATTTTTCATGTGACCTTTATCTTAACCTAGCTACAGTATAGGTGGAGTTAGACATATGCTCATCTATCAGAACAGTGTTTCTCATATAAATGAGATTCCTTGAGCTATTATTCCATTAAAAAAAATCTGTTCTACCAGATAGAGTTCCACTGGAACAAATTTCCAGACACTGGGCCAAATTCTAATATCAGCCTCATTTTTGGTGGATTTCAGAGTAGCAGCCGTGTTAGTCTGTATTCGCAAAAAGAAAAGGAGTACCCGTGGCACCTTAGAGACTAACAAATTTATTAGAGCATAAGCTTTCGTTGAAGTGAGCTGTAGCTCACAAAAGCTTATGCTCTAATATATTTTTGGTGGAGTGGCGTTCCAGGTTGAGAGCTTCCACTGATCATAATTGTGGCAATTGTCGTTCAACTTCTTTCAGCAAATTGAAATTGAGATTTCACTACTCCTCAGTGAGACTTTCTGAAGCAACTGCTGTTTCCTTTTTTCTCCAAAGGAAATCTCAGATTTTCCTGATATTTGTACAAAATTTCTAAATGT
Source organism: Dermochelys coriacea (assembly GCF_009764565.3). Classification (NCBI taxonomy): domain Eukaryota; kingdom Metazoa; phylum Chordata; order Testudines; family Dermochelyidae; genus Dermochelys; species Dermochelys coriacea. Next base: position 85,927,083 of record NC_050069.1, read on the forward strand.
AATATAGTTTCCTGGATTCATACCCTTGTGTTACCTTAAGTATATACAGACACACGCTTTTGTCTTCTCTCCGCCAAGACAAGCTCCGCTTTTTTCCATCTTTCTTCATAAGTGATTGTAGTATTAGGTACACTATAGTCCATTGTTCAAGATTGCATTAGGGGCTTGACTCAAAGACAATGGGAGTCTTTCACTGAGTTGAGTGGGCTTTAGATCATGCCATTGTTGCAAAATATGAGGCTTCTTTTTTAAAGTATTTTACTTTCTATTTCTATTTTACTAAATTTGTAGATAATTGATATATTAAAACTGTTCATGCTGTTTTAGGCCCCAATTCAAGAAAACATCTCTAAGCAAGAAATCATGTAAGTATGTTCTTTAATTTAAGTATGTGCTTAAGTGCTTTCCTGAACTGGAGATTTAGTTTGTGTAGGTTAAAAAATATGAAGCTATCAAATCTTTTTTCACATTTTCGATATCTGTTATGCTGCCAATTTTCCTATAAGTATCATCTAGAATATGATAGAAGCAATGGCATTCTTGTTACATTTTGTCCATGAACTTCCCAATGAAATTACTTTTGGGGAAAAAAGTATTCTACTTAGATACCTACTATTAGTTGAAAAAGGAGCATCATTCCAGAAATTTGGCAGATTTCTACCAAGTTAAATAATAAGTAATGCTTTCTTTCCAGTTTACTCACTTTAAAAAGTACATTCCATATGAGTGGAAAATATTTAAAATTATATTTTTAATCTTTTTTCTATCATGTATTTTTAAATTTTATAAAGAGTGCATCATTATTTGTACTGAGTAAGAAGTTCAGAGGTTAGAGACTTTAGACTGATTCTGATGTTATTAACACCAGTTTTATACCCATGTAAGTGTATTTCATTGCACTTACTCCTGGTTTTACATTGGTATAAGAGAAAGCCAACTCAGACACATAGAATTCTAAGAAAGAGAAAACAGAGGTCAGAGAGAAGAGAGAAAAAATATTCTGCCCACTTTCAGAGGGTAGACTACAAGAATGAATTGTATGTGCTTTGTTCTATTACCTTCAGGTCTCCAGTGAAGAGCTGATCATGTATTAGGAATGTTTTGGCCAATTTAGTCTGTGGATAGTTCATATTTTACTGTCTTTGATGTTTTAAGACAAAATCATACTAGAGCACAGAGCAGACAATGTGAGCCTTAGACTAATGGGGAATTCACACAAGATATCAGAGAGGAACTAAACTCACAGAATTCAAATAGAATATTAAAGGGGAATCCCTAGAATTCTAGGGACACATGATCCTTTAATTTGATCCATTCGCCACAGATTTACACACACACACACACACACCTTTTTTGGTGTTATGTGGAGCATAATTAATTTATTCCAAATTCATTTCAGCTATCTTTATCCCTGTGATGGGGTGTCCATCCCACACACGATTGGAAGGGATTAAAGTGGCCTGGTAGGCCTATTAACTGCCCAGGCTGCATCTGGAGGAGAAGCCAGAGAGGGCTGAGACCTAACTGCTGACAGCCCCCACCTAAGGAGGAAGAGGCGGGGCCTATAAAGCCAGGAGGTTGGCAACAGACAAGGGCAGAAGCCACTCTCTGGGAAGAGGGTTTGGAGCTGGTACTCCCAGAGAAGTGGGTGGGGAGAACCTGAAGAGTAGGAAGCAGTCTAGGGAAGGAGCTGTGAGGGCTGGGAGAGTAAAGCCCAGAACTGCTGGGTTTAATGATCCCTGGACTGGAACCTTGAGTAGAGGGTGGGCCTGGGTTACCCTACCTGCCACTGAAGGAGTGGCACCTGAAGTAGTGAATGGGAAGACTGCCCAGGATTGCTGACGGAAAGACTGATATACCCTGGAAGGGAGCAATGCTGAGTGACCTTGCTGGAGAACAGAGTCACTAAGAGGACTCTGCAGTTCTGGGGCTCAGAGAGGAGCTGCAGACCCAAGAGAGATGGTGTTATAGCATGCAACCATGGGAAGGTGCATCAACCTCTAGAGCTAATCCCCAGAGTGACTGGGAGGAGGGGCCAGACAAGCAGTGAGTGGTACACCCTGTGTACCCATATTCAGCCTTCCCTGGTAGAGCAATCACTTAGAAGCTTTGACATTAGGATGAATAGTATGCATAAAACTGCTCCCTCAACCACCAAGGCCACTCAGCACTAATATAAATTACATGCATAAAATAATTCCTTGAGCTACACCCCTGCCTGTACTTACTGATGTAAGTGCATTGTATAATGTATGTGGGCATGAGAGAGAGAGACTTTTGTGGAAGTTCACTTTGCTTTCTCTTTTTATAAGATAAATATGAAACTGCCAATGCTTAAGGTTCATTCTCCGCATATAATTTATGTTGATATTAGCAGTGTCAGTGATTTTTTTCAGTATTATGAACTATAAAGACTTTGACAATAATCAGTCACCTTATTACAATAAAGTAATATGATTGAATTACAAGAGAATGTAGCAGGTAGGATGACTGTGGCATCTCTTATCACTGATAAATGAGCTTTGTTGAATTCATCCCCTTTGAAAGAGTCATTCACAAGCTCCTTTTCTTCTTAAAACTCTGTACCCATCTCTTGCTAACGGTGTACACACTCTTCACCTGGTACATTAAAAAACAACCAGCAAAACGGAAAGAGGTAAAATTTTAGTTTGCTTTGCCAGGAAAGCCAGTTTGCATAAATCTATCAGAAATAGAGGGCCTCATTCAAAGCACATTGACTCCTATGATAGTCTTTCCAGTGATTTTGGTGGACTGTGGACAAGCCCACAGATTGCAACCTTCATTAAAGATTCATACATATATCTTACTCCAACTTAATGTAAAATAAATTCAACTAGATTTGGTGTAAAAATGTCTGAATAGTAATGAATAGTATGTTTGAATAGTATTATGAATTATCAAACATTATGAATAGTAATGTTTGATTGTTGATTTCAAGCCAATATAAAGAATTTGACTCATTCTATGCCTGTTCTCATAAAAAAAAATCTTTTGAGCCCACACTAGTATACGGGAAGAGAACAGGTTATTTAAGTAGTTCACCTTAGCAAAGTATATTTATGCACATATCAGTATAACTATGTTTATATTTTACGTACTGTGTAGCTTTAAGAAAGAGATACTATAATGTGTTTTAACAGTTTTGTCCTACATATTTAAGTTGTCTTAATGCTATGCAATGCAGTTTGTAAAGAACCTTTGATATTAGGCATCCCTAGAAACTCTGGAAAGCTGAAAGTGTTCCAATGAAGTCAAATGTATACATAATATAGCACATATACTCATTCCTACACACATACAAAAATATGACTAGCATGGGGAAAAGACGACAGTACACATCTGAAAGTATAATTAGATAACAGTGGCCATTAACTTTACCAGCAGCCACCATGATGGAATTAAAAGGGCAATTTTATTTAGAATCGAACTGATCATGAGCACTATATCCCTGGGATACATTTTCAATGTGTTATGCTGAATGTTCAGAATGCTAATAATCATCAAAGGAGTAACACAGATCAAACAGTTATCATTTGAAAGTTTAGAGAGTATATCAGCATGTCTAAATTATTTTTCTTTGATACATGCTGATGTAAAGCACAGGCAAAGTCAACATTTAGTCAAAATAAAAGGCAAAGTCAACATTTTAATCCAGTATGAAGACTGTAAAGGAATAGCTGTATCGAGTGTTGCAATTTTTGCTATATTAAATCAGGAAAGGCACACAAAGACAGCAGTTTAATTTGGGAAGGTATTACATAGACTCAAATGTTATCCATTCTTGTCCTCTTATTTATTTTTTTATTCTACAGGTATGTAATCTATATTTCTCATCTATCACCCATCACTCTGTATTACCCTCTCATCCCAAATAAACATTATATTGTTTTGTGTTTATGAATCTGTTGGTGATGTGAAATGGCAATATAGTAACTTTGCTTTTCCCAATATAGGAAATGAAAACAAAAATAAAAATAATTTTCCAAGTTGAAAATATGCTTAAGCAATAACGTCTGAGGGTGTAATATAAATGTATGGGCCTTATTCTCTCTTATACCAGTTTAGATCTGGAGTAACTCCACTGGCATCAACCAGTATGAATAAGAAGAGAATCAGGGCCCTTATGTGCATATGAATTATTTATTCCTTGTAAGCACATTTTTAATATTTTGTACAACTCTGCACTGCTGAGTTCCAGCATGGACACGAATGAATAACAATGAGATATTACAAAACTGACTTCATTCTTTGGATAGAGATCAGAATTTTTTGGTGCCAGTCTGAACCAAACCTGAACTCGGAGAGGGCCAGATCATCAACTCATATAAACTGGTGTTGAAGTCAATGGGCCTACACCAGTTTGCACCAGCTGAGGATGTGACCATGAATTTTTAAGGTTTGCCCATGTAAGGGATTTGTATGAGCTGTGAGAATATTTGAATATTCACTTACCTACCCCATAGAGGAAAAACAAGAGGTTCAGTCTCCAAACCCTGCAGATACGGGGAGAGCCTCATGGATCTCTGGGGATCATACAATAGCACCTATGTGAAGTCATGTCCCTTAGCACTGCCTCCCTGCAGCTCTCCCTGAGCTACTTGGCTGAGTGGCTTCATTGGAGCTGCTGTAAAGGGGTGTTCTGCTGCAGAGTGGAGCCATGGGAGAGTTCAGAGTTAAACAGGGAGGCTGTATAAATTTTCTGAGTATGTGTTTTCTCTGGTATTTGGTGGAGCAATGTGTATTTCCCTGCCCCAGTCCTCCTCATTTACACCTACAGGAAGTAGCCTGTGGAACTTGAGACAAAGAGGGACAGTGGCACAGAGTTAAGAGCTGACACCCCTTTCCCAGGGGTGGTTCTGAGTCTGTCTCACAGGTAGTAGAATAAGCAAAGGGTTCCAGAAGATTCTAAATCAACCATCCACGGGATTAGGAGCTCTTTCCTAGCAATGATCAGTATCTTTGTTGATCTCCTTCAAATAATTAAAAATAGTTGATAATGGAATCCTATATGAATTGCACTGGAAATGATCTATCTTCTTTGCTGAGCTAACAAGTTTCTCAAAGTCAGAGGGGAGGGGAAATGAATATAGAAATGTTACCTGACACTGGGCTGCTTTTTGATGGAAAATCAGTTCAAATGAAAATTGTTCTTCATTAACCCTCTTCTTTTTGACTATAGCTAAATTGAATGATTAGTAAATTGAAAGTTAGGCTATTGATTGTCTCTATAAACAGCGGAGCATATCCAACAGCCTCTTGTTATGAAATATTATGGTTAGTATGGAATACTTAGAAATTTAACTTGGGACTCATCAGTTTAACAGTGCTATTATATAGTCTGGTACAGTGCGAGATGTGTCCAATCCCCTGAGCAGATTAATTCAATTCAATTAACAGATTTTTGCAGAGTCACTGTGATTCTGACCTGAATAAACACAGATTTATTCTAGATTCACACTGCTAAGTCAATAGAGTTCCTTCCGATTTATTTTGGTGTAAATCTATCAAAATTTGGTTGACTATGCATGTGATATGCACAATACTAGGACAAAGTGTTGGAGGTTTTTAAGAACAGGTTAGCAAACATATGTCAGGGATGGGGTCTAGGAGTACCGAATCCTGCCTCAGCATGAGGGGAATGGACTAGATGACCTCTGAAGGTCATTTCCAGATTTTCATTTCTATGAAGATGGAACCCCTATGGTCCTCAGACACCAGCTTTATAGGTGAACAAATGGCAATTTTCCTTTGGTTAAACCAATAGTGCTAGCTTTTTCTTGGGTGACAGTTACTTCTGAATGCATTACTGTGCTACCTTTCATTATCTCCTTTTGTGCTTTCTAGGCAAAAAAAAAAAAATATTCGTTTGAACAATTTTCACTGGGGGCAGGATCAAGAAAAAATTGCCACAGTCACTATTTAATTGCTCATTGACTCATTTGTTTGCCACACCATACTTTCCAGGGTAACTAATTTAATTTACACAACTAAGAGGTTTATTCAGAGTTGAATAATTATTTGGGGGGGGGGGTGGAGAAAGGAAAAGGAAAGAAGTGTTATTAAACTTTTAAATATTATGTGGTGGCCACATTGCCACACCATAGTTAACATTAAGTAGCAGTTTTCTATTCAAAGGGGTTTTTTTTCAAGTGCGGTATTTCTGTTATTTTCAACAGTTCAGGGCTTGGCAAGTTCTTATTTTTGAAGAACTTCGTGGACTTTATATGTAAATCTATAAACAAGCCTTGTGGATACGGGGCAGCAGTAGATGCGATTTATCTCAACTTTAGTAAGGCTTTTGATACTGTCTCACATGACCTTCTCATAAGCAAATTAGCCTATGAACCTACTATAAGGTGGGTGCACAAACTGGCAGGAAAACTGTACTTGGAAAGTTCACAATGGTTCACAATTGAGTTGGAAGGGCATATTGGGTCTGGTCCAGCAGGAATCGGTCCACATCCAGCTCTTTTCAATAGGTTCATAAACGATTTAGATAATGGCAGAGAGAGTACACTTATACAGTCTGCGGATGATACCAAGCTGGGAGGGGTTGCAAGCGCTTTGGAGGACAGGATAAGAATTCAAAATGATCTTGACAAATGGGATAAATAGTCTGAATTAAACAAGATTAAATTCAATAAGGAAAAATGCAAAGTACTCCACTTAGGAAGGGATAATCAGTTGCATAAATACAAAATGGGAATTGACTGCCTAGGAAGGAGTACTACAGAAAAGGATCTGGAGGTTATAGTGGATCTCAAACTAAATAGGGGTCAACAATGTTATATTGTTCCAAAAAAAGTGAACATCATTCTGGGATATATTTTCAGAAGTATTCTTCCACTGATAAGGCCTCAACTGAAATATTGTGTCCATTTCTGGCCACTGCACTTCAAGAAAAATGTGGACAAATTGGAGAAAGTCCAGAAGAGAGAAACAAAAATGATTAAAGTCGACCTATGAGGAAAGACTGAAAAAACCCTGGGTTTGTTCAGAAGACTGGGGGTGGGGGGGAGAGGAGCATGATAACAATCTTCAAGTATGTAAAAGGATGTTATAAAGAGGAGGGTAATACATTGTTCTCCTTAACCATTGAGGAGAAGACAAGAAGTAATGGGCTTAAATTGCAGCAAGGGAGATTTAGATTAGACATTAGGAAAATCTTCCTGTCAGGGTAGTTAAGCACTGGAACAAATTATCTAGGGAGGTTATGAAATTTCCCTCATTGGAGGTTTTCAAGAACAGATTAGACAAACACCTGTCAGGAAGTGGCATGGGCCAAGGGATGTGCTAGCCACCACTTCCCACGACCCCCATTGGCCTGGGACGGTGAACTGCGGCCAGTGGGAGCTGCGATTGGCAGAACCTGCAGACCGTGCAGGTAAAGAAACTGGCCTGGCCCACCAGTGGCTTTCCCTGATGGGCAGAGTGCCAAAGGTTGCTGATCCCTGATCTAGATAATATTTAAGTCTTGCCTCAGTGTAGGGGACTGAACTAGATGACCTGTCGAGGTCCCTTCCAGTCCTACATTTCTATGATTCTAAGACGCTATGATAACAGAACCCAATCCAGAACACAAATGACTTGTGGTTCTTCTTCGTCTTTCACTGGATACCTTGGCGGGCTAATGAAAGTGCAGCATATACCAGCATTTTCAACTCTTGTGATTTCAGCATGAGTATCACAATATTTAGTGTTTTTCTTATAAATCCCACCACCTGGAGTGAAGTGATTACATGACACTGTCTTCTGTGTTTATTTTTTTAAAAAAAAATTTCTAGCCCCCATGGTTCTAGAAAAAGACCTGACTCATGATTTCTGAACACTCAGGGTTGGCAGTATTGGACATCTGATTTTGACTCCTAAATTTGGTACTGACCTTGCTGGATAAAAAGGGGCAGAGAGCATTGTGGAGGAAGCATTCCCAGTCATACAGCAGGTGGGAAAGCATCTCATGACATTCTCATCTTTGCCCACTGTTGCTGCTATAATGACTTGAATTGATGAGCTTCTGGAAAGAGAAGAACATGTGCTGACCAGCCCGCTCTCTGAGGTAGCCTAAGCGAGCTTTTTAAAGGGGCAGGGGAAGAAAAAAGGGGAAAACAGAGGGATCTTGTCATAATTCCTTCCCCTTTTCTTAGCCTTCTCCCTAACCCCCATGCCACCTCCCACTTCAAATAAAAAAATAAGTCAATGTTCTTTGTATTTCATGTCTCAGGATTTGTCTACACAAAGCATTTTTGAGCAAACGGGTGAGCCTCCAATCCCAGGTCAACACACTTGGGCTCATACAGCACTCTAGAAATAGCAGTGTAGACACACTTTGGAGTTGCAGTTCAGGCTGGAGCTCAGGCCCTGAAACCCAAACTCCTCTCTAGGGTTCAGAGTCCAAGTTTCAACCTGAGTCAAACTTCAAAGCGCTGTCTATACAGCTATTTTGAGAATGCTGTGTGTACCCGACTAGCTCAAATCTGTCAACACAGGCTCGGAGGATCCCTTCCACAGGCTCCAAAATGCTGAGTAGACATACCTTCAAAGTCTGAGAGAGAGAAATAGTTTGTCTTTTAGAATAAAGGAAGAAAATGAGTCTTGTGAATTTGCTTGAAGTCTCTGTTCTTAAAGCTGCCCACACAAGCTCAGAATAATCCTAACTGAATCCTAACTTCAATTACAAATGAACTCTGTAACAATGTTACATTTCTTCTAAACTAATTTAACCAGTAAGTTTCTACTCACATTGCAGTCTGAGTAGTAAAACACCAAGTATATATGCAAAGTATGTGTCTCAAAACCATGCAGTTAATATAGTTAAAAAACCAAATTCCATTAACTCTTCTTAGGCATCATCTTTGGGGAGAGTTCATTATTTCTGTTTTCATCAAGAGGCTTTGGGAACTGTTGTTAGGGAGTTTACAAAACTGTCTTTAAGAAGAAACTGATAAACTGTGACAGTGTAATCACTGACAAAAGAGAGACTTTTCACAGTTCCCTTTATAGTTTATGAGACTTGCTGCCATTACAGAACCAGCTGAGGGATTAGTTAGTAGTGGCTTTATAGTAGCCTTTTCCTAGTCAACTAACAGGAATTCTTCATAGTGGTACATTTCTCCTTGTGTTATTTTAATGTCTCTCTCATTCACCTGCATGCACACTCACCACCAGATCAAATTAATTCTTAATCAGTTCAGTTTCTTAAGGAAGGGCAAAACTGTCAGGTTCACATTTGGAAAAAAAAAAAAAAAAGTGTCTAGAGTGCTGCACCAGGCTGCTTTGCAAGCCATTAATACAGATGGTCAAGCATTTTCTGTCAGAATGTTTTTCTGATGGAAAATGCAGTTTCTGCATAATCAAAATTTTCTCTGGGAAAATTTTGATTTTTCATCAGGACAATCAATATGAAATATTTAGTTTCAGGTTAGTTTGATTCAGACTGGAATATTTTGTTGTGTTGAACTGATCCAAAATGTTTCATTTCACATCAGTTGAACAAAATATAAAGGACATTTTCCTATCAGTTCATTGCCTCATGGGAGTTGTAGGTCAGGGCCCCATTTTTTCCTATAGGCCAGGCTCCTGAGACGATTACATCTCCCATAATGTAATATGGAGTTCTCTCTAACACATCTATGTGGTGTATGGTGGGACTCATGTTACTCAGGGTGCATCATGGGAACTATAGTCTGGCCAGAGAGCCTGGCCAATAGAGGATGGGCCGTGGAAGCCTATCAACTCCATGAGATGATGTTCCACAATGGAAAAATGTGGTTTAATGTTGAACTGACTTGAAGCAAATTGAAATGAAACATTTTGATTTCAAGAATGTCAAAAGTACCAAAAAAATCATTTTGGAAATGTCAAAATGAAACTTTTGGTTCAGTTCAACAATGAACTGCTTCCACTTGGTCTGCCACAGTGCCTCATTGGAGTAATAGTTTGGGTGCCCCATGCCACCATTTTTTTTGTGGGCAGGGCTCTCCAGCCAGACTACATCTCCCATCCTCCATAGTCATGGACTTCCCATCTGCAAGCAATGGTTCAACCAGATGGAAGTTGTAGTGAATGATGGGCTATGTAGTCCAGCCATGGAGGATGGCCAGTAGAGGAGAATAGGGACATGTGGCACCTAAGCATGAACTCCCATGAGGCACCACAGCTGGTCAGGTGAACACAAATTAATGTCAAACTGACCCAAAATGAAACATTTAAATTCATTTCAACAAACTGAAGTGTTCCAATTTAGGTCAACCTGACCCAAAATAAAATCTTTCATTTTGGTTATCCTGACAGAAAATCAAAGCAGTTCAACAAAATTGAAATTGTCCCACAGACAATTTTGATTTTGTGGAAAGTGAATTTTCTGTCAGAAATAATTTGGAAGAAAATTGTCAACCAATTGCTTCTTGGCCACACAGACTTTCCATCTGCGCTGAGCAGTCTCTCTGGACCCACGAAGATGAACTTCAGATGGCCCCCAGCAACAGCCACCCCTTTGGCCTATGGAAAGGAGGGCTGGGCTGGGAACCAAAAGAAAACAATGAGCTCTACGCTCAGCTCTGTCTCTGATTGCAATGAATAACTCTGGGGACTTCACAACCCTTATTACCGAGTAAAGCCTCATACCCTTACCTTGGCAGGTAGGCAAGTAACAGTCTCTCACTTTTACAAGATGGGGTAACTGAAAGATTACACAAGGTCACTTCAGGCAGAATCATGAATACAAGATGCCAGAACGAAGTCTTATCCACAGTCATATTGCCTTTCAGAATGAATGTGCCAAATCTACATGCTTGGTTCAGCGGTCTGTAATCACTGTACACCACTCTTTTCCAGTGTCAAGAATAGAAGTCAGGAATTGTAATTCCCAACATTCCACTGCTGTATAACAAGTAGTTGCATAGGCCACTGGCAAAAGCATGTCACATCCACTCCCAGCTGCTAGTCCACTTTGATGATAACAGATTACTACTGCTAGGAATGAATCCTTTAGCTTAAATGGCTGTGTCATCTGTCTAAAGGCCCTGGGTTCCAACCCTATATGTAGGTGCTTTACCTATATTGGTTACCTATATATAGATTAATATGGTTCCATGTACTGGAAATTCTTTTTTCAGTACAATTTTTTTTTTTAAAGCTAGTGTAACAAAGCTCTGTCCTTGTCTCCATGGTTCCTGCATTTCCTGGTGGATTTCGCTAGCCTGAAAGGCTCACTATAACCTTGCACGTAACCCTTCTTTCTCTAGAGACAAGGGTCACAGTCTACTGAGCCATTTTCATCATAAGCCAGCGAGAGAGGTGAGAAGAAGTTATCCTTCCTTGCACAGTCTATATTATCCCCCAGTCTCAGTGATTAATCAGGGGGCAAAGATGGGGGGGAGCCCAGGCCCAATCTCCACTCCGGGCTCCAGCCCAGGGACCCTAATCGTATCAGCTATGGTAACTGACCTTTTAGAATCATGACATGTACAAGTCTCTGGGCTACTTCCCCCACAGCAGCCCTCACTTCCTCAAGCTCCACTTCACCCTTACCTCAGGACCTCCTTCCTTGTGCCTGATATGGTGTGTGTACTACTCAGCCTCTCCAACCACACAACTTCTTCCCACAGCTCCTGACATGCACACCCACCTGACTGGCTGGGAGGCTTTTAACTGGTTTCAGCCAGCCCCTGATTGGCTTCAGTTGTCCCAATCAACCTAGCCTTCTCCCTGCCTTCTGGAAAGTTCTTAATTGGCCCCAGGTGTCTTAATTGACCTGGAGCAGCTGCCATTTCACTTACTGCTGCTACTAGGCCCTAAGCTCTCCCTGCTGCTCCAGCTGCTCCCCTGGCTGGGCCAGACACTCCCATTCTCTGTTACTTGGCTGCTGGACCCCCACTCTTGGGTGCTACTACTGCTGCAACTGCAGCCCTGGGGGGGGGGCTGCTAGCCCACTCCACAGAGAGGAGGAGTGAGGGACCCCAACCACTGCTGTTGTGGATACCACCACCAGCACCACCACCTGAGAGGGGTCCTTTCTGCCTACCTGGACTACAATCTGGAGTTCCTGGAGCTGCTGCTGCTTCAGAGGGCGCTGTCTGGAGCTGCAGAAGCCCGAGGAGGAGAAGAAGAGGATCATCTGCCAGTGGGGCAGCACCTAGAGACTTTGCAGACCACCGTGGAGGGGGCCCTAAGACTGAGTAATTTTCAAACTGTGCTCGTGTGGTGGGGGTTTTGACTGTGTTTGTAGGGACACAGGGGGTGTGGTGTGGAGCTGCCCCCCGATCCATCTGTGTGTCCTCCTCAACCCCCACCACTATTATCACCACCGCTGCCCCCTCCACCACCCCCACTGGCTGTATACCATCTGCCTCAGCTCCTGCCTGTGGACTCAGCTGCTTGCTTGGCTTGCCACGCCCATTTCCACTCTTTGGGCCAGAAGCAGCAGCCAGCTAAAAAAGACTTGTGCAAGTGCACATGGGCACATGTGCCCCCCCCGGACTGCCTAACCCCCAGCTTTGCCCTTTACTACCTGCCCCATTTGCCACTTGCTTTGCCTCCTCTTTTGCTCCAGCCCCCCTTACTAGCTTCAGTTTGTTTGCCTGCCCCGCCCATTTCCTTCTGCAGCCTTTGTTTGTTTGCCCCGCCCCAGCCTCTGAAGCTAGCCCCTTGGTTTCCCTGTTCTACCCTCAGACCGCCTAGCCCCTCGCTCCGTGTGCCCAGGCCCCCTCCCATGCGCTTGTGCAATTCCCCATTTCAGTTACAACCCTCTTCACTGCACCCTCAATGTTGTTGTATCCCCCCCTCCCGTAGTGCACCAAGAGGAGCCGGAATTCCACCTTGTGTCGGTGACTGACCCCTAAACCCTGATTGCCCCCCGTCCAGCCCACCCCTTTTGGCGCCCTCCTCCCCTGCCTGCAGCCTAGCGGGGAGGAGTGGTCGACCTGTTTCCCCTCTCCCCTCCTCCTTTTGGTGTCCCCCCTTTCCTCCTTGCTCATGATGGCAGGGGATGAGACGGGGGAGACCCCTCCAGCAGCCCGAGCTCCCCCTCCCCCGCCTACCCCTCCGTCACCCCCCCAAGCTTCTACCTCCGCTGCCAAACCATCTGCCATCGCCCCCGCTGGGGCACCAGCAGCGACAGGCACCGGGGTGACCTCCACTGCTGCCACGTCTCTCCCCCCCTCAGATTTGGGGCAAGCCCCCCCAGCCGGCGGGAAGGGCCAGGGGAAGAAGGGGAAGGGCCCCGCTAAAAAGACCAGGCCCTCCATGGCAGGGGCTGCGCCCGATGCCCTGGCCCCATCTCCAGCTGGGGCGCCCCTCCCTACTGTTCCCTCCACCAGCTCTGCAGGTGTCCCTCCCCCGGCCCCCAGAGCATATGCCCAGGTGGCGGCAGCCCCCCCGCCTGCCGCTATGTCATTTCTCCAGCCCACCGCCTCCGCTACCATCTATAGCGGCCGGGGCCCCTTTCCCACCATGACCAGGAAGCACGGCGTCCGTTGCCTCCTGGTGCCCGCCTCACCCCACGTGGAGACCTATGTGCGGGCGTTGGCGAGGGTAGTGGGGCCTACGGCCATTGTGGCGGCCTCCAAAATGTATGGCAAGGTCGTCTTCTTCCTAGCATCGGAGGCCGCCGCCCAGGAGGCGGTGGAGAAGGGCCTGGCGGTGGGGGGCGTGTTCGTCCCCTTAGAGCCACTAGAGGACCTGGGCGTCCGCCTGGTTCTGACCTCCGTCCCTCCCTTTCTGCCCAATGCCGCCCTGTTACCCACCCTTTCTACCTTGGGAAAGCCCATCTCTGTCATCAGCCCTCTCCCGTTGGGCTGCAAAGACCCCGCCCTCCGTCACGTCCTCTCCTTCCGCCGGCAAGTGCAGCTTCAACTGCTGCCGGCGGCGCGCGACGGAGAGGCACTGGATGGGTCCTTCCTAGTCCCCTACCAGGGGGCCCGTTACAGGGTGCATTATTCCACCGGGGAGGCCCGGTGCTACCTCTGCCGGGCGATGGGACACGTCCGGAGGGACTGCCCCCTGGCCCGGGAAGAAGGGCCATCCAGGATCCCCGAGACCCGGCAGGGCACCGGCCCCATCATCGCCAACGCCCCTGGCTGCCCGGCGCCCGAAACTGCCCCTCCTCCTTCCCAGTCCACCATTGCTCCCGCTCGGGCCCAAGGGGCACCTCCCCCACTATGCTCAGACGAGCGGGAGAACCCCGCCCCCGCTGTTTGCAATCTGGCGGGGCCTGTGGAGGAGGGTGCGGCAGGGACACCACCAAGCATGGGAGAGGGCCCGCCCCAAGGGGAATTTTCCCTCCCTTGTGCTGCCCCACCGTTACCCCCTCGAGTCCCTGAGCCATCGCCTCTGCCCCCTGACACAACCCCTAATAGCCAGCCCCTGGATGATGCCATGGAGGGCTGGGCCCTAGTCCAGGGGAAGCGGGGCAAGCGGAAGGCTCGAGCTCCGCTCCTCCCATCAGACGCGGAGGCCCCCCGGAAGACCAGGAAGGGGGGCACCGATGCCGAGCCTTCTGCTCTACCCACGGGTGCGTTCCACCCACCAGAGCCGGCTGGGGAAGACGTGGCAGCACTGGAAGGCGGTATCTCCCCTCCACGGGAGTCCCTCCCCTCCAAGACCCCCGAGGCACCATCTGAAACCCCAGTGTGCCCCGAAGTAATAGTCGCATCAGGTGCCGACGGGGAGAATCCCGGGGTAGCGGAAAACAATTTCCCCTCTATATATGAGGAGATCGAGGCCCTGGGTCTGACCCCGGTCACCCAGGGGGAGGACGATCCTATGCCAGCAGGCCTCGATCTGGGCGACTTCTTTCCAGCCCCCCTTTCCCCATACTCCCTCCCCCTAACCGTTGCTTCTGCTCCCACCTCCGAGGAGCCCCTACACTCCTCCATCAACCCGGCTGCAGAGGGCACCCCGCTGAGAGCCGCCGAACCAGTTGAGGCGACGGCCAGTGCCACGTGGCTGGAACCTGAGCCACCAGGGGCATCCCTCGCTGGTGAGGAGCATTCGACCTCCTTTCCGAGAGAGGACCCTACAGAAGAAAGTCCACCTCCTGATGTCGTGGCTGCCAAATCCACCAGAGAGCTTGCGCCCGGCATCAGTGAGAGCCCTCTCTCGACCCAAACTCTCACCTCTACCCCTGCCCCTGCCCTTATCCCGCCCACCTCCTGAGATATCATTGCCACCCCTGGGACTGTCTCCCTCCCCTTTCCAACAGATGACTCCCAGGGAATGGCCTTTGTGTTTGCCCGTCCCGACCCACCAGGGCTGCTATCCTCCCTCCGCCGCCCCCTATCGCCCCAGCATTCAGGTCAACCCATCAGGAGCCCCGTCGGGGGTCCGCACCCTGTCTGCCCATCTCGTTGGGCCAGGGGGCTGTACCAAGGGCCCCATCGGGAAGCAACCAGACCATAACCCCACCCCCCATGCGCTGCGAGAGGAGTTGCGGGAGTTCCTAGAAGACGTCCGTGGCTCCCGCAACAAAGTCCAGCTTGCCCTCCAGCGATGGGGGGACTTTAATCAAATCCTCCGGGCCGCAAGGGCCCTCATGGGGGAGGGGAAAAGGACCGGGAGACAGGGCGCCGCGGCCTACCAGCGGGTCCGCCACTTCCGTGACTCCTTACTCACCTACGGGGTGGGTCACGGACTGCTGCGCGGCCCGCCGGGAGCCACGAGCATCCCTGCCAGCGAGGATCCCCCCCAGTCCTCCTCATGGCACCCTTTACCATCGCAACATTGAACACCCGTGGCTGTAAGATGGGTCTCCGCAGGTCCCAGGTGCTCTCCTTCCTTCGAGAGGGGAGGTACTCTGTGGTTTTCCTGCAGGAGACCCATACGGATCCGACCGCCGAAGACAGCTGGCGGCTGGATTGGGGGGACAGGGTCTACTTTAGCCACCTCACAGTTCGTACGGCTGGAGTGGCGACCCTGTTCTCCCCCGACCTACGGCCCGAGGTGCTGGGGGTCGCCGAGGCTGTGCCGGGTCGCCTGCTGCACCTCCGGCTCCACATGGAGGGGCTCGTAGTCAACCTCGTCAAAATCTATGCCCCAGCAGCGAGCCCGGAGCGGCTGCAATTCTATCAGCAGGCATCCGCCTTCCTCGGCACCTTGGATCCTCAGGAGTGCCTGGTCCTGGGAGGGGACTTTAACATCACCCTTGAGGAACGGGACCGCTCGGGAACCGAGCAGAGCCCGGCCACCGTCGCCGTCCTCCAGGAGATAGTCGAACACCACTCCCTGGTGGACGTCTGGCGCGACCACCACCCGGATGACACTTCCACGTTCACCTTTGTCCGGGTGGAGGCCCATCGGTCGCGCCACTCCCGGTTGGACCGCATTTATTTATCACGCTTTCATCTTACACGAGCCCACTCCTCCAACATCCGGCCGGCCCCATTTTCTGACCATCACATAGACACCGTGACAGCCTCCCTCTGCGCGGAGAGGCCGGGGCCGGCCTATTGGCATTTTAACAACAGCTTGCTGGAGGATGTGGGCTTCGTGGCGTCCTTCCGGGAGTTCTGGCTGGCCTGGCGAGGGCAGCGGCGTGCCTTTCACTCGGCACGGCGGTGGTGGGATGTAGGGAAGGTGCGCGCCCGGCTCTTCTGCCGTGACTACACCCGGGGCACCAGCCGACGGAGGGATGCAGCGATAGAGCAGTTGGAACGGGAGGTCTTAGAGCTGGAGAGGCGTCTGGCCGCCAGCCCCGAGGATCCACCCCTCTGCGGAGCGTGCCGGGAGAAGCGGGAGGAGCTCCGGAGCCTCGAGGACCATCGGGCCCGGGGTGCCTTTGTTCGATCCCGCATCCGTCTCCTTCGGGAGATGGATTGCGGCTCCCGCTTCTTCTACGCCCTGGAAAAAAAGAGGGGGGCTAAGAAACATATCATCTGCCTACTGGCAGAAGATGGCACCCCCCTCACGGATCCGGTGGAGATGTGCGAGAGGGCGAGAGCCTTCTACGTAAGCCTTTTCTCCCCGGAGCCGACCGATCGTAACGCTTGCAGAGTGCTGTGGGAGGATCTCCCGACGGTCAGCGTGGGCGACCGAGACCGGCTAGAGCTGCCTCTCACTCTGGCCGAGTTCTCGGAAGCCCTCCGTCGCATGCCCACCAATAAATCTCCGGGCATGGACGGGCTGACCGTGGAGTTCTACCGCGTGTTCTGGGACGTCCTGGGCCCAGACCTAGTCACCGTCTGGGCCGAGTCTTTGCAGAGCGGGGTCCTCCCTCTTTCGTGCAGGCGAGCCGTGCTCGCCTTATTGCCGAAGAAGGGGGACCTCCACGATTCACGAAATTGGCGTCCCGTCTCGCTCCTCAGCACGGACCACAAAATCGTGGCAAAAGCCATCTCCCTGAGGCTAGGGTCCGTGCTGGCGGACGTGGTCCACCCAGACCAGACCTACACCGTCCTGGGCCTCAGCATCTTCGACAACCTATATCTGGTCCGGGACCTATTGGAACTTGGGTGTAGGGATGGTCATCGTTCGCCCTCCTGTCCTTAGATCAGGAGGAGGCGTTCGACAGGATGGATCACGGGTATCTCCTGAGCACTCTTCAGGCGTTTGGCTTCGGACCCAGGTTTGTGAACTTTCTCCGGTGCTGTACGCTTCCGCAGAGTGTCTGGTAAGGCTCAACTGGACCCTGACCGAACCGGTCAACTTCGGGCGAGGAGTACGGCAGGGGTGCCCCCTCTCAGGCCAGCTATACGCTCTGGCGATCGAGCCTTTCCTCTGTCTCCTCCGAAGGAGGTTGACAGGGTTGGTACTGAGGGAGCCGGAGCTGCGGCTGGTCCTGTCGGCGTACGCTGATGACGTGCTCCTCATGGTCCAGGACCCGGGCGACTTGGTGCGAGTGGAGGCTTGCCAGGCCATCTATTCAGCAGCCTCCTCCGCGCGGGTCAACTGGGTCAAGAGCTCTGGCTTGGTGGTAGGGGACTGGCGGCAGGCGAGCTCCCTCCCACCCGCGCTTCAGGCCATCCGGTGGAGCACGGGTCCGCTGCTCTATCTGGGCGTTTACCTTTCTGCCACGCATCCCTCTCCGCCGGAGAACTGGCAGAATTTAGAGGGCGGGGTGATAGAACGACTCCGGAAATGGACAGGACTACTCCGGTGCCTCTCCCTTCGAGGGAGAGCGTTAGTGCTTAATCAACTAGTCCTGTCCATGCTCTGGTACCGGCTCAACAACCTAGTCCCGGCCCCGGCTTTCCTGACCAACCTGCGGACATCGATTCTGGAGTTCTTTTGGTCAGGACTGCACTGGGTCCCTGCAGGGGTTCTCCATCTACCTGTGGAGGAAGGAGGACAGGGCCTAAAATGTCTGCTTACTCAGGTCCATGTCTTCCGTCTCCAGACCCTGCAGAGGCTCCTTTATGGTGCAGGTAGTCCGGCGTGGAGCATACTGGCTCACGCCTTCCTGCGCCGCTTCCGAGAGCTCCGATACGACCGGCAGCTCCTTTATCTCCATCCGAGAGGTCTTCCGCGAGACCTCTCCGGGCTGCCGGTCTTCTACCAGGACCTCCTCCGGACCTGGAAACTCTTTACAACGAGCAGGTCCGTGGCGGCCACCGAGGGGGCAGATCTCCTCGCGGAGCCCCTGCTACACAACCCCCAGCTCCGTTTGCAGGTGGCGGAGTCCCGCCCGGTGCGCCAGAGGTTGGTCCTGGCAGAGGTCACAAGAGTCGGAGACCTCCTGGACTATGACCGGGGAGACTGGCTGGATCCCCTAACCTTCGCTCAGCGCATGGGGCTTTCCAGACCTTGTACTCCCCGACGCATACTTCAGGAGGTGAAGGCCGCTTTGCCGCCCGCTGCTCGGGTTTATCTCGACCGGGTCCTGCACGAGGGCACGCCCCGCCCACCCGCTACCCCAGGCCCGCCGGACCTTTTAATTGGACCCCTGCCCCGTGGACCCAACCGATCCCTTCACCCCTTCACTAGAAGCCGGCTGCACGAGATGCAGCCGGTCTGTTTTCAAACCGCGCCAAGAAAACATCTCTACACGCTTGTGCTTCACACCCTTCACGCCCGCACCCTCGTGTCCCGCCCCGATACAAAATGGCAGGACCTCCTGCCACCTTTGGAGGGTGAAGAGCCCCGGTGGGCCAGCCTATATTCCATCTTAGTCCCAAAGCCCGCCGGGGATGTCAGTTGGCGGCTCCTTCACGGAGCCGTGAGCACGGGCGTGTACTTGGCGCGGTTCACCACAATCCCAGACACCTGCCCCTTTTGCGGCGTGAGGGATACCCTGGCACATGTCTACTTGGAGTGTGCCAGGCTGCAGCCCCTATTCTGGCTCCTCACCAATATCTTATTAAGTTTTTGGTTGCACTTCTCCCCTCACCTTCTCATTTATGCACTCCCTATCCGTGGCCCCACAAAGTCACGGGATCTCCTGGTCAACCTCCTCCTGGCCCTAGCTAAAATGGCCATCTACAAAACCAGAGTGAGGAGGTTGGCCGATGGAGTCTCCTGTGACTGTAGGGCCTATTTCCGATCCTCGGTCCGTTCACGTATCCGGGCAGAGTTCCTCTGGGCAGCGTCCTCTGACTCCCTTGACGCCTTTGAGGAGCAGTGGGCTCTGTCCGGGGTTCTCTGCTCGGTGTCCCCGTCCGGTTCCCTTCTTTTGACCCTTTGACCGCACTCCTGTCCCTGTTATTTTATTAGTTGTCTCCCGGAATTTTTTGGGCATCTAGGTCCTGTGGATCCCCCTTTTAGGCTGGGGGGGATCCTTTAGCAGTGGACGGGCTTTGCCCGCCCACTTCCCGGATCCCAATAAGACTACTGCTGCAACTGCAGCCCTGGGGGGGGGGCTGCTAGCCCACTCCCCAGAGAGGAGGAGTGAGGGACCCCAACCACTGCTGTTGTGGATACCACCACCAGCACCACCACCTGAGAGGGGTCCTTTCTGCCTACCTGGACTACAACCTGGAGTTCCTGGAGCTGCTGCTGCTTCAGAGGGCGCTGCCTGGAGCTGCTGAAGCCCGAGGAGGAGAAAAAGAGGATCATCTGCCAGTGGGGCAGCACCTAGAGACTTTGCAGACCACCGTGGAGGGGGCCCTAAGACTGAGTAATTTTCAAACTGTGCTCGTGTGGTGGGGGTTTTGACTGTGTTTGTAGGGACACAGGGGGTGTGGTGTGGAGCTGCCCCCCGATCCATCTGTGTGTCCTCCTCAACCCCCACCACTATTATCACCACCGCTGCCCCCTCCACCACCCCCACTGGCTGTATACCATCTGCCTCAGCTCCTGCCTGTGGACTCAGCTGCTTGCTTGGCTTGCCACGCCCATTTCCACTCTTTGGGCCAGAAGCAGCAGCCAGCTAAAAAAGACTTGTGCAAGTGCACATGGGCACATGTGCCCCCCCCGGACTGCCTAACCCCCAGCTTTGCCCTTTACTACCTGCCCCATTTGCCACTTGCTTTGCCTCCTCTTTTGCTCCAGCCCCCCTTACTAGCTTCAGTTTGTTTGCCTGCCCCGCCCATTTCCTTCTGCAGCCTTTGTTTGTTTGCCCCGCCCCAGCCTCTGAAGCTAGCCCCTTGGTTTCCCTGTTCTACCCTCAGACCGCCTAGCCCCTCGCTCCGTGTGCCCAGGCCCCCTCCCATGCGCTTGTGCAATTCCCCATTTCAGTTACAACCCTCTTCACTGCACCCTCAATGTTGTTGTATCCCCCCCTCCCGTAGTGCACCAAGAGGAGCCGGAATTCCACCTTGTGTCGGTGACTGACCCCTAAACCCTGATTGCCCCCCGTCCAGCCCACCCCTTTTGGCGCCCTCCTCCCCTGCCTGCAGCCTAGCGGGGAGGAGTGGTCGACCTGTTTCCCCTCTCCCCTCCTCCTTTTGGTGTCCCCCCTTTCCTCCTTGCTCATGATGGCGGGGGATGAGACGGGGGAGACCCCTCCAGCAGCCCGAGCTCCCCCTCCCCCGCCTACCCCTCCGTCACCCCCCCAAGCTTCTACCTCCACTGCCAAACCATCTGCCATCGCCCCCGCTGGGGCACCAGCAGCGACAGGCACCGGGGTGACCTCCACTGCTGCCACGTCTCTCCCCCCCTCAGATTTGGGGCAAGCCCCCCCAGCCGGCGGGAAGGGCCAGGGGAAGAAGAAGGGGAAGGGCCCCGCTAAAAAGACCAGGCCCTCCATGGCAGGGGCTGCCCCCGATGCCCCGGCCCCATCTCCAGCTGGGGCGCCCCTCCCTGCTGTTCCCTCCACCAGCTCTGCAGGTGTCCCTCCCCTGGCCCCCAGAGCATATGCCCAGGTGGCGGCAGCCCCCCCGCCTGCCGCTATGTCATTTCTCCAGCCCACCGCCTCCGCTACCATCTATAGCGGCCGGGGCCCCTTTCCCATCATGACCAGGAAGCACGGCGTCTGTTGCCTCCTGGTGCCCGCCTCACCCCACGTGGAGACCTATGTGCGGGCGTTGGCGAGGGTGGTGGGGCCCACGGCCATTGTGGCGGCCTCCAAAATGTATGGCAAGGTCGTCTTCTTCCTAGCATCGGAGGCCGCCGCCCAGGAGGCGGTGGAGAAGGGCCTGGCGGTGGGGGGCGTGTTCGTCCCCTTAGAGCCGCTAGAGGACCTGGGCGTCCGCCTGGTCCTGACCTCCGTCCCTCCCTTTCTCCCCAATGCCGCCCTGTTACCCGCCCTTTCTGCCTTGGGAAAGCCCATCTCTGTCATCAGCCCTCTCCCGTTGGGCTGCAAAGACCCCGCCCTCCGTCACGTCCTCTCCTTCCGCCGGCAAGTGCAGCTTCAACTGCCGCCGGCGGCGCGCGAAGGAGAGGCGCTGGAGGGGTCCTTCCTAGTCCCCTACCAGGGGACCCCTTACAGGGTGCATTATTCCACGGGGGAGGCCCGGTGCTACCTCTGCCGGGTGATGGGGCACATCCGGAGGGACTGCCCCCTGGCCCGGGAAGAAGGGGCATCCAGGACCCCTGAGCACCGGCAGGGCACCGGTCCCGTCATCGCCGACGCCCCTGGCTGCCCGGCTCCCAAAACCGCCCCTCCTCCTTCCCAGTCCACCACTGCTCCCGCTCAGGCCCAAGGGGTACCTCCCCCACTATGCCCAGACGAGCGGGAGAACCCCGCCCCCACTGTTTGCAATCTGGCGAGGCCTGCTAGGCGGGTGCGGCAGGGACACCACCAAGCATGGGAGAGGGCCCACCCCAATGGGAATCTTCCCTCCCTTGTGCTGCCCCACCGTTACCCCCTCGAGTCCCTGAGCCATCGCCTCTGCCCCCTGACACAACCCCTGCTAGCCAGCCCCCGGATGATGCCATGGAGGGCTGGGCCCTAGTCCAGGGGAAGCGGGGCAAGCGGAAGGCTCGAGCTCCGCTCCTCCCATGTGACGCGGAGGCCCCCCGGAAGACCAGGAAGGGGGGCACCGATGCCGAGCCTTCCGCTCTACCCACGGGTGTGTTCCATCCACGAGAGCCGGCTGGAGAAGACGTGGCAGCACTGGAAGGTGGTATCTCCCCTCCACGGGAGTCCCTCCCCTCCAAGACCCCCGAGGCACCATCTGAAACCCCAGTGTGCCCCGAAGTAACCGTCGCATCAGGTGCCGGCGGGGAGAATCCCGGGGTAGCGGAAAACAATTTCTCATCTATATATGAGGAGATCGAGGCCCTGGGTCTGACCCCGGTCACCCAGGGGGAGGATGACCTTATGCCAGCGGCCGTCGATCTGGGCGATTTCACTCCAGCCCCCCTTTCCCCATGTTCCCTCCTCCTAACCGTTGCTTCTGCTCCCACCTCCGAGGAGCCCCTGGACTCCTCCATCAACCCGGCTGCAGAGGGCACCCCGCTGAAAGCCGCCGAGCCAATTGAGGCAACGGCCAGTGCCACGCGGCTAGAACCTGATCCACCAGGGGCATCCCTCGCTGGTGAGGAGCATTCGACCTCTTTTCCAGGAGAGGACCCTACAGAAGAAAGTCCACCTCCTGATGCCGTGGCTGCCAAATCCACCAGAGAGCTTGCGCCCGACATCAGTGAGAGCCCTCTCCCGACCCAGACTCTCTACCCCTGCCCCTGCCCTTATCCTGCCCACCTCCCGAGATATTATTGCCCCCCGCTGGGACTGTCTCCTTCCCCTTTCCAACAGATGACTCCCAGGGAGTGGCCTGTGTGTTTACCCGTCCCGACCCACCAAGGGCTGCTATCCTCCCTCCGCTGCACCCTATCGCCCCAGCATTCAGGTCAACCCATCAAGAGCCCCTTCGGGGGTCCGCACCCTGTCTGCCCATCTCGCTAGGCCAGGGGGCTGTACCAAGGGCCCCGTCGGGGAACAACCAGACCATAACGCCAGCCCCCCATGCGCTGCGAGAGGAGTTGCGGGAGTTCCTAGAAGACGTCCGTGGCTCCCGCAACAAAGTCCAGCTTGCCCTCCAGCGATGGGGGGACTTTAATCAAATCCTACGGGCTGCAAGGGCCCTCATGGGGGAAGGGAAAAGGACCCGGAGGCAGGGCGCCACGGCCTACCAGCGTGTCCGCCACTTCCATGACTCCTTACTCACCTACGGGGTGGTCACGGACTGCTGCGCGGCCCGCCGGGAGCCACGAGCGTCCCTGCCGGTGAGGATCCCCCCCAGTCCTCCTCATGGCACCCTTTACCATCGCAACATTGAACACCCGTGGCTGTAAGATGGGTCTCCGCAGGTCCCAGGTGCTCTCCTTCCTTCAAGAGGGGAGGTACTCTGTGGTTTTCCTGCAGGAGACCCATACGGATCCGACCGCCGAAGACAGCTGGCGGCTGGATTGGGGGGACAGGGTCTACTTTAGCCACCTCACAGTTCGTACGGCTGGAGTGGCGACCCTGTTCTCCCCCGACCTACGGCCCGAGGTGCTGGGGGTCGCGAGGCTGTGCGGGTCGCCTGCTGCACCTCTGGGTCCGCATGGAGGGGCTCGTAGTCAGCCTCGTCAGAATCTATGCCCCAGCAGTGAGCCCGGAGCGGCTGCAATTCTATCAGCAGGCATCCGCCTTCCTCGGCACCTTGGATCCTCAGGAGTGCCTGGTCCTTGGAGGGGACTTTAACATCACCCTTGAGGAGCGGGACCGCTCAGGGACCGAGCAGAGCCCGGCCGCCGTCACCGTCCTCCAGGAGATAGTGGAACACCACTCCCTGGTGGACGTCTGGCGCGACCAACACCCGGATGACATTTCCACGTTCACCTTTGTCTGGTTGGAGGCCCATTGGTCGCGCCACTCCCGGTTGGACCGCATTTATTTATCACGCTTTCATCTTTCATGAGCCCACTCCTCCAGCATCCGAACTGGTCAGCTTCGGGCGAGGAGTACGGCAGGGGTGCCCCCTCTCGGGCCAGCTGTACGCTCTGGTGATCGAGCCCTTCCTCTGTCTCCTCCGAAGGAGGTTGACAGGGTTGGTGCTGTGTTGCTGCTAGCAGGCTGGCTTACAGGACAACTGAAACAGTTGCTGGTAAAAAGCACTTTATCTCCCTTCCCACAGCCATATATATACAGCACTTGTTTATTCCTTTTCTGTTGTTTATCACCCAATGTTCTCATCATTCTTATCTTTCGGTTCCATTATCTTGTGGTGGTATAGACTCTCAGGTGCTGCTTATATCATTAGTCCTCGGTCCAGCCAAAATCTTCTGGCCTTGTCCTTCAACTTGTTATCTGCAGCCCCGCCTCTTGTACTGTTCTTTTCCATTACTTGGTACACATTTCTAAAACATCTGATACTCAGCATTTCCCACAGTGCTGCGGGAGCCGGAGCTGCGGCTGGTCCTGTCGGCGTACACTGATGACGTGCTCCTCGTGGTCCAGACCCGGGCGACTTGGTGCGGGTGGAGGCTTGCCAGGCCATTTATTCGGCAGCCTCCTCCGCGCGGGTCAGCTGGGTCAAGAGCTCTGGCTTGGTGGTAGGGGACTGGCGGCAGGTGAGCTCCCTCCCACCCGCACTTCAGGCCATCCAGTGGAGCACGGGTCCGCTGTTCTATCTGGGCATTTACCTTTCTGCCACGCATCCCTCTCCGCCGGAGAACTGGCAGAATTTAGAGGGCGGGGTGATGGTGCAGCTCCAGAAATGGAAAGGACTATCTGGTGCCTCTCCCTTCGAGGGAGAGCACTAGTGCTTAATCAACTAGTCCTGTCCATGCTCTGGTACCGGCTCAACACCCTGGTCCCGGCCCCAGGTTTCCTGGCCAACTTCAGGACATTGATTCTGGAGTTCTTTTGGTCAGGACTGCACTGGGTCCCTGCAGGGGTTCTTCATCTATCTCTGGAGGAGGGAGGGCAGGTCCTAAAATGTCTGCTCACTCAGGTCCATGTCTTCCACCTCCAGACCCTGCAGAGGCTCCTTTATGGTGCAGGTAGTCCGGCGTGGAGCTTACTGGCATACGCCTTCCTGCGCTGCTTCCGAGGGTTCCGATACGTCCGACAGCTCCTTTATCTCCATCCGAGAGGTCTTCCGCGAGACCTCTCCGGGCTTCCGGGCTTCTACCAGGACCTCCTCCGGACTTGGAAACTCTTTACAACGAACAGGTCCGTTTCGGCCACCGAGGGGGCAGATCTCCTCGCGGAGCCCCTGCTACACAACCCCCAGCTCCGTGTGCAGGTGGCGGAGTCCCGCTCGGTGCGCCAGAGGTTGATTCTGGCAGAGGTCACAAGAGTCGGAGACCTCCTGGACTATGTCCAGGGAGACTGGCTGGATCCCCTGACGCTCGCTCAGCGCATGGGGCTTTCCAGACCTTGTACTCCCCGGCGCATACTTCAGGAGGTGAAGGCCGCTTTGCCGCCCGCTGCTCGGGGTCATCTCGACCGGGTCCTGCACAAGGGCACGCCCCACCTACCCGCTACCCCAGGCCCGCTGGACCTTTTAATTGGACCCCTGCCCTGTGGACCCAACCGATCCCTTCACCCCTTCACTAGAAGCCGGCTGCACGAGATGCAGCCGGTCTGCTTTCAAACCGTGCCAAGAAAACATCTCTACACGCTCGTGCTCCACACCCTTCACGCCCGCACCCTCGTGTCCCACCCCGATACTAAATGGCGGGACCTCCTGACATCTTTGGAGGGTGAGGAGCCCCGGTTGGCCAGCCTATATTCCACCTTAGTCCCCAGGCCCGCCGGGGATGTCAGTTGGCGGCTCCTTCACGGAGCCGTGAGCACGGGCGTGTACTTGGCGCGGTTCACCTCAATCCCAGACACCTGCCCCTTTTGCGGCGTGAGGGATACCCTGGCCCATGTCTACCTGGAGTGTGCCAGGCTGCAGCCCCTATTCCGGCTCCTCACCAATATTTTATTACCTTTTTGGTTACACTTCTCCCCTCACCTTCTCATTTATGCACTCCCTATCCATGGCCCCACAAAGTCACGGGATCTCCTGGTCAACCTCCTCCTGGCCCTAGCAAAAATGGCCATCTATAAAAGCAGAGTGAGGAGGTTGGCCGATGGAGTCTCCTGTGACTGTAGGGCCTATTTCCAATCCTCGGTCCGTTCACATATCCGGGCAGAGTTCCTCTGGGCATCCTCTGACTCCCTTGACACCTTTGAGGAGCAGTGGGCGCTGTCCGGGGTTCTCTGCTCAGTGTCCCCGTCCGGTTCCCTTCGTTTGACCCTTTGACCGCACTCCTGTCCCTGTTATTTCATTAGTTGTCCCCCGGAATTTTTTGGGTATCTAGGTCCTGTGGATCCCCCTTTTAGGCTGGGGGGGATCCTTTAGCAGTGGACGGGCTTCGCCCACCCACTTCCCGGATCCCAATAAGACTACTCTTCCATAGCCATCTGGCCTTGCCCCATCACACTAGAAAATTATTTTTTATTAAAGAATGTTAAAAAAACATTAAGGCTACAAAGTCAAGCTCTCAAACAGTAGGAATTGCCAGAATTAAGGATGTCCACACAACCTTAATTCAGCCTCCTTGTACATTATGATACAGTCTTTGGTGACACGAACGCATAGTATTTGTCATTCAGAGCATAGAATGGACAGTGAAAGAGGCAAAGATTTGCAGAGGCAAAAGGGTGTGCTTTTGTTTCCAAGGCATTGAGCTGGAACCCAGCAGACTGAAATTTATTTCTCTCTGCCACAGACGTACAATAGGTTGCCGTGCAAGACTATCAGAGTGCATACATGCAAACCGCCAAATTAAGATTACACAGGCAATCTTCCATCTGACACGTCCTAACTTTTGAGTGCTTGACTTTGCATCTCGACATTCTTTTAGTGTAATTATTTATTATGTTTATTATCATAGTGCCTGAAGGGCTAGCTGAGAATAGGGTCCCATTGTACTAGGCACTGAACAAACTTAATTTGTAGTACACAGTTAATGTAGGGTTTTTTTGTGTAATAATATCAGCCTATTACCTGAATGTTTTTCTGACTCACTTTTTTTCTTTTCTTTTCTTTTAATTCTTTGCCTCTGTGAACTTTCCATTACAACTTTCCTGCCCTTTTCCATACTTTAGCCTTTGGCTCAGTTGGCAGATGACAGAGCTTTATTGTGGCTAGAATTGCATTTGTCATTGCTGTATCATCACTACCATGTCTCTTAGGACTGGTGTAGCCTTGTTTCTAAGTGAAACTACCTGTCTTCTGTTCCCCACTGAGTGAGATTTATGACTGCAAGCCTTAGAATTGCTTGTCTGTCTCTATTTCAATCACAGTGTCTGACTCCAAAAGATCTCATAACTTTTTCTCTGTGAGGCTCAGATCTTTTCTTCTGCTTATTCTTTCACTATTATGGTCTCCTACAACTAGCTGGAAGTGTCATGGTATTGAAAGGTTTGGATTTAAGGAGTAGCCACAAGCCTTCAACAACTGTATATCATTACTTTAACTTTGTCCACAACAAGAAACTATCCTGAACCTAGATTTACATACAGAATATCTCATTATTCTCTCAGTAGCTTTTGAAAACATTTGGAAAATGATTCTTACTTCAGTAACATGGGCTCTGATCCAAAGCCCTTTGAAGTCAACAGGAGTGGCCCTTCCCACCCTACAGCACTGAACTGGCATTTCTGAGAGCAGAGGAGCTCCTTTCAGTCATTTCAGGATGCCACAGCAGTCATTTCGAATGGTGTGTTATAAATTCCCCTTCGTTTCAAGCTGTCTCTGCTGTGTGTGTGGCCCTGACCTCACCCTAAACTCTTTTGGGTAATGAGCAACTATTAGGGTGCTGTCACTGAACACTTATAGGTTTTGCCTTTCCCTGACACAGAAGCACGCAGGAAGGTGAAGGCTCTCTGTGCACTTGGGCAGGGCTGGCCACAATAGAACCCTTAATGAACTTGATTCTATTTTTAGAATTTAATGTATGTCTACTCTACAGTGTACTCATACAGGGTAGTACTGATATACTGCATAGTATTTAGAGAAAACCACTGCACATGGTAACAGGGTGCTGGAACAATTTGTGTAGTGGGGTGCTGAGAACCATTGAATCAAACTGTAAACCCTGTATATTACGGAAATCACTTCAAGCCATGGGGTGCAGCAGCATCCCCAGCACCCTTAGTTCCAGCATCTATATATGGTAAATTATGTATCATATTCCAATTCTTTGGAAACAATCACTACACAGCAATCTGCCTTACTGCTCTCATATTACCTCATTCTCTCTATGCACATAATTGTTATCACATTGCAGAGTTCTCTCTTGGCTGCAAGGAGAACAATACAGTTCAGAGAAAAGATGGGTGTTTAATGCCTCTACTTTACAGTTTATGGAACAAATACCATTTGGAAACAAGGCTTCTGAATATTTAAAATGGAAGAGAATGCAGTGGAGACAGGACCAAACCAGAATCTAGGATCTGAACTCTATGAGACTTGGGGAAAATTCAGATCTGGGTCCGTTGGTGCTTTGCTGTAGGACTTCTTATCATGTGACTGCTTCATTGACTTCTTAGAGCATTGTGTAATTGACACTGCATGCTGAAATTTTTCTCAAAGGGAGAGTAACAATTTTCATATACATGTCCTGAGGTGAACTGGAGGCATCCCACAAAGATACCAAGGACTGATTACATTCAGTCCTGTTGACAGTGAACAGACAACGCCAAAGAAAAGGTCATTAACAGCCTGACTGAAGGATCCAGGGCCCTCCTACACATTGCCCATCATCATCTAGTGGAACAAGGATTACAGCAGCAACACTGTGGTCCCATTTTCATAGTTTTGGTTGCTTTGGTGGAGTTATTAGTGAGGACCCTTCTCAGCTGTAGCATCTTTGTGGTCATGCGTTGAGTAATTTCACTTAAAATTGTGGGATTTATGAAAATTCTTATAGCACTTTCTCCGCCCTTTAAATATGACACACTTGTGTTGTGGCAGATTCATTATGTTATAGTACAAAGCATTTCCCTAAAGGTTTTTTGTAGCAGACATTAATTATTTTATTCTCCCATGTGACATTCTCTGAGAGAATAGAGTTCTCTAAAATGGTTGTACAATACACTTGAAAACCATTGAGGACTGTATATTCTCCATTCAATCAACAGGGCTTTAGCTTCATGTTCTTACCAGCTATAATGGGATTTATGAAGTTAGTCTCATACAATGCATTGAGAGTACTTCCCTGTGTTTTGCACTGTCCCTTATAATCAGCAGACCTAAGAAATAGAGTGATATTGATCACTGAGAATAACAGAAATAAAGCTGATATACATTCCTCTCTGCATGGTTAAATGTATGTAGTCTGGATGCCATGTAGAAAATGTTGATGCGTTGATCTACTCACATAAAACTTAGGATCTGATAAAACCTTAATACTAGTTAAAGCTGCTCTGACATGCTCAGTGTTCTATTACTATTTTAAAGTTTCATAAATATTTCTAAAGTGCAGAGCAAGCTTTCTGGCACCGGTTTCATTTGAATCTGTGCAGTTTCATTCCACTTGCAAATGTCTTGCATTATTGATGCAACCATACTTTAAAATTCAGGTGTGATAAAATATTGTAGTCAACACCGCAACACTAGAGGGAACTAAGGATGTGATGGTTCAGCATGGAGCTGATTATGGGGGCTTGAGTTTTTCAATCCCTCTGATGGTTGGCAGGGGAAGACATGGCAAAAGACTTTTTAAGACGTGTAAACCTAGATCAAGATTCTTGTCATGATTCCATTGTCTTTGCCTTATGTTTCCCCTAACCAGCTGTTCTCAGAGACTTCAGTGTCCATAAAGAAAAGGAGTACTTGTGGCACCTTAGAGACTAACAAATTTATTAGAGCATAAGCTTTCGTGAGCTACAGCTCACTTCATCGGATGCATCCGATGAAGTGAGCTGTAGCTCACGAAAGCTTATGCTCTAATAAATTTGTTAGTCTCTAAGGTGCCACAAGTACTCCTTTTCTTTTTGAGAATACAGACTAACACGGCTGCTACTCTGAATTCAGTGTCCATACTAATTCTTCTGGGATTAGCTCAGGATCTCTGAGCTGGCCATTGTGATAACCATGGGACTATCCAAACGGTTCATGGCTCATCTTCCAAAGGCAAATCTGATATTGTGTGCTGGAATTGGAAGTGGAGATAGAGTAATGCCCTTGGCATAGACCAAACATATTTTGTTCAATGTGAGGCATAGCTTTCCCATCAGAACAAAATACTTGTTCCAATAGTCTGTGAGTGGCCATTGATGGACTCATTGCATGTTTGGATTAGTCTGAGGAGAATACTGCTCAGACGAAAGCCCCCTCTACTCAATACTATTTAGTTATTAATATTCTGGCTATTAAATATTCTCTCCCTCTTGCTCTTCCCTACAGTATACAGACATCCCTGTAATGGGCACAATCTAAATGCCTGCGTAGTTAGACTGAGATAGCTGGAGCTAAAGGAAAAAGAGACAGACAGCTGCAGCGGCATAGGAGCTAGCAAACAGAGCTGTAAACAGGGGAGTTTGAGTGGGAGTTCGAAAGGGGCGTTTGTATTGTGGTGCTTGTTTGGGGTTTGCTTTTGCTGCGGGGGTGGTCTTTTTGGTGTGGCTTGTGTTTCCCAGATTAACAGGATTTAGGTGGGAAGGCGATGACAGATATGGAGGCAGCTGTGGGAGTGATTCCTGTAGTAGAAGACACATTGAGGATGACTGGATGTGGAAGCTGTGGTATGTACATGATCCTGGAGTGGGGACCTGGTAAGAGTGTTTTCTACATGAAATGCCGTCTGATAGAGCAGATGGAGGAAAAGATCCGAGGTTTGGAGAAGTAGGTGGAAAGTCTGGTTGAGTTTAAGAAGGGGTTTGAGCAGATGATGGAGCAAAGATATGAGGTATCTGAAGGGAAAAGCTCAGACTCACAGATGGAAGCAGGGCTGGGGAATTTTGAGGGGAGACTGGGTGAGGAAAGTGGTCAGTGGAAACATGTGACTAAAAGAACCAGGCAGAGAAAAAGACGGGCTAGTGAAGGAGAAATAGAGCTTAGGAACAGGTTTGCAGAGTTGGAAAATGAAGAAGGGGCTCAGCAGGTACTTGTTGAAGGTGGAAGGGTAAGGAAGAAGAGAAGAGAGGCTAGTCCTATAGGAAAAGGGGAAGAGTCAAGGGAGACTACACCAAATATGAGCCCCAGGAGGATACAGGATGGGTTGAAGAAGATTATAAGGGAAAATAGGAATGGAAAGAACTTGCAGCCAGAGGGAACAGGGGAGAGACTGGAGAATAGCACTGTCACCAGGAAAAGGCAGGTCTATGTGATAGGGGACTCTTTATTGAGAAGAATAGACAGGCCTGTAACTAGAGCTGATCCAGAGAATAGAAGGGTGTGCTGTCTTCCGGGTGCTAAGATACGGAATGTAGACCTGAGGTTGAAAAGGATCCTAAAGGGAGTGGGAAAGAATCCCCTAATTATCCTTCATGTGGGAACAACTGATACAGCTAGATTCTCGCTGGAAAGTATTAAGGGAGACTATGCTAGGCTGGGGAAGACGCTTAAGGAAATTGAGGCTCAGGTGATCTTTAGCGGGATCCTTCCTGTTCCTAGAGAAGGGCAACAAAGGTGTGACAAGATTATGACTGTCAACAGATGGCTTAGGCAGTGGTGCTATAAGGAGGGCTTTGGGATGTATGGCCACTGGGAGGCATTCATGGACAGAGGACAGTTCTCTCGGGATGGACTTCATCTGAGTAGGGAAGGAAATAGACTTCTAGGATCAAGGCTGGCACAACTGATAAAGAGAGCTTTAAACTAGGAATTTGGGGGAGATGGTTGGGAGATGTCCAGGTAATCTCCACGCCAGATTTTAGCATTGAGAGGGAAGAAGATGAAGTAAGAATGGATACAGCCGTGGGTAGGAGAATGTATATAAGGAGCGAGGACAGTGTGGATACTAGCCTAATAGGTTATACTGGATGTAGAATGACTGTGCCTAATAGGGTACAAAATGTGAGCGAGGCCAAACAGCAAAAATTAAGATGTTTGTACACCAATGCAAGGAGCCTAGGTAACAAAATGGAGGAACTAGAGCTACTGGTGCAGGAAGTGAAACCAGATATTCTAGGGATAACAGAAACATGGTGGAATAGGAGTCATGACTGGACTACAGGTATTGAAGGGTATGTGCTCTTTAGGAAAGACAGAAATAAAGGTAAAGGTGGTGGAGTAGCATTGTATATCAATGATGAGGTAGAATGTAAAGAAATAAGAAGCGATGCAATGGATAAGACAGAGTCTGTCTGGGCAAAAATTACATTGGAGAAGATAACTAGTAAAGCCTCTCCTATGATAGTGCTTGGGGTGTGCTATAGACGGCCGGGATCTAATTTGGATATGGATAGAGCCCTTTTTAATGTTTTTAATAAAGTAAATACTAATAGCTTCATAGATTCATAGATACTAAGGTCAGAAGGGACCATTCTGATCATCTAGTCCGTCGTCCTGCACAACGCAGGCCACAGAATCTCACCCACCCACTCCTATGAAAAACCTCACCCATGTCTGAGCTATTGAAGTCCTTAAATCATGGTTCAAAGACTTCAAGGAGCAGAGAAGCCTCCCTCAAGTCAACCATGCCCCATGCTACAGAGGAAGGCGAAAAACCTCCGGGGCCTCTCCAATCTGCCCTGGAGGAAAATTCCTTCCCGACCCCAAATATGGCAATCAGCTAAACCCTGAGCATATGGGCAAGATTCACCAGCCAGATACCCAGGAAAGAATTTTCTATAGTAACTCAGATCCCATCCATCTAATATCCCATCTCAGGGGATTAGGCCTATTTACTCTGAATATTTAAAGATCAATTACTTACCAAAATCCCATTATCCCATCATACCATCTCCTCCATAAACTTACCGAGTAGAATCTTAAAGCCAGATAGATCTTTTGCCCCCACTGCTTCCCTTGGAAGGCTAATCCAAAACTTCACTCCTCTGATGGTTAAAAACCTTCGTCTGAGTTCAAGTCTAAACTTCCTGGTGGCCAGTTTATACCCATTTGTTCTTGTGTCCACATTGCTGAGCTTAAATAATTCCTCTCCCTCTCCTGTATTTATCCCTCTGATCTATTAATAGAGAGCAATCATATCTCCCCTCAACCTTCTTTTAGTTAGGCTAAACAAGCCAAGCTCCTTAAGTCTCCTTTCATAAGACAAGTTTTCCATTCCTCGGATCATCCCAGTAGCCCTTCTCTGTACCTGCTCCAGTTTGAATTCATCCTTTTTAAACATGGGAGACCAGAACTGCACACAGTATTCCAGATGAGGTCTCACCAGTGCCTTGTATAATGGTACTAAAACCTCCTTATCCCTACTGGAAATGCCTCTCCTGATGCATCCCAAAACCGCATTAGCTTTTTTCACAGCCATATCACATTGGCAGCTCATAGTCATCCTATGATCAACCAATACTCCAAGGTCCTTCTCCTCTTCCGTTACTTCTAATTGATGCGTCCCCAATTTATAACTAAAATTCTTGTTATTAATCCCTAAATGCATAACCTTACACTTCTCACTATTAAATTTCATCCTATTACTATTACTCCAGTTTACAAGGTAATCCAGATCCTCCTGTATAATATACCGATCCTTCTCCGAATTGGCAATACCTCCCAGCTTTGTATCATCTGCAAACTTTATTAGCACACTCCCACTTTTTGTGCCAAGGTCAGTAATAAAAAGATTAAATAAGATTGGTCCCAAAACCGATCCCTGAGGAACTCCACTGGTAACCTCCCTCCAACCTGACAGTTCGCCTTTCAGTAGGACCTGTTGCAGTCTCCCCTTTAACCAATTCCTTATCCACCTTTTGATGTTCATATTGATCACCATCTTCTCCAATTTAACTAATCTGAGCCCTATTATTATTACTAGCACTGGTACTCCAGTCTATATCTGGGAAGTTAAAGTCTCCCATGATCATGCAGTTTCCATTAGTATTTACTTTATTAAAGACATTAAAAAGGGCTTTATCCATATCCAAATTAGATCCCGGAGGTCTATAGCACACCCCAAGCACTCTCGTAGGAGAGGCCTTACTAGTTTTCTTCCCCAATGTAATTTTTGCCCAGACAGACTCTGTCTTATCCATTGCATCGCTTCTTATTTCTTTACATTCTACCTCATCATTGATATACAATGCTACTCCACCACCTTTACCTTTGTTTCTGTCTTTCCTAAAGAGCACATACCCTTCAATACCTGTAGTCCAGTCATGACTACTATTCCACCATGTTTCTGTTACCCCTATAATATCTGGTTTCACTTCCTGCACCAGTAGCTCTAGTTCCTCCATTTTGTTACCTAGACTCCTCGCATTGGTGTATAAATATCTTAATTTTTGCTGTTTGGCCTCGCTCACATTTTGTACCCTATTAGGCACAGTCATTCTACATCCAGTATAACCTATTAGACTAGTATCCACACCGTCCTCACTCCTTATATACATTCTCCTACCCACGGCTGTATCCATTCTTACTTCATCTTCTTCCCTCTGAATGCTAAAATCTGGCGTGGAGATTTTCTGGACATCTCCCATCCATCTCCCCCTTATTCCTAGTTTAAAGCTCTCTTTATCAGTTGTGCCAGCCTCGATCCTAGAAGTCTATTTTCTTCCCTACTCAGATGAAGTCCATCCCGAGAGAACTGACCTCTGTCCGTGAATGCCTCCCAGTGGCCATACATCCCAAAGCCCTCCTTATAGCACCACTGCCTAAGCCATCTGTTGACAGTCATAATCTTGTCACACCTTTGTTGCCCTTCTCTAGGAACAGGAAGGATCCCGCTAAAGATCACCTGAGCCTCAATTTCCTTAAGCGTCTTCCCCAGCCTAGCATAGTCTCCCTTAATACTTTTCAGCGAGAATCTAGCCGTATCATTTGTTCCCACATGAAGGATAATTAGGGGATTCTTTCCCGCTCCCTTTAGGATCCTTTTCAACCTCAGGTCTACATCCTGTATCTTAGCACCCGGAAGACAGCACACCCTTCTATTCTCAGGATCAGCTCTAGTTACAGGCCTGTCTATTCTTCTCAATAAAGAGTCCCCGATCACATAGACCTGCCTCTTCCTGGTGACAGTGCTATTCTCCAGTCTCTCCCCTGTTCCCTCTGGCTGCAAGTTCTTTCCATTCCTATTTTCCCTTATAATCTTCTTCAACCCATCCTGTATCCTCCTGGGGCTCATATTTGGTGTAGTCTCCCTTGACCCTTCCCCTTTTTCTATAGGACTAGCCTCTCTTCTCTTCTTCCTTACCCTTCCACCTTCAACAAGTACCTGCTGAGCCCCTTCTTCATTTTCCAACTCTGCAAACCTGTTCCTAAGCTCTATTTCTCCTTCACTAGCCCGTCTTTTTCTCTGCCTGGTTCTTTGAGTCACATGTTTCCACTGACCACTTTCCTCATCCAGTCTCTCCTCAAAATTCCCCAGCCCTGCTTCCATCTGTGAGTCTGAGCTTTTCCCTTCAGATACCTCATATCTTTGCTCCATCATCTGCTCAAACCCCTTCCTAAACTCAACCAGACTTTCCACCTGCATCTCCAAACCTCGGATCTTTTCCTCCATCAGCTCTATCAGACGGCATTTCATGCAGAAAAAACTCTTACCGGTTCCCCCCTCCAGGATCATATACATACCACAGCTTCCACATCCAGTCATCCTCAATGTGTCTTTCACTACAGGAGTCACTCCCACAGCTGCCTCTGTATCTGTCATCTCCTTCCCACCTAAATCCTGTTTATCTGGGAAACACAAGCCACACCAAGAAGGCCACCCTCCCCCAGCAAAAGCAAACCCCAAACAAGCACCACAATCCAAACTCCCCTTTCAAACTCCCACTCAAACTCCCCTGTTTAGAGCTCATGGAAACTGCATGATCATGGGATGATGCATGATCATGGGAGACTTTAACTTCCCAGATATAGACTGGAGGACCAGTGCTAGTAATAATGATAGGGCTCAGCTTTTCCTAGATGCGATAGCTGATGGATTCCTTCATCAAGTAGTTGCTCAACCGACTAGAGGGTATGCCATTTTAGATTTAATTTTGGTGAGTAGCGAGGACCTCATAGAAGAAATGGTTGTTGGGGACAATCTTGGCTCAAGTGATCATGAGCTAATTCAGTTCAAACTGAACGGAAGGATTAACAAAAATAAATCTGCAACTAGAGTTTTTGATTTCAAAAGGGCTGACTTTCAAAAATTAAGGAAATTAGTTAGGGAAGTGGATTGGACTGAAGAACTTCTGGATCTAAAGGTAGAGGAGGCCTGGAATTACTTTAAATCAAAGCTGCAGAAGCTATCGGAAGCCTGTATCCCAAGAAAGGGGAAAAAATTCATAGGAAGGAGTTGTAGACCAAGCTGGATGAGCAAGCATCTTAGGTGATTAAGAAGAAGCAGAAAGCATACAGGGAGTGGAAGATGGGAGGGATCAGCAAGGAAAGCTACCTAACTGAGGTCAGAACATGTAGGGATAAAGTGAGAGAGGCTAAAAGTCAAGTAGAGTTGGACCTTGCAAAGGGAATTAAAACCAATAGTAAAAGGTTCTATAGCCATATAAATAAGAAGAAAACTAAGAAGGAAGAAGTGGGGCCTCTAAACACTGAGGATGGAGTGGAGGTTAAAGATAATCTAGGCATGGACCAATATCTAAACAAATACTTTGCCTCAGTCTTTAATAAGGCTAAAGAGGATCTTGGGGATAATGGTAGCATGACAAATGGGAATGAGGATATGGAGGTAGATATTACCATATCTGAAGCAGAAGCGAAACTCAAACAGCTTAATGGGACTAAATTGAGGGGCCCAGATAATCTTCATCCAAGAATAATAAAGGAATTGGCACCTGAAATTGCAAGCCCATTAGCAAGAATTTTTAATGAATCTCTGTAAACTCAGGAGTAGTACTGAATGATTGGAGAATTGCTAATATAGTTCCTATTTTTAAGAAAGGAAAAAAAAGTGATCCGGGTAACTACAGGCCAGTTAGTTTGACATCTGTAGTATGCAAGGTCCTGAAAAAAATTTTGAAGGAGAAATTAGTTAAGGACATTGAAGTCAACGGTAAATGGGACAAAATACAGCATGGTTTTACAAAAGGTAGATCGTGCCAAACCAACCTAATCTCCTTTTTTGAAAAAATAACAGATTTTTTAGATAAAGGAAATGCAGTGGATCTAATTTACCTAGATTTCAGTAAGGCGTTTGATACCGTGCCACATGGGGAATAATTAGTTAAATTGGAGAAGATGGGGATCAATATGAACATCAAAAGGTGGATAAGGAATTGGTTAAAGGAGAGACTGCAACGGGTCCTACTGAAAGGCGAACTGTCAGGTTGGAGGGAGGTTACCAGTGGAGTTCCTCAGAAATTGGTTTTGGGACCAATCTTATTTAATCTTTTTATTACTGACCTTGGTACAAAAAGTGGGAGTGTGCTAATAAAGTTTGCAGATGATACAAAGCTGGGAGGTAGTGCCAATTCAGAGAAGGATTGGGATATTATACAGGAGGATCTGGATGACCTTGTAAACTGGAGTAATAGTAATAGGATGAAATTTAATAGTGAGAAGTGTAAGGTTATGCATTTAGGGAAAATAACAAGAATTTTAGCTATAAGCTGGGGACGCATCAATTAGAAGTAACGGAAGAGAAGGACCTTGGAGTATTGGTTGATCATAGGATGACTATGAGCTGCCAATGTGATATGGCTGTGAAAAAAGCTAATGCAGTTTTGGGATGCATCAGGAGAGGCATTTCCAGTAGGGATAAGGAGGTTTTAGTACCATTATACAAGGCAGTGGTGAGACCTCACCTAGAATACTGTGTGCAGTTCTGGTCTCCCATGTTTAAAAAGGATGAATTCAAACTGGAGCAGGTACAGAGAAGGGCTACTAAGATGATCCAAGGAATGGAAAACTTGTCTTATGAAAAGAGACTTATGGAGCTTGGCTTGTTTAGCCTAACTAAAAGAAGGTTGAGGGGAGATATGATTGCTCTCTATAAATATATCAGAGGGATAAATACAGGAGAGGGAGAGGAATTATTTAAGCTCGGCACCAATGTGGACACAAGAACAAATGGGTATAAACTGGCCACCAGGAAGTTTAGACTTGAAATTAGACGAAGGTTTCTAACCATCAGAGGAGTGAAGTTTTGGAATAGCCTTCCAGGGGAAGCAGTGGGGGCAAAAGATCTAACTGGTTTTAAAATTCTACTCGATAAGTTTATGGAGCAGATGGTACGATGGGATAATGTGATTTTGGTAAGTAATTGATCTTTAAATATTCAGGGTAAATAGGCCTAATCCCCTGAGATGGGATATTAGATGGGTGGGATCTGAGTTACCCAGGAAAGAATTTTCTGTAGTATCTGGCTGGTGAATCTTCCCCATATGCTCAGGGTTTAGCTGATTGCCATATTTGGGGTCGGGAAGGAATTTTCCTCCAGGGCAGATTGGAGAGGCCCTGGAAGTTTTTCGCCTTCCTCTG
Source organism: Dermochelys coriacea (assembly GCF_009764565.3). Lineage (NCBI taxonomy): Eukaryota > Metazoa > Chordata > Testudines > Dermochelyidae > Dermochelys > Dermochelys coriacea. The sequence goes on from NC_050069.1 coordinate 85,965,950, forward strand.
TAGCATGGGGCATGGGTGACCTGAGGGAGGCTTCTCTGCTCCTTGAAGTCTTTGAACCATGATTTAAGGACTTCAATAGCTCAGACATGGGTGAGGTTTTTCATAGGAGTGGGTGGGTGAGATTTTGTGGCCTGTGCTGTGCAGGGGGTCAGACTAGATGATCAGAATGGTCCCTTCTGACCTCAGTATCTATGAATCTATCTATAAGAGCAAAAGCATCCATGGTAGACATCTCATTCTAAGACCATAAAAAGTTTTTTAAAAATCTTATGCCATTATTTTGCAAGAGCAGTTTCTTCACCTTCCTCAAAGGCCAGAGAAATGCAGCTATTTTGGGTAGCATACAGGTTAATCCAGGTTGTTTCTGCTTGGCTGCGAATTGGAGCTTTTCTGAATTTTCATGTTATTTGGCAGACAGCCTTATTCTAGTCTCAACTGACCTGCCTGCCTCAGCTGTGGTGGTCCAGTGTCTTGGGGTAAGGGAGCAATACATGTGTCCTTTTGCTTGATTTTCAGACACTGTCGTTCACTGATGTTTTAAAGTGTTGGCAGAACTTTAGGCTACAGTTAGTGAGCTGAACCCTTGTCCTTCCAGACTGGCAAAGACCAGTGGAGAAGTGCAGAACCTGTTTTGATTAAGATTATCAATGGTTGTAGACAAAGGCATTTTTCTTGCTATTTGTTTTGTGTTTGCTGTATAGTTTTGGCAGGCTTACTTTGAAACTTACTTTTGATAGCTGTTTAACACTGCTTTAAAAAACAAAGACTGAAATATGACTCATTGTTAGCACGGCAGAATGGATTTTGTCAGAGATGGTTATAAGGGAATGTGGTGTAGGTAGTCTTGCCTAGTAGTCACAGCTGGGCTGAGGTTTGCCCACCAGGGATGGGAGTCACCAGATCAGAGTTGGAGGAGTTGCAAGACCAGGTCCCATAAACCATAGTCAGGGTCAGAGTCAGACTGGGGTCAGAGACCAGAGATCAGAGGCAGTACAACGCTGGGCTGGCCTTACCATGAGGTGAACTGAGGTGGCCGCCTCAAATGCCAGACTGTGCAGGGGGCTAGGGGGGGCACTAGGACCCAGAGTGTAGAAAATTGTGTCTGCTGCTGGTGCATATGTATTCTCTCGGCTCTAGATGCACAGAGATGGTGGAGTGCTGTGCTGGAGGAAGGCAGCTACTGCAGCATCCATATCTCCATCTCAAATTAATATAACCATGCACATTCCTGAAGAAAAGTGTAGATCAGAGAAGAGTATGGTGGAGGTGCAAGAAACAGCTGCTGCTGAGTTTAGTTCCTTAAGTCTAGATGATCCAGGACTGTGAACCAACTTGAGCAGTAGCCTGAGGGACTTCCTTGTACTGCATGGGCCACAACAAGTGAAAAATTTTGTGTTCCCCAAAGTCAATGAAAATAGAAGTTTCCATCCAACACATTACTGGCGTGAAATTCCAAATGGTGACAAAGTGGAGAGGCCATGGCTTATGTACTCAAAAACCCAGAATGCTGCAAAATGTTTTTGGTGCAAACTCTTCCATAGGTGGAAAAAGCTTGAGATGAGACTAAGGTTAACGGCCACCATAGATGATCAGCATCAAGAGAAGATTGCATCAGAGTCTCTTTCCTGGCAAAATGTTCTGAAAAGGCTCATTGCCATTGTGAGAATGCTTACTACCCAAAACCTAGCACTGCGTGGGACTTCAGATCAGCTGTATGTGCCAAACAATGGAAACTTCCTTAAAATTGTGGAGCTGATGGCTGAGTTTGATTCTGTACTCCAGGAGCATCTAAGAAGAGTCACCGCCCAAGAAATATACACACCCCACTACCTTGGAAAAACAATTCAAAATGAGATCATACAGTTACTGGCAACAAAAGTCAAACAGAATATTGTGGCAGATCTGAAGTCAGCAAGATATTACTCTGTTATTCTGGATTGCACACCTGACATCAGCCTTACAGAACAAATGACTTTAATGGTGCATTTTGTAACAACAGCAGAACCTACTGAAAATGTCCCTGCAATGGTGACTGTCAGAGAGCATTTTCTAGAATGTATTGACATTGATGCTACTACAGGAGCTGGTATGACAAATGTGCTTCTTAAAAAGCTGGAAGATATGAGAATTGCAATAGCTGACATGAGAGGTCAGGGCTACAATAATGGTGCCAACATGAGAGGAAAGAACAGAGGAGTGCAGACATGGATCCGAGAGTTAAACCCTTGAGCTTTTTTTGTCCTATGCAGTTCTCATTCATTGAACTTGGTGGTCAGTGATGCAGCATCAGTTTCTAGTGAGGCTACTGAATTTTTTAATGTAATTCAAAGCATCTATGTATTTTTCTCTGCATCAACTCATCGATGCCAAATTTTGAAGCAACATCTGGGAACATCCTCTCTGACACTGAAACCACTGAGTGCCACACAATGGGAAAGTCGAGTGGAGGTGATAAAGCCTATCAAACACCAAATTGGGAAGATAGATGATGCCATAGTTGCCATTATGGAGGCTAATGCTATGACAAGAACTGTTCATGGGAGAACAGTGGCAGAGGGAAATGGAATCACCAGAAACATACACAACTTCACATTTCTGTGTGGCTTAGTGTTGTGGCATGACACACTGTTTGAAATAAATGTTGTAAGCAAGAGACTCCAAGGTGTTGACCTTGATATATCTGGAGCAATAGAACAACTGGACAAAGCAAAGTCAGACCTACAGTCTTACCACTCAGATGAGGGATTTCAAAACGTTCTGAAGAGTGCACAGAAGTTGGCAGAGGAACTTCACACTGAAGCTATTTTCCCACCCATTCAAGAATACAAAAGTCACCAAAGAAGACATTTTGATTACAAGGCATGGGAAAATCCCATAAGAGACCCCAAACAACAATTCAAAGTTGAATTGTTTAACCAGATGCTAGATTGTGCAATACAGTCAGTTGAAGAATGTTTCATGCAGTTCAAGGAACACAGCAGTATATTTGGGATGTTGTTTGATATTCCAGAATTCCTTACTATACCTGAAGAAGACCTACACCAGCAATGCAGCACTAGAGACAGTGTTGAGACAATGATGACATGTGCGATGTTGATGCTAGTGATTTAGGTGATGAACTGAAAGCCCTTTCAAGATACATTTCAGTAGGATCAATTCCAAAGGCTGTTCTGCAATATATGTGCATAAATAAGATGACCACCCTCTTTCTAAATGCTTTTATTGCTCTACGCATACTACTAACACTTCCTGTAACAGTTGGCAGTGGAGAACGCAGCTTCTCCAAGCTGAAGTTTAATAAAAACATATCTACGCTCCACAATGACACAGGAGCGTCTGGTCGGCATTGCAACCATCTCAATAGAGCAAGAGCTGGCCCAGACTGTGGACCTTCAGGAAGCAGTTCAAATATTTGCAACCAAGAAGGCACGGAAAGCACCACTTTGATTATTCAAACAGATAAAAATGCCAGTGTTTACTATGCAGACAAGAAAAATTACATTTGCTGTTCAGGCATTTGAAAGTTAAGTGTTACTTAAAATTTTTGAACAAAGCATTTTAAGTTGTAGTTCTCCTTTATTGGGGTAGGTAGCAGAGCAGTACCATGAGAGGAGTAGAACAGGAAGAAGGCAGAAATGAGACCTTTCAAAGTTTTGGCCCAAGCGAGGGTGCATGGGGGCGTTATTTGAGCTCCCCGCCTCAGGTGCCAAAATGTTGTGGGCTGGCCCTGGTGCCAGGCTAGCATCCAAAGGCAGGAACTGGGATTGAAGTCAGGCTAGAGTCAGAGACCAGGAGACAAGACAAAGTCTGGCATTGCAGTAGGCCAAAGTCTTTGTGGCTAGCCAGACAACATCCTGGGCCAATCCCTGGGGTTAAGGAGAGGCATTTGGCCAGTCAGAGGGCCACAGGATACTGTCACTCTGTGGGGTTGATTTCTTCAATAAGAATCATGTGGTTATTAGAACTGGGTAAGATTTGGCCACAGAGGTTGTGAAGGCTCCAAAAGAATGTGTGTAATTTTATTCAACCCCTCCACAAGAATTGCTTAATGGGGGCCAGATTGTGAAAACTACACATGGTCCTGAATAAGGCCAGTTGGCAGTCACACCACCATAGCAGGACACTAGTCAGGATTGTGCCTCAGCCACTTAGAATGATTCAGCCCCTACCTACTCCACAGACTAGTGTGTGGGGTCAAGACCATGGCCCTGCCTCCAAGGGGTGGATTATCACCTGCCCAGGGGAATCCCCTCTGCTCCTTCAAACTAAGAGGCTGTTGTTGTTTCTTTCCCTTGTCTGGAAAGCATGGGAGTGGAGTTGGAAAAAGGACTCCTTTTGCCTTCACCTCTTGCAAACCCACATGAGGGCAAAGGGCAACCTAGCCCTACTAGTAATGCTATTATTTTGTCTTAGAGAAGATTTATGCCTGTCTGACTTCACTTTGTAAGATTCTGCACTTGAGAGTCTTAGCTACCGTATTCCCTAGGATATAAGGCAATCCTATGTGTCTATATCAGGGGTGGCCAACCTGAGCCTGAGAATGAGCCAGAATTTACCCATGTACATTGCCAAAGAGCCACTGTAATAAGTCAGCAGCTCCCCATCAGCCAGCAGCCCCTTGTCAGCTCCTCCCCATCCTCCGCTCCCAGCGCTTCCAGCCCACCGGCAGTTCTGCTCATCAGTGCCTCCCCCTCCCTTTCCGCACCTCCCGATCAGCTGTTTCATGGTGTACAGGAGGCTCTGGGGGGGAGGAGCGAGCACATGGCAGGCTCAGGGGAGGGGGCGGGAAGGGGTGGAGTGGGGGCAGGGCCTGTGATAGAGCCAGAGGTTGAGCAGTGAGCACCCCACAGCACATTGGAGAGTTGGCGCCTGTAGCTCCAGCCCTGGAGTCGGTGCCTATACAAGGAGCCACATATTAACTTCTGAAGAGCCACATGCAGCTCCGGAGCCACAGGTTGGCCACCCCTGGTCTATCTCATACTAAAAAAGATTTTCAAACTCCTATCTAGCAGTTTCATTTTAGCCCACTGTTACCTGTTTCATCCTGCATTGTTTATATAAGAAGGCTTTTAATCAATTCTGATCTATTGGTTTTCCTTTTAGGCAAAACAATTGTACTGTTATCCCTTCTAAAACAACACCCTGAAGCTTCTACAGTATGGACGGTTACTCAAAGCACTTATGAAAGAGAGAGCAAGAGAGAACCAGAGAGTCTGTAAAAGCTAGAAACAGAAAATGATAGATGTGTGCTCCATTGCACACCAAACGTTCAGTTAACAGTTATTCTGTATTTGAAATAGCCTACTAAGTAAATCTATAATGAAATCCCGATATCCTGTTGACTGTTATAATGAAGTAAATGTTATCAAGAGGATGCAATACACTGACTAATAGGAAAAAGAAGTTTGCAGGGATGACAAGTAATTATTAAGACTTTCATTCTTAACCTGCATTGTATGAGAATGTATTTAGAGTAGCTCCTCTGTTATTTGAAGATAACAGACCTCATTCATATCTGTAAAACTGCTGGTAAGTTCAGAAATCATCGTTCTAACTTCTCTACCATCTAGAATATAGATTTCCAAATAGCTTCTTCAGAACTGAAAATGTAAAACTAGAAGTTAACAACTAGAAAGCCAAGAACATTTAGGTCTTTCTGTGTCACATCAACCAATGCCTCCTGCATTGCAACTTCTTCAGTCTGCTTTTCTGCTTGCGTATAGAGTTTAAAACATGCATAAGCACTTCAGCACCTTCTGGGGCATTTTACTTGTCATTGCCTATTGCTCAAAGATGTGAAAATGAAGTTACTATAACATTTCTGTAAATGTTAAGCTCCGAGATAAAGATATGTTCTTTCTACAAGTGCTAAAATCACTGAATGGGCAGCTTGAGGATTCTCCTGGCATGAAGGAATCCCAGAGTGTCATAAAACAGCATAGCCAGTTCTATGCCACCGCCTCTACATTCTCCCCTATACACAGAGAGAGAGCACAGGGGGCATACCAAGGTTTGAAGGTAGAGCTTTGGTGATCCTCACCAGCAAAACATTCCCTAGGCAGCTATTACAAGCTATCAAAAATTAGAGCAGCCCCAGAAAACAGAAGAGCATAAAGGTTTACAGCCTTAGGTTTCCTGCTTTCCTGGCCTGAAAGCCAAGCAGAGGTTGCACAGCTGAGACAATATAGGCCTATATAGTTGAAATATGTCAGGATAGTATAGTTGTGTCAATGTAGTAAAACAATAGATTATAATTTAAAGTATGGCTACACTTTATAAAACATTCATAAATAACTTGGACAAAATTCTTCTTCCATTGTGCACCTCTAGTTGACCTCATCAGAGATTATGTGCAGCTATCTGAGGGCAGAAAATGTTGTTGTCTTTCATGAAAACTGGACAATTAGTACTATTTTTAGAATACTGTATATACGTTAAATATCACTGCAGTGCAAATATGGTTTAATTTTCAAACATCCACTCCTCAACTTGTTCCCATAAAATATGTACAAAGAGGTAAATATGTGTTACTACTTGTGCATGCAATTATCTGTTTTGCACATTCAGTTTCCTGTTTGCTTGTTTGAGTTTCTGCATTTTTGTGGGTCAGTCTTCAGTGTGAATGTTTGAAAATGTAATCCATAGGGTTAATGTACATACACAGCCTGAACCTTCTCTCACGTACACCCATATAAATCAGGTGTCTGTGGATTTTTACTTAAGTGAGAGGAAAATCAGGTAGAAATGTAATTTTTCCACATAAGAAATCCCACAGAACAACAAGGATCCTTGTTCTGCTGCTTTTACTCATATTGAGCAGGTACTACTCGTGGAGTAAAGATGGTACTCAACACAGGTAAGGGTGATAGCATTTTCCCCATTGTGAATAAAAAGGACTGAGAAGAACATCTTCTGTAAAAGAAGAAATGATCTACTCCAGAGAGGCATAAAAGATACTAATGTAATTTAAAACAAATGCTTCATAAGAGTTTTTCTTTGTTTGTTTGTTTTAAATATCATAGTTCTATTATGAATCCTAAAAAAAGATTTAGAGAATTTCAAGCACAAACTGGCTATAAATGTGTACAGTGAGATTGTCTGGCTTTTACTTTAGTAAAAATGGAAGCTGTTTTTTGTTTTCTAAATGGTAAAGGTCAGTATCGACTGGACGCAAATTTATTAATGCTCAAATTGATACTTGATTCACCTCAGGATTTTCCTTGATTCTGTTCATTTGAAAGGATGTCAGTCATGGTTTAAACTGGGCAATTAGTTTAATAAATACCAGCAATAACCTCTGCAATATTCATGTTTATCTAGCAGCTGCGAGAAGTGTGGCCTCTGCAGCCTTTAGAGCAGTGGTCCCCAAACTTTTGAGAATCATGCCCCCCCTTACCCTGTCCATGCCCACTCCCCCGCCCCCTCAAGAGCCAGGACCAGGAGCAGGGCCATGGCTCTAGGGGCAGAGAAGGAGACACGGACAGGGTTAAGGGGGCCAAGGCTGGGGCCGCAGTTGGAAGGGGGTTGGGAGAGAGGATGGAGCCATGGCCAGGGGTCAAGCCTGGGAGTGGGGGTGGGACTGGGAGAAGAGCCATGCCGAGTCTGGAGGCAGGACCGGGAGAAGAGCTGGGGGTGGGGAGGGGCTGGGTGGTGCTCCCTCCCTACCCCCACCATGGCGGCTGACCCAGGCCTACCGTGCCCCTCCCGCCCCTCCCCCAAAAAAACATTGCTCCACATAGTTTGGGGACCTCTGTTTTAGAGGATGACCTGATCACAGGCACTTGAGCCAGTCTGATTTTCCTGCAGAGGGTGTTGGTACACAGCCACATTATGGGAGAAGAGATAGAAATATTGTTGTAGCACACCATGAAAAACCCTGATGTTGGTGGAATAGTGACACAAGAAGTATCTTGCTGTCCTCCTTCTCCTCTTCTTATTCTCTTGCTCCCTGGCTCATTTATCCCTATCTTCATACCCTCCCTTTTCTCCTTTTCATGTATCCTACCCTAATTCCTTTTTCTCCTCTTCTGCTTATCCTTTTCTCTTTGTCTATCTTTACTCCTCCCTATCTTTCTCTCCTCCTGTCCTTTCTCTTCTCTCTCTCTGTCTTTCTTCTTCTCTTCATTCACCGAAATGCAATGTGATTAACCTTGATCAGATGTGACAATAACATTCCATCCAGTAGTGAGAACTGATTGGGAGAACAGTCCCATGTGCAAGCCAATATTCATATAGGTATACACTGTATATAGAGAAAAGACAGAAGGGAAAGGTCATATGTTTGTTTGTTTGTTAAATATTTTACCATTATAATTCATTATGTACAATTTAGGTACAAAAAAAATCAAAGCAGACTCAGGCTTTCATAATGGAAGGAAAATTACTGCCCAGAAATTATTTTGATTCATTATTTGTAACTGCAATTTTTGAAAAGGTTGGACTGAGCACATTTTTAAGTGCGTCAGTATTTAGTATTATATACTCACTCGTGTAAAATCAGGTGCATGATCCTGCAGACCAAAATAATGCAGACTTGAAGAATCTGCCTCTTTCAAAAGCCCAGATCCACATGTTTAGAGAGCAAGCTTTTGAAAAAAAACAGGTTTGTCTCATTAAGGGCTAGATGTTTATTCATAACACAGTCTACCCTGAGCAAAGACCGCACATAGCTGTATTACTCCTATAGAAGACAGGCTGCAATGAATATAGAAGTGGATCAATAGCCACTGAAGAACTTGAAATAGTCTCATGATGTGGTGCACTTTTGTCTGCCACTCCATGTATAGCACTAATCAGGCTGCTGTGTTGGAACCATTTGTAATCTCTTTGGGTATGTCTGCACTGCAAACAAAAAAAAAAACAAAAACAAAAGCCGTGATGGCAGCATGTATCAAGACCCAAGTCTACAGACTCAGACTCGTGGGATTCTCACTATGGTGCTAAAAATAGCAGTGTAGACATTCATACTTGGGCTGGTGCTTGGGCTCTGAAACCCAGCTCGGGGGTGGCCTGCAAGAGAGTTCAATGTAGATTGTGCTGCTGTTTTCTAGACATGAGGTGTGGATAAGGCCAACATCTGAGATGTAAGCAGCAGTTTCCTTGCCAACAAAGATGGAAAAAAGCATTTCCATCCACTGCTACTACATGTGAGCATCTATGAGTAGTAATGAATCCAAAAGACTCCAGAATGACACACATCCTTGAAAATTGGCAGGCAGATGTCATCTGCTGAGGGTCGATCACAACTCCTGCTAGTTTCTCAAAGTGCTTTCTTCTGACAACTACTATCACCTCAATCATATCTCAACTGAGCTTGAGATAGCGCTTTTTCACCAAGATCCCCCACCAATTTCTCTCTGCAGGGACACATCACTGGCAGGGCACATGACAAAGGCATTTTGCATGTTCACATTAAATATATCAAAGAAGAATTGGCAAAAACACACTGATATCAGACCCTATCCATACGCATTCACTATCCATATTTACAAATTACTAAAATATAGCTATCAGAGCTTTTAATTTAACCATTTAATAAGTCTTCATTTTTATATGTCAATATGATGTTCAGTATGTGTTACCCTAGTCTACCCGTTAATCTATTGGGAGGGAGGTGTTGGAAAACATGATGATTCTTTAATATTAACATTTATTATCTTCTTTAAACAAAGGTTTTCAAAGTCCTTTTTTATTCAAAGTCCAGTTTTATTTGTGAATCATGACAGAAAAAGTCATCATACATTTTCCTGTATAGCATTTTGAGAGATGTCTCAATTTTAGGACCCTGATATTTAATTCTTTTTAATGGTATCCAAACAGAGGTCATCCTTTTTCCTCTTAAGAGTCCTTTTTTTTACTGCAGCATTCTCCATCACACTGGGCAAATGGCAGGCAAAGCTTAAGACCCTTCTCCTGGATGAGCATCAGAGGCCATGCACCTCTGCAATCCTTCTAGCCACACACAACTCCACTGACTCATTGACCCACATCGCATGCACACACCTGGCCTGCTGACCACAACGTAATTCTGGATTTCCTGTCTATTTTCATCCTATTACAGTGGGGACAGAATTACCCAACTGCCTTTCTTCCCTCCCTATTTGACAAGCTGGGCTTCAGTTCAACTTCCTGGCTTCAAGGTCCATGTGGTGAAGGGAGTCAGAATAGACAATGGGCTAGTGGATAGGGCACTGCACAGGGACACAAGAGAGCCGGGGTCACTTCCTAGCTTAGTCACAGACTTCCTGTGCCACCTTGTGTAAATTCCTCTAATCCGTCTCTGATTCCCACATGTAAATAGGAACAATACTTCCTTACCTCATAGGGATGTTGTAAGGATAAAATCCATTCATGTTTATGAGGCAGTCAGACTCTACCATGATGAGGACAGTGTAACTAGGCAAACAAAATGGAAGCTGGTCAGTGCTTCTAGAAATAAGACCATTCATTTTGATAAATTTATTAACAGGATTATATGACTGTTGCTGGCAACTGGACTTTATGATCCAGGAGGTCCCTTCCTGTCCTGTGTCCTGTGTTCCTATGTACAATAAAGGTTGGAACTATGTGCAGAGCAGGGTTTGCAGAATCCTGGACAGGTTCACTACGAGGCAGGAGGCAGTCTCAGCTTATGAGATTTGTCCTGGTTGCAGAGAGGATCCATTCGTAGGTGTCGTTTATGCAGATTATGAAGAGTGAAGATCAGTTTATTCTATATTTGGTTACAGTATATACTGTTTTTGAGGGGTGGGGAGAAGTATAGAAATGAAAGCACACATGAAGCACTTTGATCAGGTAGGTCCAAATAGTTGCTTTATTCTTCCATTTTAAATGGGACCATTATACTATCTACAATCTCCATATAGCATACAAGGATGCTATTTATTAGCACATCCGAGGAATTTGTTCTGCCAATCCCTTGCCCTCCCAGTGGCATTTTTTATTTATATCTTTACTGTGAAATAATGAGTCAGATGAAATTATGTCATTTGCAACAGACAGGAACATTGTTTGACACTCGGATAACCTCCAAGAAGGAAACAAATAATACTTTTTGATTTTTCTTGAGTCTTACTAAGCAGGTTCATTTATAATCATATATAAAACTGTATCAAAGCGTTATTTAGTATGAAAGAGTGGCTATACTGATTTATTTTTGAAAATTATTAATGAACTTCCTCAGAGAATACTTTGTAGTCTACAGTTCATTTGTAAATATTTTGCCAGGAATTTTGGCCATTCATGCGGTGTTAAATGATACAATATAATTTAATGATTATGTACCCTAATTGGATGGATTATGGAACTAACCATCAGAATGGCAATTGTGACACTTACAATCAAATCTATAGTTGGGTGCTCAAATATTTGAGGAAAGTGAATACAAAAAAGTCCTGAATATGATTTAAACTCAATTTCCAGTATGTCCTCAAATCTAGACTTGGAAATCGTCATTAGTGTTCATAAGGCACAGGCAACATCAAGTTCTCAGAGTGTATTTAGCAAACAATGATCATATATTTCCTTATATTATATAAACTTTAAATGTATTTATGAAAGCAAGGTGAAAAACCAGAAGAAGGAAAAACATCCCTTGCAGCATAAATATAACCCGTTAATCTTCTACACAGATATGCCATAACTGTGCTTCCTCTTTTTTCAGTTACACTTAGAAAAAGCTTGTTGTGTAGATATTTTCCAAGAGTTCTGAGAGTACCAGAATTTTCAAGTGGATGGTAATTTAGCAGATATCCTGTGAACAAAGAGTTTGGGGGCAAAACCACTGCTTAGTCTCTATGGGAGCCCTCCCTGCCAGCCCACCCTTCAAACAGAAGACTTGGGGAAAACTCTACACTGATACCTCACATTTTCTTTCCTCTAAAGTGGCTCAGTGTGCTGAGGGTTCTGCTTTGGGTCTGGGGAAGAAAATAAACAATAACAATATATCACAAATAGAAAAAAGGGGAAGTTGATAGCAATTAATATAAATTTAAAAGCTAGAGATTGTGGAAAGTTGATAAAGGAAGCAAAAGTACACAAGGAGACCACTATGGCTAGCAGAATTAAGGACGATAAGGAGCAAAAGAAATCCTAACCCTGGTATTGGTCTACTACTAGATAGAAATGGTAGAATTGCCAGTAATAATGCAGAAAAGGCAGAAGTGTTCAATAAATATTTCTGTTCTGTATTTGGGAAAAAGCTAAACAATGTATTCCTAGCATATTATGAAGAAATAGTTTCCATTTCAATAGTAACTCAGGAGGATGTTAAATATCAGCTATTAAAGTTAGACACTTTTAAATCAGCAGATCTGATAACTTGCATACAATGGTTTTAAAACAGCTGGCCAAAAAGCTCTCTGGACCATTAATGTCAATTTTCAATAAGCCTTGGAACACTGGGGAAGTGCCAGAAATCTGGAAGAAAGCTAATGTTGTGCCAATATTTAAAAAGGGTAAACATGATGATCCAGGTAATTATAGGCCTGTCAGTCTGACATAGATACCAGAAAAATAATGGAATGTCTGATACAGGATTCAATTAATGAAGAATTAAAGGAGGATAATATTGTTAATGTCAATCAACATGTGGTTTATGGAACACAGATCCTGTCAAACTAACTTGATATTTTTTGATAAGATTATAAGTTTGATTGAGAAAGGTAGTAGTGTGGATTTAATATACATATACTTCTGTAAGGCATTTGACTTGGTATAGCACGACATTTTGATTAAGAAACTACAATTATAAAAAATCAACATGGTACACATTAAATAGATTAAAACTGGTTAACTGATAGGTCCCAAATTTAATTGTAAGTGGGGACTCATCATCAAGCTGATGTATTTCTGTTGAGATCCTGTAGGGATCGATTCTTGGCACTATACAACTTAACATTTTTATCAGTTACCTGGAAGAAAAAATAAAATCATTACTGAGAAAGTTTGTAGATGACAGATGTAGATGACACAAAGATTGGGGGAGTGGGGGGAAAAAGAGGACAGGTCAGTGATACAGAGCTATCTGGATTGCTTGATAAGCTAGGCTCAAACAAACAATATGCATTTCAATATGGCCAAATGTAAAGTCATACATCTAGGAACAAAGAATAGGCCATATTACAATATGGAGGATGCAGTGATTCTGAAATAGACTGGGAGTCATAGTGGATAATCAGTTGAAATGAGCTCCCAGTGGGACAGTATGTCCAAAAGGGTTAATGTGATTCTTGGATGTACATATGACAGATATGGCAATTTCCTGCAGTATACTTGTATCTTTGGGGTTCATTGTATAAAATGCATACTTTATGTATTATTGTGGGCCAGGATTGTAAGTAAAGTCTCTGGGGGGAAATGTGATGCAAGACCTGGATGATCAAAGAACTATATTGAACAATGTACCAGACAAGAATGGATATTTGGGGGAAAGTGTTAAATGGGTTTCCTGGGAAATATCTAGGGGGAGGTGAATGAAAATTTCACACCCGAGATACACAAAAACTCAGCTTTTTGAAGCTGTGCCCTGAGGGTCTTTGTCTGCTGATTACCTGTTATCAGAGTCAAGCTAAAAGGCCCAAGCTGTATAAAGAAATGGCTGCTCTGCCGAGCCTGTGTGGTGTTAGTTCTGAGCTAAGGCTGTTGTGAACTTGTAACCACATGAAAAACCCTTTGTGGGTTTTGAAGGACTGACTCCTATCAACACTCTTATTGGAGCTGAGGGTGATCTCTGGTAAGCTTATTAGCATGTGTGCAGTTTTTTTATTGTTTTTAATATATTTTTTCTGTAATGCTTTCACCATAAGAATAAATGCACTTGCCTAGAAAGAGCTACATGGGAACTTGTAATGCTGGCAATTGCAACTGTTCCTAGCCTTCGGAGAGAAAGCAAAGAGCAAACGCTGGCCTGTTTAGGCAGTCTGGCTTGTTGGCAATATCACAGTGTAGGCAGGGAACCTTGCTGCCTGGAATAAACCCGAGGCAGGCTACCACCCAAGGAAGATGACAGCTGAGGAACCAGGAGCCTAGAGTGAGTGCCTTTAGTGCACCGTGAAGGGGGAATACAGTTGCAGTTGCCCTGAATTGTGACAATATAAACAAGGGAATAAGAAGTAGGAGTAGAGAAGTTATATTACCTCTGTTTTTGGCACAGGTGCGACTACTATTGGAATATGGTGTTTAGTTCTGGTGTCCACAATTCAAGAAGGAAGTGGAACACAGCACTAGTCACTGAAGTTCCATTGCTGGTTTGCAAATCAGAGGCTGGGGAGCACAGGTTTCATCCGTGTTCTTTCTTGCCCAAACTCTCTATGGGGGAAAAAGAACAAATGAAGTGTCCTGTATAGCCCAAAGATGCGGCCCAACACTATCTTGATAACTCTGCTTACGGTACATTATATCCTTTCCTCCTAATCTTTGTCTGTCTGAGTTTAGAGAATAGGATTCTCAGAGCAGGGACTGGGTCTAATTTTTTAGAAAGCATCTAGTCCATCTACTAGAAATTAATAATAATAAGTGAGAATAAGTATAAAATGGACCACCTATGACTTTATATCTGCCAGATTGTCAATAGCCCTGCTTCTCTCACTCACTGTACTATGTTGTAATCAAAGAACTTAAAGGCTGCTCTAAATTGTGCTGGCTGCCAACACTGCTAAAGGGGTAATTGTGGCAGGAATGGATCCCTTGCAGGTTTAAACTAGTGTAAACCGTGGATTGTCTCTAACTTGAAGTCTTTAAATCATTATTTAAGAACTTCAGTAACTCAGTTAGAGGTTATGGGTCTATTACAGGAGTGGGTCAGTGAGCTTCTGTGGCCTGCAATGTGCAGAAGGTCAGACTAGATGATCATGATGGTCCCTTCTGACCTTAAAGTCTATGAAGATCAACAGGGCATAAGGCCATCTCAGCTACATCCCCTCTAGCTATGCCCTCTGCACTATGGCCCCAAATACAGATGTAGTATAGAGCTGCTGCAGTGGCTTTACGCTGCCAGACAATCCCAAGCTTTGCATCCTGTCAGAATCTGTCGGTGGGTCAGCCTAAAGCAGCCACATTACAACAAAGAATGGGCCCAAATACTTTATCTCATTTGGCCTCTAAAGCCTGGTTGCATAATAGCTTTACAATGACAACACAATATATGCTAACACGAATGTGTCTTAATTGTCCTCTGCTTTACAGCCACTGTTAAACTGGACAGTTTACTCTCAGATTGCTGCAAATTCTGATTTCAGTCTCTTCCCATTTAGATTAAGCTTTAAACCCCTGAGTCCAAATTTGTTTCTGCATTAACTACTACCCTAAGGAAAAATTCTACAGGCTGCAGTCCTGCTCCAGTTACAGACACACTCTGCAACCATATGACTGTCCCCAGATCCAAATACAATAATGTGGTGGACTTATGGAGGACTCTGTAGGGATTTCTAGAATGCCTTGTTGTGACTAGTAAATGAAATAAATCACCACATTAATTCATTTGACCAAATGGAAAGGCCAGACTTGGTGGAAAATATTGACCCCAAGTACTTCTAATCAATAATGAAATAAATATATGTATGTTGTTGTGGTGCATTTGATTCAATAAAGCAAACAAAACTTTAGGCATCGTGGCAGACATATCCCTGATTAAGTTCACTATAGTAATGGTGATGTATATAGCAGTTCATGGCTATATAATACATACAGGCACCATTATTCTCACCTATCTGCATGCATAGAGTATGCTATAGGAATTCCTTTGCCCATAGAACAGAGGCTTCAGTTCTGAGGCACAGGTCAGCCAAGGGAACTAATGAAAATCTGAACAGAACTGATATATATAATCTACTAGGTTTATTTGTTAATTCTAAAATGTTAAAACAGTAGTAAAAATACTCTTCTGAAAAAGTGTTTTCTAAATGAAAGTTAAATTACAATAGAATTTCCAAAGTGCTATATATTACATTGACATTAACACCAAATGAGTTCATCCTGGTTAATGTTCTTGTAGTGAATGCCAAAGCAATTCATCATCAGCGGCTACATATGGTAAAGTGCTAACACATCTCATTAGCAAAACACCCTTTGAATGTCATGGCTCCAGTTCTGTGGATCAGAGAGGAGTTCAATATGAATGTGACACAGACTAGAATCACACATTTTAGGACTCTCTGTTACAAATAGGAGGGGAGAGTCTGTTGTCCATTAAATAGGCCTGTAAAGGTAGCCAGATATTATACATATCTCATTTTTAATGATCAGTTAAATGACAATTATACATCAGCAAATTGTACTAAAGAAATTAAGCAAATAGCCAAATTGTGAGGCTCCAGGACTTTTGGTTAAGAATCCACATATAGGGACCTTGTTTCCCAATTTCCCCCTTCTCAAGTATGCGGGGGTGAGGGGAGGAAAGAAAGGGTCAAACACCTCTATAGTAACCTCCCCGATCCCAGACCCATGAAAGTGCCACTCCAGAACAATGAAGCTCAGTGTTATTTAAGAGTTCTGGGCTGGAGAATAATCCTTATGGAGCAGTTCCAGATGCAGTAGCCCCACAGTTCCCTTGGTGCCTTATGGAAGCTCCAGAGCCCTGTCATTGGCACAGACTCTCCAAGTGGATGGTTATTTAGAAGATCTCCTGAGGACAGAGGGGTGTGCAGGCAAAAGCCACTGTTCATTCTGTGGGGGAGCCCTCCCTGCCAGTCAACCCTTCAACAGGACAACTTGGGGAAATCTCTCCAGTGATACCTCTCAACATTTTCTTCCTTCTAACGTGGCTCCACGTTCAGATTGCTGTCCCCATGGAGGGGTCTCCACGGCGCCTGGGGAAGAGAAGAAGGTACTATGGAGATTACTGTTCCTCACTATTGTTTAGTGGATTTGGGCTACACAAGGATAAGGAAGGATGCAAAGTAACCTCTTTGGATTAGAGTATTTGACTCTAATCTCAGTGTATTTTTACCTAATAATTCTGAAAATCCAACTTCTCTACAAATAGATAGGAACTTTGCTAATTTGTGTTTTTCTAATCTGCACACCCAAAAGACAATCTTCCTCACTACATCTCAGCTGAGATTTAATGAGTGCTATATTCCTATGACTTCATTACTTCAAAAATTACACTAGGTAATAGATACTAGTATGCTGTGATGTAGGTTCATAAGTAATTACTGCTTTTAAAAAAAACAAATTATGATTTTGTAAGCACATCCGGCAATAAAATTAATATCTACACTGCATACGAATTTTCACTTAAGTTTTGAATGCTGTAGTTTTCCACTTTCAGTATAAATCATTTTATAAACAAGTCATCAGCATAATGCAACAAAATCATTTAGCAGAAAATGCAAATTAAACTCCAATAACATTATACAAGTGAATGATTAGAACAATTTAAAATCCAAAACATACAAAAAGCTCTCCAGCTTTTGCTTAGAAATTAATGTTCCCAGTGACAAGTCTGGACTAAAAACTTTACAGCAATTAATTTCCCCAAATTTAGTATGTTTCCCAAAATTACTTTTGTTTTCTTGGCATTGGCATGTAAACCTCAATGCAGAAAACAGAGGCCTGAGACTGCACAGCTCATTGTACAAGCACAGATACAGATTTGCACTTATCAGACAACCTCTGATTAGTTTTAAGACATTCCCTTTTATTTGTGCTAATGGCAAGATGACAGCTATTAGTAGATTCACTGAAGGAGGGGCTTATCCTGCAGCCCTTACTCAGGGAAAGCTCCCATCCAGTGTTACCAGCTTTCAGAATTTTATCACTCATCTTACAGTCATATGTTTAGGTGAGAAACTCATGTTCCATGTTTTTTAAAAGTAAGTTTCTTTTCCTCATGGTTGCAAAGAAAAGCTTGAAAGTGTAAATCCTAAAGGCTCAAAAACCAGAAAGCAAAAAAAAAAAAAACTAACCCAAAATGTATGTTATTATTAATTTGATGATTAGGTATCTCTCATGATTCTGGTGGGAGGGTAGGGGAGGCTGGAGGCTGACTCATAATTTTTGTTTGCACTGATGTTGTAGCTCTGTTGAGCCCAGGATATTAGAGAAACATGGTGGGTGAGGTAAAATGTTTTATTGGGCCAACTTCTGTTGATGAAAAAGACAAACTTTAACTGCTCACTTCACCTTGAATGTTTCTTACACGTTAACTTGTTATGCTAAACAATCTGTTCCACCTTGTATTTAGCTGTGACACTCTGAGTACCTTTCCCAGACCTGAGGAAGAGCTCTCTGCTTGAAATGTTGTCTCTCTCACCAACAGAACTTAGTCCAATAAAAGATATTACCTCATCCACCTTGTGCCTCCTAATTTTTGAATATTTGGGGGTTGACAATTCTGATGTTATTATTTATTATTATAATTTTATTTTATTGAACATGTACATAATGTCACAATGCTCCCATTGGCCAGGGTGCTCGGGGCGGGGCGGGGCGGGGGCAGAGCACAGAGCCGCTTGCCGCACCTCCACTGAGGAGTAGCCGGGACAGATTGCCGCTTGCAGGGAGCTGCCTGAGGTGAGCAGCTCCCGGATCTGGCACCCGCACCTCCCCCTGCACCCCAAACCCCACCCAAACTCCCTCCCTTTTAGTTAACCAGCATTTTTCACTTACGGATAAAACTGCTTTTACTGTATATATGTAAGTACAGCAGTGCCAACCCTAAGAATTAAAAAATCGTGTCAGACTGCTGCCCCCCAAAAATTATGAGATTGGTCCTAAAATTGTGATTTTTAAAAAAATACATATTTGGGGTTTTTGATCCATCTTTTGGTTTTTGAATTCCCCCAGTAGGTGTGCCTTATTGCCAACTGCCTTAAATTAGAGCAGGGGTTCTCAAACTGCATTGCACCACAACCCATTTCTGACAACAAAAATTACTATATGACCCCAGCAGCGAGGACTGAAGCCTGAGCCTGCCTGATTCCCACTGCCCCAGGTGGGGAGCATAAGCCAAAGCCCAGGCCCCATTGCCCTGGACGGGAAAGGGGTAAAAGCTGAAGTCCAAGTGTTTCAGCCCCAGCCAGGGGGCCTGTAATCTGAGCCTGGCCATCCAGGGCTGAAGCCCTCGGGATTTGGATTCAGCCCCGGGTGATGCTCAGGCTTCAGCCCCAAGCCCCAGCAACTCTAAGTCAGCCCTGGCAACCCCATTAAAATGGGGTCCCGACCCACAGTTTGAGAACCGCTGTTATTAGAGTAAGGCGGCTTTGGACTCCACTGCAGAAACTCTAGGGGGCTGCCTGTTGATGCAATGCTTCCACCCAAAGCCCAAAATACTAATTAAATAATTCTGTGTCTCCTCCTCAACAACCCCTCCATCAATTAATTCTGCACACACACACCCCACTCCCATCCCAATTCTACTTATCCTCCCATCTCTGCTCCTCCTGCAGCTCCTAGGGTTTTTCATACCCCATCCCATGTCCATGGGAACAGCTGCAGCAGGGTCCTCTTCTCCCTTCTCCATGATGTGGGGGCAGTTCCAGGGTCTTCAATCTCTTTCCTAGGCCTGGTGTTGTAGGACTGGAAAGGAGAAGGGGGCCAGAGAGAAAAATGACCCACTTTTTACAGGAGGGAAGGAGGGAGCAGAGCAACACTGAGTTGCTGATATCTTTCTGCTCCCTCTTCTCCCTTATGTGAGAATGGTGTTGGCTGCTTCTTCTTCTCCCTCCTCTACCCAAAAGCTCTTTAGGGGTGGAGGAAAAGCTCTGCCTGCCTCCTGCAGCAACCCCGGTTGGTTGCTCTTCCGAGGAGGCGGACAGGTAGGGAAGATAGTTAGTCAGAGGGGTTTTCCTCCCTGGCAGCACTGAAATTAACAAGAAAGCTGGAACTTCTTGCTTCACTGGGAGACTGGCTCCAGCCCTGGGCAAATATGCATCACTCGGAGGGAATCACAAGAGTAGGCCACTCTACAAGTAACAAATGATATAAGTTCTGACTATTTTAAAGTAGAGACTATGGCAATGATTGTGCCCACATGGAGCCACACTGAAGCCATTGCAGGGATCTGCCCAGATTTCAATGCAGGACTGGAACCTACAGTAGGGAAATAGCAGGGATGGAACAAGGAGTAGAAATTAACAGTGGACAACAAGGCCAAAGAAGAGGGGATTGATGGGAGGCCCAAAGGAGAGAGAGAGGGTGTGGGGAATGGGATGTTATTCACTGGTACAAAGCCAAGAGTGGAAGGGGAGGATAAAGAGAGATGTCATAATATAACTGCCCCCCCGGGGGTCCCCTGGGTAAGCACAGCATTGTATATTGCTAATGCTTTTATACGCATTGGAAAAAAGCTTGGGATGGGTTGAAGGTGTGAGTATGGAGTGAAAGATTCCTTTGTAGGTTGCGAGAGGCCGAAGGGGGAGGAAGGGAGAAAGGAACGGGTTAACTCGACACTCCAGCTAGGTCCGAAGATAAGAAGCTGACTCCAGCCCAAGGCCACTGCACACAACAGATTCTCTGCTACCTGCCAAGATAGATGGGAGCCTAGATTCCAACCCCGACCAGCCGTGAGAAAGGAAAATTGCTGAACAGAACTGCAGGGGCTGCAAAAATGAGTGAGACTGCGAAGGTCAGCAAGTGGGGAAAACAACGGTCTCATGTCCCTGAAGCTGGTGTGTTTTGGGAAAGCTGAGGAAGCCATGGAAAGCTGGTTTGGACTGGTACAAAGAACACTGGAGAACAAAGGACCCTGAACAAAACTCCCCAGAAGAACCCAGGGCTTAAAAATCCTCCCAAAAGCCAAAGCAAGTCAGAGATCAACAGTGGACCCTGGACGGCCTGTACACAGGACAAAACTCTTGTCCACCCTTCCCTCTCTTCTTCTCATGTTACACCCGGACTTGGCCAGCCTTGGGTGTGTGTGTGTGTGAGTAAGAAAGCGGGTGAGGGCTTGAGCACTAATGCTTTCTTCCTTCTTTTGAGTGACGTGGGGAGTACCCAGCACTCACTGTTATTTTATAATAAAGCTTTAAACGTAGTCACTTGGTGTGGCTCCTTCATCTTCTTCCCTAAAGATCCT
Organism: Dermochelys coriacea; assembly: GCF_009764565.3. Lineage (NCBI taxonomy): Eukaryota > Metazoa > Chordata > Testudines > Dermochelyidae > Dermochelys > Dermochelys coriacea. Next base: position 85,986,966 of record NC_050069.1, read on the forward strand.
GTGGCCACATCCTGATCACCTGACGCCACAGGCAGATTGGTAACAGAAATCTGTCACAGAGGAACAAAGCAAGAAGAGTGTTCGAGGGGCAAGACGGGGATCACAAGAATGAAAAAGGAGATGTAGGCAGGGTCAGAGCCTTAAAAGTCATCATGTGATTGAACTGCGGTGAGAGCTAGCCCCACTTTTAGAGTGTTTCTCCTACTCCTTGCCTTGGGTTAAAGAACCCTCCTACAGACTTTGGACAGGCAGGAATCCATCAAGGACTCACTTCAATACACAGATCTAATTCAACTTCTTTATCACAAAACCACAGTGTCAAAGAATGGCACATTTAATTGGAATATAATAAATTCATTGCTTCACAAAGGAACTCAGCTCCATTAGCAAACAGTTCTCCAAATGTCCCCTCCAATCCTGGTCTTTTAGTCAGGGCACCTCCTTCCCTTTTAACAGTGGCCGAGCCTTGTATGCAGTGCAAGCTCTAGTACATATGCATCAAGGGGCTGTTTGTGTGGCATCTCTCTCCCACTCCTGAGCTCAGACTCTGGGTCTGCTATGTCCCCGTAGCAGTCTGTAGCTTCTACTGCAGCACTGCCATCTCTTTTCAAAAGAATATTGGGTAAGCATTCTAATATCTTCTAATGGGAGAAAAGCTGGCAGCAGGAAATAGGGATAAGGGTTCCTGCCAGCTGTCTAACCAATCATGGCTCAGATGGGATATAGAGGCCAGCTCCTTCTGTCTGCTCATCCTCTAGCCAATCAGGGCTCCAGGGGCAGAACTAGCCTTCATGGCCTGTTGCTGACATGGGGAGTGGGTGCTTCAGAGAACTTTATGCCAAAAGAGGGAGTAGAAGTAGGGAGTAGGGAGTAGGTGTAGAAGAGGGCCTGACAACATGAAAGTATTGGCAGAAAGAGATTATTTTACCTCATGAATGCAGGGCAAATGGAAAAGAAGAGAGTCAGGCAGGCTGGAGAAGAGGAGGTTGAAGTAGAGAGAGAACTAGGTTTTGATTGTGACAACAGATAGGAAGGGACCTATTTTATACATCTTAGAGAGGGAGAAGCAAAAACATATGTCAATAGTGTTGATGTGAGAAGAGAAGGACAGGGAGTCAAAGGTATTTATACCCAAGCTGGAAAGCTTGAAAGATGAAGAAGATAATGGAGTTGTCATTAGTGATGGAGAAGGAGCGGGAGCAAAACTTTATTACATTCAATGGGAGGTTTGCCTCAGTACAGACTGGAGGTTTGGACATTCAGTCAATATCTATCTCCAAAATATATGTTGTACTCCAAGGAAGACTTTATTCTGCACAGTCTGTCTCCCTAGTAGCCTGCAACAGAATTCATTATAAGTGTTTATATGTGTGTGTGGAGAGAGTAAAGGAGAGAACTTTGCCCTATAATGTAGAGACTATGCAGAGAAAGATTTAAGACCTATAAAAGTTATATGTCAAAGCTATTGCATGATGTCACTATAGAGCTATATTTTACAGCATTGTGGTGACAGAGCAGTGAGGTCACTGCATGAATGCTACTTCCTAATGTGTAAGAAAAAGCTGTAATTTTTGCAGGATTTAACTAACACTCTTTTAATTTACAAATGAATTAAAGTTAACACCAGAATAATATACGGTTTCCTTTGATGTCACAACTCTGATGTGATATAAATTCCTACATATGTGATATAATAAAATTTTTAATTAAAATGATCACACAACAGTGAAATATCAGTAATTGTCTTAAAAAAAACTATTGTATATATGTTTAAATATAAGCAATTTATATTTTCTGTTATCTTTGTTTCTCTTAAAAGAATTATTAAAAATATTAGAAGATTTAGGACATATGAACATTTTGTACTTGTACATTTTTAATGTTTTTCTTAATGAATGTCATGGCCTTCATGTGAAGATCTCCAGACAAATAAAACCAAACAGAATGATTATAAGCAAGGTTTGCTACATATGCCAGAAGTCTCATGACATGGCAGCTGTTCAATCTTCTCTCTTATTGCTACCAAGATGCTTTCAGAATCTGTGATGTGCAGGTACCCTTGCATTTTACACAAAAGCCTATATTTTCAAAGGTGTTCCAAACTGGCCTCTCAAACTGGGTGTGTGATTTTGCACATGTACAAATTTGTGCATAACACAATTACAGTTGCAAATTTAGAGGTAGTATCAGACTGAGGCCCCAGAGCACGGCTGAGGAGTAAATGGTGACTTAGCAGATAGCTGTTAGTGCCACTACATCTTCTTTTCCTCATATGTAGTAGCTACTTTAACAGTGATGATAGTTGTCAGGAAGAGAGGTGTTATCTTCCTAAATCTGTGCTTCTCATCTCCCCTTTACTAAAGGCATTGTTCAAGATGCTGGTATCATGTATCCAACACTTGCTTCTCCTCTCTTTAATTTAACTACTGACCCCTTGGCTGCTCTACTTACCTGTATGTGGCCAAATGCAGAGTATGGTTAAGAGTAGAGGATCAGTAGCAGATGGAGATAGAAAAGATAAAGGTGCCACTTGTCTCACACAGTAGTAGCGTCTCTCACCCTCCCCTCCATTATAGTGGCTGAAGATAAGGAGCATGATAGACTGGGAAAGAGAGTTGGAGTTAATGAGTTGGCCTGTCACTCTCTTTTCACAGACTTTGAGGGATTTAGCCTAACTAAAAGAAGGCTGAGAGGAGATATGATTGCTATCTATAAATATATCAGAGGGATAACTAGCATGGAGAGGAAAGAATTATTTAAGCTCAGTAACAATGTGGACACAAGAACAAATGGATATAAACTGGCCATCAGGAAGTTTAAACTTGAAATTAGACAAAGGTTTCTAACCATCAGAGGAGTGATGTTCTGGAACAGCCTTCCAAGGGAAGCAGTGGGGGCAAAAGCCATATCTGGCTTCAAGACAAAGCTTGGTAAGTTTATGGAGGAGATGATATGATGGGATAGCCTAATTTTGGCAATTAATTGAACTTTTACTACTAGCAGTAGATATGCCCAATGGCCTGTGATGGGATGGGATCTGAGTTACTACAGAGAATTCTTTCCTGCGTATCTGGCTGGTGAGTCTTGCCCACATGCTCAGGGTTTAGCTGATTGCCATATTTGAGGTCGGGAAGGAATTTTCCCCCAGGGCAGATTGGCAGAGGCCCTGGGAGTTTTTCACCTTTCTCTGCAGTATGGGGTACGGGTCACTTGCTGGAGGATTCTCTGCACCTTGAAGTCTTTAAACCATGATTTGAGGACTTCAATAGCTCAGACATAAGTTAGGGGTTTGTTACAGGAGTGGGTGAGTGAGATTCTGTGGTCTGCGTTGTGCAGGAGGTCAGACTAGACAATCATAATGGTCCATTCTGACCTTAAAGTCTATGAGTCTATAATTTCATTTCCTTCAGAAGAGACTTCAAGAGAAATGGTTGTTATCTGGGGGCTGAGAAATTCCAAGAGGAAGGAAGAGGAGAGATCTAAAAAGAGGGGAATGAGAAAGTAAAAGTGACCTCAATGGCACAAGAAATATAGGTGAAGCCTCAATGGAAGAAGAGAGACAAGACCCCCTGAAAGGTAAAGAGATTCCAGGGGTAGAAATTAGAGCTGTTCCCATTGGTTCTCAAACTCACTCAAACTTAAGTTTGAAGCAAAATATGTTCACAAACCACTGCCCATGCTCAAAAAAGATGGGCAAACATGTATTGAGTTTCTTCACACAATGGGGAAGCCAGGAAACCTTCTTTCCAAAAGCTGACTCTTCCCTTCCCTACAAGCAAGCTCCAGGCTTCTTAAAGTTATTTAAGACAAGAATGTGCCACATCTGATAGGTTTGGATACTGGGGTTACTGGATAAGGTACTGGGGCAAGATAGGCCAGCAGTGATAGTTCCTTTTGAAGGCTGGAGTTTGTTGATCTTGATCATCTCTAGGCATACGTTTAATGGCTGGTGCTATCACAATACCTGCAAGTCAAGCTGAAGGCTCTGTAGAAGAACCTTCTGGGGCTCAATCGGAGTAAAGTCAATGGGATTCAAGGGATATCCAACAGAGAATGGGGAAATGTGAGGGTGGAGAGTATGCAGCTGCAAGGACTTGATCACTACTCTTTTTGTAGCCAAAATATTGACTGCAAACTGGGATGGTGATTGTTTAGTCACTACATTTTATGTCATTCAGCTCTTTCCCAAATACACAATAGTTCTCCTGGCACTAGACCAATATAACACAGTTCTATTTATATAATAGTGATGTTTGTAACTGGTTACTTACTCACAGACACAATTAATTTCCATGTCCCCATTATGCTAGCAGCTTAGAATTTAGTGGCCTCATTCATTATGGGCCACTCACTACAACAGGGGGGCGGGGGACCCAAATTTGACTCATCCATCTGCAGTCAAGAAAAGGCCAGTTCTTTTTCTTAGATTTCAACCACAGAAGTGCCCCTTACATGCATATTGGGAGGTTACACAAAATGATATTAATTCCTTCCAGAAGGCAGTTATGTGAGGCATCCTATTTATATAAATACAAGGAATCTGAGGTTTTCGTTTCAGATTTTAGCTGTGAACATTTCCATAAAACATGGTAATCAGGTAGATAATTATGAAACTATCTGAATTTCAGTGTGTCAAGGATTATTTAATTCCTTTTTTATTATAAATCGAATAATAGTAAACAGTACCACTAGCAGGCTGAAAGTCTCCATATTTATGCATAAGGATTCAGTGATTAACATAAAATATCCCTTTAATCTTCTATACTCATATAATCACTTACACCTGTGCAAAATGAGTATTATACATTTGGCAACATTTTACACCCATTTTGCACTAACTTTTGCAGAGATATAAATGACAATACATGGATCAGGGCAGTGAGTAATCAGGCCCATAGTCTCTCCAGTCCCAATGGTACATACAATTCCTTTACCAAATGTGTTTTCTCTTGTTAAATCCCCACAGAACCGTCTTACCATTTAGGCTTTATGTCAGATTCTGGCTCCTCCTCCCATTAGAAAACAAAGACTGATTAATTTATGCACTATAATCTATCAATGTTCTTAAATAATAATACACAATTTTCCAGTGATCTATATAACTTTTTGGGTATGTCTACACTACGAAATTAGGTCAAATTTATAGAAATCGGTTTTGTAGAAAGCATTTTTATACAGTCGAGTGTGTGTGTCCCCACACAAATGCTCTAAGTGCATGTAGTCAGCGGACTGTACCGAGTACCGGTACTGGTACTCACAGTACCGAGGCAACAGTCGACTTCCGGAGCTTTGCACTGTGGGTAGCTATCTCACAGTTCCCACAGTCTCCACCGCCCATTTGAATTCTGGGTAGAAATCCCAGTGCCTGATGGGGCTAAAACATTGTCACAGGTGGTTCTGGGTACATATTGTCAGGGCAAGTTCCCCGTTCCCTCCCTCCCTCTGTAAAAGCAAGGGCAGACAATCATTTTGCGCCTTTTTTCTTGAGTTACCTGTGCAGATACCACGTATGGCTATTGCCATACCACGGCAAGCATGGAGCCCGCTCAGCTAACCGTCACCGTATGTCTCCTAGGTGCTGGCGGATGTGGTACTGCATTGCTACACAGCAGGAGTTTATTGCCTTTTGGCAGCAGACAGTGCAATATGACTGGTAGCCGTCGTCGACATAGTACTGGGTGTTCTTTTAACCGGGCACCTGGGCAAACATGGGAGTGACTCAGCCAAGTCATTTCCCTTGTTTCATCTCATGGCGATTGAGTCCTACCAGCAGTGCACTGTCTTTTAATCTGCAGCTAGCAGAAGACGATGGCCAGTAATCATACTGTGCCGTCTTCTGCCGAGCACCCAGGAGGTGACGATGGCTAGCGGTCGTACTGCACAGTCTGCTGCCAGCATGATGTATAAAGATAGAAGAAGTGGCTCAAAACAAGAAATAGACCAGATTTGTTTTGTATTTGTTTTCTTCTCCTTCCCTCTGTGAAATCAATGGCCTGCTAAACCCAGTTTTGAGTTCTATCCTTGAGGTGGTCATTCAGTTTCTCACAAAGCCACCCCCTTTGTTGATTTTAATTCTCTGTAAGCCAACTCTACAAGCCATGTCGTCAGTAGCCCCTCCCTCTGTCAGGGCAACAGCAGACAATCGTTCCGCACCTTTTTTCTGTGCAGACACCATACCACGGCAAGCATGGAGCCAACTCAGATCACTTTGGCAATTAGGAGCACATTAAACACCACATGCATTATCCAGCAGTATATGCAGCACCAGAACCTGGCAAAGCGAAACTGGGCGAGTAGGCAACGTCAGCGCGGTGATAAGACTGATGAGGACATGGACACAGACTTCTCTCAAAGCACAGGCCCTGCCAATGTGGGCATCATGGTGCTAATGGGGCAGGTTCATGCGGTGGAACACCGATTCTGGGCTCGGAAAACAAGCACAGACTGGTGGGATCGCATAATGTTGCAGGTTTGGGATGATTCCCAGTGGCTGCGAAACTTCCTCATGCATAAGGGCATTTTCATGGAACTTTGTGACTTGCTTTCCCCTGCCCTGAGGTGCAAGAATACCAAGATGAGAGCACCTCTCACAGTTGAGAAGCAAGTGGCAATAGCCCTGTGGAAGCTTGCAATGCCAGACAGCTACCGGTCAGTCAGGAATCAATTTGGAGTGGGCAAATCTACTGTGGGGGCTGCTGTGATGCAAGTAGCCAATGCAATCAAAGATCTGCTGATATCAAGGGTAGTGATCCTGGGAAATGTGCAGGTCATAGTGGATGACTTTGCTGCAATGGGATTCCCTGACTGTGGTGGGGCCATAGACGGAACCCGTATCCCTATCTTGGCACCGGAGCATCAGGCCAGCGAGTACGTAAACCGCAAGGGGTACTTTTCAATAGTGCTGCAAGCACTGGTGGATCACAAGTGATGTTTCACCAACATCAGCATGGGATGGTCGGGAAAGGTACATGATGCTCGCATCTTCAGGAACTCTGGTCTGTTTCAAAAGCTGCAGGAAGGGACTTTCTTCCCAGACCAGAAAATAACCGTTGGGGATGTTGAAATGCCTATAGTTATCCTTGGGGACCCAGCCTACCCCTTAATGCCATGGCTCATGAAGCCAAACATAGGCAGCCTGGAGAGTAGTCAGGAGCTGTTCAACTACAAGCTGAGCAAGTGCAGAATGGTGGTAGAATGTGCATTTGGACATTTAAAAGTGCGCTGGCGCAGTTTACTGACTCAGTTAGACCTCAGTGAAACCAATATTCCCACTGTTATTACTGCTTGCTGTGTGCTCCACAATATCTGTGAGAGTAAGGGGGAGACATTTATGGTGGGGTGGGAGGTTGAGGCAAATCGCCTGGCTGCTGGTTAAGCACAGCCAGACACCAGGGCGGTTAGAAGAGCACAGGAGGGTGCAGTGCACATTAGAGAAGCTTTGAAAACCAGTTTCATGACTGGCCAGGCTACGGTGTGAAAGTTCTGTTTGTTTCTCCTTGATGAAACCCCCCGCCCCTTGGTTCACTCTACTTCCCTGTAAGCTAACCACCCTCCCCACCTCCCTTCGATCACCGCTTGCAGAGGCAATAAAGTCATTGTTGTTTCACATTCATGCGTTCTTTATTAATTCATCACACAAATAGGGGGATAATTACCAAGGTAGCTTAGGAGCGATGGTGGAGGAGGGAAGGACAAGGCCACACAGCACTTTAAAAGTTTAAAACTTATTGAATGCCAGCCTTCTGTTACTTGGGCAATCCTCTAGGGTGGAGTGGCTGGGTGGCCGGAGGCCCCCCACCGCATTCTTGGGCGTCAGGGTGAGGAGGCTATGGAACTTGGGGAGGAGGGCAGTTGGTTACACAGGGGCTGTAGTGGCAGTCTGTGCTCCTGCTGCCTTTCCTGCAGCTCAACCATACACTGGAGCATATTAGTTTGATCCTCCAGCAGCCTCAGCATTGAATCATGCCTCTTCTCATCATGCTGCCACCACCTTTCAGCTTCAGCCCTCTCTTCAGCCCGCCACCTCTCCTCCCAGTCATTTTGTGCTTTCCTGCACTCTGACATAGTCTGCCTCTATGCATTCATCTGTGCTCTGTCAGTGTGGGAGGACAGCATGAGCTCAGAGAACATTTCATCGCAAGTGCGTTTTTTTCAACTTCTAATCTTCGCTAGCCTCTGGAAAGGAGAAGATCCTGTGATCCTTGAAACACATGCAGCTGGTGGAGAAAAAAAAAGGGACAGTGGTATTTGAAAAGACACATTTTATAGAACAATGGGTACACTCTTTCACGGTAAACCTTGTTGTAAACATTACATACATAGCACATGTACTTTCGTTACAAGATCGCATTTTGCCTCTCCCCGCCACATGGCTAACAGTGGGGAACATTTTTGTTCAGCCATAGGCAAACAGCCCAGCAGAAACAGGCACCTCTGAATGTCCCCTTAAGAAAAGCACCCTGTTTCAGCCAGGTGACCATGAATGATATCACTCTCCTGAGGATAATACAGAGAGATAAAGAACGGATGTTGTTTGAACGCCAGCAAACATACACTGCAATGCTTTGTTCTACAGTGATTCCCAAGTACATGCTACTGGCCTGGAGTGGTAAAGTGTCCTACCATGGTGGATGGAATAAGACTGCCCTCCCCAGAAATCTTTTGCAAAGGCTTTGGGAATATATCCAGGAGAGCCATGAATGCCAGGGCAAATTAATCATTAAACATGCTGGCTTTTAAACCTTGTATAGTATTTTAAAAGGTACACTCATCAGAGGTCCCTTCTCTGCCTGGTGGGTCCGGGAAGCAGCCTTGGGTGGGTTCGGGGGGTACTGGCTCCAGGTCCAGGGTGAGAAACAGTTCCTGGCTGTTGGGATAACTGGTTTCTCCGCTTGTTTGCTATGAGCTATCTACAACCTCCTCATTATCGTCTTTCTCGTCCCCAAAACCTGCTTCCGTGTTGCCTCCATCTCCATTGAAGGAGTCAAACAACACGGCTGGGATAGTGGTGGTTGAACCCCCTAAAATGGCATGCAGCTCATCATAGAAGCGGCATGTTTGGGGCTCTGACCCAGAGCAGCCATTCGCCTCTCTGGTTTTCTGGTAGGCTTGCCTCAGCTCCTTAGGTTTCACGTGGCACTGCTTCGGGTCCCCGTTATGGCCTCTGTCCTTCATGCCCTGGGAGATTTTCACAAATGTTTTGGCATTTCGAAAACTGGAACGTAGTTCTGATAGCACGGATTCCTCTCCCTATACAGCGATCAGATTCCGTACCTCCCGTTCGGTCCATGCTGGAGATCTTTTGCGATTCTGGGACTCCATCATAGTCACCTCTGCTGATGAGCTCTGCATGGTCACCTGCAGCTTGCCACACTGGCCAAACAGGAAATTGAAATTCAAAAGTTCGCGGGCCTTTTCCTGTCAACCTGGCCAATGCATCTGAGTTGAGAGTGCTGTCCAGAGCGGTCACAAAGGAGCACTCTGGGATAGCTCCCGGAGGCCAATACCATCTAATTGCGTCCACAGTACCCCAAATTCGACCGAGCAAGACTGATTTCAGCGCTAATCCCCTTGTCGGGAGTGGAGTAAGGAAATCGATTTTAAGAGCCCTTTAAGTCAAAAAAAAGGGCTTCGTCATGTAGACGGGTGCAGGGTTACATCGATTTAACACTGCTAAATTCGACCTCAACACCTAGTGTAGACCAGGGCTAAATCTTTGGCCTCTACTACACATTAACTGCATTAATTGCATAACTGTGAGGATAATGTATGTGGATTATAAAGCAGCCTTGTTATTATGATGTAGAAATAATGTTATTATTATTATGTTTCTTTATAAGATTTTATAAAGTTCGTACTTAAAAGTTAAGTTCATTCATTTTATTCTTTTGGACTTGGTTGTGGGGAAGTTGACCCTGTGCAATCTTGCTGAAAATCCTCATTAACTGAATTCTGGGTCTCCAAGTGCTTTTCTATGGGAGTTGGGTTTTCATAGGCACTGCAGACAGTCAGTGAAGTAAATTGTAGACCACCCAAAGGCACAAACTGTGGGCCTAGTTCTAGTTGAGCCATTGGGCAATAATGAAATAATGAATGATAACAATAAACCTAGGATAAGTTCATTTAAAACTACAACACTTGTTAAGAATTGTAACTTTGCTCTTTTACTAAAGCTGTTCTTGGCTTCAGTGAGGCTGGAAGAATGGCAGCGGTCGTGATTTGCAAGTGAAGGGAAGCAAACAAAAGGAAAAAGCCCTGTGTGAACAATTTTATTTATAGTCCTTCAGAAAGCATCTTGGGGCGCTGGGCCTATGATAGAAATTAACACCTCACATTTAGCAGTGGCATTCAGGACTTTTCTATTTTCTTATCGGATTTTCATTTCCTTGCAGGTAAACATCCACCATTCACATTTATTTAAAAGAATGATCCCACACTCTTCCCTTGAGACTTTCATGATTTCTTGCCTTTTTTTTTTAGTAGACATGTACAAAGGATCAAGTAGGGCCATGAGGTGTTAGATGAAAATAATGGATACAGTAGAATTGCAGTTAATCCTGCTGAGGTAGATGAGAGTTGACTGCTAACGACAGCTGCTGGATCATAATAGGGCTGAATGAAACAGGGACTGAGTCCCTGAAGAGAGATCAAGGCAATATCTGTAGGGGGCAAAGGGTTTCGTTATGAATGTAGTGACTGCAGAATGTGGATAGAAATAAATGTCATCAGTCGCTATGATTTTAACTCATTAAAAGAAACCTGATATCTCATGAGTGGCACAACCACATGGAACTTCTTGGATCTCTTGGAATATGAGAAGATAAAAGTCATTAAAGATTTGTAATCACATAATTAAATATATTCTCATAGAAACACATTTGTATCATATCATGTTTTAAGAAACAAGAACAAACTTTAAAATTATACCATATGCTGTGTGTACAACATTGTCAAAAGAAAATGTATCAGGGTATATTCAGAAACACAATATGTGTATAAAATATTCACACTGGTGTGTCTATGCTTATGTTTGTTCCTCTTACAAAGTTTGAACAACCATGGGAAAATATCTATTAACATCAGTCGTGTGTGTGTGTGTGTGGGTGTGGGTGTGGGGGTGTGTGTGTGTGAGAGAGAGAGAGAAACATAGATATGGAGGTGCTGTAGCAGCTTCCACAGTTAAGACTGAGCAGGGACTTATGTTTCAGATATATCTACTGTGACAAAGTTCCTCCTCTCCCTTGGTGGGTCTTTTGCTTATTGGCGGATTTGGGAAGGAGGATATAGAGGTAGATATTACCATATCAGAGGTAGAAGCGAAACTGAAACAGCTTAATGGGACTAAATCGGGGGGCCCAGATAATCTTCATCCAAGAATATTAAAGGAATTGGCACCTGAAATTGCAAGCCCATTAGCAAGAATTTTTAATGAATCTGTAAACTCAGGAATAGTACCGAATGATTGGAGAATTGCTAATATAGTTCCTATTTTTAAGAAAGGAAAAAAAAGTGATCCAGGTAACTACAGGCCAGTTAGTTTGACATCTGTAGTATGCAAGGTCCTGGAAAAAATTTTGAAGGAGAAATTAGTTAAGGACATTGAAGTCAATGGTAAATGGGACAAAATACAACATGGTTTTACAAAAGGTAGATCGTGCCAAACCAACCTAATCTCCTTTTTTGAAAAAGTAACAGATTTTTTAGATAAAGGAAATGCAGTGGATCTAATTTACCTAGATTTCAGTAAGGCATTTGATACCGTGCCACATGGGGAATTATTAGTTAAATTGGAGAAGATGGGGATCAATATGAACATCGGAAGGTGGATAAGGAATTGGTTAAAGGGGAGACTGCAACGGGTCCTACTGAAAGGCGAACTGTCAGGTTGGAGGGAGGTTACCAATGGAGTTCCTCAGGGATCGGTTTTGGGACCAATCTTATTTAATCTTTTTGTTACTGACCTTGGCACAAAAAGTGGGAGTGTGCTAATAAAGTTTGCAGATGATACAAAGCTGGGAGGTATTGCCAATTCGGAGAAGGATCGGGATATTATACAGGAGGATCTGGATGACCTTGTAAACTGGAGTAATAGTAATAGGATGAAATTTAATAGTGAGAAGTGTAAGGTTATGCATTTAGGGATTAATAACAAGAATTTTAGTTATAAGTTGGGGACGCATCAATTAGAAGTAACGGAAGAGGAGAAGGACCTTGGAGTATTGGTTGATCATAGGATGACTATGAGCTGCCAATGTGATATGGCTGTGAAAAAAGCTAATGCGGTTTTGGGATGCATCAGGAGAGGCATTTCCAGTAGGGATAAGGAGGTTTTAGTACCGTTATACAAGGCACTGGTGAGACCTCACCTAGAATACTGTGTGCAGTTCTGGTCTCCCATGTTTAAAAAGGATGAATTCAAACTGGAGCAGGTACAGAGAAGGGCTACTAGGATGATCCGAGGAATGGAAAACTTGTCTTATGAAAGGAGACGTAAGGAGCTTGGCTTGTTTAGCCTAACTAAAAGAAGGTTGAGGGGAGATATGATTGCTCTCTATAAATATATCAGAGGGATAAATATAGGAGAGGGAGAGGAATTATTTAAGCTCAGCACCAATGTGGACACAAGAACAAATGGGTATAAACTGGCCACCAGGAAGTTTAGACTTGAAATCAGACGAAGGTTTTTAACCATCAGAGGAGTGAAGTTTTGGAATAACCTTCCAAGGGAAGCAGTGGGGGCAAAAGATCTATCTGGTTTTAAGATTCTACTCGATAAGTTTATGGAGGAGATGGTATGATGGGATAATGGGATTTTGGTAAGTAATTGATCTTTAAATATTCAGGGTAAATAGGCCAAATCCCCTGAGATGGGATATTAGATGGATGGGATCTGATTTACTATAGAAAACTCTTTCCTGGGTATCTGGCTGGTGAATCTTGCCCATGTGCTCAGGGTTTGGCTGATTGCCATGTTTGGGGTCGGGAGGGAGTTTTCCTCCAGGGCAGATTGGAGAGGCCCTGGAGGTTTTTTTGCCTTCCTCTGTAGCATGGGGCATGGTTGACTGGAGGGAGGCTTCTCTGCTCCTTGAAGTTTTGAACCATGATTTGAGGACTTCAATAGCTCAGACATGGGTGAGGTTTTTCATAGGAGTGGTGGGTGACATTCTGTGGCCTGCGCTGTGCAGGAGGTCGGACTAGATGATCAGACTGGTCCCTTCTGACCTTAGTATCTATGAATCTATGAATCTATGAATCATGGCAGCCCTTAGTTTGGCCGTTTTCGTGAACCCACAGTCCAGATCAACTCCTCCTGTGTCTGACCAGGAGTTGGGAGGTTTTGGGGGAACCCGGGACCGCCCTCTACTCCGGGTTCCAGCCCAGGGCCCTGTGGAATGCAGCTGTCTCCTCCTGGAACAGCTGTATAACAGCTACAACTCCCTGGACTACTTCCCTATGGCCTCCTCCCAACACGTTCTTTATCCTCACCATAGGACCTTCCTCCTGGTGTCTGATAATGCTTGTACTCCTCAGTCCTCCAACAGTCCGCGTTCTCACTCTCAGCTCCTAGCGCCTCTTGCTCCCAGCTCCTTACACGCACACCACAAAATGAAGTGAGCTCTTTTTTAAACCCAGGTGCCCTGATTAGCCTGCCTGTCTTAATTGATTTTGGCAGCTTCTTGATTGTCTGCAAGTATTCTAATCAGCCTGTCTGCCTTAATTGGATCCAGAAGGTTCCTGATTGTTCTGGAACCTTCCCTGTTACCTTACCCAGGGAAAAGCGACCTACTTAACCTGGGGCTAATATATCTGCCTTCTATTACTCTCCTGTAGCCATCTGGCCCAACCCTGTCACAACACACACACAGAGTTCTGGCCTGGGTTTCAGAGATGTTGAGCTCCTGCTTCATTGACTTCATGAGTGACTGGGTTATGGCACAGCTCTATTACCTCATCCTTTTCCCGCACCATTAGGAAGTCTAGTAGCACTTTTCATGCAAGTCTCCTGGTGTCCTTGCACTCCTTGAACACAAAGATTGTAATTGTGACTAACCCCTGTGCAAAGAAATAAGTGGAAGATGTTCAACTTCCTTTCACCTTCTTCCCACCATTGTGCATCTGTCCAGGTCTAGTCACAATCCAGCCGACAAGTTTGTGAGGGAAGTACTTCAGCTTGAACTGATTTTTTGTCTGTTGCAGCACTCTACATTGACTCTGTCTATGTGAAAAATAAAGCCATAAGTTCTTAGTTAGATGTTGTGCACAATTTCTCTGATCTCCCCTAGGGCAAACCAGAAAGTGAGAAGCTTCCAGAAGAATCACAAGCAAAGAACTTAAGAATTCTTAAACCAAAGCTCATGTTAAAGTGACTCGAGTAGTGATTGCTTCATTTGTGTTCTGGCTTTGTCATGGGAAGGCAAATGAGAGACTTGAGTTTAGCAAACTTAACCGGTTTCATGAGCTTTCCAGAGGGTTCAACAAACTTAATATGAGTACTAATATATTGCAGCTTGTAGAGATCAAATGTGAGGAAGACACCAAACCTCTGCAAAGCAGGCACTGGTGTAAAGTGTGTACGCTTTCATATCTCAGCCCCATCTGTACCCTCTGGCAGACTGAGTCTTCTTAGGTGGTCTCCATGGAGCTAGTATGCAGCTATACTGAGAAAATAAATCTTTCTCACTTACTTGCTATCTGAGCAGTAGGAATTGCTATCAAGTAATGAAGGCACTGATATGAATATACAATTAATGACTGTGTAAGCAACTTATTTACATCAGATTTCAGCTTCTTCCAGATAGACAGCACGAAGCAATCACAAGGATATCAATCACGGGTGATCACACTTCACTCCTATTTCTCTCTTATATTTGTGCTCCTATACAAAGATTGTTCTTCTTGTATTGCATTGGCTTTGCACTGCATTCACAATCGATTGATTGATGATCAATCCCTGACTTTTTTGGGGGGACAACGGTGGCTAGTTCAGACAATTATAAATTAAACATTGTTACACAGTTGTAAATTTGATTCAAATCAATGGCTTGTAAGCTAGCAGCCTAATGATATAATATGCTATTAAATATTCATGAAGCAAGCTGGGAGAATATGCAGTCCCCTTCTCATTAATGGATGTAAAAGCACCCAGTGAATTTCACTGATTTATCATGTGCATTTCCTTATTACAAGAGAATATTAGGAAACAGGTCTTTAATCACCAAATGCCTCTACATTTTGATGCTCTCATTCTGGTGCATCTATTTATTAGTAATGGACAATCAGCAACATAACCTTTCATCTGCTTTGTATACAGAAGCATAGACTCTAAATATACACACATATTCCTCATAGTAACTTTTCACATGGCACCCTTTTAGAGAAAAAGCAATAAAGAACACAAGGAGCTACAAACTGGGAAATCTGTGGCATAAGTGAATTGTGTAGTTTATGATGATTTCTGGGTGAAGAGCCAAGGGAGTGCTTGCAAGAGGAAGTATATCTACATACAAAAATAATGAGATCCCTACCATGCTGAAAATCCAGGTACAGTGAAATATATGGTCCTTTGGGAAAAGTCAGGTATTTTTTTCCTGCTTCCTTGAATGGATTGAGGATGTAGGAAGGAAAGACTATGTATTAAAAATGTGTAGTTTTCTCCATTTATTTTTTTCAGACAAACAAAAATCATTTAGCTTTCAAACGAAAATGAAATATTTAGAGACGTAGAGAAACTTTGCAAATCCTTGCAGCTAATCCTCACCACAAAAATGGTAGTCAACTCCCCTCTGGTAACTGATGGACAACTTCTCTTTCTCTGAAAAAGCTGAGCACATGCATTGTGTGAACAGTTAAATTTTGTTGTTTCTACTTTCTAAGCAAAATATTTTGCCAAGTTGTCATTCAATTTATTCATCATGAATTATTACCGTTTAATCATAAGTTCAGAAAAAACACCAAGCAACAAGGTTTTCAAGTAATACAAATATACTCCCACTCCTTCTAAACTAATTAATATATAAGCACACTAAATCTTAGAGGCTTAGACTGACTAAATGCTCATAATGGGCCCAATCCTGCAGTCATTATGCAAACAAGTCTCCCACTGAGACCAATAAGAGTGTTTCCTGCGTGCGTACTTCAGGATCAGGACTCAGCTATAACTCAGAGCTATCATCATTCCTCTCTTTCTTTCCTACCTCAAAAGAAAAAAATCCCACAGAGTTTGCTGCAGCCATAATACTGATAGATTTCCTACCAGAATTCTTAACCAAAGTTAATTGTTCTCCATTTATGCTACTAAGTTTTATCCTGACTGCAAACAATGGCTATCTCTATTTTTTATTCAATCCTTATTTTATATGTGAGCAAGAAGCAAAGGGCTCAATTCTTAGGTCTAGCCAAGCTGTGCAGTGGCATTGAGTGCCACTTTTACTTTCCCTCAATTCCCACGGCTGCTGAGGGTTGGCTTAGCCAACAGCATAAATTAGAGCAGCCATCGCTGTGGCTAATCCACAGTATACCATACTACTCTGCCTTCACAGCTCTTTAAGGCCAGCAGTGTTCAGGCACTTTAGGCATGTTTGCCACTTTATAAATATGTTTGCTGCCAGTGACACTTCAATAGAGCTATGGCAGGGATGAACTGGACTCAAGATTTAGAGAGATTTCGGGATGTGTTTGTGGCAGATGTGGAGCTGCTATGTAATAATCTAAGAATTCTATATGTAATGAGTCTATGAACACTGTATGTGACCTGATCAGTGAGATGAAGTTATTGTGTATGGATGGGATCATTAGACTTTCCTGTATGAATGTATTGAACTGACTTAACAGGGGACTATTGGAAAAACAAGCACGGAAGCAACATAATAACTATAGATACGCTATCTCCCAACAAACCCTGTGGGGAGGCAATGACAGGACCTCCAGCTCCACCACCAAGTTACTCAGCTGTTTTACCAGTACTTAGAACTATCGGATCAAAAGGTATATGCTGTTAAAGTGAGAAGAGATGTGATCAAAGGATTGGGCAAGACTTAAGGCAACGCTCTGCAAAGCAGGGCAAGAGAGAACTCCTCTGTAAGTTGAGGAGAGACAGCCACTCAGAGGTCTTGAAGGGGGTCTGTAGGAAGCTTAAACCTACCAGGATACCCATGTGGATTGTGGACAGACCCCTGGCAAGCTAGACATGTATATCCTGTTTATTGTTTTAGATCTCTTTCTATGAAATGCTTTTATTCTATATAAATAATACTTTGCTTTAAGAAAGCTGTTTGGCCACTGTATTAACCACTGGCCACTGCTGTCAGAGACAACATAACAGCAAGTACTGAAGAAAAGTAGGCCTTCTAAGGTAATCACAATTAGCACCAGGTGACTGCAACTCCAGGCCTGGTCTGAGAGTGATAGAATCAGGTGAGTCCACTCCAGGAAAGGTGACAAGTCAAGGGCCAAGACTGCAGAGGGAGTGCATCCCAAGGAGACCAGAGGTGCATGTGCTCTATGGTCTTGGCAAGGAAAATTACCTATGCACATAGCATTGTATTCTGTATTCTCTGGGCAGCGGTCACAATGGTGGGGATTTTGTTACCACATCATCAACAATATATTAATATGATCAACTGTTCCTTGCAATTTGTCACATGTTCTCTGTGTGTGTCTTCTGTCTCCCTCAAGTCTTGTTTTTCAAGTGCTGTTTCCATAAGCTGTCAAAGATAATGAAAATGATTAAATTATTATTGAAAGTTAATGGCCACAGCCAGTATGATAACTTTTAATCCTTAGTGCTCTACATGTTCTATAATGTCAGCAAAGAGATAACTAAAAGGGACATTCTCATGCTATCGCTATTTCTACTGCAGTTTCCAGTGTCACTGGAGCATCACTTCATAAACAGCCTCATGTCAATGTCAAAGAACTTGAACAGATGAAAATAAAATAAAAGTTCCCTTTTGCCTTTTTCATAACTGTTAGAAGTCTAAGCTTCTCTAGAGAGTCACCAAGAACTAACAAACTTACATCTATCATTTAACTATCCCACTATCGGTTTTCCATAGCATCCACTGATTGAAGTCATCATGGAAGTCAGTGGGGTTCTACAAGGTGTCAGTCTTGGACAATTTGCCCCACTGATTGTTTCATTATTTCTGCCTATCTAATTTGAGCCAAAAATAATCATCCACCCAGCAGGAACAGTAAAGACAGTGATAGTGACTCATAGTTGGGCTGAACTAATTCAGAAGTAGAAGCAACAACATTTGACCTGAAGATGAAGGCACACTTTCCTTTGCTTTAGTCAAAGGAAATTTGTCTAGGGTTTCATTAGAGAGAAATAAGTCCACAGAATACAGCTGGCCTTGTCTACACAGAAATGTCATACTGTTTTAACTATGCCAGAATAGTTAAAGGGTTATAACTCCTCAGAGTGTGAACATGGTTACATTGGCATAAATGTGATTATACCAGTATAGCTTAATCCCATATGGGATGAAGAATAAGCTATTCAGTAAAAGGCACATTTATGACAGTATATCTGCATCCATATTAGGAGTTTTGCCAATATAAACATTTTGGTAAAAAATCACCCTCCCCCCAACCAACATAGTTACACTGATACAAAACTGTACACAGATCAGGACTTAGTTTCTTCTCAGTCCCCTTTGTTTACCTCTTCTTTCATGTAGTAATGTACACTTATGAGACAAAGTGTAATTGGCCCAACTCAAAATGAGACATATTTAGTGTGATTATGACATGTAGCAAACAAACAATCTAAAGCAGGGGGTATTTAATAAGTCAAATTCCCATCTCTGTTACTCAAAGCATTTTTTTTTCAATTTTGTTTCATCTGCAAAGATAAAATGTAAAGTAAATGGCTTTAATTAATTTACATTAAAAGCATGATTGTACATAAGAGCAACAAGGTCCCTGATGTGCTGAAGAGACTAATGTAAGTTATATAACTTTAAAAATGGACATTAACCTAAAGGAAATCTCTCCTGCCCCCCCCCCAAAATCTGTTTTAAAAAAACTAACTTAAGGGTGTACAATATGCCTATATGTCATCTTCTCAATGTATGGGTTACAGTAGCTATTTGAAACAAATAGCAAAATAGCAGAAATGGGTTGATCTGCTGATAGTTCTTATATTTTTAAAAGAGAAAAAAGGTGAAATGTGAAAGAAATCTGTGAATTATGAATATCTTTACATGACCTACCCATAGAATAATCAATATGTCAAATCAAACTGTAAAGTCAGATCCAGATTCCAAACATTTCAGATTCATGTGATCACCCCATTATAAAGATAAATTTAATTGCTAAAATTAGATTTTGATTCAGATTTTACAAACTCATTAATTCTGGAACATTGAATGATTCTGACGTTTGTTCTGAGCCGATCTCTACTTATGCACCTAATTGTGAAATATTATACCATAAGGGTTATTGTGGGTGGATGTATATGTAATTTCTTTCTGACTTTCATGCCCTGAAGCATGAAGATTGATAGTCTTTATGTCATGCTAGTTAGTTTAACTCCAAATGGCAGTTTTATATGTATATATGTCTAATCTTTTTATGACATTTACTAACCATGTTGGAGAGTTTCACTCCATTCGTTTGGGAGCTGCCACTGAATTCCATTGGTTTCCATGTCTTTCCCTCAGTGTGAAATGAGATGCAGGTACTATGTGTACAATAATGTAGATTAATAGAACAGCACATTACAATAGCTGTACATGTGCCCCCATTGTCTTCATTTACCACAATATGGAAAGACTTGACAGGAAGCTTATCCTATGATTCTATATTCTTCTGTCCTATCCAACCTAAACCTCACTCTGGCTCCACACAACCCAGACTTTTTCTTGGGAGAATGTTTTTCACTCTGTTAAAAAAATCCCTTTTCCTTGAAAACCCTATATTTGTTTAATAGACAAAGTCAAATTCAACTCTTCCCTTCATATTGCAAATGTGTTAATTTCATTGCTGCAGTACAATATCAATAGGTAATTTAAATGCTATTCATTGAGATGCACAAAAGATCATTTTCAAGGCCAAATTCTCATCTGATTACCATATTACAGTCAATGGAAATACACTGGTTTACACCAGTTACCTCAGTGCACGAAAGGTAACAACAGTGAGTGTAAAGGCCCATGAGATTAGTATGGCAACTGTGTCAGCAAACATCTCTGGAGCTATACTTACAAATGTTAGAAGAGCTGATAGACCTGATTCAGTGCTGGTAAAATGTTAGTTTAATTGCTTACCTTAAGTCATTACTGGACCTGGAGGTCAATACTACAAACAGATTCATACACATTTCCTTGAATAGAAATTGTCAATTTCCTTCTGTAGTATTTGTGCCCACTTTTATTTGTTTTCCATGAACATTCATCTGAGCTTCTTTTTATTCACAGGGAAGATTACCAAAAAAGGAACTGTCACAGACATTTTTGTGAATCCATTGCAAGTATATTTGTGCTGGAATTGAACACTTGGACATTTTGAAAGGTATTTGTGGTTTTGGGAGTCTTCCCATCAGTGAAAATAAACAATAGAAAGTCAACTTAGGTGACCAATCACACAGAGCAAACAGCCAATGATGAATAGTGAATGCTCATAGCAGTAGTCTCTGACTGTTACTGAGCAGTCTCGTTGCTGGAAACTGTTCAAATTAACAATTGGATGAATAATTAAAAAGAAGAAAGCAATTCATATAAAACTCATATGTGTTCACAGACAGTTAATGAACAGAATATAGAAGATAATTCATCATATCACTGCAAAAGGTACACCCAGTCCTAGTTATTAACATTGTCACCATTTCTAGTGTATCATTATTAAAGGAGCTGCTGTCAACCTTGTGATGAATAAACTATTAAAATAATTGCCAGCCAGATAATGATTTAATGGGAAAGAAAATGTCTGAAACTGATAAAACATTTACACTAAAGTAAAGCAGTCAGACAGACCCTAGAGATATTTCGATTAATAGCCTGAAGAAGGTGAAAACTGTTGATAGCTCAGTGAATTTGATATGTTAGTTTCCTTTAATTCTGTCTTGAATATTGTATTGTTTTGAAATCCAATACAAGTCTTGTAATTATAAGACTCATACCACAGAGAAACCTATGTCAAGTGACATTGAAGTCATTTATCATGTCCAAGTCAATAGGCCGTATAGGATCTGTTTTAATCATCTTTATCCTCATAAGTGTTAAGACATAATACAGTGGCTGATGTCTGATGCTCTAGATACTTAGAGGCCCAAAATGTTATTTTAAAATAAGTTCAAAAAGGGACTATCTGATTCAGAACACATATCCAAACAACAATAAAAAAGTTGAAGACTTTGCATCAGCTCTACCTTTGCTGGAACTTTCAGCTTTATTTATATGCTCTTTCCTATGGATATTCCCTAGAACTTATGACTTTGGGAACTCAAAGATCTGTTTCTTCCCTAAAGGTGCAGTGATTTACTCTTTTCATTATTTTTAAGTGTCTGGAGCCAAACATTCAACTAATTACATTTCTTTTTTCAGTTGCCATTAGAGAATGACTGTAGGCTAGAAAAAAGAAATAATCCTGGCTAAAAATACATTAGAATTTTGTCTGAACAGATTTCTAATGTTCTATTAAGTGGATAATCCATAATCCTATCTTTCATTGACATGAGGATATAATCCCGTATCACCCCGATGAATATAAGTATGGAAAATCCTGGTGTAATGTTACCATTATTAAGTATACATAGGACTTCATCCTGCTCCCACTGAAGTCAGTGGCAAAGCTTCCACTGATTTTAATGGTGCAGGATCAGGGCCTACATAAGCATATAAATTCTGAAAAGTTGTCAAGTTAGTATATTGATGATTGAGCCTAACAATTAACCAGTAGGCTTTGTTATTCATAAAATGTAGCACATTTTCTATTGGACTGACTGTAAAGAATATAGTGAACAAAATTTTTTGCTTTTAATTCATGTGGAACTATGCAACACTTCCTTACCTCTTAAAATATAGTCACACCTCTTGTGCTATTGCTCTTCTTTTTATTCCCCATTCCAAATGTGAAGAGCAAAGTATTGCAGAGAAACCAACAGCTCAGGCTATGTCTACATCTAAACCGCTGCATGACAGCAGCCCTGCCATGATAGCGCAACAGTGTAGCCATTCACTATAGTGTCAGGAAGGGTTCTCCCATAGCTATAGTTAATTCATCTCCCATAGAGGCGGTGCAAGTGTCATGTTCTTCTGTACCAGATATGACTGGCTACAGAGCTTGCTTATACATACCAGATGTGTTCATTGTAAGATCCTTTAATGCTTTGCCTGGTGAGGTTCATTTAAATAAGGTAATTTACCCCTGGTGCCATCTAGAGGGAGAACAGTATAATACAGTTCTGCCATCTTTCTTTGGAAAATTTCAGGTGCACTGGTAATCCCAAAAGGTAATCTTTGAAAGTAAAGATAAATGTGATAAATGTAGCCAGTTTAGCACTTTCTTTGGCTAAAGGAATTTGCCAGAATCCACTCAAGGCATCCAACTTGGAGAACATTGTAGCTCCTTTCACTCTGGGGAGGAAGTCAACCAGTATCGGGAAGATATATTTTCAAAAGTCCAATATTAGCAAATATTCCATTGAGTTCTTCACCTTTCTCATTAGGCCCATCATGGCTGCTACATTGCACTGAGATGGATGTTGGTCTGCGGTCCTTTGATAAGTTTGATAAGTCACACTTTGTAAGTTGTTTCAATGGTGAACAGGCCCGTGCAGTTCAGAATACCTCCAAGGCTAGTCAGAGCTGTGTCAGGTGACTTCAGCTATGGGAGCGGTTGAAGGTGATTGTAAGTCTCTTCTGAGATGACTGTGACTTCAGCTCTGAGTCAATTTGAAAGTCAATAGCCTTGCCATGAATATTAAATTTCACTCTCCAGGGAGGTTCCCTGTTGTCACAAGTGATAAATCCCAGAAACAATGGTTCTTGATTGTATGTAATATGAGTCAACTCCCTGACTACTTTGGTGCGGCAAACAGCTGTGAAATGTCCATATTTCCAAATGTCCATACAAATCTATTAAACCATGTGCCTCTGACTGAACATGCATCATCTCTTGGGATATGCCTTTTTTACATACCTTGTTCATGTAGGCTGAAATTTGTACCTCTTAGCTTGGGAGTTGCCAAATGGATTTTATGATAGTGACTTTTAAACTCAAGTGTCTGGTTACAGTTTCTAAGCTACTTTTAGGTTTTTCAGGTTTGTCAAGTTACTCTAGGTTTTGCTATCTCACCAGTTCAGACTGCTTTGCTCTCTGTGTAGCTGTTGATAGGGCTAAATATCTCTTCAGTTGTAGGTATTGTGAAAGATTTTATCTGTTAACCCAAAAACCAGCCTCTCTCTGATATTTTCATATTTTGCTGTCCCAAAAATCACAGTTTTCAGACATTCTATGCAGAGTTCTTATACAACATTCAACATTTTCCCCTGATTCTTAAATTCTCTAATGGAAACCTGCTTTTTCTTAAACCACATTTCTCTGGGGTATAAAGTATGCATCAAACATAGCCAGAACCCATTCATAATCATCTTTGTGACTGTCTTCATATGTTCTGCTTGCAGCCCCCTAGCATCTATTAAAGACGATACCTGTATATCTCCAATTTCTTTATGGAGTTTGTTTGCAATTCAAACTCTTGCAAAATACTTCTTCCAGCCTGTCCATTGTGAAGGTTTGACTGAAGTTCTCTGGGACATTCAATAGTGGCACATTGATGAGATTCTGCAACTTTGTTGCATGGTTTCTTCTGTTTGCAACCTTTATTGCTTTGTTCCTTCTGTTTCTGTAATTAGTTTACTCCTGACATCATGTCATGTTCTTCTATACCAGCTATGGACTGGCTACAGAGTTTGCTTATACACACCAGATGTGTTCATCATAAGATCCTTTCATGCTCTGCCAAGTATGACTGAGGTGAGCTGTAGCTCACGAAAGCTTATGCTCTAATAAATTTGTTAGTCTCTAAGGTGCCACAAGTACTCCTTTTCTTATACAGCTAAAGACAGTCTTCCATAAGATTAGTGCTGTCTACACCAGAGGTTACGTCAGCTTAACTACATTGCTTGGAAGTGTGGATTTTTCACAGCCCTGAGAGACATAGCTGGGTTAGTGTAGAACTGGCCTCAGTTAGTAGTTAGCTTTCATAGATAACTCTGGACTGGGGTATCAAAATTTTACAATGAGTTTCTCATTCTCTAGAGTGCCTCTGAACTTCCCATAGTAGTCAGTCAAGGTATGGACTAAATCCACACAGGATTAGGTGTTGCAATTCTGTGCATCATAGCACCTAACTTTTAGGTGCCCAGAAAATCAATGTAAAAACACTGGGATCCACAAAGCCTGAGGTAGGTACCTAGGCTCCCTATGCAATGAATGAGATACACCAAAGACAGAATGCTAAGTGGGGACCAGCTAAGGCAGCCAATGGGAGATGATGATAAGAGTGGTGTGTCCTAAATTCTGCCCCTCTCACTGAGTTAGGTGCCTAAGTCTAGGCTGTAGGGAAATGCCTATCTCTGCTTGAAATTCACAGCTGGAAACCTGCCTCCTACTGTATGGCAGCTTTGGTGCCTAAGACACTTCTTGCAAGAAGGAGTTAGGCACTTGCCAAACACCACACAAAACAGTGGATGTTGTTCACTTTATAACATGTAGCCTAGTGGTTAGCATGTTCACCTGCAATGTGGGACTCCCAGCTTCAATTCCCCCTCTGTCTGGGGCAAGAGCCAATCTGATCAGGGGTCAGGACTGTGCACTAAGCACTGAGCTATGGAATATTCTGATGTGGGGGGTTCCCTCAATCTCTCCTCTCAAAACAGTTCCACTGTGGATAAAAAAAAAGGAGTACTTGTGGCACCTTAGAGACTAACAAATTTATTAGAGCATAAGCTTTCATGAGCTACAGCTCACTTCATCGGAAGTGAGCTGTAGCTCATGAAAGCTTATGCTCTAATAAATTTGTTAGTTTCTAAGGTGCCACAAGTACTCCTTTTCTTTTTGCAAATACAGACTAACACAGCTGCTACTCTGAAACCTGTCACTGTGGATAAACAATCACAGCGCCTGTCAAGGTTCCTTCCCCATTCTGAACTTTAGGGTACAGATGTGGGGACCTGTATGAAAGACCCCCTAAGCTTATTCTTACCAGCTTAGGTTAAAAATTTCCCCAAGATACAAACTTTGTCTTGTCCTTGAACCCTATGCTGCCACCACCAAGCGTGTTAAACAAAGAACAGGAAAAGAGCCCACTTGGAGACATCGTCTCCCAAAATATCCCCCCCAAGCCCTACACCCCCTTTCCTGGGGAAGGCTTGATAAAAAATCGTCACCAGTTTGTACAGGTGAACACAGACCCTTGGATCTTAAGGACAATGAAAAATCAATCAGGTTCTTAAAAGAAGAATTTTAATTAAAGAAAAAGTAAGAGAATCACCTCTGTAAAATCAGGATGGTAAATACCTTACAGGGTAATCAGATTCAAAACATAGAGAATCCCTCTAGGCAAAACCTTAATTTACAAAAAGACACAAAAACAGGAATGTACATTCCATTCAGCACAGCATATTTTACCAGCCATTAAACAAAAGGAAATCTAATGCATTTCTATCCAGATTACTTACTAACTTTACAGAAGTTCTGAGTCTGCATTCTTGATCTGTTCCCGGCAAAAGCATCACACAGACAGACAGACAGACCCTTTGTTTCCCCCACCCTCCAGCTTTGAAAGTATCTTGTCTCCTCATTGGTCATTGGTCAGGTGCCAGCGAGGTTATCTTAGCTTCTTAACCCTTTACAGGAGAAAGGGTTTTGCCTCTGGCCAGGAGGGATTTTATAGCACTGTATACAGAAAGGTGGTTACTCTTCCCTTTATTTTTATGACAGAGCCACTGGACAAGAAAAAGAGAATGAGAATGAGTCTATAGCTTGGTGATTAAAGCACCCATGCCAGAGACGCAGGGTCCCATCCTCTGCTCCAGTCACTGTTGAATGACACATTCCAGGCAGCCAGATGCCTAGAGTGAGACAGTATTGCACCTGGGGAAAGATAGGCAACTCTTACAGCAAAAAATGTAGGTGCTGAATTAGTTTGGGGACTTACAGGCTTAGGCAGCAGATGAGCAGGGGTTTTGTGGGTCACAGTGGCACCTAAAACTGGGACTTAGGTGCCTAGTACCTTTGAGAATCTGGGCCTAAACGCCCAACTTGACATCACAGTATGCTTTGGGGGGGTCCAGTCCATAATTATGCCTATGAAACCAGAAGCTGTATAATGTAAACTCATCAGTCTCCTGATTAGCCTAATGATCAATTGGCCAATTATTTTCAAATGCAAAACTCACCTTGGCGAATCTAAAATTCAGACCTTCCCTTTTATTACTGCAAAGAGAAACCAGCATCTTGTTAACTGTGGTTTCCATAGCTATATTGGTTTAACTGGCTATGTTAGCAATTTGACTTGCTAATATTCACAACAATTTAGAGCTATAGTTATGTGAGGTATAACTAGATTGAGTCTCGAGAAGAGCTTTTATACTTACATTGGGGTCAACTAGAGCTGACAATTTTCTAATCGCACAAAACCGAACACTCCTGCCCTGTACTTTCACTAAGCCCCCTCACCCCGTCCTGCCCCTTCTCCAAAGTCATGCCTCCTGCTCACTCCATGCCCCCCGACTCCGTCACTCACTCTCCTCCACCCTCACTCATTTTCACCAGGCTGAGACAGGGGGTTGGGGTGTAAGGAGGGATGAGGGCTACAGCTAGGCTGCGGGCTCTGGGGTGGGGCCACAAATGAGGGGTTGAGGTTGTGGGAGGTGGCTCCAGGCTGGGGTCGAGGGTTCAGAGTGCAGCAGGAGGCTCAGAGCCGGGGCAGAGGGTTGGGGTGGGGGGATGCGGGCTCTGGCTTGGCGTACAGGTTCTGGGATGGGGCTGGGACCTGGGAATGAGGTATGGAAGGGGGTTTGGGATGTGGGCCAGGCGGCGCTTACCTCAGGCGGCTCCTGGAAGCAGCCGGTATGTCCAGATCCTAGGAGGAGGGGTGGCCAGGGGGCCTTGCGCGCTGCCCGCGCCTGCAGGCACTGCCCCCGCAGTTCCCATTGTCCATGGTTCCCAGCCAATGGGAGTTGTGGAACCGGCGCATGCTGAGCCCCCATGGCCACCCCTGCACCTAGGATCCGCACATGCCAGGTGCTTCCAGTTGTGTTCCCTCTAAGCTGCGTGCTGGGGCGGCTGCCCAGGAATGTTTGAAGTGTTGTGCAGTCGATTAACAGAGCTGCTCACATCCCTAGGTGATATCTAGGTTTTTTTTGTCTCTACTGGTGTTGTACATGCACACATTACCTCAGTGCACATAACAAAATTTATTCTGCACATGGATGGAAAAAAATAGAGGGAACATTGGAGTGGAGCCAGGGCATCAGGGAGCCTGTCTTAGCCCTGCTGCACCGCCAATGGGACTTTTAATGGCCTGTTTAGCAGTGCTGACCAGAGCCACCAGGGTCCCTTTTTGACTGGGCATTCCGGTCAAAAACTGGATGCCTGGCAACCCTAGAGTCAACTTGTTCGCTGGCTGCAACAGTGTGATCTGCCCCTTTAAAGGTCTGGGAGCTTGGGAAGATAGTGCCTTTGTTAGAACAGCTGTTTTGGCCTGAGAGAGAGAATAATCAGTCCCAGCTGGGAAGGGGTAAGGTGATTCCTATAAAGGGCTGAAAAAGCTGAGTTGAAGTGAGAAGCTGTAGGAGGTAGGGTGGATCTTATGGCAGATCCTGGACCCATGGGGAGAGATGCAAAGAGAAAGGATTTGGGGGTAACAGCACCCTGTTTTGGTCAGGGGAATAGCTTTGTTGGGGTATTATCTTGTAAGATCTATGTTGAGCCTCAGATGAAGGGCTATGTGAAAATTTCACAATAATGGTGTCCCTCAAAATACATATCAATTTTCAGAATAAAGTGGGTAAATTTAGGAATAAGCTCAGATAATTTATGACTGGAGTTCTCAATTTAAATTTAAAAAAAAAAAAGCAAGAAAATGAAACTTTCCTACTACCACGAGAAAAAAAAATCAGGCTCAAAAGACCAGATTGCAATTAATGGCAGAGAATGGGTGAAGGCATAGTTACACTAATAGCACATAGACAGCACGTCAATAGAACCTTCCACAAAGTATGCAGATGGAGGGTGTGTTGAAGTTGCGTCACTTTTTGAAACATTAGAATTCTTACCAATGATAAAAGAGAAGAGCTACTATTTTCACAAATTCTAAGGCCAGAAGGGACCATTATGATTGTGTAGTCTGAGTTCCTGTATTGCACAGGCCACAGAACATCACCAAAACAATTTTGTCCTCAAAATAATTTGTCCCCACCCTTACCCTAGAACACGAGGGGCGAGAAAGGGTAGTTCTGCTTCCCTATCCATTTGGTCCTCAGCAGCTCCAGAAATTGCCAACAAAGGTATCAATTATAATCAGTTGTAGTGGTAATTTTTGTGATGTGAATACTTTCCCCTGAACTGACACCAACAGAGCACCCTTTAATGTGGAGAGGGGTGTTGTTGTTGTTGTTTGTTGTTCTCAGACTGGATTTTTCTGTATTTACAATTCATCTTCCCTTTTTTTATGAAGGCAACTGATTTTTGGACTTGAATCAGCACACGCTGTATTTACCTTTAATCCAAATTATTTTGTTTAAATTTATATAATGGTAAATGATATTTCAGGATAACTTACAAACATTTATCATGAACTTTCATCTATTACATTCATTTTGGCTTGATCTTATGTAGGTTCTGGACCAAATTAGAACTCTGTCTTTTTCTTCAAATGAAGTAATTACTGAATTTGTATATGGATTTTATTGATTGAATAAAGAATTATTCGCAAAAAGAAAAGGAGTACTTGTGGCACCTTAGAGACTAACAAATTTATTTGAGCATAAGCTTTCGTGAGCTACAGCTCACTTAGCTCACGAAAGCTTATGCTCAAATAAATTTGTTAGTCTCTAAGGTGCCACAAGTACTCCTTTTCTTTTTGCGAATACAGACTAACACGGCTGCTACTTTGAAACCTGTCATTATGCAAGGTAAAGAATTATTGTTCTTGTATGAGCTATACAGAGTCTTAATTTTTTTTAAAAAAAGCCTTTATTCAGATATATCCACTTGATTTAACAATTGACATATTTTATATATATATCCACTTGATTAATAATTCACACATTTTGTATTTCATTAATTCTGAGAGCCCAGATCATTATCCAGACACTTAATGCTATTGACATACAGACTTTTTTGCAGCTCTTAAATCCTATTAAACACTAAAGCCAATTTAGCTGAAATATCCTTCCATCAGAAACAAATCAAATTATATCAATATCACTAGCTTTCTTCAACCCTTTTATTACTGTTTTGTTCTGTGAAGCTCTGTTGTACAGAGATGATGCTTCATGTACTATATATTCCTTTCCTGTATTATTAAGGGCACACAGAGCCTTTCACTTCTGGTTAATTGATTTGTATTTGGCTCGGCTGGTAGTATACAACCAAAAGTTGTTATTTTGCTTAAGTGGTGAGATCTGCTAGATTTAGGGCAAATTTGTTCCACCAAAGTAGTGCAAACCTGCCATCTTGCCAAGGATCTGGCCAATTTTATTCAGTTACTATGTAGCTTTTAAAGTGCTGTAATGAGCTCTGCTCCGCAACCACACACACACACACACGTGGGATTTGGGTCACAGGTCAGCTAAGTAGCAGGAGATCACCACCTGGCCAATAGAAATGCACTGTGTGACTCAGCGTACTATTTAAACTGTAGGGTGGAGTTAACAAGCTAAGAAATGTGTGAAAGGAGGGGAGGCCTGGCAACAAGATCTGATATGCAGCCAGAAGTAAAGGAAAAGATGAGTAGCCCTTCAATGGCTGGAAAAAATAGCTGTGAGATGGCTCAGATGGAAGAAGCAGACACTTGGGGTTGCCACTGAGAATCAGTTGCTGTGACTGTCAAAGTTAGTAGGAAGAGAAGGCAACCTAGAAAGGGGTCTGAGCAACCTCAGAAGTTTTGGGAGAGCCAGGCAACAGCAATAGGAAAAAAACAGTTTGAGGAGACACCTGGCATAGCCACTCCAGTCACAGCTATGAAATAAGTCCAAGAGAGAAGAAGCCCCTGCAGATAACACAGTGGGAAAAACTTAAAGAGAAGCCTCTGCAGAATGAACCATCCAGGGTGGCAGCAACATGGCTCTTTGGATGCACTAATCCTCCTTACAAGGCCAGTCACATGGAAGACCTAAGGGACAACCACGTACAATGGATGCAGTCCCATAAAGAGTTGAGACAAGAGTAGTTAAGCCAAGATAGAGGGCAGACCATGTAATGTGGGTAGTGGCTCTTCCTTTCTCTTAAAGGAGCAGGTAGTCCTAGGGAGCCTTGATTTAGGAATTACTAGATATCAGATGAAAAGCAGGCCCTACACTCAGTGAGGAGAAACAATCAGACTGAACTACAAAGTTCAGAGTATGGGCTATAGGGAACAAAATTATAGAGGGCATTTTTGCAGGTATAAACAGGATATCCGGACAATTTATGCACAATTATTATTATATTATCCTCATCCTGCACTCCAGCTTAACTCGTTTCTGCAGCACAGGCTAAAGTGAACTGTCCTCTCTCACACAAGGCCATTGTCCTTCAGCCCTGAATGTTTGTCTTATTAGCAGCTCCAAGTAACTGAAAAGAAAAACATCACACAAGTACTTAGTAAACATTTACATGTAATATGATCAATAATTTTAAGCAGCATTTGAAATACTTCTAAATAACTTTGTCAGTAATTTTTCAATAAGACTTTCACATTCATTCTGTTGCTTATACATGGGACATAAGCATGACGTGTAACATTTCATCAGGACATACACCCTCCTTTGCTTTAGCCCACACAGTCTTTTCCTATGATATTCTCCGGAGATGATTTTCTAGACTAGCATGGCCTAAAGTGTAGCATTTATCACCTGACTCCTGAAAAACTAAAATGAAACTACAGTGTCACTCTCAGTCCACAGCCAAACACTTCTGCCTTGTCAGTAAACAAGAAGACTCAGCTCTTGAATCCCTCAACTTGGCTGTCAGTCCTCTGCAACTGCATGACTCATTCACCTCAGCTTTTTGGTGTGATAGGAATCATGCCTGTAGTAAAAGATGTCACAGGTTGTGAGACAATAGTGTACCAAATAACTCTTTGCCTGAATTTCAATCGGTCTCCTATAAGCCCACTGAGTGAGTCACATAAAAGATTTACAAACTTTCATCTATATAAGTTCTGTCTCTGTTCTTTCCTTATCAACTGAGACATGATCCTATTTAAAGCAATTAGCTAATGCCGAAATGTAACTTCCATATGCGTTGCAGCCTCTTGGCCGTAAAAATGTTTCTATCTGTATGCAGGTGGGTGTACTAAAACAGGGACACGGAGTTATGGGTACCTAGCAGTGTAGTTCCACTCCCTGTTCCCAACAGAATGGCCAAGTAACCCCTGAACAAATAAGTTTTATCCATGTCAAGACCTGTAAAACCAGGATCTAAAAAATTCATCTGTCCACCAAGAGAAAGCGATCAGAGCTGTGCAACTACAGCTGGTTGAAAAGTTTTCAGGAGAAAATCTGAAATGTTTCAAAATTTTTGAAAAGTTTTTATATTTTAATTTTGGAGTTTTCCCCAATTTCTGCATCGTTTCCAGCTTTTGCCAGTTGGAAAACTGTCGGAAAATTGAAAAAGTGGAGATAAAAAAAACTTTTCCACATTTTATTACTGTTTTCCGAGTGTTGCCTGTTGGAAAACAGTAGCAAAGTTTTGAAAGTGTTGCTTTTAGAGAGAAAATAGCCTTTACACTTTTAGGTGTTATGGTTACACTTGAAAGTGAAAGTGTTCCTCTGAAAAATTGAAATGTTGAATTTTGCCCACTTTCAGGAAGTTGGGAACCAGAGAGAGAGGGAAAAAAAAATTTCACCTGTTTTCAAATTTTCCTGTGGGAAAACCAGAAATTCCTAATGGAAAAATATCTAAAGGGGATTTTTTTCTCTGAAAATATCAGGTTTTCTAGCCAGTTTTTTACTTGTTACCCCTTATTTGATTGACTACTAGCAGCTTAGGCACTACCATGTACTTTGTTTCTATAAGTAACTAAGGCTTTATGCCTTAGAGATTCATACATTTTCTTTTATACCAAATCTAGTAAAGACTCTTTTCTTATTGTCTAGTCATATGTGAGCTCTTATTAGGAAAGCACAATTGCGAATCCTTGTTACCCCCTCAACACACCTACCTAATCCTATGGGAGAGAACCACAACATTTATGATTGCTGAGCTAGCCCCTCTTATGGAAGGAGTACTTGTCATAAAGATTTGTAGAACGTAAAATGTGTCTCCCAATGAACATTCTGAACAGTTAAATGTATGTGAAGAAGCACAACTTTGGGGATATGCCAGTACTTGACTCAGATCGACTGTTTTCAGGATGATGAAAGGTTGCAAATGAGGCTCAGATTGGCACATGTTGTGGTTGTTATCTTAATGTATCCTGAAAATGTTCAAGGCTTCGCAGCTTCCATATGATTTAACAGTAAACAGATGGCCAAATTTTGCCCTCATTTACACCTGCTAAAGAGGATTCCACACACAAAACTGAGAGCATAATTCACTAGACTTGCATAGGTATAGTTTAAAGCAAAAATGGCCTACACACTGTAATATGAGAGGGAATGTCAGCCATGCAGTAGGCCAAAAGAGCAACTGGCACAGCAGAGTTTTCTGCTCAGTTAGCAAAGAACAAGTAGCAGTTGCTACAACAATTCACTTCCTGCTCTCCTCAGTGTTTCTCAGCAGTGGGAGTACCAGCAGTTCCATGATTTAACAGCCATCAGCCTTTGGAGAAACCTTGCACAGAGTAATCAATGTCACTTCAGCACAGGCTGAATATTCCATTCCTGCAACAATGTGCGGGAACCTTCTTTCCCCCCAAATTTCTTAAAGATTTGCCATTTGAGAAATGGAAGGGGCAGGTTGGGGGAGGAACAATCATACTGTCTTGATGCTGACAGTTTTGCTTTTGAGTTGCTAATTTGCCTACCAGCAAGTGCTGATTCTGAATGGTTGTGTGTATGGCAGAAAGTAGTGTAACAAACCAGAGCGCAAGAGCACTACCAAAATGTGTAGAACATGTAGCATTTTCCAAAGCAAGCCTTCCAAAACTGTATTACCTGCTCTTCCCACCATCTTCCCTGAGCATGCCGCATCCCCACTCCTCCTCTTCCCTCCCAGTGCCTCCTGCACAACGCAGAACAGCTAACCACAGTAAGCAGGAGGTGCTGGGAGGGAGGGAGAGGAGTTGATCAGCAGGGCCACCAGCAGGCAGAAGGCATTGGGGGAGAGGAGGAGCTTGGCTCTGGTGGGTGCTAAGCACCAGCTAATTTTTTCTGTGGGTGCTCCAGCCCCATGGAGTCAGCGCCTATGGCTGGCATAACGGTTCCTTTGAGAGCCCCCAGCATTGCTGACAGCACAGAGATGTGACAGCATGAAGTAGACATGACTGGAACTTCCTTGCATCCTAGATATCCTTAGTTGACATGTTGGGCCTTCTCTCCATTAGGAACCAATGCAAGCTAGAGCAGCCTTCAGGCAGCTCTAGTCTATGCCAGGAGACTGGACCAGCACACAGCAGACTCAGAATCATAGAAGTACAAAGGTGGATTAAAAATTATATTTACACCCTGCCCTCCAGAATTGCAGTGTGTGTGCTCTTTGACTACAGCCTTGGTCAAATAAGGTGATAAATATCACATGTTATATGGTATGTTAGTGCTTAAGGGCTCATGCTGCTGTTCTTTGTTAATCTCATGTAGTTCACATTTTTACTTGCCACTCTGCTATCACAATCTGTGGGGCAAAGGACTGATCCCCTCCGATTTTATGCTCCACCTTTTCCACAAGACTCTGCCAAAAGCTAGTTTACAGACTGATGATTATTCTATTATTCCCTGTCTCTTTACAGATTAATAGTTTATCCAGTATTACAAAGAATTAAATGTCCTAAACACAGATAATTCATTTAGACTCTTTTCTGACAAATACCATAGACTTTTTCGATGTTAACCACACAGAAGCCTAGAGCATTAAAAGTGTATTAAATCACATAATATTATAATTGGCAACAAGTGCCTCTCCAGTCAGACATGTTACAGGGGTTGGTTCCATCATGGCATTGACTAACGTTGCTTGGGACAATTCTTGCCCCTACCTCTGTGAATGTGGAGGGACTTCTTCTAGTGCAACCATCATGTTGCATTGGGAATAGGAGCAAGGTAGCAAAGTGCTGGTCTCTGAGCACTTGTATAGCCAGCCTCTCTGTCATGGGGCAGAAGCCCATTAAGTCAAAAGGTGCTGGAAGTTGTAGACTCCAGACAGGGCATATAACAGAAACGGGTCATATTCATGTGACTGCCTGCTGGAGACCATATAAAGGAATGCTTCTGGCAAAGTCTGGAGAAGATGAGGAAACCGTGAAGGAAGTTCCTTCATAGGGATCTAATAGGTGGCATAGGCAATAGCCAGGAAAGACTATCCAGGAGGAAGGGCGTGTCCTCTCCTCTCCCCTTGATGAACCACGGAAAGTGGCTGGGTCTAAGTGTTTTCAGTAGCTTTGCTCTTGTTTAAAATTATTTTGTGATAATAAAGCTGCGGACCCTGAGGAAAAAGCTTGGGCCTGACTAGTAGTTTGGGTTTTATTTTATCTTCCCTAGCTGGTGTCTCTGACTCCCAGTTTACAGGCAGGATTTGGGAAGGCTGTGCAGGGGCTGGATACACCTTGTGAGATGCCAATCCTAGCTCTGCAAGTGCTCTCCTATGTGGGGTGGGGAAGTTGGGAATAAGGCAAAGAGTGGGTTGGAGGAGGGACCCTATAGACACAGTGGCTGAAGCAGCAGCCACAGATTGGATCCACTGATACTTGATAGCCAGGAGAAGTCTGTTCTCCATCCTGCCCCTCCCCAACCCTTTTCACCCAGTCACTCCCAGCTTCCCATGTACATAAGAACTTCAAAACCTAGAGGAATATCTCTCCAGCATCCAGCCCAAATGATTTTATCCTTGATGTATTTTCCAATACATTATTTTTGTGGCACAATAATTCCTAGTACATTCCAACTGGCATCCCATTTCCAATGCAGGTGAACACTAGTCTGGGTTGTTTTATGCTGCTGGATAGAAGAACAGAGGTGCAAAAATAAATACTACATTGTTTTCTTCATTCTTTGTGTAGTTCAGGTTTCCTCATTGGAAAAACATGATTTCATTGAATTTTCCTTGAAAACACCTTTGGCAGCTAATCAGCTGGAGTATGTCCACATAGCTAATTGATTTCAATGGTGCTATGCTGATTTACACTTTCTGGGAATCTAGCCTCTTGTATTTCATTTATGAAATAAAAAGTTTCATAAAACTCCACGCCTTGCAAACTTGCCAAATGTTTGTGAAGCTCACAACATCTTAAACTCCCTTAGATTTTCTAACTTATTAATGTTCGTTTCAGATCTGAAGAAAAATCATGGCCGTGTCATTTGGCTTGTGTAAGCCTGGTTTAGCTCAATATTAAAAACATTTACACTGGAAAAAATCCAGAGAATGGATTGTTGTTTGAGATTTTAATATAAACTGGATTAGCCATGGGAATAATAAAAGAAGCATGTTATGGCTGTGCTGAATATTAAGTAGGTGATCATATGTCCTCTGAGATTTATTCTGAAAAAGCAGAATTATTGATTAGGATTTGTGACAAAGTAGGAAAGGTTTGGGGTTAAAGCAAACTCAGAGAGCAATCAGTTAGTCCAAGCTATTCATCCAAGCTGTTACTGCTAAGAAGCTTTTCAAATGCGAATGCTGTTGCCATTGCTTACCAGTGAATGCTGTTTAACTAGTCTATAACCAGTAAAATTGTGAATTGCAAAGGTACAGAGAAGGGCAACAAAAACGATGAGAAGTCTGGAACAGCTTCCATATGAGGAGAGATTAAAAAGACTGGGACAATTCATTGTAGAAAAGATACAGTTAATGGGGGATATGATAGAGATCTATAAAATCATGACTGGTGTGGAGACTGTGAATAGAGAAGTGTTATTTATCCCTTCACATAATACAAGAACTAAGAGTTACCCAATAAAATTAATAGGCAGTAGGTTTAAAAAACCCAAAAGGAAGTACTTCTTCCCACAGACATTGTCAACCTGTGGAACATCCTGTCACGGGAAGTTGTGAAAGCCAAAAGTATAACTGGGTTCAAAAAAGAATTTGATAAGTTCATGGAGGATAGGTTCATCGATAGCTATTAGCCAAGATGGTCAGGGATATAACCCCATGTTCCCAGGTATCCCTAGATCTCCAACAGCCAGAAACTGGGACCGGATGACAGGAGCTGGATCACCTTGACAATTGCGTGCATCTGTTCACTCCCTCTGAAGCATCTGGCACTGGCTACTGTGTGAAGATCTGATAACGAGCTAGATGGACCATAGGTCTGGCCCAGTATAGCCATTTTTATGTTTCTATGTTCTTAATTGGCACAGAGCTTTGAAAATAACAAGTATTAAAATACAGAAGTGTATGCAGAAACTTACCAGCAATGGGGATACTTTAACAGAGTCCTATAAATTATGTTATAATGGACAAACACTATGAACAAAAGATGGGAATGGAATATTAACAACAAATTCATGTACAGTAATGTTAAGGTTAAGTGTTAACAGTTTAGAGCAAAGCCCAGCACCAAGATCCCAATGCTCAGCTCAAATAGCTAGCCTTGTATCTGGAAGAGAAACATGGAGAAAACAAAGCTTGGGCATCTTCTTCCCAAGACCACAGAATGGCTATGAAGCCACTCCACAGAAGTTACTTAAGTCTTATGGCTGAAGTAGCCCTGATTACTACTAATTACCCTATCTGTCACGCATTTGTGGATCCTCAGTCTTGCCCTGTGAATGCTTTGGAGATGAGACCCATGCTATATAATAATATCCCCTGAATGTCTTCTTGAAATCCAGTTGCCTCCCTTACATAACAGAACTACACAAGTTCTATTGCCTGTGGGACTTCTGCTGCCATGGCGATGAGATTGGATTTGCCTTTAAGTGCATATGTGAAATGAGGCCATGTTACAGTTCATGTGGAAACCAGAACTCCAAATCTCATCACTTCTGTGTGATTAAATCTCAACTTTGACATTCAAGAAAGTATGAGAAATTTCAGCCCCACGGATAATTTTCTAAGACAACTTATAAGTGTCTGGAAACAGGTGTTCGGAATTGAAAAGGTATCTCAACTTTAGCTAGAGAGCTAATGCTACAGTTGTGATGAAGTTCCCTCCTCATTTTTGTCATTTGCAAAACATGTTGTGCAGCTGCTACACGCCAGCAATTTTGGGACTCTTTTATATAACACATTATTGTTTGCCACTTAGTCAGGCTTGTAATTATTCTTGGGGGTAAGATGCATATTGTGTGTATCACTGCATGTAGAGATAGGAACTAACATGACTGACATGCATGCCCCTGGCACCTTTTCAAAGATGCAAAATTTAGTATTATTATATAAGCATCCTAGTGCTGTGGCAGCAACTCTGGCTTATTTTATCTCCATCTGCCGGTGTCATCAGGTGTCTGACTGTTTGCTAAGATATGAGCTGCTTGCATTCATACATTAGTGAACATAGTCATTATGTCACATATTGGCATTTATAGAGTCCATTGAAGTAATGGCTGCTCATTCTTAACTATAATATCACAAATGTGAATCTGTATTTTCGAAATCATTATGGTTTTATTCTGTAACTTTTGCTCACAGAGTGTAGTACTTGTTCCTGTGAGTAGTCCTATTAAAGTCAATGGGTCTATTCATGTAAGAGTTACTCAGGACGAATAAGAGTTGCAGAATCAGGCCTAGAGTTAAAATAAATAAGAGAAAGCAAAAACTGATGGATCTGAACTGAGAGCGTATTTCGGAAAAAGCTCTGGATGCACATTGACTTTCGTTTGCTTTTGTTATAATTTCACCAGTAGTAACTGAGCGGGTCGTCCAAGTTCTCCAGAGCTCCTATTCTGCATCCTCTTTTGATATATTCTTTTGGACATCCACCTCCCCCCAACAGAATCAGAAGATCTCTTCTTATATCTCAACGAGAATTAGAACAGTAGGGATGAGGGGATTATTTGTCCTTTTTTCTTCAGTGTGTAGTGTTGTTGTAGCTGTGTTGGTCCCAGGATATTAGAGAGACAAGGTGGGTGAGGTAATATTTTTATTGGACCAACTTCCATCAGTGAGAGAGACACACTTCTCTCTCTCACTCACAGAAGCTAGTCCAATAAAAGATATTACCTCACCCACCTAATCTCTCCTTTTCTTCAGTGGCAGATGCATATCAGCATCGCCATCACTCTCTAAACTGCTATTTTCCAGGGCTATATTTAAAGGCCTTGATTCAGGAATGCACTTCATCATGTGCTTAATTTTAACATATACCCAAGTCCCACTGAAGTCAATGGATGATGTGCTTTTGAGAATTGCATTTGGTTTAATGACATTTTATAAAGATTAAAAAAAATACCTGTTCTGAACATAGAAAACACAGGAAAGAATTTAGTGCATGCACAGCCACAGTTAAGCCTCTTGGTGTTTTCTCAGAGTTCAGACACCAGTATTATCAGTTATTAAATAGTTATGAGTTAGAAAAGTTCTGGCAGTCA
This sequence comes from Dermochelys coriacea, assembly GCF_009764565.3. Lineage (NCBI taxonomy): Eukaryota > Metazoa > Chordata > Testudines > Dermochelyidae > Dermochelys > Dermochelys coriacea. The sequence goes on from NC_050069.1 coordinate 86,025,806, forward strand.
AATGAGCCCAGCAAGGCTTCATCAGGTGATAATGTAATGAACTACATACAATAAGCCAACTATCAGCCTGAAGTGAATTTAAATGGCTAAATTTAAATCCTTTATCTATAAACAGAAAAGAGTTAAAGCTCTATAGCAAGACAGGGTCTAACTCTAAAGCTCACGCTACAAAGAATCGTTGAGGCAGAATCAAGGCTTGATGTGAAAAAATCACTCCATGCTCAAATTATGAGAAACTTAAAGGAAACAAATAAATGCCTAGGCAAAGATTTTCCATGCACTATGGGGCCCATCCTGCCCTCAAATCACTGGCCTCACACCAGTTAGCCAAATTCACTGCTAGCATAGGCAGGCATCATTTCAGTGAAGCCAATGGAGTTATACTCTCGTATGGTTTACACCAGTGTGAATTTGGACCATTGATTTTTAAATGGTGTGAAGCATTGCAAGAGTTGTAGGTAAAGGCAAAATTTGGTCAAATAAGTTATCAAAATTAAAGCAGCGAGCATCAGTGAGGGTCAAAAGGCAACTGGATGAAATCAAAGGTAATGAAGAGAAAAGTTTAAATAATATATATTTTCCTTGACACCCGCTAAGTGTCACCTAGTAGATTTATGTAACCAGGTGTCCTAGCACTTTTACTCTTGCCCTACTTTCTCCATCCCCTTCTTTCTTTATTCCTTCTTGCATATTTTTTCTTTCCTCCTGTTTTGTTTTTTCCTTTTCTCAGCACAGGACTTGTAGCCCTGGTTGCTGATTGAAATGGCCCATGCAACTAAATCCAGGCACAGATTTAATGCTCTTCATTTGAAAAGCTCCAGCAGACTGCTCCACACTATAACAGCTCTTGCATTAGATTACCTTCCAGTAGAGCGGGGATTCTCAGTTTAACAATATGGTAGCCTTAAAGGGATCCATCCTCATCAGGTTTACTACAGATGTTTCATCTTTGCACTATTTATTTTATCTATTCCCATTTTTACTACTCTATAACAAAAGATCATCCAGGCAAAGCCCTGGGAGTTCATGGCAACTGCTTAAGCATACACTGATAAATAGACTGTCAGTTACTCACTGTAATAACATAGATATAACTAAACTCAATGTAACACCTACATACAGAATCCCCAGATCCCCACCACACACCACTATCTGTCCTATCTATGGCCACATGGGCAAAGGAGAAAAGAGAAACCTTGAAGCATATCCGAAAGGCTAACAAACTTGGCCTGTTGTGGACCAAAGAAGGAAACACGTTCCAAAGGAAGTTGTATGAATTTACTGCAACGCTAAGTCACTGACACAGCATCTGCAATGTAAATTAAGTTAAAGCACTGTGATTACTGTTGCTAAAGATGATACAGTCTTTAAGTTGCTTATCAACATTTTGAAAACTAAAATGTAAAATGTAAAAAGTGCCTCTCTGAATCTGAAAACCAACACGAAAAAAATTCAAATTCTGCAAAGCTAGTGACATCAGTTATTCAAAAGGATATTATTTTTGCATTGTGCTCTATCTAACCAGCCTCTGACAAAACCATAATTTCAAAACTAGCAACATTTCGAATAGGTGAGTGAGAGGGCCAAATCCTACATTTCTTTTTAGGACTGACTCTTCCCTCATGAAAGCAGTTGCACACACAAGAGAATACAGCCATGATAAACCTGCAGAAGCCTCATGGGAACATTCCTTGCATGCCAGTGCATCCTGATTGCTGGGAGGAAGGAAAAGAAGGATTTTATCTTTAAAAAAGAAATCATCAGGGATACTCACGTGTAAACGGAATCTTAGCTTTTTAGGAGATTATCTCTTCCTGCTACTCATATTCATGATCCTCTCTTTGTGACCCTTAGTTGGTGGCTAGGGACATTATTATGATGTCACTGGCAGACAATTATTACATAAAGGGAGAAATTAGCAGTAAGAAGAGAGGCTATGTTTAGACACAAATGATGCATTTCTATGCAAATGTCTTTAGTATTATTTCTATAGATAATGTTCAAAATTTTCAATAAAAGTGTAGCTTCATTGGGTCTTTAAATGTCTGCAGACTGTAAGCTTCCTCAGCACTATTTACAATGCTATAATTGAACATCTACAGGTGCTATTATCATCCCAATATCTAACAACTCATTGAATCTTTGGGATTCCTTCCTACTGTTCCAATTCCTTCTTGAATACTGCTGCATCTGTTCTCACTGATTTTTTCAATACAGCTATTATGGTTGTTGCTTTATGAACAGCATCTAGATACTACATTGATTGAAGCCATAGAAATATCTAAACTAGGTAGATTCAATTTAAAAGAGATAGATAAGATAGACTGTTAGCAATGTTGTAAACCCTTTGTAGAAGGGTTTCAGAAGAAGCAAATATTATAGCAGGAAGTAGTGAATTTTATTGATTTATTTTTTTGTGCTGCCTGGCATTACTACATGTTATGGGGTTGCTTCTTGTTCATACAGGTGTCCCTCATTTTATAAATCTAAGCAAAATAAATAAATAAATCCTTAGGATTTATATTATTATACATAGTACAAAAGTGCTATATGGAATATAAATGACTTAAGACAAGTGGTCTTATTAACAACATGCATTTTCACCCATACTTACACCCCAAAGAATGTGCACAGTTGCAAATGTATTTGTATCCTTTCTTTCTCCTTAAATTCCATCTGTATGAGTTACCTAGGTTGGTATGGATCTGCAGCAATAACCCTTTCCTTTGCATCTTAATAGAGAAATAAATCCAAGGCATAAAAAGCCAGTTTTGAGGCCTGGCTTAGCCCAGACAATTTAATCAAAGTCATGAATTAGCATTTTTTAGTTGCTAGGAAATGGCAACTCTGAGTTACATCCAACAAGTAGATGCACTAAGAGTTCCTGTCTGAGACAAAGACATATTAGAGAGAGGTTAATTTGATTCCAAAGTCTTTTCAATAAAATGTGAAACTCTTTGTACTACCATGGCCAGCAACAGTAACACAGACATTCCTCCTCTGTGTTTCTTTTCAGATTCAGTGCTTCACTCTCTCTAACCATATAGTAAATGCATAGGGAGTTAGTATCTAGCTGCAGTTCCACCACCTTTAAAGCCAAATGTAAATGGTCTCAGACTGGGTTATCATTAATTATATATCACAATGGCTTAGGTCTCAGCCATTAAATTTTTTTGCATGTAAACGCACTGATTGATTTTTCCTTGATAGTTGATTTAAATTATATCATTACACTACTTAAATAATTACCCAAGCATAACATAAGATGGTGCATTATTCTTTGTTAAATTATATTCAATAATTGTTAGTTTATTATGAAATTGTTTAAAAATTATCATCATTCCTTTCATTAAAGTGTGTTTACGAAAATAATATTTGAGGCTTTTGAGAAATGAAACCCAGTCTGGTGGTATCTAATTAATTAACCTCAGGCAGTACAATTTCCCAAGGAATTATTAGTCTTATTTTCAAAAATGAGACTGGATGTTAATAAATCAAGACATTGATGCAATAAAGTCACCTGTTAAATTGCCTCTAGAGGCAAACTGTATATAGCCTCTGTGAAAAATATTCCAAGACTTGGCTAGATATGTATTGAATGTGTTTGTTGAAGTCAGAAAACCTCCAATAATTTCCTACAGACAACTATTTGGACTTTAAAGAGCAAGCATTAAATTTGCCCCAGAAAAAAAAACAAGTACAATTCATAAAGGAAAGAGAATTATTTCAATTCATCCTACAAAAGACTCAATTTTAGAGTTTAGTCTACAGGGACACTACACGAAGAAAACTTTATTTTTATTCCTGAATTAGGAGAGGAAACTCAGCTCCATAAATATGTAATGAAAAAATCTAATGAGGGTATGATTTATTGATAAACTTACTGGCTTTTGCCTTTGTGTTTGAAAATAACACTTTTTAAAAATTAGAGATTGCCCATAAATACTGCCCTTGGGCTGTGTTTGATCGAATACATCTGTGTCCTTTTCACAGTTTAATTACACATTACCACCATCGTGTGGCTACTGTAAATATATGGTACAACATCATGAGAATGCCTTCTGATGTGAAAAGGAATTCAAACTTTAATTCCTGTGTGCAATTTTTTTAAACGCAGTAATATATCATTTAAATTAATTTGCCGGAGCTTGCTCATTCCTGCAGGTTGTTAGCCAAAAACCTACTGAAAATAACCAGTATGTATGAGTAAAACAATTTTCATGAAACAATAGGAAAACGATTACAAATGTATTGATACCCCAACTGGAGAATTCCAGTATCCCAGCTACGACCCAACCATACTTAATGGAAGTTTGATTGTTGACTTCAGTGACCACAGGATCTTACTCTTAATTTTTGTAGCTTCTAAAAAATACAGTGATAAATGCACTGTGGCCAAACTCCCAATGACTTTAAAAAAAAAAAAGTTGGCATTGTGTGTTGTATTGTCCTAAGCAACACTTGTCTGCTCCCCTGCACTCAGCTTATCCTTGCCAGTGGAAAATACCAATGTATGTCCTTTGCATGCTATCAGCAAGTATCCTCTGATGAGTGGGAGAGAGAGAGAAAGCATGCAGAGGGAGCCACCAGGAGAGAGGGAGCAAGAGATCAGAGAGAATAATGAATACAAAATAGACAGCAAAAAATTGTGAAACAGGAAAATCAGAAGAGACTAAGAAGAGAAGACTAAGAAGGGAAGGACAGGAGCAGGAGGTATATATGGAAAAAGAGAGAAATGGACAGGGAGATGGGACAGTAGCAACTGTGCCAGAGCATGGCAAAGAGACAAAGGAGGGAATCCATTCACTAATTCATCAGTAAGGGAAAGAGGGCTCAGTACCGTTAAAGAGTAAGGGAAAGATACTCACTTGGTGTAAATCGACACAGCTCCATTGGTTTACAACAGCTGAGGACCTGGCCTTAGCCCTTTTTAAAATGCCAAGCTTGGAGAATCATACACCACCAAAAATTAGCCATTGTCCTTGCACATTTCAGAAATACAAAGTGGGCAGGAGTAATATGATTCACATTTTGCCAAAAACACATGCCAGTGACACACCAAAGGAGCAGCAAGTGAAGAGGGCAATGTTAAACAGCTGCTTTATGACTCCCTCAGCTATACATACTGCACAGGAGAAGGTAAAAATCTTCATTATTTTTGTAAATGACAGTTTTGTTTGGCATGGCATACAGATCAAGAGGGACAAAGAATGTCTGGAATGAATTGCATTTGCTCTGAGGAGACAATACAATTTTATCCGTAGCTCTGAGAATTTGATTATGCCCAAGAGGTTGGGGAGAAAGGTTTAATTTCTCATATTCACAAGAGAAAAGGCTGTTTTACAACCCTATGAAATAGTTTCCTGCTGTCTGTCGACCCTGTGTGGGCTGCCTCAGGCAATTAATGCAGGTGATGGATAGACAGCCTGAATGTTTATTACAAATAATTAAAGTGTGATTTCTTTTTTAATCCCTGTAGGTAGAGGCAGATTCAGCAGCATTAGTTATTTTCAATGCCATCCTGCTCTCCCAAAAATAACTCTCCAAGGCAATTTTCCTTATAAATCAACTGTACCTTTTTTTGCAGTGTAGACCTACCCTCAGTAACTTCTGCTAAACACCTGCAGCTTGCCCAGGTCTGCTAACTTGTGCTCACAGGGTTTGGTCTGTGGGGCTGTACAACTGTGGTGTCGACCGTTGGGCTTGGGCTGGAGCCCGAGCTCTGGGATTCTGCAAGGGGTGGAGGATCCTTGAGCACAGGCTCCAGTCCAAGCCTGAAAGTTTACACCTCAAGTTTACAGAAGTGACACTGAGAGGGAGAAAGGGAGGAGAACTACTATTTATTCAATCTGGGTTTTTTTAAATCTTTTCAGCTGAATTAGTTGTGCCACCAGTTGGACTAAGTACAATTAAACTGTCCTTGAGGTCATTGAGGTCATTGAGCCAGGTCCATGCTCACTGCACAGTTGTACTAGAGCATGTCAGGCCAGATTCACTGGAACTGGTACAGGAAGGTCCTTTGCAACCAGTGGTGTTTTTCCCAAGGGAAGGACAAGTGGTGTTTCTACCATCGCCTACCATTGGAGTCTCTGCCAGGAATAACACCTTAGAGTCTAACAAATGTATTTGGGCATAAGCTTTCGTGAGCTATAGTCCACTTCATCAGATGCATGGAGTGAAAAATGCAGTAAGCAGGTATAAATACATAGCACATGAAAAGATGGGAGTTGCCTTACCAAGTGGGGGGTCAGTGCTAATGAGGCCAATTCAATTAGGGTGGATGTGGCCCATTCCCAACAGTTGACAAACAGGTGTGAATATCAACAGAGGGAAAATTATTTTTTGTAGTGACCCAGCCACTATGGAGCTACCCTAATTCCCTCTGGGAGCTCCATTCCTGTTCAGATATCAGAGAGGCATTCAGACATGATGGTGATAATCCCAGTATAAAAGCCCGGACAGACTAATAGGCACTCTGTAGTCAGGAGCCACAGATGGGAGGTGTTCATTCATTGCACCACCACCCCCAGCAATAATCTCTTCACAGCTAGTGCCACTCTCTTTCTGGGTCGCCCTAGCCCAGCAAATCATTCATTCACAGGTTTAGACAGCAACCAGCCTAAACCTGGAGGTGTTGGGGGGTGGGGGTTTGTTTGTTTTTTAAATTGAATTAAGCATAGGCCCACAGTAAAAAAAGATTGTTACATTTTTCAGCTTGTACAAATGGCAGTTTCTGTAATGTACACAGGACCCTGACTCTCTACTGTTATGCTGATAGGATCTAATGGTTTGCCCATTTGTGGTCAGTAATGTATAAGCACCCAGAATGAAATGCCATCTAGAATATTCAGACCCAGAGCATCATTAAAATGCACTGTGCAGATTAAAACACTTTTCTTTGTCTGGGCCATTAAACCTTTGTGAGTTTCCTTTGTGTCATGGAGCAGCTACACAAAAGGAAAGCAACTCTGCACGCTCATCTTTTTCCAGGCCATGTGATCTCAGAGAAGAGATGTGGATTAGAGGTTTCCAGAAAGAAAAGTTCATGGTCTGAGGGAGGAAAAGGAGCACAGAGTTTGTTTGTGCATTTAGACCTCTGGGAGGCTCTGGACAGAGGTGCAAGACAGGTGCTTCTAGGAACAGAGGTATCTTACCTGAAGTTTCTGCAGGGAGTTACTCAGGCCTCATTTGTCACCACCCCATTCAAGGGGACAGGACTTGTGTACATTTTGTAAATAAAGAAATGACACTAAGAAAGTACCTGACTCCACATCACTGATTCTTGCTCCAAATGAAAAACGGATTTGAAAAGCACCTGCACTGGGCATGTACTAGACACATTTTGTCCTTCCATACTGAAATCCGAACTAACAGAAACACCAGATTGCTTCAGCCAGCACTTATTTCTGGAATACTGACTATGATCAGATCAATGCTCCTTGTGCACACCTGACTGATGAAACTGAATGATTTTAATTGCTTTCAAAATCACCTTTTGTAACTCCTCCTGTTTATTAAAGTACAATAATGAGGCAATTGAACCTTTTCATTTGATTTTTTGCTAACTTTTAGCTGCTTGTGTTCTTGCAATATTTTCAGTGATTTAAGAATCACCAGCTTTTTGTTTATCATTAGTTTATCTTCTTCATATTCACGGGCGTGCGTACAGGTGTGCCGGGTGTGCCCAGGCACACCCTAATGTCTTTGAATTAAAATGCAAAGCCACCTTTTTTTATTGCATGATTCACTCTTTTAGTTTTAAAGTATGGATTGTTGTATTATGCAATAAGCGCTGAATTGCATAATATAGATGTTGTAGAAATATATAGAAAGCCCGCGTTCGCTCACACCATGCGTCCCCACTACTGCGGTGCCACATTACCATTGGTCCTCCCCTCCCACTCCGATTACTATTCTAGAAAATTCTTTGACCTATATAAGCAGCCATGTCAGGCATGCCCAGAGCAGCGTCACACAGTGTTTGAAATCTTTGTTGAGTATACCCTACTGAAATAGCATAACAAGCCCGTGGTTTTACGTTTTAATTCAATCGTATGATACCCCCTTTTAATTTTAAAATATGGATTGGTTCATTGTTAAGATAAGAAAAGGAGCAGACAAACTGAATTATAATGAATGTGCTAATAGTAGTGTAAATATCTCGGACTCCTTGATTAAGAACTTACATGAAGATAAGGTAAGCCACCAGTTCCAGTGCATGCAATAAACTGAGTAATGACCAACAGAAACAGACTTTGTCTCTTGGTTCAGTCAGTGTAGTTCCTATTCAAAGCCATCAAACATTCCATCTGATGACCCGGTCTGTGATATTCCAAAAATTAGATTAGAACGCCGGTCTTGATTATCTAGAGGTCCTTATCAGCCTAGATTGAGCATGTTTCCTAGAAGTAAAATAGGGAATAAACAAAGAATTTTCAGTCCAATTGGTATGAAAAGTATAGGTGGTTAGCCCATCAAAGGACACAGCATTTTGCTTTTACTGCCATTTCTTCTCCTCTAATGATGCAGCAAACAAAGGTCACACTGATCCAGCATGTATTGATAAGGGATTCAGAAACTGGCATAGGGATAACAAATGTTTTAAACCATCAACTGTCAAAATCTCATGTGTTGAGCTGTTCTTCATGGTCAAGTTTTAATGAAGGGAAACCTATTGATGAATTGTTGGATTGTTGCAGGTTTATCTGTCTAAACAAGAAGAACGGTGCCATAACAGAAGTTTAATGGAGCAACTGATTGACATTGTTCTATATTTGGCGAAAAGTGGGAGACCATTCAGGGGTCACAGTGAAAAAGATGACAGATTTGAGAAAGGTTTATTTCTAAATCTTATCAATATGCTCCAAAAATATGAGCCCATAATGGCAAAGCATGTGCAACAATCACCCCGAAACGGTACCTATCTGAGTAATCACATCCAAAATGATTTGATTGTGGTCTTGCACAACGTTGTGCAACAAAAGATTGTGTCTTCACTAAATGGAAAAATGGTCTCAATAATTGCCGACGACACTACTGACTGTGGAAACCATGAACAGATGTCCACTATGGTGCAGTATTTTGACAATGAAAAACATAATCCAGTTGAACATTTTGTGTCTGTTCAGAGATTATTAACAGTTGATGCTCAATCTATTTTTGACCAGTTAAATGACGTCCTTGGCATTCTTAAAATTGACTGGTCATCAGTGATGTCTGTCTGTTTTGATTGCGTATCTACTGTCTGGATGTACTGTGGGAGTTCAAATGAAATGTAAAGCAAGAAACAGTGAAATACTGTATGTACACTGCTATGCGCATTGTTTGAACCTTGTCCTAGTAGATGCATGCACTTCAAGTAAACAAAACAGAACTGTCTTTGATATTTTGGTGTTATTCAGATTCTTATGCCTTCATCGAGGGGAATTCTGTGCGACATGCAGTAATGGTAAAGATTTCACAAGAAGTAGGATCCCAGTTGAAGACTTTGAAGTCACTATCAAGCACAAGATGGGCATGCAGAGCAGAAGCACTGGTGGCTGTAAAACAAAACTACTCCACCATTTTACAAGCTTTACAAGAGATTATTGAAACAACTTGCCTTGCTGACGCTAAAATAAAAGCCGGGGCCTTATCCATGAACTAAATTAATTCAGGTTCATCTTTGCCCTTCACATGATGCATCCTATTCTCCAGATGGTGGTAAAAGTGAGTAAGGCTCCAGATCTCATTTTACTTACTGCAATGGCAGGGGTGAAAAGCTTGTGTAACTCTTTGGCTGCAATGAGACATGGCCCAGAATATTTTCAATCTATTTTCAATGACAGTGTGAAAATGTGTGTAGAGAATGATATATCGATTCCTCCAGTTAAGAAGAGAAAAACGTCCACTCATATTGATGATGCATTTGAGTCCCAGCATCACTTTGATACAAAAGAGGAGCAGGAGAGAATAACTTCATTTTACCCACTCCTAGATTCAATGATTACCAGCATTGACCAGCAATTTGAATAGGAGACTTGTAAAATTGTGACTGCAATGGGAAAACTGCTGAGCTTAGACATTGGCAGGAACGATATGAGAATCATTGCCAACAAATTTAAAGTGTCCTTGGATGAGTTGGATGCTGAAGTTGGATTGCTTCAGGGTTATGATGGATCTGTTCCTAAAGGTAACACTACGATCACCACCAGAGAGTGGCTTTGTTGGCTAAAGGAATCGGATTGGTCTTCCATGTTCCAGGCCTTTTACTAATCTATTCAATGCTTTGCAGTCTTACCTGTTACAAGCTGTTCATGTGAAAAAGCCTTTTTGAAACTAGCACATGTAAAAAACAAAGAAGTACAATGTCCCAGCAGTACCTCGACTCACTCATGATTTTGTACATTGAAAAAGAATTGGCTTCGTCAGTTAATTACAATGATGTGATTGAGGAATTTAAGTCCATAACACCTGGTGAGCGACATCTCATTCTCTAGGACAGGAAGATGAAGAAACCTTAATCTGTTTTGGTCAATTTGGGTTAGCTCATTATCTGGTTAAAGATAAAGATCATGAAAATTGACTGTATCTTTGTATACGCCTGGTTATCACTACAGCAAAAATTTGGTATTTTGTGTCTCATTTTTTAAGTTTGTATTTTTAAGTAAAGTTTAGTTGTTAATTCAAAAAAAATTAAGTTTAGCTAAGTTTTAGTTTCTTTAGTTTGTTTGATGAATAAAAATAATGTCCTTTATGATTGAGTATTCAATAAATCTTCACCAAAAAAAAATTCCCTGGGTGCACACCCTAATGAAATGTGCTGTGAATGCCTATGTTTATGTTATATTTAATTTGTAGAAAGCTGAATATGTCAATTACAACACTAAATGAGTTTGGCTCCAGAAGCAGGGCTGTCTCTCATTTGTTAGCCATAAACAGTCCGAATTCAAAATATTCTGATACCATCTTTACCAACTTCATTGATTGCCAGAGGAAGCTAAGGATTCCTTCATATTAAGGGTTTGATTAAATGCTGCTGTCACACCAGCAGAGCCGTTCACCTCTAAGGTATTTCCAGCACCACTTTGGTTGCTTGGAAAGGATAGCTACAACTTGTGGCCAATTTCCATGGAAGCCCGAACAGCAGAAAACGATTCCCGGTATCCCCCAAACTCACTGGCCACATGGGTGATGTTCTGGGGATCACCCAGACCAGTAAGGAGTTCTGTCACTGCCTGACTTGTAACACTGGGTGCCTTAATGCTGTGCTATTGTGGTTCAGGGCCCTGACACCAGTAGCCAGCCCACAAGCATAAAGGTCTCACCCTGGCTTTCACCAGCCTAGTCACTCCAGGGTGCCCCAACAGCCCTTTCAGTCCCAAGTCTCCCCAAATCTATCTACCAGACACTCAGAGTTTTCTCCTCCAGTCCACCATGCCCGAAGACATGAAAACTGCCCCTGGAACACACACCCAACACATGTTGCACAGCTTGGGGTAAAAATAAACAAAAAGTGTATTTAATAGAAAAATCATAGGCTCACAGGTAAAATAGCAAGGGAAGCAAACGTATATAAGTGACACAGAAAATAAACATAAAGATGCAACTTCAGGCTTCACACTCCAAAATTCCCTTTTGTAATACAAGTTACTGTTGCCTCTGAGCAGTTTCCCACCTTGTCCCCCAGTCATAGAGGGGATCCAGCATTCACAGACAGTCCCCCATTTACAAGACTGTCCCTCAGCTCTGGAGGAAGACTTCAGTTTCAAGCTTCCTTTTAATAAAAGGGCTTTTTCACTTCCCCCACCCCATTTCACTCCTGGCATGGTGACACATGATTAATCTGGATGGGGAAATTATATCTGTGATGTCTCAATGTTTTTCCATTAACCCTAATGGCCCATCATTTGTCTTTTTCTGCGTTGTACAATGCTAGATGCTTGGAGCTAATATCTGGTTGGGGAGATGGCCCCTCCCTGCCTGACTGCTTCACCACCCTCTCATCATAGAAATGTAGGACTGGAAGGGACCTCGATAGGTCATCTAGTCCAGTCATCTGCTCTGAGGCAGGACTAAGTTTTACCTAGACCATCCCTGACAGGTGTTTGTCTCACTTGTTCTTAAAAACCTCCAGGGATGGAGATTCCACAACCTCTCTATGTAATTTGTTCCAGTGCTTAACTACCTTACCATTGAGGAGATTTTCCTAATGTCTAACCTGAATCTCCCTTGTAGCAATTTAAGCCCATTACTTCTTGTCCTGTCCACAGTAGTTAAGGAGAACAATTTATTACCCTTCTCTTTATAACAACCTTTTACATACTTGAAGACTGTGATCATGTCTGCCCTCAGTTTTCTCGTATCGAGACTAAATAACCCCAGTTTTTTCAATCTTGCCTCATAGGTCATGTTTTCTAGGCCTTTAATCATTTTTGTTGCTCTCCGCTCAACTTTTTCCAATTTGTCCACATCTTTCCTGAAATGTGGTGCCCAGAACTGGACACAATACTCCAACTGAGGTTTTATTGGTGTTGTGAGGTAATGCTGAATTTGCACCACTGTTACAATTACAATTTTGAACATTACAAGCATTCATAAAAGGCCTTTTCTGACTTATTTTTTTACACAGTTTGTATACAACCAGTTGATTCAATTGCTTATTTGTTAGGGTTCATACCTTCTGTTCTCCCCCTGGGGATGCCTGGACCCTGATTTTCACAACGCTCTCACCCTAACCTGTGTCAGTCACTTATGAGGTTATGCTGACCAGCCGTGGCCTGTCTGATGGAGAGGATTTACAGGTATCTATGCCACTGCAGTGTGTACCTGGACATACTTTGGAGATGTTTTATGTCCTGTGTTATACAGGAGACCAGACTAGATCATCATAATGGTCCCTTCTGGCCTTGAAATCTATGAATCATCGCTTGTGGCTTTCATCCTTGGTTAACCTGGTGGAAGATGGCTGAAATAGTTAGAAGGTTTCAATATTAATTCATATAGAAGGCTTCCCCAATGCTGTATATTATATCCACATGCCATTAAAGCAACACAAACTTAGTTAACATGTTTCTGTGTTGTAATACAGTATATTAACTTGAGAATTGCAGCAGTAGTCAGAAAATTCAATTTTGTATACCATCAGCTCAATTTCTTACCCCTTTCCCATACATAAATATTACCATCAATCTTCTGAGAGGTCTGGCCTTTAAAAATGGTTAGTAATTGAACTGTGGCCAATGTAAATATAATTTGATTAGCCACACTTGAACCACCTCCAATTTCCTGCTCTCACTGCAAAAACTGCCGTACAATCTTTAGCCTGAGTTCTAGAATGGAGATAAGCAAAGAAGGAGAGAGGAAAAGGAAGGGGCAATATTTATCCTGAAATAGAATCCAATCAACTTGCTCCTGAAAAAAGAAGCTCCCTCTAAACTGTGCTCCTTGTTGTGTCACATTTCATTAGCACAGTTACTAAGGGATAGTATCCTGCTGGTAAAAGCAAAGGCTAGGTCTCAGTGAGCTACCAGGGCCCAGCAGGAGGTAAGGTGTCAAAATCGGTGTTCTGGCAGATGCGTAAGGAAGGACATAGTCCTGTTTTGTCAATATCCTCTGGGGGAGGCAAGAATCCTAGAGTTTAACCCAGGGCTTTTCTTATTTTGTATTTGCCTCAGGGATATGGGATTTAAAAGATGTATGTGGAAGCACAGTTCTGACACACAGAGGTAAACAATCCTACAGTGCTTAATCGCCTCTGAAAAATTTATGACTCATTCACTTTTAACATGTCTAATATTTACTCCACATATCTATGAAGTTCACACTGATTTTTTTTTTAGAAAGAAGAGGTATTTTATATAAATCTGGCATCACCTGAATAATATTGAGAGCCTTAATAGCTGCAGTAAGAGCTTTCTGAGGTAGAGGCATTACCTGTATTGGTAGTGAAAAATATCTTGTCAATCTTTCTAATAATAAGTATCATGTAAATGACAAAAAGGAAATCTAAGTATTTATAACAACCCCATCACCATACTGCCTGAGAACAAGAGTTAGCACTAGAGCTTAGAGAAACTGAAATAATGTATTCATTATATTTTCTGATATATTTTTGCAGAGATTACTCAGAAAAAGGAGTCCAGAATTAGGCTCTTTGTTTGTATCTTTATTCCTTAGTGGTCAAACAACATTATATATTACAGTATTAATAGTACCTCCAAATATACCAGGGAGAAATGGATCAATGGCAGACATCTTGGCAACAGCTAGAAGAGCTTTCGCTGGCAACAAGGGGAAAGGAAGACTTAGTTAAAGTCTCATTGGTCACCTTGGTTTATCTTTCTGAGCATTTTCTTACTCCAAAAAGTACATTGTACATTATTTCAATTTGTATGTAGAACGAGAATACTTGCAGGACTGAAAAGTGTCCTATTAATTATTCAATGGACAGTTAGGTCTGGATTGTGGGGATACCATGAGCCCTAAGCAAGGAGAAGTGTGCAGCTGGGCTGCCCCCAGAGCAGAAAGAGCAGAGACTGGAGCTGGCTGAACTTTTGGGGATGCATTCTTTTTTTCATCAAAAAAGGGGTTCCCTTTGAAATTGTGGGGTGGAATCCCAGTTACGCTGACTTTTTTCAATTATGGAAAAAGAGGGGGTGTGAGAGGATTTTAAAAGTCAAAATTCTGGACTGCAGCTTAACACACCAAGTATAACCTATGATTCCACTTGGACATCATCAGCAAAGCCAGGGCAGTAGAGAAGCATCAATGAAAGAGATTTTTTAAGTATTTAAATTCTTCTCCACTTCATCATTCCAGGATGGAAGACTCTGTCCTGGGAAGATTGAAAAAGATTTCAAAAAGAAAAGGAGTACTTGTGGCACCTTAGAGACTAACAAATTTATTAGAGCATAAGCTTTCGTGAGCTACAGCTCACTTCATCGGATGCATTTGGTGGAAAAAACAGAGTAGAGATTTATATACACACACACAGAGAACATGAAACAATGGGTTTATCATACACACTGTAAGGAGAGTGATCACTTAAGATAAGCCATCACCAACAGCAGGGGGGGGAAGGAGGAAAACCTTTCATGGTGACAAGCAGGTATTTTTATGGCTGACTTAGAACAACGCTTCCTCAGCTCTCGTTCCCTAATGCCCCTACTCTACTTGCGCTACATTGATGACATCTTCATCATCTGGACCCATGGAAAAGAAGCTCTTGAGGAATTCCACCATGATTTCAACAATTTCCATCCCACCATCAACCTCAGCCTGGACCAGTCCACACAAGAGATCCACTTCCTGGACACTACGGTGCTAATAAGCGATGGTCACATAAACACCACCCTATATCGGAAACCTACTGACCGCTATTCCTACCTACATGCCTCTAGCTTTCATCCAGATCATACCACTCGATCCATTGTCTACAGCCAAGCGCTACGATATAACCGCATTTGCTCCAACCCCTCAGACAGAGACAAACACCTACAAGATCTCTATCATGCATTCCTACAACTACAGTACCCACCTGCTGAAGTGAAGAAACAGATTGACAGAGCCAGAAGAGTACCCAGAAGTCACCTACTACAGGACAGGCCCAACAAAGAAAACAACAGAACGCCACTAGCCATCACCTTCAGCCCCCAACTAAAACCCCTCCAACGCATCATCAAGGATCTACAACCTATCCTGAAGGACGAGCCATCGCTCTCTCAGATCTTGGGAGATAGACCAGTCCTTGCTTACAGACAGCCCCCCAATCTGAAGCAAATACTCACCAGCAACCACACACCACACAACAGAACCACTAACCCAGGAACCTATCCTTGCAACAAAGCCCGTTGCCAACTCTGTCCACATATCTATTCAGGGGATACCATCATAGGGCCTAATCACATCAGCCACACTATCAGAGGCTCCTTCACCTGCGCATCTACCAATGTGATATATGCCATCATGTGCCAGCAATGCCCCTCTGCCATGTACATTGGCCAAACTGGACAGTCTCTACGTAAAAGAATGAATGGACACAAATCAGACGTCAAGAATTATAACATTCAAAAACCAGTTGGAGAACACTTCAATCTCTCTGGTCACTCGATCACAGACCTAAGAGTGGCTATACTTCAACAAAAAAGCTTCAAAAACAGACTCCAACGAGAGACTGCTGAATTGGAATTAATTTGCAAACTGGATACAATTAACTTAGGCTTGAATAGAGACTGGGAATGGATGAGTCATTACACAAAGTAAAACTATTTCCCCATGGTATTTCTCCCTCCCACCCCACCCCCCACTGTTCCTCTGATATTCTTGTTAATTGCTGGAATTAGCCTACCTGCTTGTCACCATGAAAGGTTTTCCTCCTTCCCCCCCCTGCTGTTGGTGATGGCTTATCTTAAGTGATCACTCTCCTTACAGTGTGTATGATAAACCCATTGTTTCATGTTCTCTGTGTGTGTGTATATAAATCTCTACTCTGTTTTTTCCACCAAATGCATCCGATGAAGTGAGCTGTAGCTCACGAAAGCTTATGCTCTAATAAATTTGTTAGTCTCTAAGGTGCCACAAGTACTCCTTTTCTTTTTGAGAATACAGACTAACACGGCTGCTACTCTGAAACCTGTGAAAAAGATTTGAGTATCATGGTGGATAATCAGCTGAAGGGCTCCTGTTGCAATGTTGTGGCCAAAAGGACTAATGCAATCCTTGGATACATAAACAGAGTAACCTTGAGTAGTAGCAGAGAGGTTATTTTACCTCTGTATTTGGCACTGGTGTGATGACTGCTAGAATACTGTGTGCAGTTTGGTGTCCACAGTTCAAGAAGGATGTTGAAAAATTGGAGAAGGTTCAGAGAAGAGCCACAAGAACGATTAAAGGATTAGAAAATAGGGTTTCTAGTTATAGACTCAAGGAATTCAATCTATTTAGTTTAACAAAGAGAAGGTTAAGGGGGTGACGATTACAGTCTATAAGTATCTACATGGGGAATAAATATTTAATAATGGGCTCTTTAATCTAGCAGAGAAAGTATAACATGATTCAATGGAAGCTGGAAGCTGAATCTAGAAAAATTAAGATTAGAAATAAGGCATAAATTTTTAACAGTGAAAATAATTAACCATTGGAACAATTTTCCAAGGGTCATGGTGGATTTTCCATCACTGATAATATTTAAATCAAGATTGGATGCTTTTCTAAAAGATATGATGTAGGAATTATTTTGGAGAAATTCAATGGCCTGTGTTATGCAGGAGATCAGACGAGGTGATTACGATGGTCCCTTCAGGCCTTGGAACCTAGGAATCAAGTCAGGAGATAAACCTTAGTGTAGCTTGTTGTAGTTCACTCTATCCCCACTCGACTTCTTTTAAAGTGGATGCTGACAGGAAGAGGCCTAGAAGGATAAAGAAATCATTAGAAGAAATGTTGTTGCTTCTCCTCAGTACAGAATCATATTCTTGAGCGAGAAAAGCCAAAAGGTCTTTCTGTCTTTTAATAGCAATTAATACCATAATGTGTTAAAAATACAATATGGGCTTTCAAGTTATGCTAATGGAACTATTCTTTAAAAAGCCCCAGTATGGCATATAGCATGTATTGATTGTTACAAGCAGAGCTGGTTGAAAAATAGAATTTCCATCTCTTGGGAAATTCTGAGATTTCAAAATTTGGTGTCATCCCAAATCCAGATGAAAAGTCAAAATCTGCAAATTGTTAACAAAATGAAATATTTCAAAATATTTTGTTTTGATCTTATTTAAATGTTTTATGGAAATGTTTCATTTCAATAAGATTGAAAGGTTTTTGTTTTAATTTTGGTGTTAATAGCATTATTCTAATGCAAGTAAAAATGATTGGTAAATCAAAATGTTTTGCCCTGAACAAAGTGAAATATTTCAATAATTTCCTGTTGAAAATTTCAACAAAGTTAATATGTTCCCATGAAATGTTTTGATTTCATCAGATTATTATTTTTCAACACAAAATTTTTCCATTATTGACAAACACTAGTTACAAGCATTTGAAATGTTTTTAAATTTTATTTTTAGATGCTTTCAAATAATGTCATAATGTTTATATATTATTAACACTTATCAGTGAACATTCCTTTATATAGTGTACACTGAAAAACATAATTATTTCATTAATCAAATGCACACCCAGAAAGCCAAACATTCTGAAAATATCCTTTTACATTTTTCAAAGGGACTCCACATTTACCTATAATGAGGGAGCATATTGCCTAGAAATATAATGGACTGATTAAAATAAGATAATGAGGAAGTACAGGTACACTTATCAGAATGTACACTTATCAGTAATAAGTATGGTTCATTTTGTGCTATAACCTATTCCTGTTACAATCTTTGCCCCATGATTAATCCACTTTGTGCTACATCTTGTTCTTTGAGACTATAGTCTTTGAGCAGTAGCTGGACCTGACACATAGTGTATAATTTAAACGCTGCCACTCTGTTGGATGGTATTACCAGCTGCTGCTATTAATGTAGAATCAATAAAGGAGACCATACAATGATTTAGAGAAGTTGTGGTTGAATTCTGCTTCTGCCTTTATAGACTTTGAATTGCTCTAATAGAAAACACTCTGAACTCATGGATTATTTATAACACTAGTATAGTAACAAATCCAAAAAGATACTCTGATACCGACCCCATGCTGAATAAACTCTTTTTCTGCAGAAAGATAATCAAGCAACAAAATGATATCAACTATATTCTTCACAGTGTTATACCATCGATTAAAGAATTTGGATTGTTCCTTAGTAACTAGAGGAGAACTTGAAATCTATACTTATATTCATCACTATGGAAACTAATTTTGGTTAAGCTGCTTGCTTTCCCATTCTTCTTCATACCAGCAAAACCAAGATACTCCACTGTAGTTAACCCTACCCTGACAAAACACTGTTTTTATTTATTATGGTAGGAACAGCAGCACCAGTTCTAGTTAAGTTTCCATACTGCTTTCCTGCTTTCAGTTGCTTATAAATTACTAAAACTCTGGGGTGGGCTCTCTCCACAAGTGAACATTTTTAAAAAAAATGGACTAAAAATAGTTAGCCATTACCTCAGTATGAGGCTGAAATCAGTATACTTTTTTTTGTCATAAACTCTGGTTATAAATTCAGTTCTACAGCCAAAAAGGATAATGATTGAAAACTGGCATGTAAAAAGCATTCATTGAGACATGCCTCTGAGTCTTACAATGAAAACTGGATGTGATTTCATCAGGCTATAAGCTTTTTGAAAAAGTACATACTGCACATGCTTTGCAAATATAGCACAGGTTTTTCACTATCCGCATAAAGGGTTGCAAGCTCTTTTTGTTCTGTCTTTGTTCAGGGCCAAGCACAATGTGGTCGTAGTCCACGACTGAGGCATGTAGATGTTACTGTAATGCAAGTAATAATAATAATTAATAATAATACCACAAAAGGAGGCTAATGGCATGTAGAAAAGTTTGATGAAGATATATAGCTATGGTTTGGGTAACTAAATGTGCATCAGGGTCCATAAAGAGGGGCAGTAAACTGGCATACAAGTTAACAAGTTATTAAGACCTTAGTTCCAAAACACATGCTGCATCTATGCAAATGTTCAGTTGGATTTATTTATTTGGGGCCAGAGACTGAAAACATCCTTTGTTAACTGTGATTTGTTCGTTGCATCAAAACCCAAATATTTTGCCAAGTATTTCAGTTTCCCATACATATAACTCTGCAAGTCATGAGCTGGATGAATTTGTGCCCTATGGGTTATTAATTAAGACTTCAGAGTATCCAGGTGTTTTCAGCTGTATCATCACAATTTAATACATAGATATGAATCTCAACATCAGAACAACTACTAGCCCTGACAGCTTGAATAGCAGCCTCTACCTGGTTGAGCTAAATTTCAGCAAGGCACTATAGGATGAAATAGCTGAGGGCTGTTAGTCTTCTCAATCTTTTTAATATATATAAAAGATCTTACATTTACAGTTTGCTGCAAGCTCTCTCTGAGCAGATATTAAGTTTTCCATTGACATTCCCAGAATTTGACAGCATTGTCGAAAATGAAGCCATTCTACTGGCATTTTCTGTTTGTGTCTGAATTGTACTTGTGATTCATGGACAGCAGCTGTAAAGGTGACAGCTGGGCAGGGGTAATAAAAATGCACTAATCTTCTACTGCATGCTGTGTAGGTGGACTGCCGTGTTCTGAACATTCACTGTCTCTCATGAATAAGCAAGTATAACACAATGTACATTTGGTAAGTTGTAAACTTCTAGGGCTATGCTATACCTGGCTTCCCCGATGACAGCAAAATCGGGGAGGAATGTATGACCTTTGCACTGAGCTATTCTGTTTTCATGTGATGGTTGTTATGAGTGACTCACTACATGCACAGGCTGGTTGTCATTTATTGCATCAAAACTCCTACAAATTCTTGTTGTCCTTGCCAGTTTTATTTCTTCTGACTGTGGAAAGCAAACACAATGAAGTTGTTATGGCAGTGTTTAATTAAAGAACACAATAATGTCATTTGGGCTCAAGAACTTTATAATTCCACTCTATATTTCCTTCATATATTCAAGAGAGCTGAAGTTATGCAAATTGTTGGAGGTTATTGGTGTAGTGAGGAGACAGAGTTTGAAACTTGTTATGATACCAAAGACAAGCAAGAAGGTTTTTATGTGGAATTAATTTTCTTAGGAAGAAATAGTGTGCCAATATTTTTAGTGTTCTTACTAAATGCTGCCAGGATCTGGAATTATTTCTGGAAAGAAAACTAGCCTGAGTCATCAAAACCAATTTACAATGTAGCAGTATTCTGCTTAACTTTGTTCTCTTCAGGCTTCTGCTTCCCATGTTTCAGCAATGTGACTCTGCACCCCATAGTCTTCAAAGTGATATCATTATGATATGATTATAGCATAATTATGATGTATTTTATGCAAGATAAGTCATGTGAGGTGTCATTGGAAAAGCTATGATTCGCTGAATATTATTATCCTATTTGTATGCATGTATCATTTTTGTATCTGAAGTTATGAATATTGACTATGTATCTGTACTTCAAATGTAGTTAAACATGGGTAAGGCCCACTAGACAAGATGCTTTCAGTCTAGATAGAGGGTGGGGAAGGGCTATTCAGGGCAATGGGTCATTAGGAAAAACAGTAGGCCTTAAGAGAAGCTTATCCCCCACCTGGTGAGCCTTCCTGAGAACACTACAGACACCTGTAAGTAATGGCTGCTATGACTCCACATGGACATGTGACAAGGCAACATGATTCTGGACTCCATCTTGGGATGTCAGTATTTTTCCACAAACTGGTCTGGGAACCACGTTTTGAAACAAAGAGTTCCCGCCATATGCTAAAGCTATATAAGGCAGGGAGTGACATCATCTGTCACACAAGGAGACTTCTGGAAATACCTGAGGACCAACAATTGAACTGGGGGAAGTGTTGGACCCAGGCTAAAAGGATTTCTAGCCTGTGTATGAAATACCTGGGGATTTCAAACTGCAAAGCAAGTGTAGCTTGTGCCTTAAGAATCTACAAGTCTGCCTGTACTATCAGTTAGGGTGAGAATCTGCTAATTCATGTCCAATCTATTGAGTATATTAAGCTTAGTTTATGTTTTTTGTTAATTTGCTAGGTAATCAGCTTTGATCGGTTTGCTATCACTTATAGTCACTTAAAATCTAGCTTTTGTAGTTAATAAACTTATTTTGTTTTAATCTAAACCAGTGAGCTTTGACTGGAGTGATTGGGGAAAATCTTTGCTTGGTTACAACAAGTGTGCATTGTTCTCTTCACATTGAGGGGGAAGCGGACCAGGTATTAAACCCATATACTGGCCAGATTTGACCAGGGCAGGAAGGTACTGCTCTGGGGTCCTAGCCTGGGAAGCTGGTAGTTAGAGACCCTGCATGTAACTGTAGCTGGGTGCATCCCTACCTGTGTGAATGCTGGTGACAGTGCAGGCTGGAGGGCTTCACAGCAGTACAATGTGAGAGGGAACCCAGGCTGGTGGGTCAGGGGTTCAGTGGTACTCCAGTTCCAGGGGCACCCCGGGGGTGACCCATCACAATAGTGTGCCAATATTTTTAGTGTTCTTATTAAATGCTACCATGATCTAGAATTATTTCTAGAAAGAAAGCTAGTCTGAGTCTTCAAAACCAATTTACAATGTAGCAGTATTCTGCTTAACTTTGTTCTCTTCAGACTCCTGCTCCCCTGTTTCAGCAAGAAGAATAGACACTGGTGCAGGACGGCAGGAGGAATCATAAGAACAAAGAAAGAACAATAACATTGATAAGTACCAGATGCTTCAGAGGAGCGGGCAAACTGTGGAGAACTAGGAAGTATTCGTATTATTTTTTAAAATTAAAATATGCTCCTCAGTATATCTGTGCCATAATATCCTGCCTGGATGCATAGATAGATAAAAAGAGGTTAGTAAAGAAACCACACCGGAAAGGTAAAGCCATAGCCTATATAAGGAGCATCCCCTCAAACACAATACCTGTGAATAAGGACTGTTAGCCCCAATCCTGGAGACAGGTCTGTTTGCCAAGGCTGAGAAGAGGGAGCTCAAGAAACACTGGTCTGTTAAAAGACTTCACCTACAAAGAAGGAGGGAGGGGAAAGGGTTATCCGCTAGTGCAACCTGGCACCGAGAGACTGACTGAGAATCAAGAGTCTGCAGCAAGGCTTTAACATAGTCCCCAAGAGAACTCAAGGGCTAAGTGCTGGAAAGGAATGACAAGCATAGGTAACACTGGATGTGTATAGGTGTCTGTTATTTTAAGTCCATTTCTCTGAGTGGCTTTTGGCAACACAAATCATACTTTGTTTTGGAGAAACTGCTTCTGTCACTGCAAGCTGTTACTGTGCACAAGGTGCTGATGGGAAACTCTTGTAGGTGCCCAGCCCACTGGGCCTGCTAGGTACCACAGATGGCAACCAGAGATCCAGTCAGAGTGATTGGATCACAGGGTCCACCACAGAAAGAAGTGGAAGAACTCAGAAGACTGGAAAAGGATCTTGAAAGGGACAGCCTACCCCAGGACCATGCCACAAGCAACCTTGGATTAGGCAGATGTTAGATAATATACCCCCCACTTTGGGACTCTTGCTAATCCCCTAGTAGTAAGCTGTCAAGGTTCCTTCCCCCCTCTGAATGCTAGGGTACAGATGTGGGGACCTGCATGAAAACCTCCTAAGCTTACTTTTACCAGCTTAGGTTAAAACTTCCCCAAGGTACAAACTATTTTACCCTTCCCCTTGGACTTCCACTGCCAACTTCCCCAAGGTACAAACTATTTTACCCTTTGCCCTTGGATTTCCACTGCCACCACCAAACGTCTGGGTTTATTTTTGAGAAAGCGTTGTTTGGAAATGTCTTCCCCCCCAAAATCCTCACCAAAACCTTGCGCCCCCCCCCCCCCCCCCCCGCCTGGGGAAGGCTTGATAAAAATCCTCACCAATTTGCATAGGTGACCACAGACCCAAACCCTTGGATCTGAAGAACAATGAAAAAAGCATTCAATTTCTTACAAGAAGAATTTTAATATAAGAAAAGGTAAAAAGAATCACCTCTGTAAAATCAGGATGGTAAATACCTTACAGGGTAATTAGATTCAAAACATAGAGAATCCCTCTAGGCAAAACCTTAAGTTACAAGAAAGACACAAAGACAAAAATATTCATTCTATTCAGCACAGTCTAATTTCTCAGCCATTTAAAGAAATCATAATCTAACACATATCTAGCTAGATTACTTACTAAATTCTAAGACTCCGTTCCTGTTCTGTCCCCTGCAAAAGCATCACACAGACAGATACTTTGTTTTTCCCTCCCTCCAGCTTTGAAAGTATCTTGTCTCCTCATTGGTCATTGTGGTCACGTGCCAGCGAGGTTATCCTAGCTTCTTAACCCTTTACAGGTGAAAGGATTTTTCCTCTGGCCAGGAAGGATTTTAAAGGTGTTTACCCTTCCCTTTATATTTATGACACGCCCCCCCCCAAATCACAGATAGGGTGAAATGCTGGCTGGGATTTCTTCCTGGAACTCTAGGAAAAAACAGAGTTAATAAGACACATGCACCTCTAAATATACTACCAAGTATATAAAGACTATCAATATTTTCCACATCTCAAGGACAATTTTAACCAGTTGATTCTGGGAAACTTTCATGGGAGAGTGCATCAGCCACTCTGTTAGAAGCTTCTGAGATGCGTTGGATGTCGAAATCAAAATCTTGGAGAGCTAAACTCCACCAAATAAGTCTTTTGTTATTTCCCGTGGCGGTATGAAGCCACTGTAGTGCAGCATGGTCGGTTTGCAGGTGGAAACGCCGTCCCCAAACATATGGGCGTAGCTTTTCCAGAGCATAGACAATGGCGTACCATTCTTTTTCACTGACTGACCAGTTGCTTTCCCTCTCCAACAGCTTCTTGCTGAGAAACACTACAGGGTGGAATTCTTGATCCGGTCCTTCCTGCATTAAAACTGCTCCCACACCACTCTCGGATGCATCTGTGGTTACTAGGAATGGTTTGTCAAAGTCTGGGGCCCTTAATACAGGGTCAGAGATGAGTGTCGCTTTAAGTTGGTTAAAGGCCTTCTGACACTTTTCGGTCCACTGAACGGTATTTGGCTGTTTCTTTCTGGTTGGGTCTGTCAGTGAGGCAGCAAAATGGCTGTATTGCGATACAAATCGTCTGTAATAACCAGCCAAGCCTAAAAAGGATTGAACCTGTTTCTTTGACTTTGGGACAGGCCACTTTTGGATAGCATCCACTTTGGCCTGTAGTTGATAGTTCTTTGACCCACCTGGTGTCCAAGGTAAGTCGTTCTGTTTAGGCCTATTTGACACTTCTTAGCCTTAACAGTTAGTCCTGCCTCCCTTATGCGCTCAAAGACTTTTTGTAGATGTTCCAGGTGTTCTTCCCAGGAATCTGAAAATATAGCCACAGCGTCAAGGTAGGTGACTGCATATTCTCCTAATCATGCTAGGAGACCATCTACAAGACTTTGGAAGGTGGCGGGTGCATTCCACAGCCCGAAAGGGAGTGCATTAAATTCATACAGCCCAACATGGGTGGTGAAGGCTGGCCTTTCCTTGGCGGATTCATCTAGCGGTACCTGCCAGTACCCCTTGGTTAAGTCCAAGATAGAGATGAACTGAGCCCGTCACAGTTTCTCTAATAGTTCATCTGTGCATGGCATTGGATAGTTGTCGGGGCGAGTTACAGCATTTAGCTTACAGTAGTCCATGCAAAAACATATCTCCCCATCTGATTTGGGAACTAGAACCACTGGAGATGCCCATGCACTGCCAGAGGGGTGGATTACACCCATCTGTAACATATTCTGGATCTCCCATTCTATAGCAGTTTTAGCTTGTGGAGACACCCGGTAAGGTTGGACTTTAATTGGGTGAGCATTACCTTTGTCAATGGAGTGGTATGCCCATTCAATCAGCCCTGGGGTGGCTGAGAATGTCGGCGCATAGCTAGTGCACAGCTCCTGGATCTGCTGTCACTGCATACACCCGAGGTTCATGGAGAGGTTCACCTCTTCCATGCCACCAGCTCTTTTCCCTTCATAGTAGACACCTTAAGGCCACTCAGCATCATCTCTTCCCTGGGCTGTAAACTGACAAACTTTTAATTTTCTGGAATAAAAGGGTTTTAGAGAATTAATATGGTATACCTTAGGCTTTCAGTTGGAGGTGGGGAATGCTATGAGGTAATTAACAGCTCCCAGGCGCTCCTGGACCATGAATGGCCTTTCCCACGACGCTTCCATTTTATGGGCTTGGAGCGCCTTTAAGACCATAACCTGATCTCCTACTTTGAAGGAACGCTCTCTGGCATGTTTATTATACCAGGCTTTTTGCTCTTTTTGAGCATCCTGTAGGTTTTCTTTAGCAAGGGCTAGAGAGGTTCGGAGGGCGTCTTGTAGGTTGGTTACAAAGTCCAGAATGTTAGTCCCTGGAGAAGGTGTAAATCCCTCCCATTGCTGCTTCACCAACTGTAAAGGCCCCTTAACCTCACGGCCATATACAAGTTCAAATGGTGAAAACCCTAAACTAGGATGTGGTACAGCTCTGTAGGCAAAGAGCAACTGCTGCAACACTAGGTCCCAATCATTGGAGTGCTTATTTACGAATTTACGTATCATGGCCCCCAAAGTTCCATTAAACTTTTCCACCATGCCATTTGTTTGATGGTGGTAAGGAGTGACAACCAAGTGATTTACCCCATGAGCTTCCCAAAGGGTTTCCATAGTTCCTGACAGGAAATTAGTTCCTGCATCTGTGAGGATGTCGGAGGGCCAACCTACCCTGGCAAAAATGTCTGCTAGCGCCTGACACACACTTTTAGCCCTGGTGTTGCTTAGAGCTACGGCTTCCAGCCATCAGGTGGCAAAATCCATGAAACTCAGTATGTACTGCTTTCCTCTGGGTGTCTTTTTCGGAAAAGGACCCAGAATATCCACAGCTACTCGCTGAAATGGAACTTCAATGATGGGGAGTGGCTAGAGATGGGCTTTGACCTGGTCTTGGGGTTTTCCCACTCTTTGGCATACCTCACAAGACCAGACATAAGTAGAAACATCCTTGCCCATTCCCTCCCAGTGGAATGACCTCCCCAAATGGTCTTTGGTCCTGTTCTCCCCAGCATGGCCACTAGGATGATCATGGGCTAAGCTCAAGAGCTTGACCAGGTACTTAGTTGGAACTACCAACTGTCTCTGAGGATTCCAGTCTTCCTGGTGTCCACCAGAAAGAGTTTCCTTGTATAGAAGTCCTCTTTCTGCAACAAACCTGGATCAATTAGAAGTGCTGAGAGGTGGTGGGTTGCTCCGTGCTGCTGTCCAAGCTCTCTGGAGGCTTTCATCTACTTCCTGTTCAGCCTGGAACTGTTCCCTTGATGCTGGAGACATCACTTCCTCATTGGACTGTGGATCTATGCTTGGTCCCTCTGGAAGCGATGTAGGGAATGGGGCTGTTTCCATTGACTGTGAACCGCTCTCTGCTGGTGCACTATTTTGGGGTTCAGGCTCTGGCTGAGCCTCTTGTGTAGGGTTATCGGCAGCTGCCGGTTCAGGTTCAGTGGGGCCCTCCGGTGTTGGGGTTGCAAGTACTGGATTCAGTGCTGGCAATGGTTCTGGTGTGGGTTGTTCTGCCGGTTTCGGTCCTGGGACTGGCTCTGTCTGGGTCTCTGGGACTGGATCCACTACTGCTGTTGCAGATATTGGTCTGGGGTCCGGGTCCATCACCTCTGACTGGGTCCTGGTAGAAGTTTCCAGCACAGCGCTAGGTGTGACGGCTGCTTTAGTCTGGCTACGGGTGACCATTCCCACTCTCTTGGCTGACTTCACATGATTGGCCAAGTCTTTCCCCAACAGCATGGGCATGGGATAATCATCATAAACTGCAAAAGTCCACTTTCCTGAACAGCCCTTGTACTGAACAGGAAACTTGGCTGTAGGCAAATTGAAAGAGTTGGACTTGAAGGGTTGAATCGTCACTTGGATCTCTGGGTTGATTAAATTGGGGTTCACTAAGGAAGCATGGATAGCGGACACCTGTGCTCCGGTGTCCCTCCAGGCGGTGACCTTCTTCCCGCCCACACTCACAGTTTCCCTCCGCTCCAAGGGTATGTGGGAGGTATCTGGACCTGAGGTGGGATTCTGGTGCAATGAACTGTAATCTGTTGGGGTTCTTGGGGCAGTTTGCCTTCACATGCCCCGGCTCATTACATTTAAAGCATCGTCTAACTGATGGGTCACTGGGGCAAGAGGGGTTGCTGGAGAACAGTGTGGTGGGATGATAAGATGGCTGGAGTGTTCCTTGGTGGGTAGGTGGGGCCTTGGGCAGCCCCCGTAGTAGTGTGTGGTCTGAGGTTGTCCCTTCTGGTATCCGCTCCAACTGCGACCTGTTTTTTTCCTCTCTGCCACCTCCACCCATTTGGCTCCAATCTCCCGCGCCTCAATTACAGTTTTGGGCTTCCCATCTAGGATGTATCTTTCTATTTCCTCAGGAATACCCTCTAAGAATTGCTCCATTTGCATTAGGAAGTGTAAATCTTCTGGAGATTTAACACTTGCTCCTAATATCCAGGCATCCCAATGTTTCACAATGTGGTAGGCATGTTGGCTAAATGACATGTCTGGTTTCCACCTTAGGGCTCTGAACCGCTGACGGGAATGCTCAGGGGTTAGCCCCATCCTGACTTTCTCCTTGGCTTTAAACAGTTCATACTGGTTCATGTGTTCCCTAGGCATTTCAGCCGCCACCTCAGCTAAGGGTCCACTGAGCTGTGGTCTCAGCTCTACCATGTATTGGTCTGTAGAGCTGCTGTACCCAAGGCAGGCCCTTTTGAAGTTTTCTAAGAAGGCCTCAGTATCATTGCCTGCCTTGTAAGTGGGGAACGTTCTGGGATGAGAAGTGGTACCTGGATAAGGATTGCTAGGGTTTGTTGGTATAGTCTGCTGAGCCTTTGCTGTCTCCATCTCCAGTGCATGCTTCCTCTCTTTTTCCTTCTCCTCCAGTTCTTTGTCCTTGGCCTCCATTGCTCTCCTGTGGGCAGCTTCTCGAGCTTTTTCTGCTTCTTTTACTGCCTCCAGTTTGGCTAACTCCAATTTGTGTAGTGTCTTGGTTTCTGTCATCTTTTTGAGGTCTCTGTTTCTAACTAACTTTATACCCGAGGTTTAAAAATAAAACAAACAAAACTTGGCTTGTAAAATTTTGCTGTGCTGTAATAGGATACCTATATTCTCTGATAATGATTGTCAGCCTACAGAAAAAAACTCCACCTCACAGAAGACAATTCCCTTTTGTCTCTGCTCCGGCCCCAAAGCAAAAAAAAAAAAAAAAAAACTAGCTGCTTTCAGCCAAAACCCTCCTTTCAGCAGCCCAAAGGAAAAAAAATTTCCTTTTCAAATCTGTGCTCCTTGTTCTAAAAATAAAAATTCTAAAAATACAAAAACTAACACCTCTGTCTCCAGGCAAATAGGCAGAAAACCCCTCTAGTTGCTCTTAGGTAAAAAAAAACTTCAGGTCTGTGAAGACTGGTGAATTTCCCTGCAGGAGGTTAACTATCCTGCCTTTAGGTAGAGAAAACTCCATCTCACAAAAGGCAATTCCCTTTTGTCTCTGCTCTGGCCCCAAAGCAGAGAAAAAAAAAAACCTCTGTTTTCAGTTTAATCTGCTTTCCAGCAGCCCAAAGGAAAAAAAAATATTTCCTTTTCAAATCTGCGCTTCTGGTTCAAAAAAAATCTCAAAATGATTTCAAGTTGATCCCACCACTCTGCCACCATGTCAGGGTTCCTTCCCCACTCTGAACGCTAGGGTACAGACACTTTGTTTTTCCCTCCCTCCAACTTTGAAAATATCTTGTCTCCTCATTGGTCATTTTGGTCAGGTGCCAGCGAGGTTATCCTAGCTTCTTAACCCTTTACAGGTGAAAGGATTTTTCCTCTGGCCAAGAGGGATTTTAAAGGTGTTTACCCTTCCCTTTATATTTATGACATAAGCTAAAACTAAGGTTGTTAAGTAAAGATTTGGGGCTAAATTTTCTGCAGGTGTAAATTGGCATTGATTTCATAACATTCCACCTCTCTACACCAACAGAGAATTTAGCCCTGGGTTTTAGAAATTCTATTTAGTGTCAATGTACGTTGTGAAGTTTAGGGAAAAATCAGAGTAAGGCTTGACAATGTGACTACTACATTTTTGACTTCTTAAACTCTTCACATTTATTCTTGATTTTCAGTTTTTAGGATGAGGCTCATCTTAGTTGGTTGATGGAGTAATTAAAAAAAAATCTAAATTAGCCAAACCCACAGGATGTGTCTAGACATTAGTGAGTAACTGTGTGATGTGATCCTGTTACTGTAACCATTTCCACATTTCCTTTGTGATCCTCACTTGTTATGGTATACCTGAAGGGTGTGAGGCACTCATACTATTGTAATGGGAGCCACATAAGTACCTAAGACAATAGATGGAGGGACTGATAGTGGTAGATTACTTAGATTGTTAGAAAAATAGGATAAAAACATAATGGAGGTAATGATTAGTAAGGCATTTAAGGAATAAACATATAATTGCTGGTGCTCTTCTGGAATAAATAAATAAATACTGACACAAATAGTCAGTAAAGCTGTCCTGTATGTGCATCTGATGATTCCCTCAGTGTGAAGGAATCCAGGACTGGAGTAAAGCTATCTATGTACCCTCCTAGGCTGCTTGTGTAAGAGGGGTGCTGAGAGTGTCTGGGGAATGGAAGGACATGGCTACAGCATGCCACATTCCTTAGATTCTTAACTAACATACCACTCTCTAAGTGGCCTTTATAAGATGCCATAAATTAAAGCAGCCCTGAGATTGCTCTAATTTGTGCTGAGAGCCAAACCAGCTACCAGTTGCTCTTGGGACTGGGGACCTCAAAGATGTCATTCAATCAATTTACCCCACTCCCGGGTCCTGCTCCAAGCACAACTCAGCCCTCCCTATATTTTAAGACCAGAAAGGACCATATGATTATTCATTCTGAACCCCTACATAATCCAGGCCATACAATTTCACCATGTAATGCCTGCATCAAGCCCATATGCACTAGTTCAGACAGAAGTTATCTTTTTAAAAGATATCCAATCTTTAAAGATTTCAAGTGACAGAGAATGCACCAAGTTTCTTGGTAAATTGTTCCAATGTTTCAGTACCCTAGCTATTAAAAATGTGGGCCTTATTTCTAGTCTAAATTTGTCTAGCTTCAACTTCTACCCACTGGATTTTATATTGTCTTTGTGTGCCACAGTAAAGAGCCCTCTGCTATCAGAAATCTTCCACCCTCCCCACCTGCCCCATGTAGGAACTTGTGGACTGTGTTCAAGTCATCTTAACCCTCTTTGGATAAGCTAAATAGGCTGAGCTTCTTTAGCTTCTCACTGTAAGGCAGGTTTTCCAGACCTTAGATAATTCATACAGTTCGTTTCTGAAACTTCTACAATTTGTCAACATGCTTTTTAAAGTGAGGGGCATTGTTGGCACATGATGGCATATATCACATTGGTAGATGTGCAGGTGAACGAGCCTCTGATAGTGTGGCTGATATGGCATGATGCCATCATGTGCCAGCAATGCCTCTCTGCCATGTACATTGACCAAACTGGACAGTCTCTACGTAAAAGAATAAATGGACACAAATCAGACGTCAAGAATTATAACATTCAAAAACCAGTCAGAGAACACTTCAATCTCTCTGATCACTCAATTACAGACCTAAAAGCTACAATATTACAACAAAAAAACTTCAAAAAACAGACTCCAACAAGAGACTGCTGAATTGGAATTAATTTGCAAACTGGACACCATTAAATTAGGCTTGAATAAAGACTGAGAGTGGGTGTGTCATTACACAAAGTAAAACTATTTCCCCATGTTTCTTTCCCCTCCCCTACTGTTCCTCACATGTTCTTATCTACTGCTGGAAATGGCCCATCTTGATTATCACTACAAAAGTTTTTTTCTCTCCTGCTGGTAGTAGCTCACCTTACCTGATCACTCTTGTTATAGTGTGTATGGTAACACCCATTGTTTCATGTTCTCTGTGTATATAAAATCGTCCTATTGTATTTTCCACTGCATGCATCCGATGAAGTGGGCTGTAGCCCACGAAAGCTTATGCTCAAATAAATTTGTTAGTCTCTAAGGTGCCACAAGTACTCCTGTTCTTTTTGCAGATATAGACTAACACGGCTGCTACTCTGAAACCTGTCACTACAGCTAAAGATGTTTTTCATCCTGAGCTAATATAATGCCAATTTTGAAAAAAATCTCTAGAGGAGATCCTGACAATTACATGCCACTAAGCCTAACTTCAATTTTCAGTACCAGGCAAATTGATTGAAACTATACTAAAGAACAGAATTATCAAACATATAGATGAAAATGATATGTTAGTGAAGAGTCAATATAGCTTTTGTAAAGGGAAATCATGCCCACTAGGGTGATCCAGTTGATAGAGTGTACTTGGACTTTCAGAAAGCCATTAACAAGGTCTTACATCACAGGCTCTTAAGCAAAGTAGTCATGGGATCAGAGGGAATGTCCTCTCATGGATCAATAACTGGTTAAATGATAGGAAATAAAGGATAGGAATAAATGGTCAGTTTTTACAAGGGAGAGGGGTAAATAGTGGGGTCCTCCAAGGATCTGTACTAGGACCAGTGGTGTTGAACATATTCATAAATGATCTCGAAAAGGGGGTAAACAGTGAGGTGGCAAAGTTTGCAGATGATACAAAATTGCTCAGGATAGTTAAGTGCAAAGCTGACAGTGAAGAGTTACAAAGGGATCCCCTAAAACTGGGTGACTTGGGAACAAAATGGTAGATGAAATTCAGTGTTGATAAATGCAAAGTTATGCACATTGGAAAACAATCCCAACTATACATACAAAATGATGGAGTCTGAATTAGCTGTTAACACTCAAGAAAGAGAGCTTGGAGTCCTAGTGGATAGTGCTCTGAAAACATCTGCTCAATGTGCAGCAGCAGTCAAAAAAGCAAATAACGTTAGGAACCATTAGGGAAGAGGTAGATAATAAGACAGAAAATATCATACTGCCAGTATATAAATCTATGGAATGCCCACACCTCATACAGTTCTGGTCACCCCATCTAAAAATATATATATTAGAATTCAAAAAAGTACAGAGAAGGGCAACAAAAATGATTAGGGGCAGAGAACAACTTCCACAGGCGGAGATGTTAAAAAGACTGAGAGTGTTCAGCTTAAAAAAGAGACGACTAAGGGAGGCTATAATAGAGGTTTATAAAGTCATGAATGGTTTAGAGAAACTGAATTATAAAGTGTTATTTACACCTGTGCATAATACAAGAATTCTGAGTCACCCAATGAAATTAACAGGTAGCAGATTTAAAACTTCACACAAGGCACAGTCACCCTGTGGAACTTATTGCCAGGAGATGTTGTGAAGAGCAAAAGTAAAACTGAGTTAAAAAAGAATTAGATACATTTACAGAGGTGAAGTCCATCAATGGCTATTAGCTAAGATGGTCAGGAATGCAAACCCATGTTCTGGGTGCCCCTAAACATCTAACTTCCAGAAGCTGGGACAGAACAACAGGGGATGAATCATTTGATAATTGCCCTTTTCTGTTCATTCTCTCTTAGGCATCTGGGCAGTGACCACTGTTGAAAGACAGGATAGTGGGCTTGATGGACCATTCTTATGGTCTTATGAACATTACAGCAGCCTTGTGCCTTAGAATTTAAACTATCTTGTTTTCTTTTAAAATTAAGTTTCCCAAACTCATTGAATTAATGTATTAATTTAAACTAAAAGTAGATTTTCTAGTGTTGTATAAATGTATTGTTAGTACCAAATGCAATAACGTATTAAATGTAATGCATGTGACTGTGTATTTATTGATCTGTCTGCTGTTCAGCTTCCAAACAAAATTAGGCCAAAGGACATTTCTATGTATTAAGCAAACTATTAAATTTAGTCTTTCAAAACATTATTGAAATACTGTAATACATCAACCCATGCAAAAATCCCAAATCTTTAGACAAGGCCACATCAACATAATAACAAAACTCTGAAGAACACAGGAGGAACAAATTGTTCATGGTAATAAAATATGAAAAGGAAATAAAATATAAGCATTTCTATGTCAAAGCAGTGCCTTGCAAAATTAGCACTGAAAACAAAATAACCTATGATGTTGCATGGTTCACATTTTATAGCATTGTATGTTCATACCAAAAAAGTGGTATTTATAGCTTAATAGAAACAGACTGCCATCGTTAAATATAATGGTATGCTTTTATATTAGCATTATCACCTAAACCTGGCATTGTTAATCTATCTTTACACTTTAGTTTTGCCTCAAATAATTATTTGTTTTTACTAAACAAAGACTTAATGCAGCCTCACATGGAGATCCCAGTAAAACCATCCAAGACCACCCCAAAAAAGGATTGATCCAAAGCCATTGCAGTCAATGGAAAGACTCCCATTGACTTCTGTGAATTTTGGATCAGGCCCTCAAAGCTTAAATGACAATACTGTGCAGACATACCACTCTTTGTTAGGGTTTGCAGAGAAAATATTCTTGAGATAAAACTCAGAGAGATGCATCCAGTATCTCAAAAAGCCAAGCTAGCCTAGAAGAATAAGTCTAAATTGATAGGTCTAAACGTCATGAGAAATACATTCAGTTTGGTAAGGAAAGTCATCAAAAAAGGCTCCGTACTGTGGTGCTGTCATCTTTCATCTTAATGAGTCCTTAAAAAGAATAAATAAAAGGAGAAGGATGAAAGTAATTGTTGGCTCTGCGTTGAGTAAGTAGTGAGTTACCAGTGACTTTCATTTTGTGTAATCCCTCCATCTCCAGCTGTCTTCAATTACAGGACATGGAATCTCTGGGTATCCACAATAAACATAATAAATAATAGTACTTCTGAGTTTTCACACAGAAAGGGGGAAAAAGAAGCACAAACTCTTTGTACATGTAGGTAAAAATGTGTGGGCGGGCATACGAGGTCTGAGGTGGCACCAAATCTTGCCTTTGAGTGTGGATTGGAAGTGAGCCTCTGCAAACTTTATTCCTCTAAGTGGCAGTGCTTTAGGTACATTTGTTGGGTTTAGTGCTATTTGTTAGAGTAAAGAGAGATTATCAGCAGTGGAAATAAAATGAGTCAGGAAAACCATGAGATGCTTTAGTTTACTTAGAAGTATGGGAGGGAGGCCCTTAGGTGTACGGGAATTTCTTGTTCCTCTTTTGGAAGGTACCCAACAAATACAGTGTCTTCAATCTGATTATTTAGATCTGTTTAGACTGAGGGATGGCTATTAGTGACTTGTTTGACAGGATAGCAGCCAAGATGTCATTAAAGGCATCTAGGAACACAACTAGGGCTAGAGCCTCAGCTGGTCTATGTTGGTGTAGCTCTAATGAAGTAAATAAAGGTAGGCCATTTTTTGCCAGCTGAGGACCTAGCCTTAGTTTTTAAAGGTGGTAAGTTTGCTGAATCATCTGGCTGCTTTCCTGCATGGAGGTGCGTGGGATGGGGATTAATGTTTTCACAGAACAGTAAATTCACAATCAGAGACTACCGGACATTAGCCTAGTAGCACCTCCACTGCACTGCTTAACTGGTTGGGGTGTTCTGTGTCGTTGTTTTGCTGTCTAAAGGCTATAGAATTTACAATGGAATTTAAATTGATAAAAAGGGATGGCCTCTGATCAAATGATCATCTGTTTCCACGTGTTGGGTATTGTTTGTTTTGTATTTAATGAAAATTGAAACCTATGTGTCATAACCTGTTCTGACTGTAAACCTATTTCTTTCAGGTACCCTCAGCAAGGGCACCATAAAATCTTTGTACATGTAATGATGACCTTTAAAATTAAAAAAAACTGACACCAAGGCAAGCTGCACACCATTTACACAAGAACTCCTTAGAATTTACTCTACCTATGCCATCTGCTTTCTCTGGTATCTAGAGGGCTGTGCTCATTCGAGAAAGGGTAGAGTTGTTAGAAAATGTTTTTCCTCATTCAAAAGAGCAGGCCAAATGCAGTGTATTCATAGAAACAATCTGAGACATCTTTTCAAACCATGATGCACAATTTCTGTTTTAAAGTGTGCACTCGGTTCTTTGGTTAGAGCTGGGTGGGAAATGGAATTTTCATCCCAGGGGAAATTTATGACATTTCAAAGTTTTCTTTCAACCCAGATTGGAACAAAAAGCCAAAATTCACCACAAAACATTTCCAAAATATTTGTTTCAGAAACAACCTTATTATGATGTTTCATTTCAACTTTATTATCTCAACTTTTATGTTATAACATAGTTGACATTTTATAAATTACAATACAAATACAAAATGAAAGATGTTGACCTTATCGAAGTGAACCTTTTGATCATTTCCCATCAAAGATGTCAACGGAATCAACACATTCCCACAAAATGTTTCGATTTTATCCAGTCAGCATTTTCTGATGGAAAACTGTTCTGTTGGAAAATTTTCAGCCAGCTGTAGCTGAAATCTTCAGTGTGTTCTCTCTCTTATCTCTTCCCCAATCTGGCAAGAGAAAGCAATCTGGTAACATTGCAAAAAAGCTTTTCTTTACTTCACTAGAGCTAGCTTTACCATGCATTCCCTTCTCCTGCTATCACCTCTGAGTCTTTCTCCTCCTACACTACCTGTTCTGCATGGAACAACTTTTTAATTCCATTGAACTAGGCCTCCTTCTTCTCATTCAAATCCCTGCCAAAACCTACTTCTTCCAAGATTACCACAACTACAAATGAAGTCAGCGAATCAGCCTTGTATCTTTTCCACAACAACTTCTAAAAAGGGGGATTAAGAAATTGGAAAGCAGGAAACGGGGGGAAAGCAACACCCCTCTGGATTTCGCAGAGCATCTTGTTTTAGCTGTAACTTAATTTATTATTATAATCTCCCCACCATTATAATCATGGTGAGGAATGTCTTTATTTGTGCCTTATGCAATACTGAGCACATCATCTGATCTTAACGAACAATATGTAATAATAATTTTGTAAACAGACTGCACACATTTTGAAATACCAGGAAGTTCACTATCTAACAGGAGTTTGATTTTGTTCTTAGATATTCCAACTGAAAGATTGTTCTATTTAAAAAAAAAAAAATTAGTGCACCTTCAGGGTCTGCTGCTTTGCTATTTGACCCTCCTGCATAGCACAGTGCAGAATGTTGCCTGCCTAAGCACCAGCTTAAAAAATGATGAGGAAGAGAGAGAGCAAAGGGAAACCAAATCTTGTACTGATAAGAGCATGGTCACCAATTTACTCCTACCCTGTAGCAGGAGTGACGCCTACACAGGGAGCCCAAAGTGAAACAATGATGTCTCTTCAGATACAGCCATTTCCGTCCACAGCCCATCACTTGCTACCCTGTTTCTTGAGAGTAAGGGAGTAGGTATACACAGGGTTTGATCCTCAGTTTTCCCATTTATAAAATGAGAATAATACTTACCCGACTTCCTAAGAGTCCTCTGAGAATACACTTAATTTTTTTTTCCTCTCCCCGTCCTCATTTTAAAAAACTGACAAACCATTCTTGCTCAACCTTTTAAAAGCAAGCAGACAAAAATCCAATCTCAATTAGACACCAGGCCTGGAAGACTTCACTGTGAAAGTTTGAGAAAATTATGACAAACTGAGACAGGCCTTTAGAATAGATATGTTTGGGCAACCTAAATCTCTGATGAACTGGTCTGGGTGGGTAATATGGTTTGTTTTGCAATCTAAAGACTATATAGGGGGTCACTACATGCCTCTCTCTCTCTCTCTCTCTCTCACACACACACACACACAACCCTTTTAAGGATCCACGACTGAATCCTGGCTCTTTAATTCTGAAAACACAGATGTTTACCACTTAAGCTAAAGTTCCCTGGTGAATGGTTGTAGTACTAGGCCCTTTGTCTTTCCTGTGGGATAGCCACTCAGGGTCTGTTTATATGGCAGCTGGGAGCGAGCGTACCAGCCCGGGTAGACAGACTTGTCCTAGCGGGGCTTGCACTAGTGCACTAAAATTAGCTGTGTGAAGGTTGTGGCACTGACAGAGACGTGGACTAGCCACCCGAGCTTGGACCCAGAGGACAGAGAGACAGGTTCACTCCCACTTGCCATGTAGACATAGCCGAGGACACATCATACACAGACATAGAATCATAGAATATCAGGGTTGGAAGGAATCTCAGGAGGTCATCTAGTCCAACCCCCTGCTCAAAGCAGGACCAATCCCCAACTAAATCACCCCAGCCAAGGCTTTTCAAGCCAGGCCTTAAAAACCTCTAAGGATGGAGATTCCACCACCTCCCTAGGTAATGCATTCCAGAGCTTCACCACCCTCTGAGTGAAATAGTTTTTCCTAACATGTTTATGTGGAGCCTGTTCATTTTACCAT
The DNA here is from genome assembly GCF_009764565.3 of Dermochelys coriacea. NCBI lineage: Eukaryota > Metazoa > Chordata > Testudines > Dermochelyidae > Dermochelys > Dermochelys coriacea. The sequence goes on from NC_050069.1 coordinate 86,063,826, forward strand.
GAGGATAGGATTAGTAATAGGGAGAGCTTCTGGAAAAGTAGGTGGATGCTGGCTAGATTTTAGAGGCCATTCACAGCTATCTGTGAGGAGGAGAAGTGTTTTGTAATACTGCCTGCTTTACAGAACAGTGAAAAATCCCTGAACTAAGAACTGGCTCAGTTTTGTGATTGCTGAGAATTGAAAGAATGTTGCTGAAATATATTGATGTGAAGGTACAGCTGCTTGTCTAGGTCATTCCAGTCAAAACAGTACAAAATACAAGATGCAGTTTACCATATTTGTTTAGCACCAGATAAAATAAGGAACTCACATGAACTGTATTAGTTGATTGAGTTCTTTGAGTAAAACAATTGTATCTTGCAGTATAGAGCTGCTGATGCAAACCTCTGTGAAACAAAGGGTATCTTGGAATTTGATGACAGAGGCAAATAAAAAAAATGCTCTATGATAAAAATACCCTAAATAGCCAAACTTCAACAAAAAACTTTCTTGGCCCTGGTTTATCAATAAAAATAGATGTGTGTATGGCAATGCCAACCATATACTGTATAAACCATATCTGAAACATTTATTTAGGGAAATGTAGCAGAGTCAATGCTGACCTCAGGGTACAGCATACACTTTTATAATGTAATCCTAACGCTTCATTGAATTATATCCAGCTGAATTCCAGCTATTTTGCTACAGCTGAATAATTCTTCAAATATATATCTGAAACCAAATAGGATGAGATGCCACAATCAACAGACTTTGATTTGAGGTGGTCTATATGATTATGATCATATCAATTTACCTTTTACAGTGAGCCAATAAGAGCTTCAGGGGATTAGCACGTCTGAAAATCTCACACTGAAATAAAGTCTTAAATGCTTTATTTTAGGCATTAAAGTTTGAAAATTTTGGCTTCTAGGTTAATAGTCTAAACAAAAGAGCAATTGTAGTAAAGTGCTTAGCCTTTCCACAGTTCATTAATCTACTTAATTTTTTTAAGAATAAAAAGAATTAATTATTTTGGGCTACATTGTGCTACTCACTTTAGCATCTTACTCTACAAGTAGCTACTTGGATTATAATGGGACTATTAATTTTGTAAGGTACTATTGAATGTGAGTAATGGTATCACAGTCTGGCCTTTAATAAAGAAAAAGTCATTCTTCACTGAGTAAATGTAATCAACATTACTTTATAAAAGAAAAATGGGAATAACAACCTTTCATTACAATTAGAGGCTTCATCCTGTAATTCATATACTTTTAATCTAAGGTAGATATTCTCTCCGCAATAAAATTTGTTTATAATGTGTTTTTACAGATAACAAGAGCAAGTTATTAACCAAATATTCTAGGAAAATTAACATAGAATTAATATGCTGAATTCGTGAGCTGAGAAGTGACTTGTTATTGGTATTGCTTCTTATAACATTCAGCTGTAAATAAATGATCCAATATAATACATGTAACTATATCATTTATTCTTCTCACCATTATTGGGTCATCCAAATACCATTTCCATTTATTTAGTGTTTGACTGAAACCTAAAATTGGATATTTGCTTCCTTCTGGGTTTTTTGTTTGCTTGCTTATTTGTGAATCAAAAATGTATGTTGTACTAATTTTTTCCTGGGAAATAGTAACTCCATTAACTGTAGTCTTTTGCTCTTTGCAGACCCTCCCAATCTGACCTGTGTCTTGACTCATGTAACCATCTGTCCCTAACATCTAATTGTCTTCCAGTTTGTCAAGGTGAAATTTTACATCAGACTAATTTCTGGGAATGATTACTATCTCCTTTGACACTACTAGTTTGTGAGATTGGGAAGAATTCCATATCAGCTGCTAGCTTTTCTCTGGGTGAAAGAATATTAAACACTCACTGAACTTTGAATGCCTTGGCTTGCTGACTCCACTAATAATGCCTATGACTCCATCCCAGCAAAGCACATAAGCATGCGTGTAAATTAAGCACATGAGTAGATCCATTGAAACCAGTGGGACCATTCACATGCTTAAGTACTTTGTTGGATTGGAGCCTTTATCCTTACTTACATTTATTGCATCCTGAGTATATGTGCTACACAGGCAAGTGGAGAAGACTTAGATTCAGAGTACTTGGGTTTACTTGAGATAGAAATGTTATTAAACTAACACTATAAGGGATTTTAAATACTTTAATTGTTAGTAGTTGTAGACAGCTTTCGTTGCCTGTCTCTCAACACATTTCTGAGCACTCTGAAATATATTCATCCGGTAAGCATTGAAGCATTCATTTAGGTATCATAGTCAAGGTCAATTAACATATGTTATTTATGTTTTTTTGTCATCCATACACTTGCTCTAATGTACCTTTCAATTGTCCATCTTGTTTTGACATCAGCATCTTGATTTCCAGTATCATAATCTTAATGGATTTGCAATGACGTTATCATGAGTTTGCTTAGATAACACTAACCAAACCTTTGGGGAATTTGAAGAGTGTCCTTTCAGTCAACTGTTTTATACCCTTAGTACAGAAACAAGCAGGCTTTATCAGGAGCTTATTTTATATCAATTCTAACTGATGACATTCTTAGAGACCCATAAGAAGCAATCATTATTCCTAACAGCTTCATTTGTTTGTACTCTCATGGGTATTTTCTCAGCTAAGGCCTTTTTATAAATACCATTTCTGCTGTCGAGTATCAGGGGGTAGCTGTGTTAGTCTGTATCCACAAAAACAACAAGGAGTCCGGTGGCACCTTAAAGACTAACAGCCCGAATAAATCTGTTAGTCTTTAAAGTGCCACCAGACTCCTTGTTATTTCTGCTGTAGGATTTTCTTGGCTCTCTGTACAGCTGTCTCAGCCTGTCCATTCACACGTGGGTAATGTGGGCTATCAGTAATAACATCAAAAGCATATTTCTTTCAGAATGACTTAAATTCTGCTGCAGTAATTGTGGTCCATTGTCTGTCAGTAGTTGTTCCAGAATACCAAAATGAGCAAAAGTGCATTTCAGTTTCTAGATAACATTGTGTCATGTTATGTTTTTTAATTACACTATTTCTATATACCTGGGAAAATAATCCACTACAACCAGGTAATAATGTTCTCTGAATTTGCATAAATCTGCAGCTACTCTCTTCAAGGTCTGCTTGGTAGGAGTATTTGTCCACTGTATGGTTCACCATTGTCTCTTATGTTGATTGGTACTAGATCTCCTTTCAAAAGTCCAATAACATCAAATCCTCCATCAAGTTCTTCCACCTTTCTCATTAGGCCAGGAGTGGCCAAACTGTGGCTTGCAAGCCACATATGGTTCTGTTACCATTAAAGTGTGGCTTGTGGAGCCCCCACCCTCCACCCCCTCATTCTTCACCTACCAGACTTGGGGGTGGGGAAGCTCAGGACCTCTGCCTTCTGCCCAGCGGGCGGGGTGGGGGCAGTCTTGAGGCTTCAGCCCTGCAGGGCACACCTACCAGAGCTTGGGGCATCAGCAGGAACAGGGCTGAAACCCCATCCCCCGGCTCCCAGCAGGTGTGCCCAGTCTCTCGAACTTCTGAAGATTGTTGTATGTGGCTCTGAGGGCCAGTAAGTTTGGCCACCCTGCAGTAGGCCCATCATGGCTGCCATATTGTGGCTGAAAAGCTTATTGGTCTTTGGTCTTTTGATTACATGCACTCTGAATGCATAGCTTTTCTCTTTGTAAATTGTTTCTGTGATGAACTGGCCCATGCAGTTCAGGATAACTACAAGGCTAGTCAGAACTGTGTCAAGTGACTTCTGGTCTGGGAAGGGTTGAAGGTTATTGTAAGTCATTTCTGAGATGATAGTGACTTCAGCTTCTGAGTCAATTTTAAAATCAATAGTCTTGCCATAAATATTCAATTTCACTCTCCAGGCACGTTCTGCATTGTCATGAGTGATAGATCCCAAAGGAATTATTCTTAATTGTCTGTCATATGAGTCAACTCCCTGACTGCTTTGGTGCCTAAAACAGCTGCAAAATGTCCATATTTTGCGCAGGTATTATAACTTACACCTCTGGCATCATCTCTTTGGCTATGCCTTTTTCAACATCTTTGCACTGAATTTGTCCCTCTTAGCCTGGGAGTAATTTCTCCTTGCCTTGGGGATTTTGTGATAATGACTTTTAACACTCAAGTGTCTGTTTACAGCTTCCAAGTTACTTTCAGGTTCTTCAAGTTGCTCCCACCTTTTGTTCTGCTATTTGACTAGTTCAGACTGCTTTACTATCAGTATAGCTGTGGCCAAGCTTAAATCTGTCTTCATCTGTAGCTGCTGTGAAAGATTTTTATCTGTTAAGCCAATAACCAGCCTGTCTGATATTTTCATGTATTGCAGTTCCAAAAATCACAGTTTTCAGCCAATGCATGCAGAGCATTTATAAAACATTCAATGTTATAAAACATTCAATTTATAAAACATTCATTCTCCTGGTTCTTGAATTCACTGGTGAAAACATGCTTTTTAATAAACCATATTTCTCTGAGGCATAAAGTATGCATCAAATATTGCCAGAACCTTTTCATAGTCATCTTTGTGACTGTCTTCAGTAAAGTCAAAGGATTTCAAGATACGCTCTGCCTGCTGCCTCACAGCATAAATTAAAGAAGATATCTGAATATCTATAGTTTCCTGGTGGAGCTTGGTGGCAATTTGAAATCTTGAAAGTACTGCTTTCAACCTTTCCATTGTGAAGGTTTGGCAAAGCTGAAGTTCTCTGGGACACTGAAGAATTGTATGTTGAGGAGATCCTGCAACCTTTGTTGTTGTCGGGTTTTTTTCTCTTCTGTCTGCAACTTTTTGCTTTGGTTCTTGTGGGTTTTTTTCCTCTGTCACTAATATACTTCTGACATTATGTTCTTGTACACAGTAGCTTGCCGGGCTATTAGTAGATCAGGCTTCTGTATCAGATATAGACTGACTACAGAGCCAATTTCCCAGAGAGATACCCACAAGATGTGTTCAGTATAAGATCCTTTAATGCTCTGCCAGGCATGGCTAAGTTTTGTTTAGTTTAGTTATTTTAGAATAAGGTGCAAATTTTAACAATGAAGGTAATTAATCACTGGAACAACGTACTCAGGTTTGTGACCTATTCCCCAATCAGTGAAAATCTTTAAAACAAGATTGTATGTTTTTCTAAAAGACATGCTCTATTTCAAGCTTTTGGATGTGAAGCAGTAGTTAATTCAAGGAAGTCCTATAGTTTGTGATATGCAGGAGGTCAGACTAGATGATCACAGTTGTCTCTTCTGGCCTTCAAACCTATTAATAGATAAACATTTTGTGAAAGCCCCTTGTTAAAATATTGGCAGCACATCACCTTGTTTGATAATATATTCAATCTGTTATGTTGCAGAAAGATTTGCTCCCAAGAACAGCTTTAGAGGACACATGGTTTACATTTTGTTTAATTTGATCTAATCAGTATGTCTGAGTTGTTAACTCAGGCATCAGCTCTGTCTGCATCCAGAGAAAGGTGATCCATATTTAACATAGGCAAATAAAAGCAAAATATTGATCTATGACGATTAGTTCCTTACACCAAGACCAGTTGTACTATCAGTACTGGGAAAGGGCCAATTCCCAGCCTCAGAAGAGAAACAAAAAAAATGTTTATCTGCAAAAGTGTTCAGTGTGGTTCTGCCCTAAAAGTTGATTTGTTAAAATATCATCAAGTGATTTCATTTTAATTGTCCTTCTATGGTTTCCAGATAAAATCTGCTCAACATACACTTAAAAAAAAGTTTTTCTAACTCTCAACCTCACAAACTTAGCCTTGGATCAGAATGCCACCACTCACTTATCACTAGCAATAAAGATTCTGGGAGAAATTTTCAAAATAGCCTTTGAGCTAGATTTTTTAAAAGTCTTTAAACTCCTAAAGATGCAGATAGGTACCTAGTGGGATTTTCAAAGTACCTAAATGATTTAAGCCCCTGACTCTCATTGGAAGCAATGAGATTTAGGCCCCTAACTTGCTCAGTGTTATTGAAGATTGCACTCGGTGCCTGTCTGTCTGTTTAGGCATCTAAAAAAATTTGAAAATCTGGCCCTTAGGAGCCTAAATCCCATTGACTTTCAAGCAGCTCAGCGCCCTTCTTCAAGCTGAAAAGGAGTACTTGTGGCACCTTAGAGACTAACAAATTTATTAGAGCATAAGCTTTCGTGAGCTACAGCTCACTTCATCGGATGCATTTGGTGGAAAAAACAGAGGAGAGATTTATATACACACACACAGAGAACATGAAACAATGGGTTTATCATACACACTGTAAGGAGAGTGATCACTTAAGATAAGCCATCACCCACAGCAGGGGGGGGAAAGGAGGAAAACCTTCCATGGTGACAAGCAGGTAGGCTAATTCCAGCAGTTAACAAGAATATCAGAGGAACAGTGGGGGGTGGGGTGGGGGGGGAGAAATACCATGGGGAAATAGTTTTACTTTGTGTAATAACTCATCCATTCCCAGTCTCTATTCAAGCCTAAGTTAATTGTATCCAGTTTGCAAATTAATTCCAATTCAGCAGTCTCTCGTTGGAGTCTGTTTTTGAAGCTTTTTTGTTGAAGTATAGCCACTCTTAGGTCTGTGATCGAGTGACCAGAGAGATTGAAGTGTTCTCCGACTGGTTTTTGAATGTTATAATTCTTGACGTCTGATTTGTGTCCATTCATTCTTTTACGTAGAGACTGTCCAGTTTGGCCAATGTACAGGGCAGAGGGGCATTGCTGGCACATGATGGCATATATCACATTGGTAGATGCGCAGGTGAACGAGCCTCTGATAGTGTGGCTGATGTGATTAGGCCCTATGATGGTATCCCCTGAATAGATATGTGGACAGAGTTGGCAACGGGCTTTGTTGCAAGGATAGGTTCCTGGGTTAGTGGTTCTGTTGTGTGGTGTGTGGTTGCTGGTGAGTATTTGCTTCAGATTGGAGGGCTGTCTGTAAGCAAGGACTGGTCTATCTCCCAAGATCTGAGAGAGCGATGGCTCGTCCTTCAGGATAGGTTGTAGATCCTTGATGATGCGTTGGAGAGGTTTTAGTTGGGGGCTGAAGGTGATGGCTAGTGGCGTTCTGTTGTTTTCTTTGTTGGGCCTGTCCTGTAGTAGGTGACTTCTGGGTACTCTTCTGGCTCTGTCAATCTGTTTCTTCACTTCAGCAGGTGGGTATTGTAGTTGTAGGAATGCATGATAGAGATCTTGTAGGTGTTTGTCTCTGTCTGAGGGGTTGGAGCAAATGCGGTTATATCGTAGCGCTTGGCTGTAGACAATGGATCGAGTGGTATGATCTGGATGAAAGCTAGAGGCATGTAGGTAGGAATAGCGGTCAGTAGGTTTCCGATATAGGGTGGTGTTTATGTGACCATCGCTTATTAGCACCGTAGTGTCCAGGAAGTGGATCTCTTGTGTGGACTGGTCCAGGCTGAGGTTGATGGTGGGATGGAAATTGTTGAAATCATGGTGGAATTCCTCAAGAGCTTCTTTTCCATGGGTCCAGATGATGAAGATGTCATCAATGTAGCGCAAGTAGAGTAGGGGCATTAGGGGACGAGAGCTGAGGAAGCGTTGTTCTAAGTCAGCCATAAAAATGTTGGCATACTGTGGGGCCATGCGGGTACCCATCGCAGTGCCGCTGATTTGAAGGTATACATTGTCACCAAATGTGAAATAGTTATGGGTCAGGACAAAGTCACAAAGTTCTGCCACCAGGTTAGCCGTGACAGTATCGGGGATACTGTTCCTGACGGCTTGTAGTCCATCTTTGTGTGGAATGTTGGTGTAGAGGGCTTCTACATCCATAGTGGCTAGGATGGTGTTTTTAGGAAGATCACCAATGGACTGTAGTTTCCTCAGGAAATCGGTGGTGTCTCGAAGATAGCTGGGAGTGCTGGTAACGAAGGGCCTGAGGAGGGAGTCTACATAGCCAGACAATCCTGCTGTCAGGGTGCCAATGCCTGAGATGATGGGGCGTCCAGGATTTCCAGGTTTATGGATCTTGGGTAGCAGATAGAATACCCCAGGTCAGGGCTCCAGGGGTGTGTCTGTGCGGATTTGTTCTTGTGCTTTTTCAGGGAGTTTCTTGAGCAAATGCTGTAGTTTCTTTTGGTAACTCTCAGTGGGATCAGAGGGTAATGGCTTGTAGAAAGTGGTGTTGGAGAGCTGCCTAGTAGCCTCTTGTTCATACTCCGACCTATTCATGATGACGACAGCACCTCCTTTGTCAGCCTTTTTGATTATGATGTCAGAGTTGTTTCTGAGGCTGTGGATGGCACTGTGTTCTGCATGGCTGAGGTTATGGGGTAAGCGATGCTGCTTTTCCACAATTTCAGCTCGTGCACGTCGGCGGAAGCAGTCTATGTAGAAATCCAGGCTGCTGTTTCGACCTTCAGGAGGAGTCCACCCAGAATCCTTCTTTTTGTAGTGTTGGCAGGAAGGTCTCTGTGGGTTAATATGTTGGTCAGAGGTGTGTTGGAAATATTCCTTGAGTCTGAGACGTCGAAAATAGGATTCTAGGTCACCACAGAACTGTATCATGTTCGTGGGGGTGGAGGGGCAAAAGGAGAGGCCCCGAGATAGGACAGATTCTTCCGCTGGGCTAAGAGTATAGTTGGATAGATTAACAATATTGCTGGGTGGGTTACGGGAACCATTGTTGTGGCCCCTTGTGGCATATAGTAGTTTAGATAGCTTAGTGTCCTTTTTCTTTTGTAGAGAATCAAAGTGTGTTTTGTAAATGGCTTGTCTAGTTTTCTCCCCCCCACCCCACCCCCCACTGTTCCTCTGATATTCTTGTTAACTGCTGGAATTAGCCTACCTGCTTGTCACCATGGAAGGTTTTCCTCCTTTCCCCCCCCTGCTGTGGGTGATGGCTTATCTTAAGTGATCACTCTCCTTACAGTGTGTATGATAAACCCATTGTTTCATGTTCTCTGTGTGTGTGTATATAAATCTCTCCTCTGTTTTTTCCACCAAATGCATCCGATGAAGTGAGCTGTAGCTCACGAAAGCTTATGCTCTAATAAATTTGTTAGTCTCTAAGGTGCCACAAGTACTCCTTTTCTTTTTGCGAATACAGACTAACACGGCTGCTACTCTGAAACTTCTTCAAGCTGAAGCCACAGAGTCCCCAAAGCAGGATTTTTAAAGTAGGTGGGGGACCTCATATCTCACCAGATGGGCCTGATCCTGTAGACATGCTCGGAGCACACCTAACACCTGTCAGACCCTGCAACAGGGAGAGTGGATGCAGGGGGGCAGCACAGCACCTGCACAAAAGACAGAGAGGGTCACAGGGAAACGCAAGGCAAATGAGAGAATTATTAAGCATGAGCAGAAGACACAGACTGTTTCAACTGCTGGAGTATTTGGTACATAAGCAGCTGTCCTGGCTTAGGTGCCTAACTCTAGAAGAAGGTTCGTGGCTGAGGATTCTGAGCAGAAGGAGGCACATATCTCTGTCCCATCAGCCAGGAGTACCGGGTCAGCTGCTTAGGTACCTAAGACCCTTTCATTCCAGTGCACCTCTCCTCAGCATTTCACTCCTGGCTAGTATAGTGGCTCCTTGCTCAGCTGGCTGGCTTCTGAAAATCCCTTTCTTAGACACTTAAAAAGAAAAGGAGTACTTGTGGCACCTTAGAGACTAACAAATTTATTTGAGCATAAGATTTTGTGAGCTACAGCTCACTTCATCGGATGCATTAGGTGGAAAATACAGTGGGGAAATGTATATACACACACAGAGAACATGAAACAATGGGTTTTATCATACACACTGTAAGAAGAGTGATCACTTAAGATGAGCCATCACCAGCAGCAGGGCGGGGAAAGGAGGAAAACCTTTCATGGTGACAAGCAAGGTAGGCCATTTCCAGCAGTTAACAAGAACATCTGAGGAACAGTGGGGGGTGGGGTGGGGTGGGGGGGAGAAATAACATGGGGAAATAGTTTTACTTTGTGTAATGACTCATCCATTCCCAGTCTCTATTCAAGCCTAAATTAATTGTATCCAGTTTGCAAATTAATTCCAATTCAGCAGTCTCTCGTTGGATTCTGGTTTTGAAGTTTTTTTGTTGAAGGATAACCACCCTCGGGTCTGTAATCGAGTGACCAGAGAGATTGAAGTGTTCTCCGACTGGTTTTTGAATGTTATAATTCTTGACGTCTGATTTGTGTCCATTTATTCTTTTACGTAGAGACTGTCCAGTTTGACCAATGTACATGGCAGAGGGGCATTGCTGGCACATGATGGCATATATCACATTGGTAGATGCGCAGGTGAACGAGCCTCTGATAGTGTGGCTGATGTGATTAGGCCCTATGATGGTGTCCCCTGAATAGATATGTAGACAGAGTTGGCAATGGGCTTTGTTGCAAGGATAGTTTTCTGGGTTAGTGGTTCTGTTGTGTGGTGTGTGATTGCTGGTGAGTATTTGCTTCAGATTGGGGGGCTGTCTGTAAGCAAGGACTGGCCTGTCTCCCAAGATCTGTGAGAGTGATGGGTCGTCCTTCAGGATAGGTTGTAGATCCTTGATGATGCGTTGGAGACTTAGGGTGGGAAATCAGTTATACATCAGCTTTCGAAAATTTTACCCTCTTCATTAGAACTATTATTGTGTTGGTTGGTAGAATTCAGCTCACTCTCCTGTGGCTGTAGCTGTGTTGTCTCTACAGGACTAACAGGAATAAAAGATGAAAAAAAATTCAGTCGGTATAGTAAGATGACACACAAGGAGCGGCTCGCATTAATCCAATGGAGCCACTTTTACAGTCAGATTTCAAAGTATTGTATTGAGGGTCGCATGGACCCAGGCTATTAGGAATACACTGCATCTGAATTTCTGAACTCAATTCATAAGAATCGAGAACTGCAGATACATGCCCTGTCCCCCAGCATGACTCATTTCTGTTGTCTGTGACAATGATAATTGTGAGACCACACAAAGGATTTGAAGGTTATAACTCTCAGTGACTTCTATCATCAGAGCAAGCCACAAAATTGTTTTCAGCAACAGAGATCATTTACTGGTAGTCATGACAGCTCTTGTTTGTCAATTAACTGTGCAGTCACACTGTTGTAAAAGGTAAACAATTTGTATTTGTCAATTGATTAATAGGTCTACAGACCATTAAAATTAGAGCTGAAAGAAACATTTCTAATAGTATTAGAATAAGCTGGAGATAGCATGATTTTCTGATAAGAGAATGCAATGGAGATAGCTATATTCAAGTTTTGCTGATGCCTCACCTAAAGAGACATACACACATGTTTATTACAGGTCTTGGATTGATCTGGTACGTGGCGGTACAGCATACTAATGGCTCTCTCAAACTGTTGTCTTGTCTTCCAGATTCTCAGCTTTCTTTATTTTTTTAACAAAGTAAATCTTTAGGTGTTATGGTTGTGAAGAAAACCTCAGAATGTTAACGAAGCGGGGGGTTGGACTAGATGACCTCCCGAGGTCCCTTCCAACTCTGATATTCTATGATTCTTTGAAGTATAGCCAATGGAGGGATGTCAATATGAGTCTGCAGAGAACTTGGTGCAATAGTTCTGAGAGGTATGGATTGCTGCTTTCATTTTAGTGAGAGCTTAAAGATGCCTAATGATAATTTAACTGTCAACAGTGCTAATTGTTTCATCCTACATGTAAGAACAAAGAGGGAGGTTTACAGATGTGCACAATTCACTGTATCTGACATATCATTTTGGTGCTATGGGTTGGTGGCTTTTGGGAGATACCAACACCAAATGTTTTTCCCCAGTCAAGAAGGATTTAAACCCAAGTAACCCAGCAGAGCCCATCGACCCCACCAAGAGGAAGCCAAGTTCAAGGAGCCCAGTGGAACCCAGACAGCATGCAGAGTCATATTTTGAACATGTGCACAATTGACTATCACAAAACCACATTTTGATGACTAATATGGGTGGAGCTTATGTTGGTGGGTGGACCTTGGAAGAGTATAAATACCTTTTTCCCTTCAGTTTGACCCCAGTTTAGTGGGGTCTTATTCAGTTCTCACTGAAGTCAATGAAAAAACATTGATGAAGGTGGATCAGCTCCTATTTACCTAGAAAAAGGCAGAGACTTACCGTGATCTGCAGGATAGGCCAGTTGAATGGGGATACCTGGGTTCTATACCTGGCTGACTGATCTACTCCTTGTCACTGTCTTTTTGTGTGACCAATGCAAGCCACTTCTCTGTCATTCTGTTTTCCTTCCCACCCTTTGTCTGTCTTGTTTGTTTAGACTGTAAGCTTTTGAGGGGCATGAACTGTCTCTAACTTTGTGTTTTCACAGTCTTTAATATAATGGGACCTCGGTCTTGGTTGGTACCTCTAATCTCTATTGTAATACAAATAAATAATAATAGAAAAAATAATTATCTTGTGTCAGTTGCAATAGATTGTACTGTACAAATGGAAATGAATTTTTGTTCATTCAATATATAGAATGTGTGACGGGGCAAGGCCAGATGGCTATGGAAGAGTAGTCTTATTGGGATCCGGGAAGTGGGCGGGCGAAGCCCGTCCACTGCTAAAGGATCCCCCCCAGCCTAAAAGGGGGATCCACAGGACCTAGATGCCCAAAAAATTCCGGGGGACAACTAATGAAATAACAGGGATAGGAGTGCGGTCAAAGGGTCAAACGAAGGGAACCGGACGGGGACACTGAGCAGAGAACCCTGGACAGCGCCCACTGCTCCTCAAAGGCGTCAAGGGAGTCAGAGGACGCCGCCCAGAGGAACTCTGCCCGGATACGTGAACGGACCGAGGATCGGAAATAGGCCCCACAGTCACAGGAGACTCCATCGGCCAACCTCCTCACTCTGGTTTTGTAGATGGCCATTTTAGCTAGGGCCAGGAGGAGGTTGACCAGGAGATCCCGTGACTTTGTGGGGCCACGGATAGGGAGTGCATAAATGAGAAGGTGAGGGGAGAAGTGCAACCAAAAACGTAATAAAATATTGGTGAGGAGCCGGAATAGGGGCTGCAGCCTGGCACACTCCAGGTATACATGTGCCACGGTATCCCTCACACCGCAAAAGGGGCAGGTGTCTGGGATTGAAGTGAACCGCGCCAAGTACACGCCCGTGCTCATGGCTCCGTGAAGGAGCCGCCAACTGACATCCCCGGCGAGCCTTGGGACTAAGGTGGAATATAGGCTAGCCCACCGGGGCTCCTCACTCTCCAAAGGTGGCAGGAGGTCCCGTCATTTTGTATCGGGGCGGGACACGAGGGTGAGGGTGTGAAGGGTGTGGAGCACGGCGTGTAGAGATGTTTTCTTGGCGGGTTTGAAAGCAGACCGGCTGCATCTCGTGCAGCCGGCTTCTAGTGAAGGGGTGAAGGGATCGGTTGGGTCCACGGGGCAGGGGTCCAATTAAAAGGTCCGGCGGGCCTGGGGTAGCGGGTGGGCGGGGCGTGCCCTCGTGCAGGACCCGGTCGAGATAAACCCGAGCAGCGGGCGTCAAAGCGGCCTTCACCTCCTGAAGTATGCACCGGGGAATACAAGGTCTGGAAAGCCCCATGCGCTGAGCGAAGGTTAGGGAATCCAGCCAGTCTCCCCGGTCATAGTCCAGGAGGTCTCCGACTCTTGTGACCTCTGCCAGGACCAAACTCTGGCGCACCGAGTGGGACTCCGCCACTTGCACACGGAGCTGGGGGTTGTGTAGCAGGGGCTCCGCGAGGAGATCTGCCCCCTCCATGGCCGCCACGGACCTGGTCGTTGTAAAGAGTTTCCAGGTCCGGAGGAGGTTCTGGTAGAAGGCCGGCAGCCCGGAGAGGTCTCGCGGAAGACCTCTCGGATGGAGATAAAGGAGCTGCTGGTCGTATCGGAGCCCTCGGAAGCGGCACAGGAAGGCATACGCCAATATGCTCCACGCCAGACTACCTGCACCATAAAGGAGCCTCTGCAGGGTCTGGAGGCAGAAGACATGGACCTGAGTAAGCAGACATTTTAGGCCCTGCCCTCCCTCCTCCAGAGGTAGATGGAGAACCCCTGCAGGGACCCAGTGCAGTCCTGACCAAAAGAACTCCAGAATCGATGTCCGGAGGTTGGCCAGGAAAGCCGGGGCCGGGACCAGGGTGTTGAGCCAGCACCAGAGCATGGACAGGACTAGTTGATTAATCACTAGCGCTCTCCCTCGAAGGGAGAGGCACCGGAGTAGTCCTGTCCATTTCCGGAGCCGCTCTATCACCCCGCCCTCTAAATTCTGCCAGTTCTCCGGCAGAGAGGGATGCGTGGCAGAAAGGTAAATGCCCAGATAGAGCAGCGGACCCGTGCTCCACCGGATGGCCTGAAGCGCGGGTTGGAGGGAGCTCGCCTGCCGCCAGTCCCCTACCACCAAGCCAAAGCTCTTGACCCAGTTGACCCGCGCAGAGGAGGCTGCTGAATAGATGGCCTGGCAAGCCTCCACCCGCACCAAGTCGCCCGGGTTCTGGACCACGAGGAGCACATCATCAGCGTACGCCGACAGGAGCAGCCGCAGCTCCGGCTCCCTCAGCACCAACCCTGTCAACCTCCTTCGGAGGAGACAGAGGAAGGGCTCGATTGCCAGAGCGTACAGCTGGCCTGAGAGGGGGCATCCCTGCCGTACTCCTCGCCCAAAGCTGACCGGTTCGGTCAGGGTCCAGTTGAGCCAGACCAGACACCCTGAGGAAGCGTACAGCACTTGGAGAAAATTCACAAACCTGGGTCTGAAGCCAAACGCCTGTAGAGTGCTCAGGAGATACTCGTGATCCACCCTGTCGAACGCCTTCTCCTGATCTAAGGACAGGAGGGCGAATGACAGACCATCCCTACACCCAAGTTCCAATAGGTCCCGGACCAGATATAGGTTGTCGAAGATGCAGCGGCCCAGGACGGTGTAGGTCTGGTCTGGGTGGACCAGGTCCGCCAGCACGGATCCTTGCCGCAGCGAAATGGCTTTTGCCACGACTTTGTAGTCCGTGCTGAGGAGCGAGACGGGACACCAATTTCGTAAATCGCGGAGGTCGCCCTTCTTCAGCAATAAGGCCAGCACGGCTCGCCTGCACGAAAGAGGGAGGACCCCGCTCTGCAAAGACTCGGCCCAGACGGTGACTAGGTCTGGCCCCAGGACGTCCCAGAACATGCGATAGAACTCCACGGTCAGCCCGTCCATGCCCGGAGATTTATTGGTGGGCATGTGACGGAGGGCTTCCGAGAACTCAGCCAGAGTGAGAGGCAGCTCTAGCCGGTCTCGGTCGCCCACGCTGACCGTCGGGAGCTCCTGCCAAAGAACTCTGCAAGCGTTAGGATCAGTCAGATCCGGGGAGAATAGGCTTGCATAGAAGGCTCTCGCCCTCCCGCACATCTCCACTGGATCTGTGAGGGGGGTGCCCTCTTCTGCCAGTAGGCAGATGATATGTTTCTTAGCCCCCCTCTTTTTCTCCAGGGCGTAGAAGAAGCGGGAGCCGCAATCCATCTCCCGAAGGAGACGGATGTGGGATCGAACAAAGGCACCCCGGGCCCGATGGTCCTCGAGCGTCCGGAGCTCCTCCCGCTTCTCCCGGCACACTCCGCAGAAGAGTGGATCCTCGGGGCTGGCGGCCAGACGCCTCTCCAGCTCTAAGACCTCCCGTTCCAACTGCTCTATCGCCGCATCCCTCCGTCGGCTGGCGCCCTGGGTGTAGTCACGGCAGAAGAGCCGGGCGCGCACCTTCCCTAGGTCCCACCACCGCCGCGCCGAGGGAAAGGCACGCTGCTGCCCTCGCCAGGCCAGCCAGAACTCCCGGAAGGATGCCACAAAGCCTGCATCCTCCAGCAAGCTGTTGTTAAAATGCCAATAGGCCGGCCCCGGCCTCCCCGCGCAGAGGGAGACTGCCACGGTGGCTATATGATGGTCAGAAAATGGGGCCAGCCGGATGCTGGAGGAGTGGGCTCGTGAAAGATGAAAGCGTGATAAATAAGTGCGTTCCAACCGGGAGTGGCGCGACCAATGGGCCTCCACCCAGACAAAGGTGAACGTGGAAGTGTCATCCGGGTGGTGGTCGCGACAGACGTCCACAAGGGAGTGGTGTTCGACTATCTCCTGGAGGACGGCGACGGCGGCCGGGCTCTGCTCAGTCCCCAAGCGGTCCCGCTCCTCAAGAGTGATGTTAAAGTCCCCTCCCAGGACCAGGCACTCCTGAGGATCCAAGGTGCCAAAAAGGCGGACGCTTGCTGATAGAATTGCAGCCACTCTGGGCTCGCTGGTGGGGCATATATGTTGACGAGGTTGACTACCAGCCCCTCCATGCAGACCCAGAGGTGCAGCAGACGACCCAGCACAGCCTCGGTGACCCCCAGCACCTCGGGCCGTAGTTCGGGGAGAACAGGGTCGCCACTCCAGCCGTATGAACTGTGAGGTGGCTAAAGTAGACCCTGTCCCCCCAATCCAGCCGCCAGCTGTCTTCGGCGGTCGGATCCGTATGGGTCTCCTGCAGAAAACCACAGAGTACCTCCCATCTCGAAGGAAGGAGAGCACCTGGGACCTGCGGAGACCCATCCTACAGCCACGGGTGTTCAATGTTGTGATGGTAAAGGGTGCCATGAGGAGGGCTGGGGGGGATCCTCGCCGGCAGGGATGCTCGTGGCTCCCGGCAGGCCGTACAGCAGTCCGTGACCCACCCCGTAGGTGAGTAACGAGTCTCGGAAGTGGCGGACCCGCTGGTAGGCCGCGGCGCCCTGCCTCCCGGTCCTTTTACCCTCCCCCATGAGGGCCCTTGCACCCCGGAGGATTTGATTAAAGTCCCCCCATCGCTGGAGGGCAAGCTGGACTTTGTTGCGGGAGCCACAGACGTCTTCTAGGAACTCCCGCAACTCCTCTCGCAGCGCATGGGGGGCTGGGGTTATGGTCTGGTTGCTTCCCGATGGGGCCCTTGGTACAACCCCGTGGCCCAGCGAGATGGGCAGACAGGGTGCGGACCCCCGACGGGGCTGCTGATGGGTTGATCTGAATGCTTGGGCGGATAGGGGGCGGCGGAGGGAGGATAGCAGCCCCTGGTGGGTTGGGACGGGTAAACACAAAGGCCACTCCCTGGGAGTCATCTGTTGGAAAGGGGAAGGAGACAGTCCCAGGGATGGCAATAATATCTCGGGAGGTGGGCGGGATAAGGGCAGGGGCAGGGGTAGAGGTGAGAGTCTGGGTCGGGAGAGGGCTCTCACTGATGCCGGGCGCAAGCTCTCTGGTGGATTTGGCAGCCACGGCATCAGGAGGTGGACTTTCTTCTGTAGGATCCTCTCCCGGGAAGGAGGTTGAATGCTCCTCACCAGCGAGGGATGCCCCTGGTGGCTCAGGTTCCAGCCGCGTGGCACTGGCCATCGCCTCAACTGGCTTGGCAGCTCTCAGCGGGGTGCCCTCTGCAGCCGGGTTGATGGAGGAGTCCAGGGGCTCCTCAGAGGTGGGAGCAGAAGCAACGGTTAGGGGGAGGGAACATGGGGAAAGGGGGGCTGGAGTGAAGTCGCCCAGATCGAGGCCCGCTGGCATAGGTTCGTCCTCCCCCTGGGTGACCGGGGTCAGACCCAGGGCCTCGATCTCCTCATATATAGACGGGAAATTGTTTTCCGCTACCCTGGGATTCTCCCCGCCGGCACCTGACGCGACGATTGCTTCGGGGCACACTGGGGTTTCAGATGGTGCCTCGGGGGTCTTGGAGGGGAGGGACTCCCGTGGAGGGGAGATACTTCCTTCCAGTGCTGCCACGTCTTCCCCAGCCGGCTCTGGTGGGTGGAACACACCCGTGGGTAGAGCGGAAGGCTCGGCATCAGTGCCCCCCTTCCTGGTCTTCCGGGGGGCCTCCGTGTCAGATGGGAAGAACGGAGCTCGAGCCTTCCGCTTGCCCCGCTTCCCCTGGACTAGGGCCCAGCCCTCCATGGCATCATCCAGGGGCTGGCTAGCAGGGGTTGTGTCAGGGGGCAGAGGCGATGGCTCAGGGACTCGAGGGGGTAACGGTGGGGCAGCACAAGGGAGGGAAGATTCCCCTTGGGCCGGGCCCTCTCCCATGCTTGGCGGTGTCCTTGCCGCACCCTCCTCCACAGGCCCCGCCAGATTGCAAACAGCGGGGGAGGGGTTCTCCCGCTCGTCTGGGCATAGTTGGGGAGGTGCCCCTTGGGCCTGAGCGGGAGCAATGGTGGACTGGGAAGGGGGGGGGTGGTTTCGGGCGCCGGGCAGCCAGGGGTGCCGGCGATGATGGGGCCGGTGCCCTGCCGGGGCTCGAGGGTCCCAGATGCCCCTCCTTCCCGGGCCAGGGGGCAGTCCCTCCGGATGTGCCCCATCGCCTGGCAGAGGTGGCACCGGGCCTCCCCCGTGAAGTAATGCACCCGGTAACAGGCCCTCTAGTAGGGAACTAGGAAGGACCCCTCCAGGGCCTCTCCATCACGCGCTGCCAGTGGCAGTTGAAGCTGCACTTGCCGGCGGAACGAGAGGACGTGACGGAGGGCGGGGTCTTTGCAGCCCAATGGGAGAGAGCTGATGACAGAGATGGGCTTCCCCAAGGTAGAGAGGGCAGGTAACAGGGCGGCATTGGGAAGAAAGGGAGGGACAGAGGTCTGGACCAGGCGGACGCCCAGGTCCTCTAGCGGCTCTAAGGGGACAAAGACGCCCCCCACCGCCAGGCCCTTCTCCCCCGCCTCCTGGGTGGCAGCCTCCGATGTTAAGAAGAAGACGACCTTGCCATACATTTTGGAGGCCGCCACAATGGCCGTAGGCCCCACTACCCTCGCCAACGCCCGCACATAGGTCTCCACGTGGGGTGAGGCGGGCACCAGGAGGCAACGGATGCCGTGCTTTCTGGTCATGGTGGGAAAGGGGCCCCGGCCGCTGTAGATGGTAGTGGAGGCGGTGGGCTGGAGAAATGATGTAGCGGCAGGCGGGGGGGCTGCCGCCACCTGGGCGTATGCTCTGGCGGCCGGGGGAGGGACACCTGCAGAGCTGGTGGAGGGAACAGCGGGGAGGGGCGCCCCAGCTGGAGATGGGGCCGGGGCATTGGGGGCAGCCCCTGCCATGGAGGGCCTGGTCTTTTTAGCAGGGCCCTTCCCCTTCTTCTTCCCCTGGCCCTTCCCGCCGGCTGGGGGGACTCCCCCCAAATCTGAGGGGGTGAGAGACGTGGCAGCAGTGGAGGTCACCCCAGTGCCCGTCGCTGCTGGTGCTCCAGTGGGGGCGATGGCAGATGGTTCGGTGGCGGAGGTAGAGGCTTGGGGGGGTGACAGAGGGGCAGGTGGGGGAGAGGTAGCTGGGGCTGCTGGAGGAGCCCCACCCGTCTCCTCCCCCTCCATCATGAGCAGGGAGGGAAGGAGAGACACCAGAAGGAGGAGGGGAGAGGGGAAGCAGGTTGACCACTCCTCCCCGCTAGGCTGCAGGCAGGGGAGGGCACCAAAAGGGGTGGGCTGGACGGGGGGCAATCAGGGGTTAGGGGTCAGTCACCGACACAAGATGGAATTCCGGCTCCTCTTGATGCACTAGGGGAGGGGGGGGATACAACAACATTGGGGGTGCAGTGAAAGGGGTTGAAACTAAAATGGGGAGTTGCACAAGCGCATGGCAGGGGGCATGGGCACACGGAGCGAGGGGCTAAGAGGTCTGGAGATAGAACAGGGAAACCAAGGGGCTAGCGTCAGAGGCTGGGGCGGGGCAAACAAACAAAGGCTGCAGAAGGAAATGGGTGGGGCAAACAATATGAAGCTAGTAAGGGGGTCTGGGACAAAAGGGAGGGCAAAGCTACAAGTGGCAAATGGGGCAGGTAGTAAAGGGCAAGCTGAGGGGTAGGCAGCCGGGGGGGGCACATGTGCCCACATGCACTTGCACAAAGTCTTTTTTTTTTCTAAGCTGGCTACTGCTTCTGGCCCAAAGGGTGGAAATAGGGTGTGGCAAGCCAAGTAAGCAGCTGAGTCCAGAGGCAGGAGCTGAGGCAGGTGGTATACAGCCAGTGGGGGTGGTGGAGGGGGCAGCGGTGGTGGTAGTAGTGGTGGGGGTTGGAGGGGACACACAGATGGATCGGGGGGCAGCTCCACACCACACCCCCTGTGTCCCTACAAACACAGTCAAAACCCCCACCACAAGAGCACAGTTTGAAAATTACTCAGTCTGAGGGCCCCCTCCACGGTGGTCTGCAAAGTCTCTAGGTGCTCCCCCACTGGTAGATGGTCCTCTTCTTCTCCTCCTCGGGCTCCAGCAGCTCCAGACAGTGGCCTCTGCAGCAGCAGCAGCTCCAGGAACTCCCGGTGGTTCTTCAGGCAGGCAGAAAGGACCCCTCTCAGGTGGTGGTGATGGTGGTGGTGTCCACAATAGTAGTGGCTGGGTTCCCTCACTCCTCCTCTCTGGGGCGTGGGCTAGCAGCCCCCTCCCCACCCCAGGGCTGCAGTTGGAGCAGTAGTAACACCCAAGAGTGGAGGTTCCAGCAGCCAGGGAGCAGAGAATAGGGGGTGTCTGGCCCAGCCAGGGGAGCAGCTGGAGCAGCAAGGAGAGCTTAGGGCCTAGTAGCAGCAGGAGTAGCAGCTTTCCACCTCCCTCCAAGCTAGAAGGCTATGAGAGAGCAGTCTTATTGGGATCCGGGAAGTGGGCGGGCGAGGCCCGTCCACTGCTAAAGTATCCCCCCCAGCCTAAAAGGGGGATCCACAGGACCTAGATGCCCAAAAAATTCCGGGGGACAACTAATAAAATAAAATAAAAGCGACAAGAGTGCAGTCAAAGGGTCAAAAGAAGGGAACCGGACAGGGACACCGAGCAGAGAACCCCGGACAGCGCCCACTGCTCCTCAAAGGCGTCAAGGGAGTCAGAGGACGCCGCCCAGAGGAACTCTGCCCGGATACGTGAACGGACCGAGGATCGGAAATAGGCCCCACAGTCACAGGAGACTCCATCGGCCAACCTCCTCACTCTGGTTTTGTAGATGGCCATTTTAGCTAGGGCCAGGAGGAGGTTGACCAGGAGATCCCGTGACTTTGTGGGGCCATGGATAGGGAGTGCATAAATGAGAAGGTGAGGGGAGAAGTGCAACCAAAAACATAATAAGATATTGGTGAGGAGCCGGAATAGGGGCTGCAGCCTGGCACACTCCAAGTAGACATGTGCCAGGGTATCCCTCACGCCGCAAAAGGGGCAGGTGTCTGGGATTGTGGTGAACCGCGCCAAGTACACGCCCGTGCTCACGGCTCCGTGAAGGAGCCGCCAACTGACATCCCCGGCGGGCTTTTGGACTAAGATGGAATATAGGCTGGCCCACCGGGGCTCTTCACCCTCCAAAGGTGGCAGGAGGTTCCGCCATTTTGTATCGGGGCGGGACACGAGGGTGAGGGTGTGAAGGGTGTGGAGCACGAGCGTGTAGAGATGTTTTCTTGGCGCGGTTTGAAAGCAGACCGGCTGCATCTCGTGCAGCCGGCTTCTAGTGAAGGGGTGAAGGGATCGGTTGGGTCCACGGGGCAGGGGTCCAATTAAAAGGTCCGGCGGGCCTGGGGTAGCGGGTGGGCGGGGCATGCCCTCGTGCAGGACCCGGTCGAGATAAACCCGAGCAGCGGGCGTCAAAGCGGCCTTCACCTCCTGAAGTATGCACCGGGGAATACAAGGTCTGGAAAGCCCCATGCGCTGAGCGAAGGTTAGGGAATCCAGCCAGTCTCCCCGGTCATAGTCCAGGAGGTCTCCGACTCTTGTGACCTCTGCCAGGACCAAACTCTGGCACACCGAGTGGGACTCCGCCACTTGCACACGGAGCTGGGGGTTGTGTAGCAGGGGCTCCGCGAGGAGATCTGCCCCCTCCATGGCCGCCACGGACCTGGTCGTTGTAAAGAGTTTCCAGGTCCGGAGGAGGTCCTGGTAGAAGACCGGCAGCCCGGAGAGGTCTCGCGGAAGACCTCTCGGATGGAGATAAAGGAGCTGCCGGTCGTATCGGAGCCCTCGGAAGCGGCGCAGGAAGGCGTGCGCCAGTATGCTCCACGCCAGACTACCTGCACCATAAAGGAGCCTCTGCAGGGTCTGGAGGCGGAAGACATGGACCTGAGTAAGCAGACATTTTAGGCCCTGCCCTCCCTCCTCCAGAGGTAGATGGAGAACCCCTGCAGGGACCCAGTGCAGTCCTGACCAAAAGAACTCCAGAATCGATGTCCGCAGGTTGGTCAGGAAAGCCGGGGCCGGGACCAGGGTGTTGAGCCGGTACCAGAGCATGGACAGGACTAGTTGATTAAGCACTAATGCTCTCCCTCGAAGGGAGAGGCACCGGAGTAGTCCTGTCCATTTCCGGAGTCGTTCTATCACCCCGCCCTCTAAATTCTGCCAGTTCTCCGGCGGAGAGGGATGCGTGGCAGAAAGGTAAACGCCCAGATAGAGCAGCGGACCCGTGCTCCACCGGATGGCCTGAAGCGCGGGTGGGAGGGAACTCGCCTGCCGCCAGTCCCCTACCACCAAGCCAGAGCTCTTGACCCAGTTGACCCGCGCAGAGGAGGCTGCTGAATAGATGGCCTGGCAAGCCTCCACTCGCACCAAGTCGCCCGGGTCCTGGACCATGAGGAGTACGTCATCAGCGTACGCCGACAGGACCAGCCGCAGCTCCGGCTTCCTCAGCACCAACCCTGTCAACCTTCTTCGGAGGAGATAGAGGAAGGGCTCGATCGCCAGAGCATACAGCTGGCCTGTGAGGGGGCACCCCTGCCGTACTCCTCGCCCAAAGTTGACCGGTGCGGTCAGGGTCCAGTTGAGCCTTACCAGACACTCTGCGGAAGCGTACAGCACCCGGAGAAAGTTCACAAACCTGGGTCCGAAGCCAAACGCCTGCAGAGTGCTCAGGAGATACCCGTGATCCATCCTGTCGAACGCCTTCTCCTGATCTAAGGACAGGAGGGCGAACGACAGACCATCCCTACACACAAGTTCCAATAGGTCCCGGACCAGATATAGGTTGTCGAAGATGCTGCGGCCCGGGATGGTGTAGGTCTGGTCTGGGTGGACCACGTCAGCCAGCACGGACCCTAGCCTCAGGGAGATGGCTTTTGCCACGATTTTGTAGTCCGTGCTGAGGAGCGAGACGGGACGCCAATTTCGTAAATCGCGGAGGTCCCCCTTCTTCGGCAATAAGGCCAGCACGGCTCGCCTGCACGAAAGAGGGAGGACCCCGCTCTGCAAAGACTCGGCCCAGACGGTGACTAGGTCTGGGCCCAGGATGTCCCAGAACACGCGGTAGAACTCCACGGTCAGCCCGTCCATGCCCGGAGATTTATTGGTGGGCATGCGACGGAGGGCTTCCGAGAACTCGGCCAGAGTGAGAGGCAGCTCTAGCCGGTCTCGGTCGCCCACGCTGACTGTCGGGAGCTCCTCCCACAGCACTCTGCAAGCGTTACGATCGGTCGGATCCGGGGAGAATAGGCTTGCGTAGAAGGCTCTCACCCTCTCGCACATCTCCACTGGATCCGTGAGGGGGGTGCCATCTTCTGCCAGTAGGCAGATGATATGTTTCTTAGCCCCCCTCTTTTTCTCCAGGGCGTAGAAGAAGCGGGAGCCGCAATCCATCTCCCGAAGGAGACGGATGCGGGATCGAACAAAGGCACCCCGGGCCCGATGGTCCTCGAGGGTCCGGAGCTCCTCCCGCTTCTCCCGGCATGCTCCGCAGAGGGGTGGATCCTCGGGGCTGGCGGCCAGACGCCTCTCCAGCTCTAAGACCTCCCGTTCCAACTGCTCTATCGCTGCATCCCTCCGTCGGCTGGCGCCCCGGGTGTAGTCACGGCAGAAGAGCCGGGCGCGCACCTTCCCTACGTCCCACCACCGCCGTGCCGAGGGAAAGGCACGCCGCTGCCCTCGCCAGGCCAGCCAGAACTCCCGGAAGGATGCCACAAAGCCCGCATCCTCCAGCAAGCTGTTGTTAAAATGCCAATAGGCCGGCCCCGACAGAGGGAGGCTGTCACGGTGGCTATGTGATGGTCAGAAAATGGGGCCAGCCGGATGCTGGAGGAGTGGGCTCGTGAAAGATGAAAGTGTGATAAATAAATGCGTTCCAACCGGGAGTGGCGCGACCAATGGGCCTCCACCCAGACAAAGGTGAACGTGGAAGTGTCATCCGGGTGGTGGTCGCGCCAGACGTCCACCAGGGAGTGGTGTTCGACTATCTCCTGGAGGACGGCGACGGCGGCCGGGCTCTGCTCGGTCCCCGAGCGGTCCTGCTCCTCAAGGGTGATGTTAAAGTCCCCTCCCAGGACTAGGCACTCCTGAGGATCCAAGGTGCCGAGAAAGGCGGATGCCTGCTGATAGAATTGCAGCCGCTCCGGGCTCGCTGCTGGGGCATAGATGTTGACGAGGTTGACTACGAGCCCCTCCTTGTGGAGCCGGAGGTGCAGCAGGCGACCCGGCACAGCCTCGGCGACCCCCAGCACCTCGGGCCGTAGGTCGGGGGAGAACAGGGTCGCCACTCCACTCGTATGAACTGTGAGGTGGCTAAAGTAGACTCTGTCCCCCCAATCCAGCCGCCAGCTGTCTTCGGCGGTCGGATCCGTATGGGTCTCCTGCAGGAAAACCACAGAGTACCGCCCCTCCCGAAAGAAGGAGAGCACCTGGGACCTGCGGAGACCCATCCTACAGCCACGGGTGTTCAATGTTGCGATGGTAAAGGGTGCCATGAGGAGGGCTGGGGGGGATCCTCGCCGGCAGGGATGCTTGTGGCTCCCGGCGGGCCGCGCAGCAGTCCGTGACCCACCCCATAGGTGAGTAAGGAGTCACGGAAGTGGCGGACCCGCTGGTAGGCCGCGGCGCCCTGTCTCCCGGTCCTTTTCCCCTCCCCCATGAGGGCTCTTGCACCCCGGAGGATTTGATTAAAGTCCCCCCATCGCTGGAGGGCAAGCTGGACTTTGTTGCGGGAGCCACGGACGTCTTCTAGGAACTCCCGCAACTCCTCTCGCAGCGCATGGGGGGTTGGGGTTATGGTCTGGTTGCTCCCCGATGGGGCCCTTGGTACAGCCCCCTGGCCCAGCGAGACGGGCAGACAGGGTGCAGACCCCCGACGGGGCTGCTGATGGGTTGACCTGAATGCTGGGGCGATAGGGGGCGGCGGAGGGAGGATAGCAGCCCCTGGTGGGTTGGGACGGGCAAACACAAAGGCCATTCCCTGGGAGTCATCTGTTGGAAAGGGGAGGGAGACAGTCCCAGGGGTGGCAATAATATCTCGGGAGGTGGGCGGGATAAGGGCAGGGGCAGGGGTAGAGGTGAGAGTCTGGGTCGGGAGAGGGCTCTCACTGATGCCGGGCGCAAGCTCTCTGGTGGATTTGGCAGCCACGGCATCAGGAGGTGGACTTACTTCTGTAGGGTCCTCTCCCGGAAAGGAGGTTGAATTCTCCTCACCAGCGAGGGATGCCCCTGGTGACTCAGGTTCCAGCTACGTGGCACTGGCCGTCGCCTCAACTGGCTCGGCGGCTGTCAGCGGGGTGCCCTCTGCAGCCGGGTTGATGGAAGAGTCCAGGGGCTCCTCGGAGGTGGGAGCAGAAGCAACGGTTACAGGGAGGGAGTATGGGGAAAGGGAGGCTGGAATGAAGTCTCCCAGATCGAGGCCCGCTGGCATAGGATCGTCCTCCCCCTGGGTGACAGGGGTCAGACCCAGGGCCTCGATCTCTTCATATATAGAGGGGAAATTGTTTTCCGCTACCCCGGGATTCTCCCCGCCGGCACCTGACGCGACGGTTACTTCGGGGCACACTGGGGTTTCAGATGGTGCCTCGGGGGTCTTGGAGGGGAGGGAGTCCCGTGGAGGGGAGATGCCGCCTTCCAGTGCTGCCACGTCTTCCCCAGCCGGCTCTGGTGGATGGAACACACCCGTGGGTAGAGCGGAAGGCTCGGCATCGGTGCCCCCTTTCTGGTCTTCCGGGGGGCCTCCGCGTCACATGGGAGGAGCGGAGCTCGAGCCTTCCGCTTGCCCCGCTTCCCCTGGACTAGGGCCCAGCCCTCCATGGCATCATCCGGGGGCTGGCTAGCAGGGGTTGTGTCAGGGGGCAGAGGCAATGGCTCAGGGACTCGAGGGGGTAACGGTGGGGCAGCACAAGGGAGGGAAGATTCCCCTTGGGGCGGGCCCTCTCCCATGCTTGGCGGTGTCCCTGCCGCACCCTCCTCCACAGGCCTTGCCAGATTGCAAACAGTGGGGGCGGGGTTCTCCCGCTCGTCTGGGCATAGTGGGGGAGGTGCCCCTTGGGCCTGAGCGGGAGCAATGGTGGACTGGGAAGGAGGAGGGGCGGTTTCGGGCGCCGGGCAGCCAGGGGCGTCGGCGATGACGGGGCCGGTGCCCTGCCGGGGCTCGAGGGTCCTGGATTCTCCTCCTTCCCGGGCCAGGGGGCAGTCCCTCCAGATGTGCCCCATCGCCTGGCAGAGGTAGCACCGGGCCTCCCCCGTGGAATAATGCACCCTGTAATAGGCCCCCTGGTAGAGGACTAGGAAGGACCCCTCCGGTGCCCTGCCGGGGCTCGGGGGTCCTGGATTCCCCTCCTTCCCGGGCCAGGGGGCAGTCCCTCCGGATGTGTCCCATCGCCCGGCAGAGGTAGCACCGGGCCTCCCCCGTGAAATAATGCACCTGTAATGGGCCCCCTGCTAGGGGACTAGGAAGGACCCCTCCAGTGCCTCTCCGTCGCGCGCCGCCGGCGGCAGTTGAAGCTGCATTTGCCGGCGGAACGAGAGGACGTGACGGAGGGCGGGGTCTTTGCAGCCCAACGGGAGAGGGCTGATGACAGAGATGGGCTTTCCCACGGTAGAAAGGGTGGGTAACAGGGCAGCTTTGGGGAGAAAGGGAGGGACGGAGGTCAGGACCAGGCAGATGCCCAGGTCCTCTAGCGGCTCTAAGGGGACGAACACGCCCCCCACCGCCAGGCCCTTGTCCACCGCCTCCTGGGCGGCGGCCTCCGATGCTAGGAAGAAGACGACCTTGCCATACATTTTGGAGGCCGCCACAATGGCCGTGGGCCCCACCACCCTCGCCAATGCCCGCACATAGGTCTCCACGTGGGGTGAGGCGGGCACCAGGAGGCAACGGACGCCGTGCTTCCTGGTCATGTTGGGAAAGGGGCCCCGGCCGCTATAGATGGTAGCGGAGGCGGTGGGCTGGAGAAATGACGTAGCGGCAGGCCCAGGGGCTGCCGCCACCTGGGCGTATGCTCTGGGGGCCCGGGGAGGGACACCTGCAGAGCTGGTGGAGGGAACAGCGGGGAGGGGCGCCCCAGCTGGAGATGGGGCCGGGGCATCGGGGGCAGGCCCTGCCATGGAGGGCCTGGTCTTTTTAGCGGGGCCCTTCCCCTTCTTCTTCCCCTGGCCCTTCCCGCCGGCTGGGAGGACTCCCCCCAAATCTGAGGGGGTGATAGACGTGGCAGCAGTGGAGGTTACCCTGGTGCCCGTCGCTGCTGGTGCCCCAGCGGGGGTGATGGCAGATGGTTTGGCAGCGGAGGTAGAAGCTTGGGGGGGTGATGGAGGGGCAGGCGGGGGAGGGGGAGCTCGGGCTACTGGAGGGGTCTCACCCGTCTCATCCCCCGCCATCATGAGCAAGGAGGAAAGGGGGACACCAAAAGGAGGAGGGGAGAGGGGAAGCAGGTCGACCACTCCTCCCCGCTAGGCTGCAGGCAGGGGAGGAGGGCGCCAAAAGGGGTGGGCTGGACGGGGGGCAATCAGGGGTTAGGGGTCAGTCACCGACACAAGGTGGAAATTCCGGCTCCTCTTGGTGCACTATGGGGGGGGGGATTCAACAACATTGAGGGTGCAGTGAAGAGGGTTGCAACTAAAATGGGGAATTGCACAAGCGCATGGGAGGGGGCATGGGCACACGGAGCGAGGGGCTAAGCGGTCTGGGGGTAGAACAGGGAAACCAAGGGGCTAGCTTCAGAGGCTGGGGCGGGGCAAACAAACAAAGGCTGCAGAAGGAAATGGGCGGGGCAGGCAGACAAACTGAAGCTAGTAACGGGGGCTGGAGCAAAAGAGGAGGCAAAGCAGGTGGCAAATGGGGCAGGTAGTAAATGGCAAAGCTGGGGGGTAGGCAGTCCAGGGGGGGCACATGTGCCCATGTGCACTTGCACAAGTCTTTTTTAGCTTGCTGCTGCTTCTGGCCCAAAGGGTGGAAATAGGGTGTGGCAAGCCAAGCAAGCAGCTGAGTCCAGAGGCAGGAGCTGAGGCAGATGGTATACAGCCAGTGGGGGTGGTGGAGGGGGCAGCGGTGGTGGTAATAGTGGTGGGGGTTGGGGGGGACACACAGATGGATCGGGGGGCAGCTCCACGCCACACCTCCTGTGTCCCTACAAACACAGTCAAAACCCCCACCGCAAGAGCACAGTTTGGAAATTACTCAGTCTTAGGGCCCCCTCCACTGTGGTCTGCAAAGTCTCTAGGTGCTGCCCCACTGGCAGATGATCCTCTTCTTCTCCTCCTCGGGCTTCATCAGCTCCAGGCAGCGGCCTCTGCAGCAGCAGCAGCTCCAGGAACTCCAGGTGGTGGTCCAGGCAGGCAGAAAGGACTCCTCTCAGGTGGTGGGGGTGGTGTCCACAACAGCA
The DNA here is from genome assembly GCF_009764565.3 of Dermochelys coriacea. NCBI lineage: Eukaryota > Metazoa > Chordata > Testudines > Dermochelyidae > Dermochelys > Dermochelys coriacea. The sequence continues at coordinate 86,092,315 of NC_050069.1, forward strand.
GTGGCTGGGGTCCCTCACTCCTCCTCTCTGGGGAGTGGGCTAGCAGCCCCCTCCCCCCGGGGCTGCAGTTGTAGCAGTAGCAGCACCCGAGAGTGGGGGGTCCAGCAACCAAGTAGCAGAGAACGGGGGGTTTCTGGCCCAGCCAGGGGAGCAGCTGGAGCTTAGGGAGATCTTAGGGCCTAGCAGCAGGAGTAGCAGCTTTCCACCTCCCTCCAAGCTAGAAGGCTATGGAAGAGTCATGGGAGAGAGAGAGATTGATTCGCTCCAGGCTAAACAAATCCCTGGTACCAGGATAAGTGAAATGGCAGCTGCTCCAGGTCAATTAAGACACCTGGGGCCAATTAAGAACTTTCCAGAAGGCAGGGAGAAGCCTAGGTTGATTGGGACACCTGAAGCCAATCAGGGGCTGGCTGAAACTGGGAAGCCTCCCAGCCAGTCAGGTGGGTGTGCATGTCAGGAGCTGTGGGAAGAAGTTGTGTGGTTGGAGAGGCTGAGTAGTACACACCATATCGGGCACAAGGAAGGAGGCCCTGAGGTAAGGGTGAAGTGAGGGCTGCTGTGGGGGAAGTAGCCCAGAGAATTGTACATGTCATATTTCTAAAAGGTCAGCTACCATAGCTGATACTATTAGGGTCCCTGGACTGGAGCCTGGAGTAGAGGGTGGGCCCAGGCTCCCCCTCCACCTTTGCCCCCCTGATTAATCACTGAGACTGGGAGACAACAGAGACTGTGCAAGGAAGGATAACTTCTCCTCACCTCCCTCGCTGGCTTAAGATGAAAATGGCTCAGTAGACTGTGACTCTTGTCTCTAGAGAAAGAAGGGTTACGTGGAGGGTCACAGTGAACCTCTGAGTCTTGCGAAATCCACCAGGAAACACGGGACCCACGGAGGCAGGGACAAAGCTTTGTCACAAATGACATATACCAAATTCTCTAGTTCAGATTCCCTCCTATGACACTACAGTCGTTAGTAGGGTTATATGCTGGATAAAAGTCTCCTGTGTTTCTAGTTACTACACATCTTTAGTCCTCGGCATGTGTTTATAAGATTTGGCATGTGGAACTAGCATGGATGAGATGTGTGCAAGTCTCATCATCTTTTGTTGTTGTTTTTTATACATAGCAGAATTTGAGCTACTTTAGACCTAGCTATAAAATGAATATTTTCCCCTGTTTCCAAACCATTGCATGTCCTCAAGACTTCTCTGAATGATGTACAGAGCTGCATCATTTCTTTCATAATCTTGTGTTGTGCTTAAACTCCTCTCCATAATATTTTTGCAATTAACATGTATTTTTGTTTATTTTTTATTTTTTTCGCAAGATGTTGAGTCCCAACAATTGCAATAAAATCTATTAAACTGAAGCTGAATGGGTCTACTCTTGTTGAAGGTCGTCTTTATAATCTATAGTCAACAATGGTTGAATATTTCTTATCTCTATTGAGTGATGGCATCAGGCATCTGATTTCCAACACTGCAAGTGCAAGATGAATTATTATTCTGCTTGGCAAAGCACAGGCATTAGGTGCATTGATAAGCAAGGTCAATAGTTTGTTCTGAGTCACAAGAATTAAACATTAAAATTTCAGTATTTTAATGTCAAGGGTAATTAAAAGAGAGACATGTCTCTGAAAACACAAAGTTTTGTCTGGAAAAGACAAAGAAAATAGCCCTCGACAATAACCTATGATCTTAATTGCAAAGGTTAGAGCAGAACATTGACTGACTAGCTTCTCTTAGGCCTTTGCTATCATTGTTTAAATCTGATTCATGAACTGTATGTTAGAGCAGATGAGTTTTTTAATGTAGACTGTAAATTTCAAAATGCAGGTATTTCTTATATATAATCCCCAAACCACTGAAACCTAAACTAACAGTGGCAGCCCATTTGTATTTTAAACCACAAGTAATTATAGAGTTTGAGGCATGTAAAATCACATTCCAAAATGACTGGAGAAATCAAAAGCTTTTTAAGAAGAGACACTGAAAAGTAGTGTTTAGAGGGGAGGCAAATAAGAGGAGATATGACAGGCATGCAAAATGAATGATGTAGAAATTGGTGTAGAGTACTCCTGTGTGCCATTTCTTACACTACCAAAGTCAGAGGACATTCAATGAAATTGAAAGGTAATAAGTTTTTATCTGTTAAAATAAATACTTTTTACATAATGTATAACTGATCTATGGAGCTCATTGCTACAAGTTTTCACTAAGACACGGATTTAGCAAGCTTCAAAAAGGATAAGACAGTTGAGAATATGTTGATAATGAGAATGTCCTTAGTTACATTAAACGAATAAAAATAATTGTAAGGTAAATAAACATTCATGTTTCAGTGCATAAGCTGATGGGGATAAGGAAAAACTTCCCCTATTGGCAGGCTATTCCTTTATGAAGTTTCTTTTTGCTTCCTTTGAAACACCTGGCACTGGTCACCATTGGAAACAGGAATCTGGACTAGATGGACCTCTGTTATAGAGTCATAGAGTTTAAGATCAGACGGGACCACTAAATCCTGTACTTTGACCTCCTGTATATCATAGACCTTCAACACCATCCAGCACTGTCCAGATCCAGTCTGATTGATTTGAAAATTGTTTGATTTGATTTGAGCTCTCGTTATAGGATAAGTGAAATTATATGATGGGGCATGATGTGGGAAAGACCAAAAAAGAACATGTGCTGTGGAGACACAGAGGCTTGGACTCCTAGATCAGAGGATCTCATGACAAATGTTTTGGTGGCCTCAGGGTGCGGCCACCAACTCTTGCTGGTGGCCACTCTCACATTTTTTCCTAAAATACTTAATTAACTTTAGAAAGAAAACAAATTTATATGCACATGTACACATCCAAAGCATTGTAACGTATTTATTGCTAACTACTAAGTCTGCTGCTGTTGAAAGTGATATTTGTATGTTTGTTAACATGTTTCACAGCCTCCCAACTAGCTACTAAGTCTGCTGTGAAAAGTGGTATGAACAAACACACAAGTATCACTTTTCACAACAGACTTACTCAGCCCTGGCAAGCCCAGGGACAAATTAAGCCCTAGATGGGGAGGTGGATAGGAAGGCAGCAGGGACCAAGGGAGGCAGTGGGGAGCCAAAGCCCAGGAAATGAGGCCCCGAGATGGAGCTTGAAGCCCCAGGGCTGTAGCCTAAAGCCCCAGAGTTGGGGGCCAGGGCTAGAACCTTAGGGTCAGGGGACGGAACCTGAAGCCAGATAGCCATAGCCTGTTGCCCCACCACCCCAGGGCTGAAGCCTGAACCTCACTGCCCCCAGGAAGGTGGGGAACTCACAGGCTGCCAGTTCCTCCAGCATTGTGTCCCAGGTGTCTCCAGAGGGGGGGCAGGGCCCAACCCCTTCTGGCATCCCCAGCAACCAACACCAAGGCAGCACATCCAGGAGCAACGTAGAGGGGGATGGACTGCACTGTACATTACTCAGAGTAGTGAATAACATTGCTAAATAATACTACTTTCATCTCTTCACTGTCCTTATAAAAATGATTTTTATTGTAATCAGCCCCAATGCTGCAGCCCTACTCAGGCAAAACTCCCAATGGGAATCAGGAGAATTTGGCTCATTGTGTTTGGCCCACCCCAATGATAGAGGTGTTAGTGGATATTAGCTACATTTACTTTTTTGATTCTGAGGAAAGAGAAGGGCCAATGTTTAAGGGCCACTGCAGCAGCAAGGAAAAAGTCAGAGATATTTCCAAGCGTTTTTTTGTTTTATTTACATTACAAATGCCAACTGCTGGCAATATCCACATTTGGCTGGAAGCCAGTTCCAGAGCAGAGCAAGCCATGAATCAAAAAATGCTGTGTTCTTTGAGAAGGGTGTTATTGCAATGATAAAAATCCTGACAGCCTTGCATACTAAATAATAACAGGTTTCCCTAAACCAGGAAGGCCCTACAAAACAAGAACTTAAAAATGGTTGAAGCAAGTGTAGCTAATGGCTAAAGAAGGGAGACGTGACAGCTGAGTTCTATTTTTTGCTCAGCCACTTGCTATAGGTCCTTGAGCAAGTCAGTTAAGCCCTCTTTTCTTCAGTTGATCCATCTCTAGAATGGTTATAGCAACACCCTGAAGGGGTCCTGTAAAGCTCCATTAATGCTGGGAAAAGCAGTAACCTCTTTGGCTGAAGTGTTCTGTATATATGAAAAATACAATTAATTAACTACTGTTATTGAGCACAGCACATTTGGACACCAACAACAGTTTGTAATTACTGTAGTGTAACTTTTAACCCAATTATGTCAAAGGTAGAGTATGCATTTGTGATGTTGGCAGGCCAGATGCCAGTTCTTGCCAAGGCCTCAGACATTACCTCAGAATGGATAACTTTGTAGCTGGAGACCAGACCAGCTTACCTGTATGTTAGTTTTGCTTACAATGGGTATTAGTCTTATAAGAATGTAGTTAGTGTTGAGTGTCTATGAAATGCTTGTAAGTTGCTGTGTGCATTAAGCTCACTTGCAATGTCTGTATGCCATGCTATAAGAAAATATCTAAGTTTTGCTTTATAACTTTGAAAATGTTTGTCCTGAACTTGTGAACACAGGCACGGGAATCATCCTGTCTCCCTCTGCCCATCCAGAAGGACTATCAAAAATCATCACAATACAAAGGATTGGCTAATGGCTTTGTCGCACCTGGGAAATGCTACATGGAGGGAAGAAGCTCATCCTATGGGCTTGGAAGCTGAATGAAGGAAATAAAACAAAGCCACAGGAAAATTTTCCATTTTTTTGGCTGTTTGAACTCTGACAGTGCCAGAGACTCTAAACTGAACCCAGAGATCCCCAGAGGCTGCCTCCTGGGTGCTCCCTGAAAGATACTTTGAATTGACAGATCACTACAACTCTGTCACTCTCAGGATTTAGTTGGTAACTCATTTGTGTGTATATGTTTGTTTGCTTTAACGTGTAAATAACTCTCATTTCTTTTTCTAGTTAAAAACCTTTGGATAGTTTATTACAGGGGTTGTCTTTGATGTAAGACCTACTGTACCAGACTGATCTGGGGTAAGTAACTGATCTCTTGGGACTGGAAGCAACCTGAATGTGGTGTGATTTTTGGTGTAAATGACCAGTTATCACTAAGTCTAGTTTATCTGGGTGGCAAGATAGACTGGAGAGTCTAAGAGGACTCTCTTTGATTCCATGGTAAGGCTATTACAGTGATTCAGGAGTTTGCATTTATTACTGGCTTGGGGAAATCTAATTATAGACCACAGCACCAGTTTGGGGTGTCTGCTCTGTTTTTGACAGTCTGCTCTGAGGTCTGCACTCACGGTCGTGAGCCACTCTAGAGAGCGTGACAGTATTTATAGCTATTATACACATCAGACAGCCTTACAGATCCACTTCCAGCATTAATTTAGACTCAGTGCCTGCAACTCCTTCAGGGAGGATATTTTTGCTTAGGCATTGGGTGGTTGTCCAGTGTCAGCAGAGTATCTGAAAAAGTCATGCTGCCAGAGGAAGGAGGGAAAAAGTATTTATATTAATATTGATGTGAGAGTGGAGATTAGAGCTTTTATGGTTCTATTATATGACATTCTGAGTTGCTATCTGGACCAGTGAGGGGCTATGTCACCCCTACGCTGCAAACTCGGGTATCTTTCAATGCTTTGCTGCTGTAGCTCCCACCTGAGCCATTCACAAACAGTCAAACAGCCTGCAGGTAACACCCTGAGTGTCTGTGTATGCCTGCCAGCCACACTCCAGTCACATTCTGGCTTCTACCCACTTTGGTTACAGCTTACAGGGTGACCCCAACACTCTTCCAGTCCTGGATTTTCCCCCACAACATGTGTTCTGCACTGTCCAGTCCTCTCCTGGATAGTTCAGATATATTAGGTCCATTGCCCACCCCAAAGGGGATTGATATACAGCAGTTTGCAACCATAAATCGAGTTATCCCCCACAATTCACAACACTGGATTAGTTTTAATTAAAGAATAAAACAAATTTATTTAATGACAAAACAATAGGTAGAGTACAAGGATAAGGCATTAAAGTCAGACATGGTTATAAGAGAAATAAAGATAAAACACTTCCTAGCACTAGACTTGGTTCAAGGTGAAGTCTCTTACCACATATTTCCAGTTACACTGCTGACCAAACTCTTAAGCCAGGATCTGTTCCCAAAGTCCAACAGCTGTTTCTTTTGTCTTCTTAGGAGATGAATAGGGAGACATAACATGGGGTGGTTTTGCTCCTCACTTTTATAATTCAGTCCCCCTTTGAAATGTATTTTCCTGAGTGTTGCCTCTATATAAAGTTCATTCCCATTGTGGAATGGAGACAATGAGTCTGGTGGCAAAAGAGGTTCCATGCTGTTTTTGCTAAGATGCAGGTGTTTGTTCCTGCCACCCTTGCCAAAGAATGGCCACTTGATAGGTGATAGCCTATTAGCTTTGATGACATCTGGCTAGAGGCATCAATATATCTTTTGTCTTTAAGAAACAGGTTTACCCATTCCCCAGATTTGTCTGGTAAGCACACTTCTGTTATGACTACATACTTTTCATGTATTGATATGATTGTCCAGTAAGTTATTAGTTTTCAAGTGGTACCTCACAAGGCATATTTTGTACAAGAGTATTACAATAATGAGTAGCATGTGAATACAGGAATGCATTTGATCACTTACTGCTTCTGCTATTTGTTACTGTGGATGGATGGATATCACTATTGCTTTAAACTGAGACCAGTAGACAAATAGGGCCTGATTCTGTGATTCAGCAGTCTTTGATAAAGTCACTCCTGATTTACATCAGTTTTGATGACAGAAGAATCAGACCTATACTGTTTTGTGCAGGCATACCCTGTTAAACTAGCCTAGACTGTATAACATGTAGGGTACTTGAAATATTTTCAAATAATCAATTTTATAACATGGACCAGAACTTCATCTGGTGTAAATCAGCACCATTGATGTCATTGCAGCAACACTGATCGACAGCAGCTGAAGATCTGATTATGCATGTATAGTTTTAATTTGCTAACATGAAGTTGTTAGGAATTTTTTTAATTAATTGAATATAGAATTTGTACACTAAGGGGATAATACTATATACCATACTTGTGTCATTTTAAAAGAATTCTATTATCCTCAGGTGCAGTTGTAGTAAATAAGTCGCTCACACCAGTCATCCCAGGAGACAGTGTGGTCATACTCTAAGCGGCAGGAGGCCTTTTCCCTTTACTAGCAATAATGAGATACAGCAATTAAATAGGCTCTCTCACGCTAGATATCGAGCGTGTCAGGAAGATGAAGAGGAAAATGAGATCTTGTAGAAAATTGTGACGAATAAGGAAGTTTTACATTTAGAAGAGAAATTATTTGACAACCTTGTCCAGTAAGGTTGGATTAAATGAAAATGCCAGCAAGCCTGGATATGGTCTCTTATAAGCATCTCTTTCCAGGCAATAAGTATATATTCTTTATAAATGAGGGCATTAGCTTGAAAAATGCTCAAGACCTACACTTGCTTCTGACTTCCTTCATAAATGATGGATCCTTAGTAGCTCTAATAAGAAAGAAGTTATGAGTATATATTCTAAGTACATAAACACAGGTTGAAAAAGGTTAACCTTATTACAGATTCAAAGCAGCTTCACTTATTCTCTCTGTTGTGCAGAGAGAAAAGAAGGACAGCACACATATAAATATTTTATTCTTTTAGAGTATCTGTAATTAAAACAAAGATATAGAACTGTAATGTGTGCTTTAAATCATCAGAGTTATGGCAACATGAGATGATATTTTTGCATGAGGACATTGGATTTGAATGAACAGCATGGGAAAAATTAGATTCTTAAGTAAAATTAGATGTTTTCCCACCAGACTACAACTGTATGTGCAAACGGAGCAGGAACTTACCGAAGTATCTCTAAATGCAAGAAGCAATCAGTATGTCTTTTAGTTAGAGATGCTACCTCTAGGATTGGCAGGAAAACAGCAATTCTGTTCCGCAAATTTTTAAGTTTCAAAATTTGTTTTTGTTCCAATGAGACTTTTTGAAGTTTTTCACAGAAAAGCCTACAGAGGCCAATCCCAGAATAGCTCTGTGCTTAAGGCCCTTACTCCCAATATGGGAGATGTAAGTTCATGATCATCTGTATCAGGTAAAGCAGGGTCTTAAACTGCAGTTCCACATGTCCTAGCCATGTGATCTACCCACCGGGCTATTAACTCAGCCTTTCTGTTTGGCCCAATGAACATTTAATTTTTCAAAGTGGAATAGCTCCAACTGGAGAAAGAGAGAGCAAGAGAAACCGTTGGCTGTTCTGGTATGGGTTGGTCTCTCTCTCTCTCTCTCCCTCATTCATTTTTACCAGATTCCAACCTGGACCTGAGAAATATTTCAATGGAAAAAAGATTTGTCTTTTTTTTTTTTACCAGTACCAAAGAATACACAGCTACCTCTGAAGTTGGGAATTGTGGGTTGGTGCAGAAGTAAGGGGGAACTACTGATGTGTCAGGTACAGGAACTAGAAGCTAATATATGTATCTGTGTAGTAAAGATTGAGGGGATTGGTGCAGCATTTTGTCAGCATGTGCAGATGTCACACCCAGTGCATGTGGTGACATCTACTTCTGCAATATGTTTGGGTGAGCTTTAGGGTGTGGCTGGTATTTAGATGTAACACCCTCTCTCCTCTTGACCCATCTAAAGTAACTACAGAGACTGCTTCAGTTCTTTCAAGTGGCATCTGTGCCATTCTTGAAGAATACAAATGTCTCATCCACTCCAGATGTGAAAGAACTGGAGCTACTTAAAAGAATGAGTCCTGGTGACATCATAACTATGCATGAAACCACTGAGTCAGGGGACAAAGTCCTCTCTGAATCTATGTTAATAGAGATAAATTTACTGACTGCTTAAAGGACAAATTATCTCATCTCACCAGAAAAGACTGGCACTCTCCCAGCACATCCTCGCTTTGACCCCCCATCTTAAAGCTAGGGAGTGACTGAATGTCCACACCATAAAACTCTGCCTGCCCCGGACTTAGAGCAAACTTTCAGAGCAGAAACCCCTCTCTCCTATAAGAGCATTCCCCTTCTAAGTGCCCAGACTGGCCTCTCCAAACTTGTTCTCCACATCCAAGTCTGACCCTTTGAAAATTCTCCTTTAACCTTTGTGCTTCATTTTGTCCATCTGCAAAATGTTGAGAACCTGCTTTATGAATATCTGTAAAGCACTATCAGATCCTCTGATTAAAGGGGCAATAGAAATGTAGAAAGGTGATTTTAATTATCTGCTGTTTTTCCTCCTAGCTTTCACTGGCTGATGGTCTAATTCCCCCACTGAGAATTCAGCATTGTTAGACCCTGGCAGGTACATAACTTGCAATGACAGGTTTTTCACAACTGACATATCTCAAATAAGCAAATGTGTCCTTGTAATGAGGATTTTTTTCTTTTGCTTCACTATCACACTGTGCAGCTTTCACATTGCCAGAAATGTTGCTTGTACCACAGCTTATCTAGGCTGTGTGGGGTGTTTTGTTCCCCTCCCCTTTTAAAAAATAAAAATGAATGAGACACAAATAACCAGCATTATGCCTAGCTTGAATGAACAGCAATTCTACTAGCATGTGTCAGCTCAAATTGCAGGTGAGTTCTGCCAATGAATGAAGGTAAATAACTATGGCAAGGTTTCACTACTGGACTGCCTTGCTCAGCTTGTTAATTAATATTTTACGTGACTTGTGTCCCCTCTCTGGCTAAGGACTCATTAGCAGCATTCCCTTGTAGACTTGCTAGAGGCAGGGCTGGAATAATCATGAATTCTCTGCTGGCCCCTGTCTATCAAAAGCTCACTCTTACGTCAGCAGCATGGAGCTGGTGAATGTCATGCAAGACAAGTTGAATTCAGATTTTTTTTCCTGCGCCATTCTCCTCCACAAGGAAGATGACCTGCCTATCAGCAAAGCAAATCTAAAAACCACTGCTCTCTCATCATCCATTTGAACTAAGTGCTAAACTAGCAAAGCTAATGCACAGGCAAGAAGCAGGACAACATTGCCACTTTTCAGGATAACTTTTCAAAATTTTGGGCCAGATTCACCAGCCCACTGAATCTGCTTTGTCCCTCTGCAGCAGCACAAAGCAGACTCAAAGCTTCTGGGGGATTTCCCTGGCATAGTAGAATATCTCAGTGGTGCAGAACTGGCATAGAACTCCTAGGCCACCCTCAGGACCGGATTTAGGGGCAGACGACCCAGGCAAACATAGGCTGATTTCTGTTTTGTGGGGCCCTGGACCAGAGCAAGTGCCCCTCTGCCCCCCCACCCCAACCCCACTCCCAGGCAGGACTGCCAGACAGGTGGGAAGAATGGGTCGGGGTACAGGGGCATCCAATTTTCTGGGGCCCCCTGATTGTTCCTGGACATGAGCCCTCTTGGCCCAGTGGCTAATCTGCAAGTGCAGGCAACCACCTGTGGTGCCAGTCTTGGGGAGTACCGGGCTTAGGGTGCTGTGCATGAATAAATACAGATTTACAGATCCTAGCATGCAAATTTATCATCTTATATGATAGGGATAAATCATGCAGGAAAATCATCCATCAACGTCATGAAATGAGCTACATATGCAATAAAAAATAAGATATTCAAAAGTTTAACAAATGAAGTGGGGAGCGCCGAAGATGCTCCTCACCTAGGGCACCAATTGGTCTAGGGCCGTCCCTGACTAGCCCCTCCCAGCCTCCAGCAGAGGGAGCATGGTTGGGCAAAAGCAGGTGCAAGGTGCGTTGGGAGCTGCTACATCCATTTGATCCTCAGGTGCCTTGACTACCTGTTAGAGCAATCTCAGGGCTGTTTTATCTTACGTCTAGGAACTGGGCCAGGTGCTTGCCAGGGAATACAGAGCAGCCATTATAACTCTTTTGCTCTCCTACCATCACCCCATCCCAATGATTCTGGGCCATTGTCTCTGTGCTGCATACCTAAACCAAGTGATTGTACAACTAACTGAGCAAGCAAGGAAATCTGTAATGCACTTTAACATATTCAACAGGTGGAGGTAATAAACTACTGAGCATTTCAATGAGAGCATAAAAATAAGATAATAATAACAGTATAGATAAATAGAGGACCCCAGAAGAAAACATTCACTATCGCCAACTGAAGTGCATACTTCAACACAACGCCTTACCGACTTGCCTCAACCCTGAGCACTATTGGTGATAGGCATGCAAACTCAGCCACCATGCTCACTCACTTCTTGGGCATGTGACGGGTTGGATCACAGAGACCTCCTTGGGGCTGCCAACTGATGTGCCGAGACTACCGCTGAGGCTGTTTTCCCTTGCAGCTTGGGACTTCAGTGCCCTGCCAGGTTTGAGCCAGACACAGTAGCCTGCTACAAACACAGACTCAGGTCTGAACCACGTCCCCCACAAACTGCAGGCTTAACTGAAAACAGCTTAAGAAGTGTTCCTGTCTCCAACACTCAGGTACCTGGCTCCCAATGGTGTCCAAACCCCAAATAAATTGGTTTTACCTTGTATAAAGCCTATACAAGGTAAACTCATAAATTGTTCATCCTCTATAACACTGATAGAGAGGTATGCACAGTTCTTCTCACCCCCACCCCCTCCCCAGGTACTAATACATACTCTGGGTTAATTAATAAGTAAAAAGTGATTTTATTAAATACAAAAAGTAGGATTTAAGTGGTTCCAAGTAGTAACAGACAGAACAAAGTGAATTATCAAGCAAAATAAAATAAAACACACAAGTCGAAGCCTAGTACAGTAAGAAAATGATGACAGATGAAATCTCACCCTCAGAGATGTTCCAGTAAGCTTCTTTTACAGACTAGGCTCCTTCTAGTCTGGGTCCATCAATCACTCACACCCCTGTAGTTATTGTCCTTTGTTCCAGTTTCTTTCGGGTATCCTTTGGGGTGGAGAGACTACCTCTTGAGCCAGCTGAAGACAAAATGGAGGGGTCTCCCAGGGACTTAAATAGACTTTCTCTTGTGAGTGGAGACCTCCTCCTCTCTTCTATGCAGAATCCAGCTGCAAGCTAGAGTTTTGGAGTCACATGGGCAAGTCACATGTCCATGCATGACTCAGAATTTTACAGGTGGCAGCCATTGTTCACATGCTACCTTGAATGTCCCCAGGTAGACTTCTTATGTGGATTGGAGTCTTCCAAGGTACCATTTTCTGTTAAGTGTTTCTTTACTGAGCACTTAACTTGGAAACGCCTTTCTAAAGAAGCTGACCAAATGCCTTACTAACGCTACTTAAACTCAAACAAGTACGCAGCCAATATTCATAATTTTGAATACAAAAATGATACATGCATACAAATAGGGTGAATATATTCAGTAGATCATAACCTTTACAGAGATATGTTACATGGCATATGTAACATAAAACATATTTCAGTTATGTCATATATACATTCATAAGCATATTTTCAAAAAGCATTATGGGGTGCAAAGTCACAGGGCTCTTGCTGAGATTGCCAATGGGTGGATTTGTAAGGTGAACACTTGCCTCCTGAGAACTACTGAGACCACCAAGATCGTTTCAAATGACACACCAAACAACTATGAGAACTTGATCCAAATTCAACAGGAGTCTTTCTGCTGACTTCAATGGACTTTGGATCAGGTCTTTAGATGGGAAACAATGGTCAGCACTGACTTGAGCTGTATTTAAATCAATAGCCTAGATGTGAAATATTCTATGTCTCATTACCAATTGTTCTCCATTCCTATAAGTCAACTTACCAAAGAAAACATGTTCTGTGTTTTATTTCTTTTATATCAAAGTTTTACAGACCTAACCAGACCACAGAAGAACATACCAAACTGTGACAATACACATAAAAGATAATAAAAATGAAAGCTGGCATAAAACAACTAGATCTGACTAAACAACTCATAATAATATATTAGACTAATTTAGTCCCTCTTTCCACAGCATTTGTTATGAATTTGTTTGTTATTTGAAATTATCTGGTGATTTTTATGGAGACATATTTCATCCTACTAATTACCTGAAAATTATTTGCTGTGACTATTGATCTGAGATTTTGCTATTCATAATTTGCCATTCATACTGCATGATTAATGACTGAAGTTATATGACACAATATTTCTGCTTCCCAGTTAGATGACTTGAAAGATTTATTATTAGGAGGACTAGACTAAATTACTTGGGCTGCTGTGTCAGTTTCCAGCTGGTGATGTAAACCCTTCCATTGTGAACCTTCATAAAACCACATTGGCACTGGTATTTGTGAGACTTTCATTTTCCATAAACAATTTTGAAAACACAAACCTGAAAATAAAGGGCCAATGATATCATCAACATGAATTCTGTTTATATTCAAATCAATATTCTTGAATAATAGTTTGCAGTATTTTCCCTGCTCTAGAGGCAATGTAGAAAAGTGATTCTCAAGATTTTCCACATCAAAATCCCAAGTGACAACAAAAAAATTGGCCCCCCAACCCACCTAGCTATAAAGTAAGGAAGGGTTGTTGCATCTCCCCTGAACCTGACTGTAACCCCAACTTGAGTGCATATGATTTAGAACAGTGTGAATCATACACATTGTGCAAAGTGAAAATAAAACAAGCCTTATCCCTGTCTGATCCAATAACATGTATTGGGCCTTCTGCTGTTCCCATTAAAGCCAATAGTCATGTGTGCAGGGTTGGACTCACTGTAATTATTCAAAAAAAAAAAGATCCTTAGAGAAAGACCTATATGTAAGTCTATCCCTATCCATGTAAAGCTGGAAAAGACTGCCAAATCTACCTATATAAATCCCAACAGTGTGATCTGTATTGATCACAGATTAAAGACTAGCAGTCAAATGCCACAGACCCACCAGAACTCCCCTGGCCAGGAGCCACCTCTACCACAGCCTGGCTCTCAGCACCAAGTTATACCATCTGCTTGTATCCTGAATCCTTTAAAACAGGATCCTCATGTACCTTTGATCCTGGAGAGAGGTAACAGAGGAATTAATCTTGTATTTTTGTCCCCCTGAGAAATGAAATATTAATAATCATGATATCAATTACTTTGGGGCCCTTCATATACGCTCAGCGGGTTGCTACTTAACAGCAATATTTTTCATCATTATACTCCCTGCTCATGGTTAATGGCTTCTGTTCTTCTTACATGGTTAACAAAATTATATTTTTATATAAAATGGAGAGAAAAAGATCAGCAAAGATATAGATATAAAAATTTATAATATGTGATATGATGGTAACACAACAGGCCTAAATCAGTATTTTTGTGTTCTAGCCCCAGCTTTGCTAATGACTTGCTACGAGATCTTGGGTGAGCCAACAAGTGACTAAGGCCATGTCTAGGCTATGGGGGATTGTCAAGGTTCCTTCCCCACTCTAAATTCTAGGGTACAGATGTGGGGACCTGCATGAAAACCTCCGAAGCTTACTTTTACCAGCTTAAGTTAAAACTTCCCCAAGGTACAAACTGTTTTACCTCTCGCCCTTGGGCTTTCGCTGCCACCACCAAACGTCTAACACTGGTTACTGGGAATGAGTCTGTTTGGAAACATCTTTCCCTCCAAAATCCTCCCAAATCTTACACCCCCTTTCCTGGGGAAGGTTTGATAAAAATCCTCACCAATTTGCATAAGTGACCACAGATCCAAAACCTTGGATCTTAAGAACAATGAAAAAGCAATCAGTTTCTTAAAAGAAGAATTTTAATAGAAGAAACAGTAAAAAGAATCACCTCTGTAAAATCAAGATGGTAAACACCTTACTGGGTAATTAGATTCAAAACACAGAGAATCCCTCTAGGCAAAACCTTAAGTTACAAAAAGACATAAAAACAGGAATATCCATTCCATTCAGCAGAGTTTATTTTCTCAGCCATTTAAAGAAATCAGAATCTAATGCATATCTAGCTAGATTACTTACTAAGTTCTAAGACTCCATTCCTGTTCTGTCCCTGGCAAAAGCATCACACAGGCAGAGAGAGAGGCTTTGTTTTTCCCTCCCCCACCAGCTTTTGAAAGTATCTTGTCTCCTCATTGGTCTTTTGAGCAGGTGCCAGTGAGGTTCTCCTAGCTTCTTAACCCTTTACAGGTGAAAGGGTTTTTCCTCTGGCCAGGAGGGATTCTAAAGGTGTTTACCCTTCCCTTTATATTTATGACATGCCCCCCCCCAAATCACAGATAGGGTGAAATGCTGGCTGGGATTTCTTCCTGGAGCTCTAGGAAAAAACATAGTTAATAAGACACATGCACCTCTAAATATACTACCAAGTATATAAAGACTATAAATATTTTCCACATCTCAAGGATGATTTTAACCAGTTGATTCTGGGAAACTTTCACGGGAAAGTGCATCAGCCACTTTGTTAGAAGCTCCTGAGATGTGTTGGATATCAAAATCAAAATCTTGGAGAGCTAAACTCCACCGAATAAGTTTTTTGTTATTTCCCATGGCGGTATGAAGACACTGTAGCGCAGCATGGTCGGTTTGCAGGTGGAAACGCCGTCCCCAAATGTATGGGCTTAGTTTTTCCAGAGCGTAGACAATGGCATAACATTCTTTTTCACTGACTGACCAGTTGCTTTCCCTCTCCAACAGCTTCTTGCTGAGAAACACTACAGGGTGGAATTCTTGATCCGGTCCTTCCTGCATTAAAACTGCTCCCATGCCACGCTCGGACGCATCTGTGGTTACTAGGAAAGGTTTGTCAAAGTCTGGGGCCCTTAGTACAGGGTCAGACATGAGTGTCGCTTTAAGCTGGTTAAAGGCCTTCTGACACTCTTCGGTCCACTGAACGGCATTTGGCTGTTTCTTTTTGGTTAGGTCTGTCAGTGGGTCAGCGATTTGGCTGTATTGCAGTACAAATTGTCTGTAATAACCAGCCAAGCCTAAGAAGGATTGAACCTGTTTCTTTGGCTTTGGGACAGGCCACTTTTGGATAGCATCCACTTTGGCCTGTAGTTGATAGTTCCTTGACCCACCTGGTGTCCAAGGTAAGTCGCTCTGTTTAGGCCTATTTGACACTTCTTAGCCTTAACAGTTAGTCCTGCCTCCCTTATGCACTCAAAGACTTTTTGTAGATATTCCAGGTGTTCTTCCCAGAAATCTGAAAATATGGCCACATCATCAAGGTAGGTGACTGCATATTCTCCTAATCACGCTAGGAGACCATCTACAAGTCTTTGGAAGGTGGCGGGTGCATTCCGCAGCCCGAAAGGGAGTACATTAAATTCATACAGCCCGACATGGGTGGTGAAGGCTGACCTTTCCTTGGCGGATTCATCTAGCGGTACCTGCCAGTACCCTTGGTTAAGTCCAAGATAGAGATGAACTGGGCCCGTCCCAGTTTCTCTAATAGTCCATCTGTGCGTGGCATTGGATAGTTGTCGGGGTGAGTTACAGCATTTAGCTTATGGTAGTCCATGCAAAAAAGTATCTCCCCATCTGATTTGGGAACTAGAACCACTGGAGATGCCCATGCACTGCCAGAGGGGTGGATTACACCCATCTATAACATATCCAGGATCTCCGGTTCTATAGCAGTTTTAGCTTGAGGAGACACCTGGTAAGATTGGACTTTAATTGGGTGAGCATTACCTGTGTCAATGGAGTGGTATGCCCATTCAGTCTGTCCTGGGGTGGCTGAGAACATCGGCGTGTAGCTAGTGCACAGCGCCTGGATCTGCTGATGCTGCATATGCCCAAGGGTCATGGAAAGGTTCACCTCTTCCATGGCACCAGCACTTTTCCCTTCGTAGTAGACACCTTCAGGCCAATCAGCATCATCTCCTCCCTGGGCTGTAAACTGAAAAATCTTTAATTCTCTGGAATAAAAGGGCTTTAGAGAATTAATATGGTATACCTTAGGCTTTCAGTTGGAGGTGGGGAATGCTATGAGGTAATTAACAGCTCCCATGCACTCCTGGACCATGAATGGCCTTTCCCACAACGCTTCCATTTTATGGGCTTGGAGCGCCTTTAAGACCATAACCTGATCTCCTGCTTTGAAGGAACGCTCTCTGGAATGTTTATTATACCAGGCTTTTTGCTCTTTTTGAGCATCCTGTAGATTTTCTTTAGCAAGGGCTAGAGAGGTTCGGAGGGCGTCTTGTAGGTTGGTTACAAAGTCCAGAATGTTAGTCCCTGGAGAAGGTGTAAATCCCTCCCATTGCTGCTTCACCAACTGTAAAGGCCCCTTAACCTCACGGCCATATACAAGTTCAAATGGTGAAAACCCTAAACTAGGATGTGGTACAGCTCTGTAGGCAAAGAGCAACTGCTGCAACACTAGGTCCCAATCGCTGGAGTGCTCATTTACGAATTCACGTATCATGGCCCCCAAAGTTCCATTAAACTTCTCCACTATAGCATTTGTTTCATGATGGTAAGGAGTGGCAACCAAGTGATTTACCACATGAGCTTCCCAAAGGGTTTCCATAGTTCCTGACAGGAAATTAATTCCTGCATCTGTGAGGATGTCGGAGGGCCAACCTACCCTGGCAAAAATGTCTGCTAGTGCCTGACACACACTTTTAGCCCTGGTGTTGCTTAGAGCTACTGCTTCCAGCCATCAGGTGGCAAAATCCATGAAACTCAGTATGTACTGCTTTCCTCTGGGTGTCTTTTTCGGAAAAGGACCCAGAATATCCACAGCTACTCGCTGAAATGGAACTTCAATGATGGGGAGTGGCTAGAGATGGGCTTTGACCTGGTCTTGGGGTTTTCCCACTCTTTGGCATACCTCACAAGACCAGACATAAGTAGAAACATCCTTGCCCATTCCCTCCCAGTGGAATGACCTCCCCAAATGGTCTTTGGTCCTGTTCTCCCCAGCATGGCCACTAGGATGATCATGGGCTAAGCTCAAGAGCTTGACCAGGTACTTAGTTGGAACTACCAACTGTCTCTGAGGATGCCAGTCTTCCTGGTGTCCACCAGAAAGAGTTTCCTTGTATAGAAGTCCTCTTTCTGCAACAAACCTGGATCAATTAGAAGTGCTGAGAGGTGGTGGGTTGCTCCGTGCTGCTGTCCAAGCTCTCTGGAGGCTTTCATCTACTTCCTGTTCAGCCTGGAACTGTTCCCTTGATGCTGGAGACATCAGTTCCTCATTGGATTGTGGACCTATGCTTGGTCCCTCTGGAAGTGATGTTGGGGATGGGGCTGTTTCCATTGACTGTGAACCGCTCTCCGCTGGTGCACTATGTTGGGGTTCAGACTCCGGCTGAGCCTCTTGTGTAGAGTTATCATCTGCTGCCGGTTCAGGTTTGGTGGGCCCTCTGGTGTTGGGGTTGTAAGTACTGGATTCAGTGCTGGCAATGGTTCTGGTGTGGGTTGCTCCACCGGTTCTGGTTCTGGCTCTGTCTGGGTCTCTGGAACTGGATCCACTACTGCTGTTGCAGACATTGGCCTGGGTGCCGGGTCCATCACCTCTGACCAGGTCCTGGTAGTTTCTGGAACAGAGCTAGGCGTGATGGCTTGTTTAGCCTGGCTGCGGGTGACCATTCCCACCCTCTTGGCTGACTTCACATGATTGGCCAAGTCTTCCCCCAACAGCATGGGGATGGGATAATCATCATAAACTGCAAAAGTCCACTTTCCTGAACAGCTCTTGTACTGGACAGGCAACTTGGCTGTAGGCAAATTGAAAGGGTTGGACTTGAAGGGTTGAATCGTCACTTGGATCTCTGGGTTGATTAAATTGGGGTTCACTAAGGAAGCATGGATAGCCGACACTTGTGCTCCGGTGTCCCTCCATGCAGTGACCTTCTTCCCACCCACACTCACAGTTTCCTTCCACCCAAGGGTATCTGGGAGGTATATGGCCTGAGGATCTCTGGTGTGATTCCGGTGCAATGAACTGTAATCTGTTGGGGTTCTTGGGGCAGTTGGCCTTTACATACCCCGACTCATTACATTTAAAACATCGTCTAGCTGACAGGTCACTGGGGCGAGAGGGGTTGCTGGAGAACGGTGTGGCGGGATGATAAGGTGGCTGGAGAGTTCCTTGGGGGGTAGGTGGGGCCTTGGGCAGCCCCCGGTAGTAGGGTGTGGTCTGAGGTTGTCCCTTCTGGTATCCGTTCCAACTGCAACCAGTTTTTTTCTTTTCTGCCACCTCCACCCATTTGGCTCCAATCTCCCCCACCTCGATTACAGTTTTGGGCTCCCCATCTAGGATGTATCTTTCTATTTCCTCAGGAACACCCTCTAAGAACTGCTACATTTGCATTAGGAAGTGCAAATCTTCTGGAGATTTAACACTTGCTCCTAATATCCAGGCATCTCAATGTTTTCACAATATGGTAGGCATGTCGGGTAAATGACACGTCTGGTTTCCACCTTAGGGCTCTGAACCACCGACGGGAATGCTCGGGTGTTAGCCCCATTCTGACTCTCGCTTTGGTTTTAACCAGTTCATACTGGTTCATGTGTTCCTTAGGCATTTCAGCCATCACCTCAGCTAAGGGTCCACTGAGCTGCGGCCTCAGCTCTACCATGTATTGGTCTGTAGAGATGCTGTACCCAAGGCATCTAAGTTTTCTAAGAAGGCCTCGGTATCATCGCCTGCCTTGTAGGTGGGGAACTTTCTAGGATTGGAAGTGGTACCTGTAGAAGGATTGCTAGGGTTTATTGGTATATTCTGCTGAGCCTTTGCCTTCTCCATCTCCAGTGCATGCTTCCTCTCTTTTTCCTTCTCCTCCTCCACATGCTTCCTCTCTTTTTCCTTCTCCTCCAGTTCTTTGGCCCTTGCCTCCATACCTCTCCTGTGGGCAGCCTCTTGGTTCTTTTCAACCTCCATAGCTCTCCTGTGGGCAGCCTCTTGGTTTTTTTCTGCCTCCATAGCTCTCCCATGAGCATCCTCTTGGGTTTTTTCTGCCTCTTTCACTGCCTCCGTTTCTTTGTCCTTTGCCTCCATTTCTCTCCAGTGGGCAGCTTCTAGGGCTTTTTCTGCCTCTTTCACTGCCTCCAGTCTGGCTAACTCCAATTTGTGCTGTGTCTTGGTTTCTGTCATCTTTGCCTCTCTGTTTTTAACTAACTTTACACCCGAGAGTTAGAAATAAAACAAACAAACAAACAAAAACTTGGCTTGTAAAATTTTGCTGTGCTGTAATATGATACCTATATTCTCTGATAGTGATTGTCAGCCTACAGAAAAATCCTTAAAAAAAAAACAAAAAAAAAAACCCTAACACCTTTGTCTCCAGGCAAATAGGCAGAAAACCCTTGTAGTTGCTCTTAAGTAAAAAAAAAACTTCTTCAGGTCTGTGAAGACTGGTGAATTTCCCTGCAGGAGGTTAACTACCCTGCCTTTAGTGAACCTCCAGCTCACAAAAGACAATTCCCTTTTGTCTCTGCTATGGCCCCAAAGCAGAGAAAAAAAAACTCTAACTGCTTTCAGCCAAAAATCTGCTTTCCAGCAGCCCAAAGGGAAAAAAAATCCATTTTAAGATCTGTGCTTCTTGTTCAAAAAATCAAAATCCTAAAAAAAAAAACAACCAAAAACTAACACCTTTGTCTCCAATCAAATAGGCAGAAAACCCCTCTAGTTGCTCTTAGGTAAAAAACAACTTCAGGTCTGTGAAGACTTGTGATTTTCCCTGCAGGAGGTTAACTACCCTGCCTTTTGGTAGAGAAAACTCCAGCTCACAAAAGACAATTCCCTTTTGTCTCTGCTCTTGCCCCCAAGCAGAGGAAAAAACCCTCTAACTGCTTTCAGTTTAAAACGTGCTTTGCAGCAATCAAAAGGAAAAAAAAATATTTCCTTTTCAAATCTGTGCTTCTGGTTCAAAAAATCTCAAATTGATCTCAAAATGATTTCAAGTTAATCCCACCGCTCTGCCACCATGTCAAGGTTCCTTCCCCACTTTGAACTCTAGGGTACAGATGAGGGGACCTGAATGAAAACCTCCGAAGCTTACTTTTACCAGCTTAGGTTAAAACTTCCCCAAGATACAAACTATTTTACCTTTTGCCCTTGGGCTTTCGCTGCCACCACCAAACGTCTAACACCGGTTACTGGGAACAAGTCCGTTTGGAAACATCTTTCCCCCCAAAATCCTCCCAAATCTTACACCCCCTTTCCTGGAGAAGGTTTGATAAAAATCCTCACCAATTTGCATAGGTGACCACAGACCCAAAACCTTGGATCTTAAGAACAATGAAAAAGCAATCGGTTTCTTAAAAGAAGAATTTTAATAGAAGAAAAAGTAAAAAGAATCACCTCTGTAAAATCAGGATGGTAAATACCTTACAGGGTAATTAGATTCAAAACATAGAGAATCCTTCTAGGCAAAACCTTAAGTTACAAAAAGACACAAAAACAGGAATATCCGTTCCATTCATCAGAGTTTATTTTCTCAGCCATTTAAAGAAATCAGAATCTAACGCATATCTAACTAGATTACTTACTAAGTTCTAAGACTCCATTTCTGTTCTATCCCCGGCAAAAGCATCACACAGGCAGAGAGAGAGGCTTTGTTTTTCCCTCCCCCCAGCTTTTGAAAATATCTTGTCTCCTCATTGGTCATTTTGGTCAGGTGCCAGTGAGGTTCTCCTAGCTTCTTAACCCTTTACAGGTGAAAGGGTTTTTCCTCTGGCCAGGAGGGATTTTAAAGGTGTTTACCTTCCCTTTATATTTATGACAAGGACTATAGAGGCATAGCTATAGTGCTGTAGCTATGCCAGCATAGCCCCATAATGGAGACACAGTCTACAGTGACAGAAGAGGGTTTTCCATTTCCAAAGAAACTCCACCTCCCCTGACAACAAAGGCTTTCTTCTATAGACTTAGCTGCATCTACACTGGGGTTAGGTCTGCATAGCAACAGCATGTGTGGATTTTTCACACCCCTAAGTACCATGGCTATGTCAACCTAAATTTGAAGTGTATACTTGGCCTTAAATTCTCTGCTTCTATTTCTCTATCTGTGAAATGGGACTGGATAGTGAAAGGGTTAATTACCTAACTTTATTTAGGTGTCTGAATAGGAGTTCTTTTGAAAATCTGGCCCCAACTGCTGGTGCTAAGCACCAGAAAATCTGGCCTTGAGCTCTTTCAAAAAATCTGGCCCCAAGTCTCTTGCCCCAAGTCACACAGGGAGTGTTTGGCACAGACAGTAAATGAATCAGACCTTCTGATCCCCAATCCAGTGCCTTTCACCCATTCTTCCTCTCATCAGGAACAAAGGAAAAATGCCATACGGCTTTTCCCAATAAATGTGGTTCTATCTCAATATGAACCAGTGAACATCTGCCTCAGAATATTCTGATAGAGAAATAGAGTTTACATCTATGTCTGATGCAAAGTTCATGTATACAAAAAATTTAAGCACAGCACTCATGAACAGAGGCAAAAATCGAACCAGAGATGAGAGCGTAATGAACCTTGTACTTAATAATGTAGCAGGAGGAGCATTTTAAACAGCTGCAGCTAACTTTCTATTTGCATATTTGGGTATTCTCAAGTGTTATAGAACGTTGTAACATATTTGTTTCTCTAATTATCAAGTTTCAATAATTATCAAATGTTCAAGGTAACATTTGAAATGGAAACCTGAAGTCCTTTCTAAAAATTCAGAAGAATGTGTAGTGTGAACTTCCCTGCAGTGCCACCAATCCCATTCACTCTAAATCTTTGGTTTCAGAGTAGAAGCTGTGTTAGTTTGTATCCGGAAAAAGAAAAGGAGGACTTGTGGCATTTTAGAGACTAACAAATTTATTTGAGCATAAGCTTTCGTGAGCTACAGCTCACTTCATCGGATGCATTCATTGGAAAATACACTGGGGAGATTTATACACACAGAGTACATGAAACAATGGGTGTTACCATACACACTGTAACAAGAATGATCAGGTAAGGTGAGCTATTACCAGCAGGAGAGCGGGGGGCAGGGGAATCCTTTTGTAGTGATAATCAAGGTGGGTCATTTCCTGCAGTTGACAAGAACATCTGAGGAACAATGAGGGGGGGGAATAAACATGGGGAAATCGTTTTACTTTGTGTAATGACACATCAACTCCCAGTCTTTATTCAAGCCTAAATTAATTGTAACCAGTTTGCAAATTAATTCCAATTCAGCAATCTTTTGTTGGAGTCTGTTTTTGAAGTTTTTTTGTTGAAGAATTGCCACTTTTAGGTCTGTAATTGAGTGACCAAAGAGATTGAAGTGTTCTCCGACTGGTTTTTGAATGTTATAATTCAATTACAAATCAGATGAAACCCATTGTTTCATGTTCTCTGTGTATATAAATCTCTCCACTGTATTTATCCGATGAAGTGAGCTGTAGCTCACGAAAGCTTATGCTCAAATAAATTTGTTAGTCTCTAAGGTGCCACAAGTACTCCTTTTCTTTTTTCAAAATCTTTGCTTTGTCCCAGAAGTCAAATAAATAAATAAATAAATCATTCACCAGTCCATCTAGCTCCACAAATTTTTGCCCTCCCCAATCCCGCTATGTTTCACTAACAGCAAAGGTCCAGATCCTCAAAAGCTCCTAACGTTGATCCCATGGTAGGTGATGGCAAACCTCTGATTAACTCCAGGATTTGACTCTCATTTCAGTGTTCTCTGGTATAGTGTCCTGGAAGTATCCTATTATCTTTTCATTTACATGGGTCCCACTGCATCTTCCTTTAAAGCACTGCATATGCTGTGCTTAAGATTTTATAGCACTGATGGTCTGAAAAGCTATGTTTCTATAAAAAATAACACCAAAAAACAAAAGGAAACCTTCTTATCGAGTTGGCAGACTAATGCCTTCACTTCCATAGTAGAGCACTTATCTGGCAAGAGTTAGCATTGTATCTATCACCCATATATCCCTATAATGGCTGGCACAGCTAGCATTTCTGTCCAGGAATTGTCACAATTATTTATAATTTATTTCATTGTTAAAGTCATATTTTATGCTGACTTCCATTTATTCTGTGAATCATTTTTTACCTTTTATATTAGGATGAAAAACAAGCTACCTAGCCACAATGTCAGTCTTTTTTATTTTTTACTCATTGTAGCTAGAAACTTTAGCCATTATCACAGGGAAACTTTGCTTTTTCTTCTCCCAAGCTCACAGGTTAAATTGTTTGGGGGTTTTTTTAAACTAGAATATCTACCTGGCTCAGTATCCAAGGCAACAAATCTCTGGTTAATGATTCACTAGAAATTCACTGTGAAGGTGGTTTATTAGTTTTTATTAGCTTTTCCAAGAGCTAGTGCAAGAAGCTGCCTTTAAAAAAATCCCCTTAAACTTGTGAGCCAAGCAAAGTATGGAAAGCTGAATCACAAAGAGAGGAGAACAACAATTAAAGCTTTTAAAGTGTTGTTATTTGGTGGGGGGGGGAGGGTGGAACTCACAAAATTTTAAGTTAAGACATGAAATACTAGTAGTCATTGGAATTGTTTTGGAATACTGGTTAAGAGGTAGAAAGTATATAGTAGGAACAAATTTTCACTTTAAAATTTCTTCATGTCAGAATGTTAGCAGAGAGGGTGTTGCAAGGTTTTGTACGAAGACTGGTGTTATTTAATATATATATGTATTCATTTGTGGTCTAGAAAAAAAGATGAGCAGTGAGTTAGCAACATTTGTAGATAATGACACAAACTTAGGTTACTCAAGTCGAGAGACCTTGGAACTTCAAAGGGATCTAATGAAATTACGTGAATAGGCAATGCAATGGCAGATTAAATTCATTGTTGATAAATGGCAAGGTAGTGCACATTGGAGGAGAAATATTGAACTACTTATACATCTTACAAGTTTAAATTAACTATAATGGCTCAGGAAAAGGACCTGGGCATTACTGTGGAGAGCTCAATGAAGCTCTATTCAACATTTAATTGCAATCTAAAAGGCAAACAAAATGCTACGGGACTTAAGGAATGGGATGGAGAATAATATGGAAAATATAATAATGATGCCACATATGCTGTCAAAAGGTGGAGACAAGCACTGTGTTGAGCAGTTGAATAGAAGCAGCAGCCATCTTTGCCAAAGGAAGCCTGTGGCCTCATCCCATTAAGAATAACAGGGGATAATGGCTGTTTTGGGATTTGGCAGTTCTTCATGGAGCTCTCTGAAGTAGAACATTTTCATTCAGCCTCATTTCTGAATGATAGTAGCAAATATAACCATCAATCTTTTTTTTTTAAAAGTTCTCACATGTGATTTTTGCTCAAGATTGTAGGAAGTTTAAAGAGTCTGTTATTTTGTTACTCAGAACATTTGGTAGCAAACCAGAGATCTGATATAGGGTGCTACACATCTTAAAAGATCTGTAAGGACCTATTTTTCTTATTCATAAACAAAATTAACAGATTAACATCTATGTTTAGAGAAATTAATTACATATTCACAGAGTAACTGGTGTAATGTTGGAAAGGATACGCTGTGTTCATCATACGTAACAAAATGGAACCTTGTAGCATTCCCGTATTAACCTTTTCCTATGTCTCTTAGTCAGTATCAAATCCATGACAGGACTTTACTTTTCATTACCCTATACTTACTTAGTGTCCTTAATAACCTCTTATTGGGGGCTCTGTCAGTGGCTTTTTGAAAGTCTAATGTCAACCAATTCTCCTTTATCTATTATTTTCCTGGGATGCTCAAAGAATTCAAATAGATTAGAAAGACATGAATTGTATCACAGAAGCCCTACTGGTTTGGCCCTATCATAATAGCTGGGTGAAATGTTTCAGTTGATTTTTTTTTTTTTTTTTGGTGACAGAAATGCAGATTCGGCAATACCAAAACATTTTGTGCATTCATGTCAGTTTCAATAAGTTGTTTCAGCCAAAAAGACTCAATATACTTTTTAAAAGTCAGAACATTTAAACATTTTCAAATTGAAATTTTTGATTTTTTAATTCAAAATAGAGTGACCATATTTCCTTATGCTGAATATGGGATACCTGGTAAAATTACTTGTATTCAAGCTAGTTCAATGGCAAATCAATCCGAACTATGCAGTACAAACATTCAAATTAACATCAAGTTGCCTGAGCCCCTGTTAAAAAAGAAATACTGCATAGCTGGATTCATTTTATTTACCTTCTTATTTTTAAGGATTTGAGGTTCACACAGGGAGGGGTGACACACACCCCTACCTCCCAACACACATGGGGAGAGGTGGCACACACACACTCCCTTACACCTCTCTCACAAAGGGGAGGTGACCGACCGACCCGACCCTCCCTGCCCAGTGCTCTCCGCCCTCCATGACGCCTCTCCTGGTACCTGGTGCCTCATCTTCTCGAGACAACACATGGATGGAGGGCACACAGGGTCACATGTCCTCCCCCCAAATTTCTGCCAGGGTTCACACCAGAATGTGGCCAGCAGCAGCCTTTGAGCACTGTGCAGGATGGAAGGGACAGGAACTGCTTGCAACACAGGGGTGGGGGAAGGGATGACCTGGCCCGTGTCTTTGCAGAGCTCATCTCTTCTCTTTCCCCCGCACCCTGCCCCGGTGTCGAAAGGCAGCATTGAAAGGCAGCTAACACCTCCAGGCCGCTGCTGGCCACCGACAGAACCCAGCCGCCTCCTGTTGCCTGGCTATAGCATGGGCAGGAAGGGGTTAAGCCCTAAGGATGCATTGTGCACCAAAGCCCAGGGAACCTGACTGCAGGGGTTTCAGTGAACCCCGCCAGAGAGGTGGCTCAGCAGAGGAAGGTACCTAGGGGATGGAGCAGCCCTGGACTCCCTGGGGGCTGGACCCAGAGAGGTGGGTGGGGGAGTGAACAGGGTGCTAAGCTCCTGCCCGGGGGCTGCTGTGGAGCCTGAAGGGTTGGGGTGAGAACAGGCTGGAAATTGTTTTCCCCCAGTCCAGGGCTTAGCGGCTTTCCCGTGCCAGCGCTATGCGGGGCTTTGGCACAGGCAGGGCTCGGCTTCTCCTGGCCAGTGCCTCAGGCCAAGAGTCTTGGGCTTTCCCGGGGCACCAGCCCAGCCAGAGGCAGTGGAGGAAGGAAGGAGCCTGCCAGCCACGCTGTTGGTGAGCTGAGCGGGGCTGGTTCTCCACACAACTCTGGGATCAGGATGTGCCCCACCGGGGGGGATATGGAGGAGCAGCAGGGCTGGGGGCCACAAAGGGGCAAAGCAGGGGAGAACAGTAAGAGGGGGAGGACATAAAGGGCTGATGGGAAGCAGAGGCGACATGTCACTGGCCACTGCCTGGCGCCTGCCCGCACTCACCGGCCACCACAGCTCACAGCCAGTGCCGTCCAGAAACGGGATGGAGGATAGGGCCTTGCTGGCTGAGAGGGCTGCACTGATGGATCAGCAGGGGGAGCAGCCAGCCCTATGCACTCCATCTTTGCCCCGCCACCAGCTTTGCACACCTACCCCCATCGTTGGCCCTGGACCCCACACACACACTCACCACTGGCGGAGGGTGGCTGGTGAACAGGGATCCAGCCAGCAGTACTAATAAGGGAGTGACAGAAAATACAGGACAATTTTCCCTTTTTTAAGGAAAAGTTGGGACACCTGCAGGAGGGCTTAAATATGGGACTGTCCCTTAAAGATCAGGACGTGTGGTCACCCTAATTCAAAATGATTTTTTGTTTCCAAATTTCCTTCAATTTTATCTCTAAAAATATTTTAAAAATCATTTTTAAATCCTCAAAATCTAAATACAATTTTTTTTGGCCCAAAACATGTTTTGTTCTACTTTTCAATTCCCTGAACATTTCTAAAAATTTCACTTTTGGGTCAACCCAAAATAATTTTTTTCAGAATTGCCAGCAAATTGAAAAATCAGATATTTGCACAGATCTACCTATAATATCATATTCATTTAGATGTTTTATAATTGTATTTTTAATTATCATTTCAACTTATTTACTTAGTACAGACATCAGTGTCACCAGCCTGTAATTCCTAGGATCACCCCAACAACTTCCTTAAAGATAGGTACAACATTCATTACCTTTCCAGTTCCCTGGTTTAGTAGCTCATTTTAATGAGCTAAGACAGAAAATGTCTTTGACCATTTGACGACAAGGCAGGTCATACGTCCTGCACTGGCTACATTGAGCTAGGATGGCTCACCCCTCTCAAAGTAATTTTCCTTCATATTTGAACTGGAATTTTAACTTTGTAATTGGGCACTAGGTTTTATTTTTATCTTTAATTTAGCAGTTGGGGTGGGGGGTTAGGTATTTGTTTATTTAACATATTTTCTTTATTTTAGCCCATTAACAATTAATTTAGAAGCCTATTTGCCCTCGTACTAATACTCAGGCCAAACTCCACAGTGCTCATTAACAAGGCCTTCCTCTGTCTGGGATCTTTCAGCTCAGCTACTGATAAGCCCATTGCCCTTCTTGCTAGTCTCTTCCTTTGTTACTTTCTGGTGCATTTAGAGAAACAAAAAGCACTTAAAACTACGTCATTTTTGTTTGGGCACTTAGTTCCTATTGCCTAAAACTCCTTACACTCTTGGATATGCAGATTCAGCTCCTCAGAATTCAGTCCCCTATAAGAGACACATATCAGTCTGACACTTGGCTTGTCTATCATACACCACAGAAGAAATTAAGTTTTGAGCGAAATCATGACTCATTGACCCCGATCTGAGCAGAACTTTAGAGTGTTATTCTTCTTGACATTCTCAGTCGTCCATCTGTGATATGGCTTTTTCCTTCCTTCCCCTCTAGCTTGTATTGATTAATTCTGAGTTGTTTTCTATATATTGGGGTGGGAGGTTAGGGATCTGTTTTGTTTGCTTGTTTAGATAACATGGCCTTATTTGTGCTCTTTAGAAATATAGGTCTTTAATTACATTTTCCTTGGGACCCACAGGTATTTCAATTATTTTATAGTTGCCTATAAACTAAAACTTATTTTGATTATTATTTCTGTTCCGGTAATTTATATAGTCAGAATATTTTGAAATTCCTTCCTTTACTGGCTCTGTTTTTGGCAGTCTCTCTCTCAAGCCTAATGAGAATATTGATTTTTTTTTCAATAAAAGACACCGATAAACACCCATGAACTTTTCATCACTGCTCTAGTTTTTCTTCATTTTCCTCATAATTTTACTTGTACAGTAAATGTTGTCTAGCTTGTAATTGCTTTTTACATATCTGCATTCAGCTGAAGAAACTGCTGAACAAATTCCTCATTAGCATCTCAGAAGACACAAAGGCCATTGCCATCCATCTAATTTTGTGAACACTCATATTGTTTTTTCCGTTACTTAAATGTCAGACCTATCTGACTGTATAAGAGCTTGTTGTCATTATTGTCCACTCTTCACTGTAGGGAGAGGGGAAGAGAAAAAGGAGAGCAACACTAGTAACCTGGGGGGAGAGAGAGAGAGAGGCATGTGGAAAAGAGAGAGGGAAGGAGGACAGAATTTAGAGATAGAGGCTGGGATCTGAGAGGTTCAGAGAAGCAGATAAGGGGAGGATAAGACAAAGGCAAAGGGAGACAGGAGAGAACTAAGAGAAAGCAGGAGAGAGAATACCTGAAAGCAAACTCACCAAAATACACAGAAAGGAAAAAAGGATAGAAAGAGAAAAGAGATGGAGAGTCAAGCAAAGATGCAGCAACAACACCAGGACTTGGAGTTGGGGGAAGGGAAGAGAAGCAGATTCATTTCAAACAGAGGGCCCAGACCCACAGAGTAGGGGAACCTCTGTACTTGCTTCTATACTCTTCAAAAATGGCATTATGGAATTCCCTGATTATTGCCTTTCAAAATAATATGAAAGGCAACATGTTTGTAGCACATATGATATTGAAGTATGATATTCAATATCATATGTGCTACAAACATGTTGTTTGTGTTCACAGAGCTTGCATTTACAAAGTGGGGTCTAAGAATCAGGGTGTGAGGCCTGATTTTCCCCCACCTTGTGCCATCACTTACACCTGTATAAACAGGTGTAAATGACTACACAAAGAGCACTGCAATGGATAATCAAGGCCACTTTCCTCTTCATCCAATATGACCGATGAAGATTTTCCAGCTGGAACTTAATTAATTACATTGATGATATATAAGCCAGAAAAGAAGCCAGCTCTCCTTTTCACGGCTGTGTTGACTCAGCAGAGCTAACAGGTTTAAAAATAGCAAAAATTTTATATTGTGACTACAAAAAAGCAGTTGGGAATCTCAATGCACACAGAGAGCAGAGCTGTTGTGTAATAAGGTGCTATTTTTATACAGTCAATATTCTGACTACAATTGCACCTTAAAAAGTTGTTCATCTGTAGTCTCTATCTATGTATGGCTCTTGGATGCATTGACATTCAAAATAAATATTTGCTCCTGTCCAGCTATTCAGCTGATAAATTTAGTAATAGTTTGTTGTTTAATTTACAAGGAAAATCATACCACATAAAATAAGAGCACAGAATCCTGCAGGGGATAATTTCCCTGCTAACTTTCACTGCACCAGGTAAACTCTGCAACTCAGCTGTACCAATTTAGCTCTCAGCAGCCTGCCACAGCTTGAGGTCTTCTGCAAAAGTATAGCAGGAGTTCCAAGCTTTCCTATCAGCCCAGGCTCCTCTAATAAATCCTGTATTTTTTATTCATTATGTGCTGCAATTTTAACCTTCTTCAATTAGATAAAAAGGTTAAAAACAAATGTAATAGACCTGCAAAAAACTGCTGAACTGAGGCTTCTACCCATGCCATAAAATCCTAGCAGTCAGGTTGGTTAGACCCTTAACAGAACAATCAGGCTTCATCTCCAGCACCTAAGCCATAAAAACTTATGGTTCCCTGCCCGAAGACAAACCTTTTCATTTTGAAAATGGGGGGAAGCCAGGGGGAGCTAAAAACAGACCTGGAGATACAATGTAGCTACACAATAGGTGGAGGGGGGAGACCTGGGATGAGAATCCTTATGTATGGAGGGAGACATGTTGCCCTCTCATTCCAGCAGTTGCACCTGTTTCTTGGATGGGGGTGAAGAGACTTTACTGGCTAGCAAAGGAAACTAAAAGCATTTGGAGCTCCTGAGGCAGCTGTTGTTCCATTTTTAGCTTAGCTCTAGGAGCTTCCTCTAACAATAGCTTTCTCCCCCCCCCCCCCCGCCCCCGCAAAAGGAAAGGTTAAAACAAAATGCAGAACAGATGTTCTCCTTGAAGTTTGATTCTTCATTTCAAAAATGCCAGTCTCTAGCTTTAAACAAACAATACTACTAAAAGAAGAGAGGATTCCATCAAACTCTCTCTTCTTCCCTCCTGCAACCTGCTGTTAGATCTAGTTGCTCTAGCTGTCTTAATATCATGGCATCAAATACTGACTTGACACAAACAACTATACTGCAACCTCCCAGAAATGACAAGATGCAAAGAAAACTCAGCTCCAGACAGAAACGAAAACAGCATAAGGAAAGTGGGATTTAGACACTTTCTCCTGGAAATTTCCCTGAAGAAACCAGGAAAGACAAAAAGACAATCAAGCTACTTTTAAAGAGCATATTGGAACCCGCATATAGATTTGGTTCTAGATGTGGCCAAAAGTTCAGATCAGCCCTTCTTTTATCTAAACTATTTTATTCCATTCAACATACACATTTCCTTCCCACGCACCATTGCCAATACTGTACATCATGGCTGAAAACATACATGAACTTTTTTTTCTTGTGCTTTACTACACGTTGAAATAAAAGACAGATAGTCTTGGCCTAAATACCATTTTCTAGGCTGAGCATACAT
This sequence comes from Dermochelys coriacea, assembly GCF_009764565.3. Lineage (NCBI taxonomy): Eukaryota > Metazoa > Chordata > Testudines > Dermochelyidae > Dermochelys > Dermochelys coriacea. The sequence continues at coordinate 86,124,019 of NC_050069.1, forward strand.
CCCATTTTGGCCAGGACAGTCCTTTTTTTAAACCCTGTCCCAACCATCAGAATTTTTTGGCAAAAGAGGGCATTTGTCCCGTTTGCTCTTGCCAACTGATCAATGGGGTGCAATGCGGAGGAAAGTGCAGGGAGAGGGTGAGCGGAGATGCTAGCCCCATGTGGGGAGGCTGGGCTGGAGGGGGAAGGAATGGTTCCAGGGACAGAAGAGGGTGGGCAGTCAGGGTTCCAAAGATAGCCTCAAGCAAGGGGCTGGCAGGGTTCAAGCAAACAGCGACAGCCTCAAGCGGAGGGCTGGCAGGATTCAAGTGACCCATGACAGCCTCAAGCAGGGGGCTGGCAGGGTTTGAGCAACCAGCGACAGCCTCGAGTGGGGGACAGGCAGGTTTTAAGTGACCAATGACAGTCTGGGGGCATTTCTAGGGCGAGCAGCTGGGGCCAGCCCCGCAGTGGAGGGATGGGACTCAGGTGAGCAGCTTAGGCCAGCCCCACGCAGTGTCCTGTTTTCCCTTTGGGAAATATGGTCACCCTACATTTCCACAACCTATTATTCTCCTACTTAAAACCTCCATTCCTGTATTTTTCCTTAAAATATATCTTTATGCAGTCTTGGTCTTTATATATTCTGTGATGTACACACTTCCATTTTACTTTCTTTAAAGTGAATTGAATCAGGTCCTTCAAACAGGAAAATGTGGTGATAAATGTACAGTACAATGCCACTGTATGTTGTACAGCACTTTCATACAAACTATCTCAAAATTATTTACAGTGTTAAAATGTCAGCTATAGAAATGAATAATAGTGAGAAAAATTGAGATAGCAGCAAATGAAAAAAGATGCATTCAAAGATTTAAAGTTGAGGTGTGGTATAAGAAGCTGACCCAGGCAATAGGAGATGCAGTTTGAATCTTCATACCAACAGTGGTGTGATTGTAGGAATGGATGCCAGTGGTAGGACAAGAGAGAAGAGAAGGAGAGAGAGTGAGAGAGAGGCAAGCTGTGTGAGAAACACTGGAGCAGGTGGAGCAATGTGGTTTGGAGCTAGCCATCAATATGAGCTGGTCAGGCCACTGCTAAGAGCTAGAAGGAGAGGGAAAGGATCTGAACCGGCAGAGGACCTGTGGAGACTTGTGTGTCCAGATACCACTAGCACTGAGGCTTTCCAAGCTGCATTGGAATTTATAAATGCACAGCTGGACTTGGACGTGCTGATCAAGATCTGTGAAAGGAGGCCAAAGTCACTCCAAGAGGCTGTGGAATTTTCCATAGAACTCCAATCTGTTCTTGCAGCAGTGCACCAGAAGAGGAATCAGGTGCTAGTGAGGGAGATGAAAGCTGATCACTATGTAATCTGTAGGTACAGCTCTGTGTCTGACATGTATGATGAAAGAGGGGATTTTAATCTGGATCAATACTGTACTGAATGATTTGAACAAATGATAAATTTGCTTTGTAAAACAGGGAAATTGGTAATAATGCAAAAAGTATAGGAGATAACTCAGTTAAATGCTGGTACTATGAAAAAATAGGCCACAAAAAAAGGATTGTTATACATTTAAGACAGGCAAGACAAATGGTCACAAGTGTCTAGTGAAATCCTCCCTCCCAGTTCAGGAAACAGGTCATCAAGCTGAAGGGATGAACCTTGGAACTTCAAGGCTCAGCCTCAAGGTTTTTGTTTAGATCTGGGCAGTTAAACAACAATAACTAGAGATTGGCTATTGAGTCTGCAATAGGATCTGTGATGCATACAGGAATAGTTGATACAGACTCAAACATAACAGTTGTTAGACCAGACATGCTAAAAAAGGCTAGGGGATCCAAAACTGAATCACCTAATTGATCTCAAATGGAGACCAGGACTGGAGCAAGGGCACCTCTCCAAAAACTGGATTTAAAGGCTGGATCTCTTGGAATTCAAGCAAAAAGTCTGGGAGGCTGAAATAGTGGAAGAGCTAAATATTTGGCTTGGATTTCATTATGGCTAATAACTATTTAATCAATGTCAAGAAAGGTGTCTTACAAATTCAGTCTGTGGAAATTCCCCTTAAAGATATGGTCCAGGTGAGAGAAATCATTTTTAGCTAATTGGTTTGCAGTGAAATAATTGTCCTGTCCCCAGGGGCAGAAACCATTATAACAGTGAGGTGCCATGGTAGCTCTCCACAAGGGAAAGATGGGAGTGGTTGAAACTTGTTTTGAGACCCAAGGTCTCGGGATTCTTAGCTGCTAAAACTCTGTGGATCTGCAACAAGATCTTATCCCTGTTCATTTGCTGAATATTTCTCACAAGCAGCAAATCGTTTTTTAAAAAATGGAACTGCAGCTGCAAAATGTGAGCTGGTGGATCTGGTAAATACAGGTACAGAGAAAAGAAAACCTACAATGGGGAAAGTGTGCTCCTAGAGTTTCTGTTGGAATTGGTGCAGTGCAGTGCTGAACATTTAAATGAGGAACAGCAGTATGGTCTGACAACCTTGCTGATTCGGAATCAGGAGATGTTCTCCCAACGCAACAAAGATTGAGGCTGTACTGCACTGGCCCAGCACAAGACTGATACCGGGGGAAACTGGCCCATTATACAGTGACCTCACCATTTACCAGTAGCAAAAAAGAGAAGAAGCACCACAGACCACTGAGGAAATGTATCAGGAAGACATAACTGAACCTTCAACCAGTCCTTGGGCCTCACCACACATGCTGGTTAAGGAAAAGGATGGTAGCACCAGATTCTGTGTAGACTTAGATTCATAGATTCATAGATACTAAGGTCAGAAGGGACCACTCTGATCATCTAGTCCGACCTCCTGCACAGCGCAGGCCACAGAATGTCACCCACCACTCCTATGAAAAACCTCACCCATGTCTGAGCTATTGAAGTCCTTAAATCATGGTTCAAAACTTCAAGGAGCAGAGAAGCCTCCCTCCAGTCAACCATGCCCCATGCTACAGAGGAGGGCAAAAAAACCTCCAGGGCCTCTCCAATCTGCCCTGGAGGAAAACTCCCTCCCGACCCCAAACATGGCAATCAGCCAAACCCTGAGCACATGGGCAAGATTCACCAGCCAGATACCCAGGAAAGAGTTTTCTATAGTAAATCAGATCCCATCCATCTAATATCCCATCTCAGGGGATTTGGCCTATTTACCCTGAATATTTAAAGATCAATTACTTACCAAAATCCCATTATCCCATCATACCATCTCCTCCATAAACTTATTGAGTAGAATCTTAAAACCAGATAGATCTTTTGCCCCCACTGCTTCCCTTGGAAGGTTATTCCAAAACTTCACTCCTCTGATGGTTAAAAACCTTCATCTGATTTCAAGTCTAAACTTCCTGGTGGCCAGTTTATACCCATTTGTTCTTGTGTCCACATTGGTGCTGAGCTTAAATAATTCCTCTCCCTCTCCTATATTTATCCCTCTGATATATTTATAGAGAGCAATCATATCTCCCCTCAACCTTCTTTTAGTTAGGCTAAACAAGCCAAGCTCCTTAAGTCTCCTTTCATAAGACAAGTTTTCCATTCCTCGGATCATCCTAGTAGCCCTTCTCTGTACCTGCTCCAGTTTGAATTCAGAAAATTAAATTAAGTTGCTTGAAAGGATTCCTATCCTTTACCACAAATACATGATACACTGGATGCTGTTGCAGATTCAGTCTAGTTTTCCACACTGAATCTTAAAAGCAGGAATTGGCAAGTGAAAGTGGATCCAAGAGACAAGGGGGAAAAAAATGCTTTCATCACAGGGCAAGGCCTGTGGCAATTTAAAGGGAAAGCTTTTGGCTTGTGCAATGCACCAGGCATGGTGGTTGAGCTAATGGAGCTAATGGAGGGAATATTGGCATACCCCTCTCAGCCTGTTATATCCTGGAGCATCCTAAAACATTTGAGCAAAAGCTAAACCATTTACAAATGGTCTGATAAGCTGATTTGCCCAATTTGAAACAGAACCAAAAGAAATGTGAGTTGTTTCAAAATAAGATAATCTACCTCGGGCCCACAGTTAGTGAGGAGGAAATTTCCATTGACTGAAAGAAAGGCTGAGGCTATATGGAACTGGCTAATTCCAACATTGCATAGGTTGGATGAGAAAGGAACACTATTTCAGTGGTCAGCAAAGTGTGATTTAGCATTTTCAGAGCTGAAAAAGTCTCTTTTGGCTTCTCCTGTCTTGACTTACTCAATCAGTTGCACACATATAAAAGGGGAAATGACTGCCTAGGAAGGAGTACTGCAGAAATGGATCTGAGGGTCAGAATGGATCACGAGTTAAATATAAGTCAACAGAATAACAGTGTTGCAAAAAAAGCAAACATCATTCTGGGATGTATTAACAGGAATGTTGTAAGCAAGACACGAGAAGTAATTCTTCCGCTTTACATTAAAGAGCTGCAGCAGCATAGCTATGGCACTGCAATGTTTTAAGTGTAGACAAGCTTTTAGAGGCAGGAAGAAAGCCAAGAAACAGCCTATAAGCACAATGTGACGCTGGAGAGGATGGATCTTGGTCTGGTGCTGGGTAAAAAGGCTTGGGGCCATTAGCAAAGAAACTATCTTCTGTTTTTTGGTTCCTCCTACATTTGCAGCAGGACTTTGTACATTCCTTGTAAATTAACAAGATTGAATCAAAGAAAATACCAGATTCCATCAGTTTCTGTTCCCAACTGGAACATCCCTAGAGCCTGATCTTTGACTAGCCTCTCAGGTCAAAAAGGAGCAAAAATATCTAGCAATAAAACACCTTGCTAAAAAGCAGGTGTGACAGTTTCAAGTCCCAGGATGTTAACTGAGTTGCCAGAATATTTCATGGATCTTCTCCTCACACTGTAAACACATTAGCATTTTTATTTCAATTGTACATAATGAGATCCCATTTGGATGTGATGTATTTTTTCCTCCACCTTGCCATTTCTAGGCTCTCCTAGGGACTGATAAAGAAGCAGTCCTGCACTCACTTTAATTGCCTTTTAATTTTCAACAAAAGGGCTGACCCTATGATTTGTGGGACATAAGCTGGGGTGTACTGGTGGGGCGGGGGGAGGTGTGCAGGGCTGACAGAGGAAAATCACACACTGAATTGCTTCCCTTAGGTGGAACCACTGGCAGGACAAGGAAATGATGATCCAAGCAGGTGCTTGGGGCGGCATTGAGAATGGGGCAGCAGTCCGTGTCCCACGACGGCAATTCGGCTGCAGCCCCCCCTGGCTGTTCTGGGGCGGCAGCAATTTGGTGGTAGCTCTGTTGCTGTTGTGGCGGCAGCAATTCAGCGGCATCTGCTTGGGGCGGCAAAATTGGTAGAGCTGCCCCTGATGCCCCCCTAACCTTTTCATGTTGATACCCCCTTCAGAACAACTGTAGGACTAATGCTTTTTCATTCCTAGCTCCTCTCTACGTCAACTTTTTGTCTGTGGTTCCAGCACTGCTGTTTTCCCCTTGTCTCCTGCAACTGGAATTGTCCCAGACAGTGGGGCATTTCTGGACAAAGCCGTTAATGTATTGTACTGTACTTCTGCTTTATCGGTCTGAGTCAAAGCTCACTGAAGTCAATGGGAATCTTTTAATTAAAATATTAATTTAAATTAATCTTGTAATGAAATTCAATGGGCTTTTGATCAGACCCAAGGTGTGCTTCTCTGCTGAAAAAAGACTCTGTAAATCTCCCCCAAGAGGCACCATGTTTATTGCCTCTCAATGATTTTCATATTAAATGTGCTCAGGCTATAAGTTTAAAAAATGGGGGGGAGGTTTCCAACTGCCAGCCCTGCGAACTCACCCCTGAATCAGAAAATGCTGATTTTTCAGAAAACCAAAATCAATGGGTGGAAAATGGCAAGACCAACAAGGAGGAGACAGAATCAGAGAAAAAGGGGTGGAGGGAGCACATGCTGGAGGAATGCTGGGTGGCTCCTCCCATTCCATGGGCATTCTGCCTATCCAGAGCAACAGAGGAAGCTGATTGGCTCCTTGCTCCTCTGCCCCCTCACTAATTTGTATTCTTCCCAGGGTTTTTTGGGATCCTCTGACTACAGTTCAGCTGCCTCACCCTCCCTTCCTCTAATTGTAATTTAGCGGCAGTGATTTTTAGGATGCTGCAGGTTCAAGTAATTGCTTGTTTGGGGCAGGAGGGGTTCAGGAAGGAATTGTTGAAGCCAAATTCACAGAGGCCTGGCGTGGGGTTTTTCCATCTCCTTCAAAGCGTCATGGAGGCACAGGTCAGTTCAGTAGGACTTAAAATTAATAATAATAATTTGTATGAATGTTTAGTTCATCACAACTTGCAATTGGTATCCAGAGTGGATAAAAGGCTAAAAGGGCCAACTCCCAGAAGTAAAACATGGCATTTCTCTGATAGACCTTGGGCCTATGGGAAGATCAGAGGTCTTTGCAGTCCGAGGTCTCTCTACTGGTATCCTCTGTCCCCACTTCGCAGGGACAGAGGGAGTTATGGATTAGATATTACCTTGATTAGTCAACTGGATACTCAACTGGAGTATTGTGTCCAGTTCTGGGGCCACATTTCAGAAAAGAAGTGGACAAATTGGAGACAGTCCAGAGAAGAGCAACAAAAATGAGTAAAGGTCTAGAAAACATGACTTATGAGGGAAGATTGAAAAAATTGGGTTTGTTTAGTCTGGAAAAGAGAAGACTGAGAGGGGACATGATAACCGTTTTCAAGTACATAAAAGGTTGTTACAAGGAGGAGGGAGAAAAAATATTCTTCTTAACCTCTGAGGACAGGACAAGAAGCATGGGCTGAAATTGCAGCAAGGGAGGTTTAGGTTGGACATTAGGAAAAACTTCCTAACTGTCAGGGTGTTTAAGCACTGCAATAAATTGCCTAGGGAGGTTGTGGAATCTCCATCATTGGAGATTTTTAAGAGCAGGTTAGACAAACACCTGTCAGGGGAAGTCTAGATAATACTTAGTCCTGCCTCTCAAGGTCCCTTCTAGTCCTATGATTCTATGATATGGTAGGAGCCCTGTAGTCTCCCACACTGGGCCACACAAATGCCTGGTACATGAGAGCTGGGCAGAGAGCACCCTTCCCCAGTGTAAAGTTAATAAAGCTGCAGCCTGCTGCTCAAATCCATCCCTGTATCTGTCCTCATTTACCTGCATGTCCTGCTCAGTCAGTTTGGGTTCTTTCTATCCTGTATACCATCACACATATAAAAGTTCTGTAGACCAAAGAGGGCTCTCGGGTACAAATGTGCAGTTCTATTGTCATTGCAGAATTTTGACAACATTAAGTACTTGGATAATAGAAAAAGGATAAATATTATGGCTCTCTTGGATATCTCCCCTAATGATGAAACTACATGAATGATGAAGCAGAAATTTCAACCTATTCTTTGTGTGTGTGCGTGTGTGTGTGTGCGTGCGTGTGCACGTGCATGTGTGTCTGTGTAATTTTTTTTGTTTTTTATCTATCAGGCAGCAATTTGAAATCTGGAAGCCCTGACATTAAATGAATGGAGTTAAGCATGCCACCAGTGAAAAACTTTGATCAAGATTTTTTCAAAGAATCCTGCATCCTTAATTAGATGCAATGCTATAAAATAGATTATTCATTTCACTGTTCTCATTCTATGCTGAAAGCCCTACTAGGTGTGACAGGAGGCTGTAAGATATTCCTTGTATACTCATTTCAATAAAGATTATAATCAAAGGTTTGGAGGAAAATTAGAACACTTAGAGGAAAACAAAGAAGAAAATAAGAGGGAAAAAACATGATAGAAAGGTAAGGTTCAAAGAACAAAACAATGTAAGAGTAATAAGCAATGTTTTAGTTAGTAGCCTTGGCATCCTACACCTTGAATCTCTTCTCTCCTGTGAAAATCTCAAGCAGGTGAATCAAAAGTGATGTTATCTTTGGTGGGCTGACATTCAATGATTCATTGATCCTCTAGGCAATAGAATGTACTAGCATAGAATTTCACTTGGAGACCCATCAGAGTAACCTTCTTTTTACTATGTTTTAGACAGATACAATGGACACTTTTTCCAGTGTTGTAAATTTCTTCTTAGAAAACCAATGTTTCACTTTTGCCACCCCTCTTTCAGATGTCACCACCTCCCCTGTTATGTGGTTACATAGAAAAATTGGGTGCATTTTAAATATAAAGATAGCATTAATCAGCTACTTTTTCCATGACCGGTTTTCATTTGCTTTTGATCAAATGTATAAGCAGTAGAGTCATTTATTTCTGTATTTCTGTGAGATAGGAGCAAAGTGTATTTGCCACTTTCTGCTGTATGGTGTGGGTGATTTTTATTTTAGAGATTTTTTAAGGTATATTCAGATTACTAATAGTTTCTGTGTATGGGCCAAGTGATCACTAGCACACTGACCACTACTACAATGCCTCATAATAGTTCTCAACTTGATGCAACTCCAAGGACACAGCAAAGCATTGCAATAACAAAGACAATGACAGGTTTCAGAGTAGCAGCCGTGTTAGTCTGTATTCGCAAAAAGAAAAGGAGTACTTGTGGCACCTTAGAGACTAACAAATTTATTAGAGCATAAGCTTCCGATGAAGTGAGCTGTAGCTCATGAAAGCTTATGCTCTAAAGACAATGAAGCAACCAACTCTACTGAGATGAGAAAACGTAATCTGGAGTAAAGCATGTGGATTAAAATACACAGTACTTTCGCTATCTGATAAACTCCTCTCTTTGATACACACAGATGCCTTCTAATAACAGAACTCAGAATAGACCTAGAATGCCTGTGGGTTAAAGCATCTACATGAAATAAATTCATGATATGTAATAGATTTCCCTTTCCCTGAGATGAGAGATGTCAGTCTTTTCTTTGTGTAGTGCTCAGGGTATTCTGGGGTCTTTGAAAGTCCTCCATCAATCTTCTCTGACAGGTCCCATGGCTGTTAGTGAATCCCAGATCAGACCAGAATCTCTGTATGAATATTAATTGCTGTGTTTGGCACTTAGATGCTACTGTGATAGGCAATGTACCAATATCTAAAATAGACATACAGACTGATTATCCTATCAAAAAAGAAAAGGAATACTTGTGGCACCTTAGAGACTAACAAATTTATTAGAGCATAAGCTTTCGTGAGCTACAGCTCACTTCATCGTAATGCATCCGATGAAGTGAGCTGTAGCTCACGAAAGCTTATGCTCTAATAAATTTGTTAGTCTCTAAGGTGCCACAAGTATTCCTTTTCTTTTTTGCGAATACAGACTAACACGGCTGCTACTCTGTATCCTATCAAACACTCATTAGGTTAGGAGCCACCTTAATAGAATGTCATCAGTATTTTCACCTGACCTAAAAGGAATACAGGAATGTCCATTTAAATTACAATACTCTCTACACTCCCACCTTGCTATTACTTACTTAGCACTATACTACAGTTTTCCAGAGCAGGAAGCTGTTACAGTGGAGAAAGAGGTTCATTTATTTCAATAACCACAAAAGGCCACATCATATGTCGTGGTAACTATCCGACAACTAATTCAACTTCACTGTAAATTATTCAGCTATTTCAGCTCCATGTATCGATTTATTATTGTTATTATTTTCTGTCTTTCTTATAATAATGTGAAAAATAGAGAGGTTTTTAATAGCTGTCCATATTGAGGAATATATCTAACTCTACAAAGTGTTCTAATCACTTCTGTTTTACTTTATCATATTTTTGTTACATTTATGAATATCTTATTTACAGTAGAACCTCAGTGTTACTAACATCTCAGGAATGGGGATTGTTCATAACTCTGAAATGTTCGTAACTCTGAACAAAACATTATGGTTGTTCTTTTAAAAGTTTACAACTGATCGTTGACTTCCTAAAGATTTGAACCCTTACTCTGCAGAATAAAAACACTGCTTTCCCTTTCATTTTTTGGTAGTTTATGTTTAACACAGTGCTTGTTAAACATACATTACTGTATTTGCTTGTTTTTCTCTGCTGCTGCCTGAGTGTGTACTTTCGGTTCCAAATAAGGTCTATGATTGACTGGTCAGTTGGTAACTCTGCTTTCGTAACTCTGAGGTTCTACTGAATAACTGATCATTTACTTTGGTTTCTAGTCACATACCAATATCTGTGTTACAATACAATAATGTGCTACTGGCCAAAATTTTCAAAACTGGGTACTTAATGGTGCTACTGCAACATGTACTACTTTGAAGCTGATAAGTTCAGCTGATCCATCAATATAATCTGCTTGTTTGTCATTATGGCTGGGGTGATGGATATTGAGCAGAGGGGTATCCAGTTGTGAACGATTGCAGGGATAAGATTCCCCTAATTTTAAAGTCACTTTTGCCCCTGCTCAACAAAGGGAAAGAAAGAAATGCACCTTCTCCCTGAAACTAAAGGCCACAACTGCCTCCTGAGTACTCAGTGAGTTCATAGAATCATAGAATCATAGAATATCAGGGTTGGAAGGGACCCCAGAAGGTCATCTAGTCCAACCCCCTGCTCAAAGCAGGACCAAGTCCCAGTTAAATCATCCCAGCCAGGGCTTTGTCAAGCCTGACCTTAAAAACCTCTAAGGAAGGAGATTCTACCACCTCCCTAGGTAACGCATTCCAGTGTTTCACCACCCTCTTAGTGAAAAAGTTTTTCCTAATATCCAATCTAAACCTCCCCCATTGCAACTTGAGACCATTACTCCTCGTTCTGTCATCTGCTACCATTGAGAACAGTCTAAAGCCATCCTCTTTGAAACCCCCTTTCAGGTAGTTGAAAGCAGCTATCAAATCCCCCCTCATTCTTCTCTTCTGCAGACTAAACAATCCCAGCTCCCTCAGCCTCTCCTCATAAGTCATGTGCTCTAGACCCCTAATCATTTTTGTTGCCCTTCGTTGTACTCTTTCCAATTTATCCACATCCTTCCTGTAGTGTGGGGCCCAAAACTGGACACAGTACTCCAGATGAGGCCTCACCAGTGTCGAATAGAGGGGAACGATCACGTCCCTCGATCTGCTCGCTATGCCCCTACTTATACAACCCAAAATGCCATTGGCCTTCTTGGCAACAAGGGCACACTGCTGACTCATATCCAGCTTCTCGTCCACTGTCACCCCTAGGTCCTTTTCCGCAGAACTGCTGCCGAGCCATTCGGTCCCTAGTCTGTAGCGGTGCAGCGGAGTTTGTTCATTTTGTATTCTGAATACTCTCATTTTGTATTAGAGATGTGCTGAACAGGTAAATGTAATTTAAATGATCTCTGAGGATAGGAATCTCCCAGATAAAAAGGGATAACTCTCATTCTGGTTATACTAAGAGTTAAGTAGAACAACTAATCCTTCAAAATCAAGAGTTCTGAATTTTCCAGCTTGCTACACATTATGTCTAGTTGCATTAGGCACAAGATATGAAGTTCCGTGATAGAACTTAACACAATGTGACTAATGCAACCAGCTCTGACACACGTATCTCTCAACTGGGCCTCATTCCTAGGCACATCACCAATTTTAGACTAAACTTTCCCTTCATTCCACACAAACTTGGTACTATTTTGCTGTTCGACACTATATATTAGTAACATATTGAAGCTGAGTTATAAACACCTTCCAAGATACTAAAGAAATGAACTTATCATCACCCATGTGAAAGTCCCATGTCAAACATTTGGACTGGGGCTGGTTAAGTTTTATGCTATGTTACAACTAGTAGGTCATATTAGCATTACAAATAAGCCCAACTTGAAAAGTTTAGCTATTTCTCCAAAATAGGGGCTATTGGGATCTGGAGTTTTGGTCATTCCCACCAGCGACAGGGGCCAGCTGTGAAGTTTGGATCTAAGCTTCCCAATAAAGATGGGTAAGGTTTGGGGGTTTTGGTTTGGGCCAGTCGCCAAGTGGCACAAAAAAAATTAAGTATATTGGGCTAGATTAAATGGAGTTAGGGAGATCTTGTTTTCGGAAACCAGTTATTTTAACATTCCAGAACAAAAAATCCAATTGTCACGGGAGCTAGGCCTCTGAGGGCTCAGACACCCAACCTCTCTGTGACAGGCTCTATCATGGAGAATGAGCCAACCCTGATCCCAGGTAGCTAGCTCAGTAGCTAATTATTTAAGGAACCCTTGGGCCTTTGTAAAGAGTTATGGAGGCTCAGGGAGGGGCCAGAAAGGAAGCTGCACAGGAAAGAGACTACAAAGACAGGGAGGAATGGGAGAGTCAGCAGGGAAGAGACTTCAGAGGTCCTGGCAGCAGAGAAGCCTGGGGACTTACAGCAGAAAGAGAATGATTGTTTAAGTACCGTGGTTGGTGGTTGATTAAATATACTACACTCCTGAAGAGGCATTTTTCAGTGTATACAAGCCTCATTGGACTTACTGAAAGCCCACTAGGGGAAACTGAGGCAGGGATGTAACTGTGGTTCCACACAGGGCCACCAGGGGGTGCTTCAGGGGTGAGTGCTTGCTGTTATACTGACCAACAATGACAAGCTGAACAATGAGCAAACTGAGTAATCAGAATTTCTGATCTGAGGAACACAGTTCCACATTCATTGTCTAAATTACTTCTGATGTTTGGCTCTGCAAAATTATGTCTCAGCTTTTCTGGAAAATGTAAACTGGAACTTGCATTTCCTCAGCTCCAATTTTAATACATCAACCAGTGCAGCTCTTTAAATGAACTGCAATCATCACAATTTTTACAGTAAAGCAGTGCACAACAGCTCATAAAATATCAGATTACATTTTTAAATACAGCTGAACATTAACAGGCCCCAGAAGGATAGAATGAGTAAGACAAGTAGGGACAAAATAGTTCTTTCAGGTCACAAATAACATGTCAGAATACTGTAAAGAAAATTATGTACATGCCTCAGTCATCAGTGCCATCATCTCTTCAGTCATCAGTGCCTTTTATAGGCACAGTGTTCACTGAATATTTCAAAATTATGCTAAGAATGTTTAATAAATAATGCACTAAACATCTGATGATCTGTCAAGTCAAAGTACACAGGAAAATGTTAAAAAACAGAAGAGTGCATTTATCACAGATTATGCTCTCCGTCACTTTCTGGTGTTTGTACTGTGTGAATAATTTGTGATTCTAAAAGTGGTAATAAACCCATTTCCCAAGAGCATCTACATATAGTCCAATGTACAGTTAGGTCACACAACATGAAATATTTAACTAATTTGAATGTTTTGGTGAGGCAATACAAGAACCACTAACAGCAGGGGCGAAAGAGATGTGTAAATTATTTCATATAACAAGCTTTCTCAGGCTGTACAAAGTACAACAAATAAAATCATGCAATATTAATAGAGAGAGAGAGAGAGCAGGAACTCACTGAAAGGCCATTTCCTTGTGCACGCAGAGGATATCCAAAAAAGTATTTTTAATTCTTCCTGACCACAGGCCAAATTCTGCCCTTGAATAACATATGTATGACTCCAAGGGTGAAACCTCAGCCCTACTAAAGTCAGTGGGAGTTTTGCTATTGATTTCTGTGAGATCAGGATTTCACTCCAAACGTCTTCAGAATTTGGTCATTCATATTTGCTGATTGTTTCAAGCTTACTATTCTAATCAGGTCCTCAACCAGAGCAAGAGTTTTAACACATGCAGCATGCTATTTGTGTATGTGGGGCTTTTTTTTAAGTTACAAGAATTGTCCATAAGATTTTTAAATCAGGTTCAAATACAGACACTTGCCTGGGAGGCCTTTTGCAGCGGCTCAGCTTCATCAGTACAGCCGTGCCACTGTAAGCTCACTAGAGTAGACATGGCTAAGTTTAGAATCTACTGCACACGAGACGCTGTAGATCAGTGGCACCAGACTATATAGGCTGGGGTCCAGCAGAAATAGCTCCCCAGGGGTTATGCCATTAAACAGTGTATTGGTTGTAATGCATACACACAATGGGGAGCATGCAGGCTTATTTTTGGCACTTCCTGACTTTTGAGTGCTTAACTTTGCATATTGAATGTTCTCTTAATACAGTTTTTGTATAAATTTCCCAGGAAGTCCAAAAGTTACATTCAGTGTTTAGTGATTAGATGGCTCCAAAGCCATGAAAAGTGAAGCTGGCCTGTCGCTCTCAATGGTGCAGGCTCCCACTGCTTCACCTGGAAAACTTTAAAAGGAGGAAGTAAGAGCTTGTACATAGAATCATAAAATTAGGACTGGAAGGGACCTCAGAAGATCTAGTCCAGTCCCCTCCACTCAAGGCAGGACTACATAATAACTAGACCATTCTTGGATTCATCAGTGCTATTGGTTGCCCAAATACAGATGGCAGAAAAATCATGCACTGCCATCTGTGACTGGCCAGAAGACTGCTTCCCAGATCTGGCCACCATGATCTACATATCTGGGAATGCCACACTGCATTACCACATTTCATATCTATCTAAGAATGAAGCTATATCACATGAAAACGGCTTTAATTACCTTCAAGCACAGAAGCTCATCTGCTTAGCAGCACTAGTAACTATGAACTCATTAGAGTGTGTGTAGTTAACTATGCACTAAGCTTGATGCAAATCCTGCTGAAGTTTATGGAAAGGCTCACATTGACTTCAATGGGCTTTGGATCAGGCCCATTAAAATTACCCTGGAAAGCTTCAATGAACAGCAACCATTATGCAGCAAGCAACCTGGCTTCATTGACTGTGCAGGTACTGTAGGATGCAGTACTAAGTCTGCACATCTCCAGGATTATTTTATAATATGCACAAAACGCATATGGCACTGCAGCTCTCTTTCCATTAGACTTCTGAGTGATCATTATTAAAAAGCACTTTCAGTGTTTCTAAACGTTACTGTGCATGCTCCAACAAAATTGTCAAGTCCTCCTAACGTAGCCAAATCAAAACCGCAGAACTGAACAGCATCTCTCTTCCCTAAGGACTATCTCCTTGCCAAGTTTCCACCTTCATACCCAAGGTACTTAAGTGCTAGACCAATTGGGGGGGAAAGGTCACCAATTCTTTTTTTTTAAATAGGAAAAAAGGTATTGTTTGCACACTCAAGAGGAACTGGTTTTGCTCAAGCTTTAAAAAAACAAACAAGCTTTCAGACCAAGGATGGAAAATGCATCAGGAAAGATGAAAGATTCAGAAAGTTATAGCCCACTGAAAGGGAAGATTTAGAATGAAAAAGTTTAGGAATCCTGAAGTATAGCTGTTGCGAAGGCACTGGAATGGAAGTCAGGAGTTCTGTTTCTGCCACAGGCTTCCTGTGTGACCTTGGACAAATCACTTCATCCTGTGCCTCAGTTCCCAATTTTCTGCTTGTACATTGTCCACTTTCTCCCATCCATTGTCTGTCTTATCAATGTAGATTTTAAGTTCTTCAGAATAGTGGTTGTTTTCTAATATGTCTTGGGGAGGGGTTATATACACATTTACACGATGGGACCTTAATCTTCTAATAATGGTGCTCAAAGGATAAAGTCTGTTTATTTTTCAAAATATTTTTAAAACCCAACACAAAAGAGACAGACACATGGGGTGTTATACATGCCGCCTTGCCAAAGTAAACTGCTGGTGATGGGTGGGGCTTTGGTTCAGTTTGGTTTTGGTTTCTACTCCTCCCCCCTAATGTTTCCCTACATATTCAGGTTTTTTTCCACACTCCACCGGCATTCTCCCTCACACAAACAGTCCTGCAATCTGAGTACATGTAGTTCTTTTCTGCTGGGCTCCCATGCTCCCTGAGTTATCACATATTCTTGCGGTGGATTTTGTATAAGGGATTGTCCGGTGTTTAGGAGTTAATAAGTCTGGAAGTGTTTTGTTAATATATATATACACACCAAAGAGGTCTCTCTAGTAACTGATTTACTCTGACAGCTGTATTGTCTAGTTATTGCAAAAATGAGAGAAAAGAAGATGTCAACCTGTACAGTATGACTGAGAACCTGCTGTAAAACATCTGTAGCAGTTTTAAGAGAACAAAGCTATCAGAACACATCAAAAGGCCAAATGAGCTTAAAAAACAAGAGCAAGAAAGAGAGATTACAAATAGCAGTAGCACTCTGGGGGGATTAAGGCTTTGTTGAAAGTCAATTGTCACATAATTTAGAAAGGAAAATGTCAGAAATGCTATCCTTCCTATGAAGCTGTATAGTAATGGCCAAGTTCTGTTACCCTTCCCCCTCTCCTGGTAAGTAGTCCCTCTTAACTGCAATTGGCCCACCAAATTAACATTCTGCATGAATAAAGGTGTCAGAATCTGGCCCTCAACTAATGTTCTTCAACCTGTCTGAAGGGCATGCGGATGGGTGGGTGTACCAATGTATAGGTGGGAGATATACAAATCCAGAAGAGAGATGAGAATTAAAGAAAAGTGAAGGTAAACAAGGAATGATCTGTTTCTGTCACTAATAAATAAAAATTCTGTTCTTGAATACAAAACTGGAAGACCTTTATAAAGTAAGTTGATACAAATGTGGTAGCTTCATCTTCCAGAATTAATATAAACATGGTGGAAATAATTCAAGAGGCTCACTCATGAGCCTCACTACATCACCTTTATACATCTTCAGTGGCACAAAGGGGTTTAAACAGCTGGGGATTGTCCTTTTGTCAGAGGAGTCTATGGCTGCTGTGAAGTCCCCAGCTGGCAGATGACCCTTTGGGACCATTGCAGCTGAGATATAGTTTAGAGCAGCCCTGATTTTTCTAATGTAGATCATCTTTGTTCTGTACTGAACTCAAAACTGATGCCAAGATTCTAACACTTGCGGCCTAAGCCACTCTGAAGTTCTAAATCATGATCATGGAAAATCCCAAAGGAACATAGTCTCTTTGCACATCAAGCACCACCTGGATCAATTTCTAACTAGGTCCTTAAAGTGGTCTGGCTGGATAGTCACTTTATCACTGACAATCTTATTGAGCTACATGATCGCTGGCCATGTAGTGGCATTCCTTGGTAAACAAGCTTTGTAATTCACTGGTCTTCCATCCTAATAACATGTTCATTCCAAGAAAGCTGCCAAACCAGTGCTGATGTAGGCATTTGCTGGGTTCAGCTCTAAATATCTTCTCTGACGATCTTAAGTCCTATCACTTAATAGGGAGCAGCTGATGAAAATGAGAGTTGAAAACATCAATCTGCTGCTCTTCAGCTTTCTTCAAGGCTCAAGGCTCACTGTTGTATAATGAAGATGATATAACCATAGTCCTATACATCTGCAGCTTCATAGCAAGCTTGATGTCACAACATCCCCACAGAGGCCACTGAAGGGCCTGAAACATAACAGCAGCTGCTGCTGCTGTACCAGTGTCCACATTCACTTTCTCCAGCACTGTCTCTGATGCGTCCCAGGTCTTTGACAGTTAACATCTGCTCAATGTCCCATTCAGACAGGTTAATACTGAGCTATTTGTAATCTGGAGTTGGATGCCGCTTGATGGTAATGGCTGAGGACTTCATTTTATCTGGATTAATAGCCAATGCACACTGCTTCTTGCCTAACCAGATCGGCCATTCAGCTGCAGTGAATCAATGAACCGAGCCAACAAAACAATGTTATTGGCACGTGCAAGATCTCCAAGCAGAATGGTGTTCAGCTCAACACCTCTGACAGCTGCCTCCTCAAGCTTATCCATCAACCAATCAACGCGGATATTAAACAACAATGGTGACAGAACTAGCCAAGTCAAAGTCCCATGGAAACAGGAAACCAGGCCATGTGTCTGCCATTGACTTGAACACAGCTTTCCCTTCCATTATAGAATGCTTCTATCAATGACATCATCTTTCCAGGGATGGCAAGTCACCTGGGAAGACAGGTTCCAAAGAAAATCCTCAAATGATTTTTGTCAGGCTTTCCCAAGGTAGGATGTGGTCTGTTTAATCAAAATCAAAGCATAAATCAACTGAACATCAGATTTTTGTTGGGTGTTTGTCTCTCATCTTTAGAAGTTTTCAGAATTTTCAGCTGGTATTTCTCTCTTGTTCGGTTTTCTTTTCAGGGGGCAATACTCCTTATAAAGAACTGGCAGGTGACACATTTTTCTGGCTGTATCGTTTCAAAACTGCATTGACTCAGACTACTGGCAGCTCCATAGAGTGTAAGAAGAATCTTAAAGAAACACTGTCAGATTGAATATCATATTTTCTGACAAATTTCTTTGCCAGTGTTGTAAACAGATTATTAAAATCTAATTTACTTTTCCCTGTCTCTGATATTTTCTTCTTGCATTGTTCCCCGCTTGCAAAATGAAAATAGATAGTCACTCTCATTTTACTGATAATTTCTAGTCAATTTCATTCTCAGGCTCTTCCACTTTATTATTCCTAATTGCAGTACAGCCTTGAGGCCTCAGACAGGTCAGTACACTATTTCACTGGACACTATACAAACATGTAGTCAATGTCAGTTAAGGACGATACAGTCTAAAAGACAAGACATAAATGGATGAAACAAACATAGCAAGAGAGGGAGGATGGGATAACAAAGTGAGTAGGATCTTTTGACACAGACTTGATGTGTAAACTATTAGTAACGTATCAGTAGCAATGATCACAACTCTGACAGCAATTTTGGGTGTGCAGCTATACACAATCATACATGGCAGTTTTTCAAAGAGACATTATTAAGGGCACAAGAGCAAACTATCCCACCGCATAGGAAAGATAAGAAGTATGGCAAGAGACCACCCTGGCTTAACCAGGAAATCTTCAATCATCTAAAAATTAAAAAAAAGAGTCCTACAAAAAGTAGAAACTAGGTCAAATTAAAAGGATGAATATAAACAAATAACACAAATATGTAGGGACAAAATTAGAAAGGCCAAGGCACAAAATGAGATCAAATTAACCAGAGACATAAGGGTAACAAGAAAACATTCTACAAATATATTAGAAGCAAGAGGAAGACCAAGTACAGGGTAGGCCCGTTACTCAATGTGGGGTGGGGGGGAAATAATAACAGAAAATGTGGAAATGGAGAGGTGCTTCATGTCTTCTTTGTTTCAGTTTTCACGGAGAAGTTTGGTGGTGATTGGATGTCTAATGTAGTGAATGCCAGTGAAAATGAGGTAGAATCAGAAGAGGCTAAAATAGGGAAAGAACAAGTTAAAAATTACTTGGACAAATTCGATGTCTTCAAGTCACCAGGGCCTGATGAAATTCATCCTAGAATACTCAAGGAACTGAATGAGGAGATATCTGAGCCATTAGCGATTATCTTTGAGAAGTCATGGAAGACAGGAACGATTCCTGAAGACTGGAAAAGAGCAAATATAGTGCCAATCTATAAAAAGGGAAATAAGGACAACCCAGGGAATTACAGACCAGTCAGCTTAACTTCTGTACCAGGAAAGATAATGGAGCAAATAATTAAGCAATCAATTTTGCAAACATCTAGAAGATGATAAGTAATAGTCAGAATGGATTTGTCAAAAACAAATCTTGTCAAACCAACCTGATAGCTTTCTTTGTGGGTAACAAGCCTGTGGATAGGGGGGAAGTGGTAGATGTGGTATATCTGGACTTTAATAAAGCTTTTGATACTGTCTCGCATGACCTTCTCATAAAGAAACTAGGGAAATGCAACCTAGATGGAGCTACTATATGTGGGGAAAACCATTCCCAGAGAGAGTAGTTATCAGTGGTTCACAGTCATACTGGAAGGGCATGACGAGTGGGGTCCCGCAGGAATCAGTTCTGGGTCTGGTTCTGTTCAATATCTTCATCAATTATTTAGATCAGGAATCGGCAAACTTTGGCACACGGCCCATCAGGGAAATCCGCTGGCGGGCCGGAATGGTTTGTTTACCAGCAGCGTCCGCAGGTTCGGCCTTTCACAGCTCTCAATGTTCGTGGTTCACCGTTCCAGGCTAATGGGGGCTGCAGGAAGTGGCAGCCAGTATATCCCTTGGCCTGCGCCGCTTTCCACATGCCCATTGGCCTGGAACGGCAAACCGTGGCCAGTGGGAGCTACGATCGGCTGGACCTGCAGACGCTGCAGGTGAACAAACGATCCCGGCCCGCCAGCAGATTTCCCTGACAGGGCCGTGTGCCAAAGGCCCCTGATTTAGATAATGGCATGCAAAGTACATTTAAAAAGTTTCCAGATGATACCAAGCTGGGAGGGGTTGAAAATGCTTTGGAGGACAGGATTAAAATTCAAAATGATATGGACAAACTAGAGAAATGGTCTGAAGTAAATAGGATGAAATTCAATAAGGACAAATGCAAAGTACTCCATTTAAGAAGGAACAATCAGTTGCACACATACAAAAGGGGAAATGACTGCCTAGGAAGATGTACTGTGGAAAGGGATCTGGGGGTCATAGTGGACCACAAGCTATATATGAGTCAACAGTGTAACACTGTTGCAAAAAAAAGCAAACATCATTCTGGGATGTATTAGCAGGAGAGTTGTAAGCAAAACATGAGAAGTAATTCTTCCACTTTACTCTGCTCTTATTAGGCCTCAACTGGAGCATTGTGTCCAGTTCTGGGTGCCACATTTCAGGAAGGATATGGACAAATTGGGGAGAGTCCAGAGAAGAGCAACAAAAATGATTAAAAGTCTAGAAAATATGACCTACGAGGGAAGATTGAAAAGATTGTGTTGTTTAGTCTGGAAAAGAGAAGACTGAGAGGGAATAACAGTTTTCAAGTATGTAAAAGGTTGTTACAAGGAGGAGGAAGAAAAATTGTTTTTTATAACCCCTGAGGGCAGGACAAGAAGCAGTGGGCTTAAATTGCAGCAAGGGAGGTTTAGGTTGGGCATTAGGAAAAACGTCCTGTCAGGGTGGTTAAGCACTGGAATAAATTGCCTAAGGAGGTTGTGGAATCTCCATCACTGAAGATTTTTAAGAGCAGTTTAGACAAACACCTATCAGGAATGGTCTAGATAATTAGTCCTACCACAAGTACAGGGGACTGGACTAGGTGACCTCTCGAGGTCCCCTCCAATTCTATGATTCAATGA
Organism: Dermochelys coriacea; assembly: GCF_009764565.3. NCBI lineage: Eukaryota > Metazoa > Chordata > Testudines > Dermochelyidae > Dermochelys > Dermochelys coriacea. The sequence continues at coordinate 86,144,929 of NC_050069.1, forward strand.
TCACTACCACTGTTGTATTTCTTCTTCAACTGTAAGATCTTCAGGGCAAGAACCGATTCTTCATGTATGAGTAGTCAGCACCTAGTACATGGTGGATGCTACCATAATACTAATAATATATAAAAATTAATGCTGAAAAACTTTAATTGAATGAACTATACCCTTTGGGAATTTTTTTGGAAAGAGTGTTATTTTTTCAAAACCTGCATTTTGAGCAAATTTAACCTGACAAGGTATGAAACCTAGAGGCTGAGATTCTAAATTGCAGATGTTGTAAAGTGTTGGGTACATTAATTGTGCTATATGCATGTTTTTATAATATCAAGAATATTCAGTGAATAAGTTCACTAGCAAAGATTAAAGAATAGATGCGAATGGTAGGTAAGTGAAGACAAGATAAGTTTATTTAAAGAAAAGAGAAAAAGTCCTTAAGGTGTCAAAAAAGTTGTCAAGCCCTTTGTGGTAATGTACTTAGAGCAGCTACAAGAACAATTTTAATAATTATGCAGGAGTGATCTCAGCTTGCATGAAGAATTTCATCAACCTGAACAAACGGGACTCTCAGACGCTGACAAGGTTACCACCTCAATTATAATAGGTGAGTAATTTAGGGCAGCCCTGGGTTTTCACAGAGATAAACACGGCAGGGGGGAACCTTTAATTAACAGCTTTGAGAGAATTGGGAAGTGCAGCTTTTTGTTTTTGTTTTTTACTGTGCATCAAAGGTCTCTCTCAGAACCATGGAAATATTGATATAGTTCCAAAGCTTCCTGCCTCCCTCCCCCACTCCCACGCATACTTTTAAAACCAAGCTCAGGAAAGTCTAATTTTATTTCACCTTTTTCTTTTACAAGAAAAGAGAGAGCAAAGAAGTCATACATCTCAAATGTAGAGCCTCACCAAAACCTTGTAACGAGGACAAAAAGTAACTGTTCAGCATCAGTCAGGATTAATCAAAAATAATGAGAACACTTTAGAAAGTTCAACTTCAAAGTTGGCCTATTCTGCAGTGTTTTAAGCCCAGGCCAGACTGACTGTTTTTTCTAATGCCTTATATTGAACCACAGACATCAGTGACCTCAGGGTAAGAAGTAAAAAGTAGCTGCCAAACTTTCAGTCTTCAAACAGCAGCATTAATTGAGGGGATTCGTCACTGTTGATTCTCTATTTCTCTGCTTTGCCATTTTTTTGGAGCCTTCGGGAAGAGGTTAGATTGCTGGGGAGTAGAGAGGGCTGCAGTGATACTCTACTTTACCTCGTCTAACAATGAAACTGGAGCTTTTAACAGCTGGTTAGGCTCAAGTCAGAGGTTTGGCACCTGGAGAAGCCCGGGGAGACAGTTAAGGATTGTGGAGCAATGGCTTTGACAAGGCCAGGCTTCTCCCCAGCTTGCAAAGGATCCACTGCCACAGCATGGCTCTTTTAGGCAGTTTTATTTCTCAGACATAGGCAAAACAAACAAAAACAGTTCTTCAACTCACCCTGGGCTACAATCCCACTAACTTCTCATTGCCTCCTTTCCTAGTGGACTCAGGCAGTCCTGCTGTTCCTGCTTCCTAGCTTTGACTCACAAGGTCTCCCTTTTCCCCTAGTCCAGGTTCCCTCTTTTCTGGGTCATCTGATATGGCACAGAAGCACTGGCTCTGCTCCCTCTTACAGGGCCAGTGTCATCTTCGGACCTTCTTTCCCCCATAAAGCCTTGCCCACCGCTAAGACAAGCCTTACCATCCTTATACACCTTACCCCATCCTCAAAGGTACTGTCTGTATAGTCTCAACTTCTCCAGGACTTTAAGGTTTCTGCATGCAGAGGCTCTAATTTTCCCTTAAGTTCATTGACCATCAAGTTCAGGTGACCTCACTCTTCCTGAATGGCCTGATGTTCTTCAGCCAGCTTCTCTTTTACTTACAGAATCATCTGTAGCTCACATTTTGAGGCCTTCAGTCATTCTGGAAGTTCTCCAGGTTTACACTAGGAAGCCATAAAACAGATGTCACATAGGACCACTGTTTTCACCTCTGGCCTCTTACTTGGGCCCCAGCCTGCTTTATGAAGTTTTGTCTGGGTCTCCACAGCATCCTGTTCAATCTGAGGCCCTGCTTGGGTCCACACTATACACTGATCAGCCTGAAGTTCTGTCTGAGTCCCCAGTATACACTGATCAGTCTCTGCCATGAGCTTCCACTCCCTGGCAGCCTTCTCTATCTGGAGCATGGCCATTTCCTGCCCCAGCATTGAGCAGGCTGTTTCCCACTCACTGCCTCCACCCTAAACCATACTAATTCTTGCTCCCGTCCTATTGACTGAGCAATAATATTCTGCCATTATGTGCTTATATCCTCTAGCTTTTGTCGATACTCTTTTAACTGATCCTGTAGGCTCCGAAGGTTGTTGAGAGCTTCTTCTCAATCGCACTTTGCCATCTCTATTCAATCTTCCTGTTCTTACCCCTCTTTTTTCAATCAACCAATGGTCTTCTCCATCTTCAGTTGTTACTCTACTTTTCCCCACATTAGGACCAGTCTCTCCCCAGGATCAATGGCCAGGGAAGATTCTTGACTACATGTAGCTGACTTTTTTGACCCTGGATATCCAGCTCAACCTCTGCTGTGGGATAGACATGTCTCACAACGTATATACACAACATGTACACCAGTCCATCTTCTTTGCCAACACCTCATCTTCCCAGACACAGGTGCACCCACGACCTGAGTCCATGAGACCTCCTAATGACCTTCCTCCCATCCTGACTGGTACCATGTACAGCTGAGCCCCAGTGCCATTCAAAATGGTCCCCAGGCAACAAGCCTGGCTGTAATAACAGCCCAGGTAATCACATTTCATTTTCATATATGGCTGCCCTCAGAAGTGCTTCTGCTGGACTGTGGCACTGCCTGGGGCCCAGGTAGATCCTGTGCATACCCCTGTTTTGGGCTATTCAGGAGCCTCTCCAATTGGGAACTTCACTGCAACTCCACCTGTTCCAGTCTCTCCCAATGGGCCACTCTAGGTCTGCAATGTCATTCAGGCTACTTGTCTCCTTTGTCCTCAAAGAAGGTTTCTGCCCATTTGACTGCCTCCTTACCCAGCTCTGGGCTCCCAGGGGAAGATTACAATCAAGAATTGTTCCAACTAGTCTCAGCTATGAGTTCCTGTAATCTTTGAGCCACTAGCCATGGTTTTGCCCCCCACAGGAATGGTTTGACCCGAAAGCAGTGCCTGTACACCACTGGAATCAGCTGAAACATTTAATGGCTCAGCAACTTCTGAAATCACTCCTGTTGCTGGAAGTGGATCTCCTGCCACCACTGTTGAGTGGCAAATTATGCCTCTTGTTGCTTCTGCATGCTCTCCATCAGTTGCAGAAGCATAACTTAGGTCTGTTCCTGCTGCCTCTGTAAACCTGCTGCTCCTGCGCTGTGTCTGCTGCAGCAGCACCATCAACAACAGGTGTATCACCTCTTCCATCTTTCTTGATCATGGAACCACACGTGATCAGTCAAGGCTTGGAGGATTCAATTTCCCCTCAATTCCAGAGGCTGATCAACTGCCCGCATTCTCCACAACGTGTAACAAGGCAGGGCTTCTCCCCAGTTTGCAAAGGATCTACTGCCACACCCACAGTCTTTTTTAGGCAATTTTATTTCTCAAACATAGGAGAAGATCCATTTTCTCAAAAATGGATCTTCAACTCACCCTGGGCTACAATACCCATTACTTCTCAGTCTCTCATTGCCTCCCCTCCCAAGAGACTCTGGCAGGCCTGCTTTCTGTAGCTTCCTAGCTCTGACTCATGGGGTCTCCCTTTTCCTCAGCCTCAGGTGCCCTCTTTTAAAGACTAATCTGGGTCAGCTGATGTCAGCTGGGTCACTGGCCCTACTCCCTCTTAAAAGGCTAGTGTCTTCCCTCTGACAGTACATTAGCTGGATATCTCTACTAAAATAAACACCCATCATCAGTGGTGGTAGTACTAATATTAGAGTAGAACATAGAGCAGCAAACAAGGATCAGGATCCTATTGATTAGACACTGTACAAAAAAGTGAAAAAGACAGGTCCTGCCCCAAAGAGCTCAGCGTCTATGACAAGATACAAAAAGTGCAGAAACAGAAAAAAAAAGTGTGGATTGGGAGGATTAGATAACCATAAAACAAGTACATTTTACATCATAAACAATGATTCCAATTTGTCATCTGCTCAGCAGTGAAAGATTTAACAAATGCTGATATCATATCTCATACATATTGTCTTGTAATAACACAGAAAAGGTTTGGAGTGCGACTTAGCTAGATCTTATTGGCTGAGCTGAAAACAAAGCTTAACTCTCCATTGTCTGTTGGGTGAAAAGTAGCAGAGAATGTTTGGGTATTAATAAAATATTTGATTAAGAAGTAATATATTACTGGTGGAGGGTGGAAGTGAGCAAGCACACTTAGCACATTAGTAATATGTGTGTTGGCAAACCTGGTCAATTCATAGGCCATAAATAAAAAATCTGGCAAAAAATTAAAGCAATTATATTACAGCATAATATAAGTATCCCCTTGATAAAGTCTGTGTCAGGTAGGTAATTTCAATCTACACAAAGGTGAAGATTCAAATATAGTGTAAAATATCTATTGTCACTTACCAAGTCAAGTGTTTAATGATTTTGCTCCTATTAGAATTCACAACATCTACTCTAATTGTATCTGCGGCTTGTAAACTCATCCCCTCATAGTCTGAAAAGGATGGGTTGCAAAGTAAAAGAAATTCCCTGATACTGAAAGACCATTTTTTATAGTGAAGAGCTTTAGAATGCTTAATTGCTTTTCCAGCTTCATCTCCACTCGTTATAGAAATCCTTTCATTCCCCTGGAGCTAACCTTGTCATGGCAATTGCTTCTGCTATCACAAGTGCAGTAGGATGTAAGTTTGGAATTCCACATTTTTTAAAATCATTAAAATGAAAGCTGCAGCTAGTGGTTCTTTCTGGAATCTATGTTTTATTTTCTAGTTGGTCATCTTCCAAACCTGTTTAGTTTTTTTATGCAAATTTTCCTTTTCTATGAAAGACATACGGTTTGACAGATTATCGCAAATCCTCTGGTTGATCTCAACTCTTTTTCTTCCATAACCCCCAAATTCAGTCCTTTTTCTCCTCTATGACTCCACATTCCAGGATTCTTTGCACCAGGACCTGCAATGCTTTAAGGTCACTCACTCTATCTTCTTCCTTCCAGGCTATAGTAGGGAATATTCACTTTTACTTCCAATCCCAAATTTGGAAAGAGAATGCATACTTTCCCATCCCCAGCCCTTCATTTCACCAAAGGAGACAGTGCTATTTACTTGAACTACAGTGGAAGTAAAAATACCTTTCTATCCGGTTCACAAAGCTCTTGAAGGTCCCATTTTAAAGTAATTGAAACAATAAATATTGAGCAAAAAGTTAATCTAAAACATCTCTGATGCCTTTTGCCAGCTCTTGTTTTTCTAGAGGTCACCTGTCCAAGTATTAACCATACAGTTAGGCAGCTATCATGCAGACCATAGTAGAGTTGTGCACTGATTCTGAGACCTGATTTACTCTCAGGTTTTGTACCAGTATTCCTGTGTTGGGTAGGGGAGTCATTTGTCTACTGAAATAGTTTTTCTGCATCCACACTAAAGGTATTGTACCACTTTAAGACCTGATCTGCACTTAAAAGTTTTGCCAGCATAGCTACAGCAGTTAGGGGGTTGAGTTTTTGTCAACACAGTAGATACATAGATACATAGATATTAAGGTCAGAAGGGACCATTCTGGTCATCTAGTCTGACCTCCTGCACAACGCAGGCCAAAGAATCTCATCCACCCACTATAGTAAAAGTTCCAATGTAGACACAGTTATAAAAGCAAAAAAGTGCTTTTATCAATATAGCTTATTTCACTTAGGCAACTTGTATAAACTGTACTTGCAAAAGGACCCTTTAGCTTGTATAAACTGTGCCTATGCAGGCAGAAATTTTATAAGTGGTAGGACAAGGCTAAAGGACAAGGTAGGACAAGGTTAACTGTTCTGTACAGCTAAATCAATACAACTTTTGTATGTAGACAAATCCTTAACACGTGGATTCTTCCAACTCTGGCCCTGTCTGCACGACAGACTTTTGTCAGTATAGTTATGCTGCTCAGGAATACGACAAGACATGATCTCTGACTATCATAGCTGGGACAGCAAAAGCCCCTAAATGCAGTTATACCAGCAAAATTCACTTTTGTCTGTATAACTTGTTTCATTTGCAGGGGCGGGGAAGGGGTGAGGTGAGCTGAAATAAACTATGCCAGGGAAAGCGCAGCTTGGCTGGTATAAACTGCATCCATAGTAGGAGCATTTTACCAGAATACTATACTGGCAAAGTGCTCCAGGTGTAGACCTAGCCTTTGCCTGAGGAGATTTTCATCACCAATAGGATGTGTCTGCATCTGATATCATTTTTTCCACACTATATACACGTAATCTGTTATTATTGCTAAAGCCAGAAGGGAAAACCCCAACTATCTTAAAAGGTGACATCAGTACTTCTGTGCATATCAAGCAGCAGAAGTTCCCAGCAGCCAATGTTTCTCTCCAAAATCCGAATGGCACATCTTTTGTAAAAACAATTTATTTATTTCCATCTGCCCTAAATTTGCTCCTGGCAAAGCATCTTTTATGTGACACTGACATATCCTGCCAAATTTCCAGGTCTTACTCTTTTGTATGACCTCCTATCTTTAAATCAGCATATTTTTGTCCCTCATCCCTGATTCGTGATACACAAGGCTGATTCAGTGGTTTACACTTTTGAATAAAGTGGAACATGGTACTATGCCTTGTTTGGAAGATCTCTTGCCTGCCGAGTGAGTCCTTGGCTCCTTTACTGTGAGCAGCGGGGTGCATGTGACAAGTTCAAGGAGCCTGAGGCTATGAACTCCTGATCTTGCTCTCTATCTTTGTGGCACTCCCTTCCCCACCGCCATCTCTGAATAACTCCCTTCATGTCCTCAGCTGGAGATCAAAACCATGGAAGACTCAAAGGATACCTTTGACCTGAACATCTATTTGAGCCCATCCTAAAGGGAGCAAGAATGCTTTCTTCCCCTGGATGTCTAGTTGTCCAGGCTATTATTGTAGTGTATCTTCCAGCCCTTATGTCCCACCACTGCTTGGGACTATGTTCAATGTTAACCATGGCCAGCCTCTGGGAGCATTTGGTATGCAGTGAGTTTTTCCATCTCATGGAACTGGCCTCTGCCTGGCTTGCTTTATCTTCCCAGGAACTAATGAGAGTCTTCATGCCAAATGGCAGAGCGATTGTGTAACTCCAAAGAATATATTGGAGGAGAGCAAAGAGGTGAAAGTATGCACACAATTTTGGCACAGGTTTCAGAGTAGCAGCCGTGTTAGTCTGTATTCGCAAAAAGAAAAGGAGTACTTGTGAGCTACAGCATCCGATGAAGTGAGCTGTAGCTCACGAAAGCTTATGCTCTAATAGATTTGTTAGTCTCTAAGGTGCCACAAGTACTCCTTTTCTTTTTGCGAATTTTGGCACAGAAATTAATACTAACAACCAAGCACACGATAATTGTCCGAGTAGTACAGTGCATTATGTACAGGTGATACACTTGCCCCTCAAGATACTCTGGGCGGGTAGCAAAAAGGACACAGGCAACCCTTCTCATTATGGACACTTAAGGCTGGGCAAGAGCATTGTGGGATGTAAATGGGATGTTGCAGTGTGCCTGCAATACCTGAAATTTCCATCCACACTAACACTGTAATGATGCAAAGTAAGTTTACAAGCAGAGATACAGACAGGACTTCTTCAGAAATGCCCCAATTACAACCATACTGGCAAAACTTGAGCAACATCAGCAGCACATTTGTGTATCAACACAAAATGTTTTAAAAATGCAGCAGGCATCTGAGCTGGTTGTGACAAGGGTTCACCTCCTCCCACCACCACCACCACCACCAGTGTAGACAGTCCTTTGAAGGGTATTCCTGTGAAAAACAGCTTGTGAGATTCTATAATAATACACTTCTATTCAGAGGCAGATCTGTCTCCATAGGAAAAGATGATATCCTGCTAAGGGTATAGTCCATGCATGTTGATGACATTGTTAAAATACAGTGCTGTACCAGAAAGACAATTGATCCGATAAAACGTCTGTCAGTAAAGAGATACTGAATGGATGATTATGACAATGAAGAAAATATGAAAAAACGGGAGGATTTGGGCAAGGAATGATCTCTATGGCCAGGCAAGTGTCTCTGGCTACAGCTGCTCCTTCCTATCTTGCTGGGTATCTCACTGCTGGCTAAGTCTCTTCCTGCTCGGGTAACTCTAGATGGGTGGAGGTTTGATGATGCTTGTTATACTTCATCCCTTAAGGGCCAGATCCAAAGTCACTGGAAGCACTACATAGACTTCAAGGGACTTTGGATCAAGCCCCGATACAAGATGTAGGAGGTGAGATTGTTTGATCCTGCCCTTCACCTTGCCTCCATCAGCTTCAAGGAGCAATGGTGCTGCTCTTCTTACTTCACATCTTCAGGAGCAGGGTTACTTTGTGAAACCACCATTGCTCACATGAGTGGAAAGGGTTCATGGGGACAGGGGGGTAGTTAATAACCGCTGTCTCACCACCATCACCACTGTCTTTTTAAAAACTATACAACTATGAAGTAATTATTCACCCTGAAACTCACTATTTTAAAGAGTTGGGTAGGCAAATATTTTTGCCTTAGAAAATGCTGATTCATTGAAACCAAAACTATTTGTAGCTGGTTTTGACAAGTCTCCTGATTTGAAAAATGTTTAAAAAGCAAAAGTTGCAACATTTTCAAAACAAGAAAATTTGGTTTTTTACATTTGAAATAACTTTAATTTATGTAAAAAAATTATTAAAAGGCCAAAATCAAAATGAAATGTTTTGAAATCATTGAAACAAGAATACATTTTGATTGACCCCAATCCGGAAAAAAATCAAATTACTGGTTTGTGAAAATATTCGAGATTTCAACTTCTCAGCCTGATTCAGGATGGACAAAATGTTTGAAATCTTGAAAATCCTCATGGGATGGATGTTTTCCACCCAGCTCTACTATTCTCCCACATGAGAGTCAGAACAAAATGGACAATGTGACTTCATTTTAAGGAATTGTACCATGTTTTTCCTCCCATATTTTCCTTTTATTGTATTAATTGGTAATCTTTTTAATCAAAATGAGATGTAGGTGCCCATTCACAAATTCCAATTTTGCTCTATCCAGATTGTTCTCAGAGCTCACTAGCTGATTTCTAACCTAGTATTCTATTATTGTCAGGGAAGAGGGCCAGGGCAAAATTTATAACAGCATTCCAAAGAGAATGCTGGTCTCATAACGAACACAAATTGTTAGCATTTATCATCATGTGATGTAATCATATAAAAGCTTTTCCATCCTCATTCCCATAAGGTACTGTTTGTTAAATTGCATTATAATGATGAATGACAAAATCTTTTGCATGACATTTTAAGCTATTACAAAATTCTAAAGGGAATGCTACTATATAGTGCTACTGGAGCCTTTTGATATAAGAACCCACAGCTGAAAGACATGATCATAAGTCTTAAAGCTGTTAACAACTTAACTTCACAACATTTACTTCTAGAAAAACAGTTTTCTTTAAACATGCCCTTAACACTAGGTAGCAAACTATATCCATATTACTGAGGTATCTGAATGGGAAATATGAATGGGGAAATGTTGGCTTTTAGAATGGTTTTATTTAGGGAAAAAATAGCCCAATTAGAATTATCAATGCAATAATGGTTACAGGCTAAAAGCAATAAACAGCTATTTATCTACAAGGCATTTATTTGCTTTTTGTTAGTTTTAATTAACAAATCCATTCTATTCAGGTGCTAAGCATCTTTAACTCCTGGCAAAGCCAATAGAAGTCAAGGACACTCAGCCACTCAAATATGTGCTCAGGACCAGCCCCTGCCACTGTTTTCGGTAGAGAAAGCAGAAATTGTCCCTCAGGTTATAAGAATAGACTTTACCATAATAAATATTGTTTTCCCTATAGCATTCTAGTGACTTCAGAATTGCTGTGGTCTATTTGCAAAAATTAGCCTGTGTAATTAAAATGTGACACTTGTTAGAAAAATCAGACAGATTAGCATAAGATTTGCCACATAATTGAAGCTAACCTTTTTGGGGAAACTGAGGAAACCCATATGCAAAGACTGAAAGACCTCTGCATAACACTGTTAAACCTCAGAGACCCTAATACATTCTAAGAACATGGGGCCTGATTCTCTTCTAACTTTACACCAGTCTTTCTCTGGCGTAGCTCCATTGAGTTCAATTAAATCATTGCTCGTTTACATCACTGTAAATGGGAGGTGAATCAGGTTCTAAGACACTATTCCTTCCCATATTTATGTCCTAATTACAGCAAATGATATAATGTTCAAGTGGTTGATCTCTTTTGAACTTTGATAGTTTATTAAAATTAATAGAAATACATTAAATATATTTAAATTGAATTGGAACAGATAGACTTTCTTTGGCTTCCATTGAAATATATTCCATAAATTCTTCACATTTTTTACATTTTACTTAATTAAAAAATTAATAGGATGAATTAGCCCTGAATTTACACTTATTTCAGCTTTTCACAAGATTAAAATGAGAAGGTATCATAAACACAGATCTCTCCGTATGACATTGGGCCCGAATCTGCCATTAACGTTCATGGATGTGCATTTAAATCAGGGCATGATTTGACCTGAAGCATTGTGAATTCTGCCACTGGTGTTATAATTTAGGGAAAAAAGCAGTTAATGTTGGGTGTGCTGACCTCTTATTACTAGAGGAAAAGAAAAGAGCAGGTTACCCATCCTTCCACTGGTTAAATATTTCAAACAACTCTGTTTTGAGACAGGTTAGTTATAAATTGCACAACTCTCTATTAAGCAGAATGAATGGCATTTCACTCTACACCATAATAGGTTATAGGATCAATTTTGTGAGATGTTGAGTATCCTTAACACCCAGTGAAGCCAAGATGAAATGAAGGTGCTCAGAATCTTTATTAAGTGCTCATTATTTCCTCAGAATGGGCCCTAACCAGACATCTCCTGGCATCTGTCATAGATGTTTTTAATACCCAGGAAGACTGCCACATTGATAACACTAGCAACTGAAGTCTTCCAGCAATAGAAACAGATGTCCCATAGTCGTTTGCCTCCCACTGTCCTGCCAATGTGCCTTAGCCTCCACAGGTGTGAGGGGGATTCATTCTACATGCTCCTTCAGTCTCATAGACTTTATGGCCAGAAGGGACCACCATGATCATCTAATTAGATCTCCTGCACATTGCAGGCCACAGAACTTCACCCACCCTCTCCTGTATTAAACCCATAACCACTAGCAGAGTTACTGAAGTCCTCAAATCTACTATTTACTCTAGTTCTAACTAGCAAGTGACCCGTTATCCATGCTGCAGAGGAAGGCAAAAAAAATCCAGCATCTCTGCCAATCTGACCTGGGGGAAATTCATTCCAACCCCAAATATGGTGATCAGTTAGTCCCGGAACATGTGGGTAAGACCTACCAGCCAGACACCTGGGAAAGAATTCTCTGTAGTAACTCAGAGCCCTCCCTATTTAGTGTCTCATTTCTGGCAATTGAGATATTTGTTAATAGCAGACGCAGATGGACCCTATACCAGGTCTTTTTCTGCCTCTGTTGCTTCCAACTGATGCATCCCCAGTTTATAGCAAAATTTCTTATTGTTAGTCCCTAAGTGCATGACCTTGTACTTTTAAATTTCATCCCATTTCTATTATTCCAGTTTTCAGGATCATTCAAATCTTCTTGTATGATATTCAGATCCTCCTCTATGTTGACAATACCTCCTCCAAGACTGCCCATGTGGTGCCCAGCTGGTTGGTGGTGAATGTGATGGGGGAAAATATTAATGGGAACAAGATGGAAACCACCAACTCATTTCACATCAGCCACCAAACATCTGTCAGAGAGTAAGATCATGATTTTCACAGTTCAGGGCAACTGCACCTTTATTTTCCCTCAGTGGTCCAGCAAGGGCAAAAACTCTCAGGCTTCCAGGTGTTGCCTTTCTGGCTGGAGACCTGTGCCTCTTTCCCTTCTGACTGGGGTGTTTCCTGGCTGCACTGTTCCCTGCTTTCTCTGTGTCATTTCCAGCACACACAGGTTACCCCAGGACACCTGCTTGCTTTCTCTACTGAGAAGGTTATCAGGTGTAATTGATACCATTATAAGGTACCACACAGCACTTCTTTGGCAAGCTTGTATATTCTTAAGGTAACAAGCATTACAGAGAAAACTTATTTAAACAAAAAAGATCCTACACGCATGCTAATAAACTTACCAGCATTTACCCTAACATGGATTCTGGCAGGAGCAGTCCTTCACACAAGGCAATTCCTTGTGTTTACAAGTTCATCACAGCTTCAGCTCAGAAGCACCCAATCTTATGGGGCCTCAGTAGGCCCAGTCCTTCCAACTCTACCCTAAGGACTGGGGCCCTTAGTAGACCAGAAATCCTTTCCATTTGCTGGACCAGGAAGAAGACCCTGAGCCAGTTCACAACCAGGTTATTTATCCAACCCCCCACCCCTTTCTTTTTCTTTTTCTTTTTTTTTTTGGTCTGTTGGTCCCTGAAGAATCCAGTTTGAACTAGTATATGTGCGCCTCTCCAGGGGATGGCTTCAAAGGGCTGATAACAGACAAAGTACATTAACATCCCTCTCCTTACTAGAGAAGGTACATACAATGCCACAACAACACATACCTAATTACATTTTAATACAGTGTATCCCAAAGGTATTAACCCTAATTCAACAAGTTTTAACTTAATTCTATAATGTTTATCTTAATTCCATAAGGTCCATTCAGGATATTACAGAATATTGTCAGTCTGTCACAGTGATAGCCATTGAAATGATATCTTGCACATAGGAATAGATCTAACAGTCTACAGTAAAAAGGATACATGTATAATGACAATATGTAATGCATGTCGTTAACATTCTTTTAAAATAGTCCTTGTTAATGGTCTTTCATCTGTGTCTATTTAATTAGCTAAAATTCTGCTACCTGGGTGTCTGACACTGTTTCAGAAATGAGACAAGAAAAGCAAGTGATAGCATGGAATTTCATCTTGATGCGTTCATATTCTGCCTATTCAAGGGCTTGTCACTTCAAGGTCCTGAGCTGAAGTCACTGAGAGTTGAAAGACCCAGGAGTCTCTCAGTACCTTACAGGATCAGACCCCAAATGAGCAAAAATGAATTTAGAGAATAAAATAAGCAAATGCAGGTGATCAGACATTTGAAATTCATGTCCTTTTGAAACTCCAGTTCAACAACACACTTATAGTAATAACTTAACGTTAACCCTTTGGATTAGCTCATCTGTGCAATCAGAAAAGGGTTATAAATAAAAATGGATTTCAGCCATTATTCCAAATGCTAACACCAAAAATGTCAGAGGTTCAAAATTCCGATATATATTCAGCCCCAGATTTTGCTGCTTGAATTACAAATAGATACTGATCTTTAGTTATAAATTGTCACTTGTAACTAGTTTATAAATATCTACTCATTTTTCTCTAGTTGAGAGCTCTTCTTTAAAAAGTCCAAGTTAAAAGAAAAAAAATTTCTTCAGATTTCTTCTACTCTTTACAACATCAGACTTTATGGCCATTTCATTCTTTTTTCTTTTAAGCACTTTTCTGAACTTTTTTGAAAATCTTCTAACAAGATGGAGTGCTTTTTAAAATATTTGTTTGCTTCAAAGAATTCTGCTGGAAGGAATCATTGCCATTCGTATGCTGTAAATCTTTATACTTACAAGTATTTATTGGATTGTTATAGTAGTTTTATGTTTTGCAGGAAAAACTTGTGACAAAAAGAATGTCTGTATCTTTTGGATAACATAAGAAACAGGTTAGGAAGCTTAAGATTGGAAATAAAAATAAAAATCAAGCTGCTTTAAAAAAAAGAAATCATAAGTAGTTGTCCACTTCTATGATAGTAATTTGTTTCCACTGTGACAGTTAAGCAAATTGTTGTAGTTTGCAGCACAAGGATATAATATTGAATCTGAAGGAGTGTGTTATGTGTGACACAATATAACTTTTTCAGTTTCCTTGGGGACAACATTTCCTGGGGTAACTGACAGGTCCTTTGGTACTTCATTAATGCCTGATTTTTGGGGCGCTAATCTGATTAGCACTTGTGAATGCCAGGCCATCAACTTTTTACTAAAATACTACTGGATATCTAGGTCTATCTGAACAGCTGTGTCAGTGATACAATATAATATGTCTATCTAGGGCAGTGGTTCTCAACCCGTAGTCTGTGGGCCACTTGCAGCCCAATCAGCACACAGATACAGCCCATGTGACATCCTTAGGGCCATAAATGTAGTGTATATATTGTTTGGAGGCAGCCCACATAACACATAGAAAGCTGCATATGTGGCCCACAATGGTAAATAGGTGGAGAACCACTGACCTAGAGAGTCTATAGTGTAGGCATGAGGCAATGGATAAGGGAGCCATTGTGTATACCAATTGTTAGCTGTACCCCAACCCATCATACCAACAGATCTAAGACTCCAAAAAGGTAATCCTGCTAGATAGCAACAAGACCTGATGTTGTATATATTTCTGAGAGACAGAAAGAATACATCAGGGTGGGATATGATATAAAGGCTTTATTGTTGTGAGTTTGGAATGGCCACGTTAGTCATGAATGGCTCCACCATTCTTTCCTTATGCAGTCATCTCAAACAGGTGCCAATAAAACAAACATACCAGTAACATACCATGCATCATGGATCTGTATACATCACATATTAGTATTGTTTATATCTAATAACTTTGAAAATGTACATGGAATGCTCCATTGCTAATGTCTTAGACATAATTCCCAAATCAACATAACTTTATGTAATTAACATATTTATTTAAACACTGGTGCCTTGTTAAGAACCAATCATCTTACCAAACATGGCTAGAAAAAACAGGCATTTAGATGCTAAATTTTCAAACACAAGCAAGCAAAAATGCACATGAACACAGCCATGCGCAATTAAATGCACAGTACATTTTTGTGTGTTCAAACACAGAAGTGTTTTGTTTGTCTGTTTGTTTGCAGAAGCAACTTAAGTCAAAACCATCTTATCAAATGTATTGAAGCATAAATCACGGGATACAGCATAGCTCTCTAGCTGGAACCAAATGTGATAGGCCACAATGAAAAATTATCTTAAATTTCAAAATTAAGTAATTCTTGAGGTTTGTAGTTAAAGTGCTATCATGAGCTGGAAAGGAGCACTATCCCCTGGTTAAAGAACATGACTGAGAGTCAGGATTTATGGGTTCTATCATTTCCTCTGCTACTAACTCATTCTGTGGCCTTATCCAAATCACTAATCTGTCTGTACCTCAGTAAACTGAGGACTTACCACGCTATTGGCAAAACTGGCATGATAATATTTGCCGCACTAGAGTGTTTAGGCTTACTACTCTAATAATATTTGTAAAACACTTTACAATCCTCAGAGGACAGGTGCTACATAAAGGTCAGATTCTGAAATTTTTATGTTGAATAGTACCTGTACAAGTAGGCCCTTGAAAGTCCGTGGAACTACTAATAGAGTAAAGGTATCAAAATCTGGTGATGACTGCAAAATATTCTATAAGCAAGTTCCATTTTGATGCATGTATGTGCTTGTGATGGGGTGTGTACCCCTCACAAGTGATGAAGTGATTAACGGCAGTCAGAGAATTTAAGTAGCCCACAGATCTGCACTTGGAGAGTGGTCCAGCCCAGCACTAATTAAAGATGAAGCTCAGACGGGGAGGAGCTGGGCAGTGGTTATAAAGACAGGAAGTTTGGAGCAGAGAGAGGTTGTAGGCAGATAGGTAAGAATTCTGCAGTCACTCTCCTGTCACATTCTGGGGTACAATCCAGACCAGTGAGAGGTTGTATCACTGCCTGCCTCATAATCTGGGGTGCCTTACAATGTTTTGCTGTTGTAACTCCTAACCTGGGCTGCTCACAAACAGCCTACCAGCATGCAGCCTACATACATACCCTGAGTGTCAAGGTATCTGGCAGAGCACACCTTGGCTGCTCATCCCAGAGTCCCTGGTCTAGTAGCTCTGATCCCAGCAGCCAACCAGCAACACTCCAGCCACACTCTGGCTTCCACCAACCTTGCTTACTACTTGCAGGGTGACTCCAACACACTCCCAGTCCTGAATATTCCCAAAAATATGTGTTCTACACTGTCAAGCCCTCTCCTTGACAGTTCAGATATTAAATGTCCATTGCCCCTGTAAAGGGTCAATATTCAACAGTTTGCTCGTTTAACTGGAGTTACCAAATAGTTCACACAACACTGGATTTGTTTAGATTAAAAATAAAATAAATTTATTTAACTACAAAGATATTTTAAGTGAGTACAGGTATAAGGAAGCTAAAACTTAACAAGTTAGACTTGGTTCAAGATTCCTTTGCCACATGTTCCCAGCAACACAGCTGACCAAATCCTCAGGCCAGGATCTCCCCCCAAAATCAAAGGGCTGCTTCCTGTGACTTCTTAAGTGAAAGAGAGAGAGAGAACCTGGGGTATTTTTGCCCCTTACTACTATAATCCAGTCACCCTTTGAAATACATTTTCCTGAGGGTTTCCCTAGATAAAGTTCATTCCAACTGTGAGGATGGAGACATGAAGTCTCATGTGAAAGAGGTTCCATGTTGTTGTTTACTGACAAGCAGATCCATCTATTCCTGCCCCCCTTCGTTGCCAAAGAATGGCCACTTCATAGGTGATTAACAATCAACTTTGATGATACCTGGCTCAGATGTAAGCATGTCCTTGTCTTTGAGAAACCAGTTTATCCCCTCCCCAGACTTGTCTGATAAACATATTATAGTCAGAATTTCAGCTTATGTTCATAACTCTTAATACGCATTTTGTACATACATTAAACAAGAATATTGCTGACCCTTGTGGTATTTAGTTTTTAAGTGGTACCTCACACGAGGCATATTTTGCAAAAAGAGTATTGCAATAGTGTGTAGGGTGTGAATACAGGGGTGCTTTCAGTACAGAGTAAGAAACCTGTGGGGAACAGGAAGGCTCCTACAGGACAATGAGGAGCCCAGGGATAGACAATACCTGGGAAACACTGGACTGGAGTAACCTCCTGTAGCTGACCCTGACTCAAAGTTAGGAACTGGACCTCTGCGGAGAAGCCCTGGTTGGTATTGCTCATTACAAAAAGCCCAAGAAGGGGCTGGGGGAAAGGCCTGAGCAAAGACTATGGTAGGAAGGAGTCCAAGGAGGTAGCAGTGGCAAGGTATCTGGCAGAGCACACCTTGGCTGCTCATCCCAGAGTCCCTGGACTGGAACCCAGTGTAGAGGATGGACTTAGGTTCCCCTACCAGAGAAGGTGGCAAGAAGCTAGGGTTGCCAGGTGTCTGGTTTTTGACCGGAACACCCAGTAGATAAGGGGCCCTGGCAGCTCCGGTCAGCACTACAGACTGGGCCATTAAAAGTCCAGTTGGCGGCACAGCGGGGCTAAGGCAGGCTTCCGGCCTGCCATGGCTCCGCACAACTCCTGGAGGCAGCGGCTTGTCCCCCACTCTGGCTCCTATATGTAAGGGCAGTCAGGAGGGTCTGCACACTACCACCGCCCCAAGCGCCAGCTCCACAGCTCCCATTGGCCAGAAACCATGGCCAAAGGGAGCTGTGGGGGCGGCACCTATGGATGGGGCAGTGTGCAGAACCACCTGGCCAAACTTCTGCATAGGAGTTGGAGGGGTACATGCCGCTGCTTCTGAAAGCTGCTTGAGGTAAGTGCCACCTGGAGCCTGCACCCCTCACACCCCTTCCATGCCCCAACCCCCTGCCCCATCCCTGATCCCCCTCCCACACTCTGAACCCCTCAGTCCTAGCCTGGAGCCCCCTCCTGCATCCCAAATTCCTCATCCCTTGCCCCACCCCAGAATCTGCACCCAGATGAGGCCCCATCTGGAGCCCTCACACACCCCACACACACACTCCCTAACCCCCTGCCTCAGCCCAGAGCCCATACTCCAAACCCCTCAACCATCCCCCAGCCCAGAGCCCCCTCCAGCACTCTGAACTCTTCATTTCTGGCCCCACCCCGGATTCGGCCTGAACCCCCAACTGGAGCCTTCACTCCCTCCTGCATCCCAACCCCCTGAGCCAGCCTGGTGAAAATGAGTGAGTGAGTTAGGATGGGAAGAACAAGCGACAGAGGGAGGGTGGGATGGAGTGAGCTGGGGCAGGGCCTTGGAGAAGGGATGGGATGGGGGCAGGGCCTCAGAAGAGGGGCAGGGCAGGAGGTGGGCAAGGGTGTTCGGTTTTGTGCGAGTAGAAAGTTGGCAACCCTACAAGAAGCCCCCTGACAAAGGGGTAGAAGGACAATTCAGAGTCTGAAGAGAGGGGCGTAAGGCTCACTGTCCCAGAGTCAGGCTCAAAGACATTAGACTGTTATTTGTTGGACTTTTTCTTACCCCAGAAGGGATGGACTTAAATATGACTTGGCTCGAAGGCCAAGTGATGTGAAGAGAGATCACCGAATGGCTAGCACAATGGTTAATAGGGGGAACTAGGTGACAAAAGAGCTGCTACACCATGCCTAGCTATGAGGGGGCATACCTGCCGTGAGTGCACTCTTTCCCAATGCTGTGTTTGGGTTATGCTCTCTGCTAGACAGGAGCTGTGCAAATTAACTGTTCATATGGAAAAACGATAGAACCTTTGACATAGGAATTTGAAGATGAAACCTGGCTGTGTGATGAAAGAATCCACAAATCATTTCTCAAGTGAGTTAATGTAGTGATGATGCAAAATTCTTATATGGCAAAAATAACTACAGTCAATGGAGTTAAATGCCAACAGTCAAAAAGACTGTGCATAAGTTAATATTATATTCCTCCCTTTTTTCCATCACTTCAAAAAGATACAATCTTGCCTGAGGAAATCAATGACATGGCATTTCATGTGGTCACATAACGTGAAGCTTCATTTGACATTGCACATACTGTCACTTCCTGTCAGGTGATAAGCAAGCTAACACTGAAAATTAAGAAAGAAATGTCTTTTGTTCAAATCAATCACGGTCACTTGTAGACTAATGGATTGTAACCTGACCTATTTTATAAACTGCTGTCATACCAATGGATAATGGAAACTAGTCACTGATATCTCAGAAGAAAATGGTCTCAAATGCTTATGGATCAGTGTCCTAACAGATAAAGCACAAGATGGGGTATTATTTACTGGTCTGTTCTACAGAAAACCAAATTACACTAGGGAGCAGGATATGACTGCCTTCTTACACACCTATGTATAATGTGTAGGAAAAATACACTGTGTGATCATGGGAGGCCTTCAGTTTGAGTGGCATATACTGGAGGTCTCATGCTGCCAGTACTAAAATATCCTTGGAATTTCTAAATGTTGTAGATGACAATTTCTTACTTTCCTATTTTAATAGCTGCCTTCGCTTTCCCTTCCATTCCACTAGTATCTCAGGAGAATGTTAAACAGCAGCTACTAAAGTTACATTTTTAAGTCAGCAGGTCCAGGTAACTTGCATCCAAGAGTTTAAAAGAGCTGGCTGAGGAGTAACCTGGATCATTACGTTGATTTTCAATACGTCTTTGTACACTGTTCCAGAAGACTGGAAGAAAGCTAATGTTGTGCCAGTATTTAAAAAGGGTAAACAGCATGACTCAGGAAATTATAGGCCTGTCAATCGGATATTAATCCTGGGCAAGATAACAGAGTGGCTGATATAGGACTAGATTACTAAAGAATTAAAGGACAGTAATATAATTAATGCCTATCAACATGGGTTTATTGAAAATAGATTGTAAAATAACTTTATCTTTTTTTGATAAGATTACAAATTTGGTTAAGAACATAAAAATGGCCATACTGTATCAGACCAATGGTCCATCTAGCCCAGTATCCTGTCTTCCAACAGTGGCCAATGCCAGGTCAATCAGAAGGAATGAAGAGAACAGGGAATCAAGTGATCCATCCCCTGTTGATGGTATTTTATGACTTAATCTCATTTGCTAAGTGCAAACAGAATAAGTATCACCCAGTAATATATATATACTTGGTGCTTTAAAAGGGCCAATTTCACAAAGCTGAAAACAATTATGAACTGGTTGATAAAGTTAATAGTGTTGATGTAATATACTTAGATTTCTGTAAACTATTTGACTTGGAAGGGCATGGGATCCTGATTTGACCCAGAGTCAGAAGAAAACCATGGAAAAAACTGAGGGAGTACTGGGTGATGCTAGAAATGTACTGAAATAAAATAGCTGCCAATGCAGGAAAGGTGAGGATCTATTGCACCTATCTTTAGACTCTGCATAGACTTCTGGGAATGGCAGTGACCAAAACCCCATATGAACAATCCACTTTCACACTGAGGCAATAAGGGACAGGAGATTTTGAAGAAAAAAGTTCCCATAACACATTAGCTGAGCAGGTACAGCCAGTGTCAGAGGAAATGCAGACCTACAAAGGAAGTGTAGTACAAATGGGAAGTTGCAGAAGGGCATAGGCTGTAGTAGTCAGTTGGAATATTTCATCTAAGATTATTTGAGGCACCATTTGCCTGTAGGTTACAAAAAAAAGGCTAAAATAGTATGATATTTGGAAAACTATTGATTACTTTTTAAGCATTTTGCTGTAGATATTTGAAGTGCAGTTAACTATGGGTGAGTTGATTCAGTATTTCTGGGGTTCTCTTGGATAGTTGCGCTGTGTAAAATAAAAGCACTTCAGAAGCATGATTAGCATCAGGGCTTTTAGGAATAGTCTAAGTCTTCTGAAAAAAATTAAATTATAGAAAAGATTAGATTGGAGACCTTTGAGAAATGTTTCTCTAAAATGGCATCTTTATTTTATTAGAGAAAGAAGATGTTGAGAGATCATCATTCTAACTTCTTCTACACATGCTTTTAAAACAAAGACAGATGTTACTGAATATCAGACACTTCAAAATGACTAATGCACCACGCGGACTTCTGTCCACACATACATTTAGATAGGAATAAAGCTATGTATTCAGCCTGTCTATCAGGCTACACTGTAGGCTGGATCTTCTGTTCAGCTGGAGAAGAACAGATCTATACACTTGACTTTAAATAGTCAGTTAATATAAGATACTAGAATTCCAGTAGCATCCTTCTTTCAGATATAAGCCATGCTACATCCTCATTAAGAGAGAGACAGATAATGCTATATATAAAAACTGGATATTTTAAATTTATTTAAGCCTGAAAAAATGAATAATATTTTTAAAGTCTACTTAGGAACACAGGCATAGCCATACCAGAATAGACCAATGATCCATAGCACCCCGGATAATAGTGGGAAAGACTGGGACAGACAACAGTAAAAAGGAGACAGGGGGGAGAAAACATGACAAGTAAAAATAGACATAAGAAGAAAGGCCAGAAAAAGAAAAGTGACTTTGAATGGAAAGGTTTGTAGGGAAAGGGGTGAAATGAACGAGAAAAATTAGACTGTGGGAAAATAGAGACACTGAAGAAAACTGGAGAAAAATATCTCAAGACATTGCAGAGAGAGGGAAGAGGAAATAAGACAAGAGAGATAAGGAAAAATCAGCACCTAGAGTCAGATTTTACCAAACTCACTCCTGTTGAGATTCACCTTGCTTCACAAGTAATTCCATTGATTTCAGTAGGACTGCTTGTGAAATAGGGTGCTAGTCCCTCTGAGTCAGGGTATCAGAATCTGGCCCTGAGATACTGTAGGACCAGATTGTGAGCCCTATACTCCCTGTGGTGAAGAATTACTTGCCCAGAGAATACAACAGGAGTGATTGGGGCTAAAGCGAATAAGGGATTCACAATCGGGTCCTATCCAACAGGCACTATAGATAAAATAAAGATAGAGAGATTGAAAACTGGGACTTGCACCCACACTATACTGTTCTTGAAGTGTAAAGGGTCCTTAAGGAAGCCCTTAGTGTCACTGAGATTCAGGCCCATGGAGGATAGATCCCCAGGTGGACTGGTGTAAGTAACCCCCTTATCCCAGTGTCATTTAACTGAGAATAGAATTCTAGCCATTGTCATTTATGTAAACATTGTTTTGTACACAGGCTCATTTGCACAATTTTGTATACATTTTGTATCTGGCTTCATGGTGTCCTGGTTGTTTCTAGGGGGAGGCAAATAAAACAATTCTAAAATATTTCCCAGCTTTGTACTCATAGTGGGTGGCATTGTACAGAAGGCCAAAACAAATGAGCTCTACACATGGAGTCCTCCTCAAAAGATAAAACAAATCTCTCTGTCAAAGATTTTCTTTTCAGGCCTTCTAGATTGTTGCATGGATTGGCTACACAGTTCTCCTCCTCTAAACAAAATGTGTACATTAGACAAGTATACCAAACAAACCAAGTTATGCCCCCTTCTTCTAGGAGATAAGTCTCTCCCTTTGTGGATTCCTGAAACTCTTTTCACTTCTCAGGATAAGGAATACTTTTCATACCCTTTCCCATTCCCATCATGCCTTGCCAGACTCTAAACTATAGTTCCTAGCTGCCCTGGGAAATACATATTAATCCTTTCACGCCCATAGTGCTTTGAAAAGAAGGGAGCTCCAACCCACCCTGAACTTTGGAACTCCAGCCTTGGGCCCTGAATAGAGACAGCAGTCTGAAGTTCTTCCTAATCTACCAAGTGCCCTCTCAAAACCACTTCTCCCCTCTCTGAGAAACCATATTCTCTGACCACAAGTGCTTCTTCAAGGGACTCAAGTGAAAAACAGATGAAATGGAGAGCTGAATATATATATATAAACTGATAGTTATGAGTCTTCCAAAAATTCAGACGTGCCATAAAACCACTTACTGGCTCAATCTGCATTCTAAGAATAAATCTGAAAAACATAACTGTTTAGTAATAACTAAATTTTGTTCAGCCCACCAAACAGCACAGTAAGAAAGCAGTCTTCTCTGTTGATTTTTTTCAGCTATACAAGTCTCTGAATAGTGGTGAGAAAGCAGAGTTCCGAGCAATATACCTGGTGGTGGAGCAGTTTTTTGAAAGCACAGGGGGGAAATCTTAAATAATAGAAATATATTATAGACCTTTTGTTTATTCAAATAAGCTTGTTTTCTCAAGAGGTAAGAATCATCTGAAATGTAGCTCTATTTTGGCATTTCCCAGGCATTTGTGGAAAACCCTTTCCTTTAATCTCAAAGATGTGCAAAAGAGCTGCAGCTGACTCACTTCTGAATTTTGAACAATGCAGACTGATCAGTGTTGAACCAAAAAATGCCTACTGGTTTTGGCTGCTTATCCAAAGCAAACTTTTTCTAATTCCATATGGAACTGCCTTTGTTTGTGTGAAAGATATTCTGGTGGCAGAAGGGGAAGTTATATCAGCATCCAAAATGGTCTCTAGATGTTTAGTGGTATTGATATTCCGTGGTTTGTCAGCAAATGGCCTCAGGCAGTTCTCAGTTAGAAAGTAAATAATAAAACTGACATAGTCTGAGAGTTATAGGAGATGGAGCAATACCTTATGCACTTCCAGGAATAAAAAAAAGTTACTATTGCACACAACAAATTTTTAGAAAGCAGAACTTACACTGTACTTTGATTTGATTTAATTGCGCAGCCTTTCTTTCAATGTGGGTTGAACAAATTCTTGCTGGAGCCCCATTTCTGTCTTTTCTCTATTATGTAACAGGCAAATCATGTTTGTTTGACCCCTTTACAATTCATTTTTCTTTCTTATTAATAACATCAAAGGAAAGAAGAAACACATAGCTGAAATATTTGTTCCACGCTGTCCTAGAAGAGGGCCTCTGTCCTCTCCTTTCAATGGAAAATGGCCTCACAAGCACACATACAATCTAGGTTTCAACTGACTAATTTTCAGAAAGAATGATAACGCCCTTATAGTAGACTCCAGGGATACTTCCCATGGGAAATTGTTGTGAAACTACCTGCCACTTCATATAATCAGATTCATTCCAAAGGCAAAAAAAAAAGAAGAGCTTTTTAAGGAATATCTCTATGAGCTAAGTATAAAAGTCATCCTTAGTAGGGATGGTTTGACAATAGCCAGAGAGTGATATGATCGGTTAAAGGCCTTGGGGTAGTCCTATGCATATTGGTGAATTGGACCCATTGAGAGTTTACCCGAAAGTAAATACAAATCTTAGGAACTAATCCCTGTAAATTTCTAATAGATGTATGACATTCTGGGGTGCAATTCAGATCAGTGAGGGGCTGTTACCCTACCCTGTAAGCTGTGGTGCCTCACAATGGTTTGCAGCTTTAGCTCTTGGCCTGGGCTCCTCACAAACAGACAAAGAGCCTGCAGGATACATCTGCGTGTCTGTGTAAAGTCACAGCCCTGGTCCAGCAACTCTGACCCCAGTAGCCTGTTAGCAAACACCACCCACACTCTGGCTTCCAGCAACCATGGTTACTACTTGCAGGGTGACCCCAACACTCTCCCAGTCCCAGATTTTCCCAAAAAAGAGTGTTCTGCATTGTCCAGCCCTCTCCTGGACTGTCCAGATATTTTAGAGGGAACAATATACAAGAGTCTGCTCCCATAAATGGAGTTACCCACACTGTTCACGACACTGGATTAATTTTCATTAAAGAATAAAATAAGTTTATTTAACTACTAGGAGATGGATCTTAAGCGAGTCCAAGGATAAGGTGGCATTAAAGTCAGAAATTGCTATTAGAGAAATAAAGATAAAACACTTTATAAACTTAAACTAGACTTGGTTCAAGACTTGATTCTTCCCACATAGTCCCAGCAATAGGGCTGACCAAATTTCAGGTCAGGATCTTTTCCCAAAGTCTATAGGCTGTTTCTTTTGTTGTTTTAGGTGGAAAGGGGAGAGATAACTTGGGGTGTTTTTGCTCCTCACTTTTATATGCCTTTCCCTTTCCCTGAAGGTTACCCCCAGACAGAGTTCTTTCCAGCTGTGAGTATGCAGACATGGGGTCTGGTAGTGAAAAAGGTTACACACTGTTTCTTCTCACCTCTGTTTGCTGAAATGTGGATTTTTCTTGTCTTCTGTCTTCCCCCTCTCAGTGTCCAAGGACCTGTTTACAACTTATATGTAAATTGAGGTAAACACACATTCCTTTGTTTAAGAGCTGTTTGACCAGTCCTGCCTAATCAGGGGTATGTGAGTCTGAACATGTGCCCAACATCATTCCAATGGGAATTCATAACTTTACATATAATGCTGTTATATACATTTCACCATGATATTGTAACCTCAATTTACAACTTTAATGAAATTATTAGTTTTCAAATGATACCTCACAGGGCATGTTCTGTACACAGATTCCTACAATAGTGTGTAGAGTGTGAATACAGGCCTGCATGCCATCACAAGATGTCTGGGTGCTTACTTGTCATCAGGACCATTTTATTATTATTTGTTATTATTTTGCAGAGAATTCTTAAAAGATAGATAATGTAATTTCTGATTTTTGTTAATGTGAATAGTCAGGCCATGTTGTGTTGTGCAGCTACACAGTTACCAATGAACAACTTCCCCTAAGAGTCTCCACATGGCAGCAGTTTACAATTTTAGTCCTTGTATCTCCTTGAGCACAAGGAATACTTTTAGAGACGGCCTCTAGTGGTATTAATTATCCCAAGGAAGCACATGATTCTGCACCCTCGCAATACTACCTGGCTGCAGAGAGGAACTTACCTTGCACCTCCTTAAAGTAACACTTCTCCAGCAGGCATGCTTCCCCTGGGTGCCTGGCAGTTTAAGGAGGCTTTGTTGTACGTTGCCTCCTGGACAGTTCCACCTCATCCCAAATGCAGATCAATCCCTTGTGGTATGATTAAGCTCTCATGTAGCAGAATATTCCTTTTGCCAACATGTAACAATGCTACCAGCATTTTGACCACATTGATCTTTGTCAACATGGAAAGACACAATGAAAGTCACACACTTCCCTTAAAACAATACTGAAAACATTATTACCATGGAGATGGAAAATGTATCATTAGTAGTGAAGTGTCATTGAAGGTCGTATTGCTTTAATTTCTGCCTTTTAAAGTCTGCTCTTTTTATTTATTTAAGAAAAGCATGCAAAAAGAACTGTATACTCACGTACAGAAACAGTTCAGAAACATTTTTAAATGTGTGAAAGGAAGATAAAACAGAGCAGAAGTAATTTTAATCCCTGCTAATATATATGGTGTTACTCCACCATTTAACACCGCTCGTAAAAAGTGTATTGTTGCCATAACAACTGCCACATCACATGCCAAACTGTCTGAGATACTTGCAAAAAGAAAAGGAGTACTTGTGGCACCTTAGAGACTAACAAATTTATTAGAGCATAAGCTTTCGTGAGCTACAGCTCACTTCATCGGATGCATTTGCGTTTTGGAAGCAACATAAGACCTTATGCTTCAGGGTTTAAGACCGTAACTAGCTATTAAGGATTAGGATGAGACCTTCACAGAGAGCAGATTTCCTGCATCTGCTTACTGTGGGGTTTCTTGCACCTTCTTCTGAAGTGTCTGATGTTGGCTACTGTTGGAGATAAGAACTAGACTAGAAGAACTATCAGTCTGATCCATTTTGATAATTTCTGTGTTGTCTATGACAGGTTTCAGAGTAGCAGCCGTGTTAGTCTGTATTTGCAAAAAGAAAAGGAGTACTTGTGGCACCTTAGAGACTAACAAATTTATTTGAGCATAAGCTTTCGTGAGCTACAGGTCTCATCCTAATCCTTAATAGCTAGTTATGGTCTTAAACCATGAAGCATAAAGTCTTATGTTGCTTCCAAAATATTTGCATTCTGGATGTTCTTGTTATCCATATAAATGTCCAGTCCCACTCGGAATCTTGCTAAATGCATCCGATGAAGTGAGCTGTAGCTCACGAAAGCTTATGCTCAAATAAATTTGTTAGTCTCTAAGGTGCCACAAGTACTCCTTTTCTTTTTGTGTTGTCTATGTTACTCTACATGAAACACATGGGCTTTGTAGTAGGACACCAACTAGAAGAGTGTTCCCTGTCCTGCTTCAGGCATTAGAGTAATCCTGTGAACCACACTCCATTCACTGATCTGACTGCATGTTTCCAGGCAGAGCAAGAAATGGAACAGAGCTGGTTATGTGGTAACTTCCTGTGCAGTGCTCCTAACAAGAGAGAGGGGATGAGAAAGGAAGGGAGAAACAAAGAATGGAATGTGGAGACATGGTCAGAAAGGAAGAGTTCAAAGTAGTCAAAGAGGGAGTGTTTCCATCATGGATGTTTATGGAATACAAGGACACAGAGAAAAAGTGACAAGAAAGATTCCAATTTAGCTACTAATAAACAGACAGCTCCTCTCATGAATAATTGCCAGAATACATGTCCTGTGTCACTGGTACTATAACCAATAATTATGACCTGTTCTGTTTAGAACCCTGGGACAGATCTATAAAGCCACTTGTTTGTCGCTGGAAATGTTTTCAGTCATAAAGGGGGAAAATACATACACACAATCCAGACCTCAAAAAACTCTCAAAATATAAACTGCTTCCTTCCCTTGTACTATAAATGTTATTTGTTAAAGTCAGTGCTAATTAAAGAAAAAAATAGTGGTGTTCACCCAAAAAGAACTCCCTCGAGAGCTCTTTAATCTAAGCATCCAGATCTTTATGCAAATGTATTTCAGATTTACACATGGGCATATTGTAGTCGTATACTTAAATTTGTTTTCCAATATAAAACCTGCTTTCTGTCTTACAGACTAAATCACCAGTTCGAACGTCCCTCCTGGCCCTTTAAAAACCTTTATTATAATTCTTGATAAAACAGAGAAGTGAACATTCATTTTATTTAATCATAATCGATCAAATTAATGAGCTTCCCTGACAGATCTATTCATTTTCCTATGGACATACCTCTGTTAGTTGATCATATATAAACAGAGTAAGAAAATTTCTTATATAAAGAAGTGTAATATTTCTAATTGATAAATGTTCCAGTTACTATAGAACATATTTTCCTGAGGAAGGTTGAGTGAGTTTGTGTACTGTTTCTTTATGTTTGTAGTTGGAGGTTAGAAAAGAGTGGGACAGGGAGAAGTTCTGGGCCAAAATTCCATAAAGAATCAGAAAGATCTAGATTAGCTTTAAAGATAACTTTGTTGTTCTCACAACATTTCTTGTTCAGCGTTAGAAGGAAGCAACTTAATGAAGGACAAATTTATGAGTGCAGTTGTCTGACAGGGCTGCTTGTGTGGTAGGGGGACAGGGCTCAACTGCCCTGGGACTCCCTTCCACTTTATGTCTGATGTTCCTAAAAGTTCATGCTTCAGGGTTCAGCTGACCAACAGCAGGAAATTCAGGAAAGGATTTTTTCCCCCAGTGTATTCTGAGAGAAGTTTTAAAAAAATCTCTTTCCTCTGAAGCCTCAGGGATGGCCACAGCTGGAGATGGGACATTGGGAGGGGTGGGCCAGCACGGTGAGGTGGCACTGAGCATGCTCTCTCTCTTAGGTGCTTGGCTGGCTGGTTCTTGCTCACATGTTCAGGGTCTAACTGATCTCCATGTGTGGGGCCATGAAGGAATTTTCCCATAGGTCAGATTAGCAGTGACCTTGGGGATTTTTTGCCTTCTGCAGCATGTGGGTGTGGGTCACTTGCCACAATTATCTGGGTGTATCTGACTAAATTATTTCTCTGCCATTGCAGGACCCTCAAGCACTGGTGCATGTTGGTCCCTCCTTTTCTCTACCCGAAACACATCATAGTCTACTCTCCTGTGGCCTGTAATACTTTGGTCTCATTTCAGTGGTTGGGTTAGTGTGCAGGTCCTGGGTGGTGCTGATGTCCTGCAATATATAGGAGGTCAGACTAGATGATCTGAGAGGGAAGGGGTCCCTTCGTTACCGTTCTGACTCTTCTTGTGATTATTGATAGTTGTCACATGACAGGATGTTCTTGTGGCTAAGGCACAGGACTGGGAGCTGGCAGATTTGGGTTCTATTCTTCACTCTTTACATGGATTTTCTGTGTCACCTTCAGTGAGCCATTCAATATCTCTATGGTTGTAAATGCACACCTAATGAAGGATTCACTGTGCACACAGGCATGGTGGCACAGTGACAAATGTGGAGCCAGGGGATTGAGGCAGGGTTTCTGATACCACTGCATCTATACCAAGTGCATAAAAGCCCTCTCCCAGTATCCACACACTTTGCTTCTACCCCTGCACACCTAACACAGAGCTTAGGTTTCCTGGACAATTCATAAAGCACACAGAAAGGAGCCTCCCTCTGATATACTTTGTGAGCTCCACTGCTGGAGAGAGTGCAAAGAAGTCGTGGAACAAGATCATGACTTAACACTGTGGGAAGAGAAGGCTGAAGGTGGAAAAGACAGAAGGTATTTGCCAATGTGAAGTGACTGTCCCAATGGGAGAGATGTGACCATTCAAGGACTGCCTCAGGCTTCAGCCAGCAGTAGGCCAAGGGAGGGACTGAAGAGGGTAAAAGAGTGAAATACAAACAAGAGTTGGAGCTGCTGAGGACATGTGGAAATCCCTACACTTGGGATTCAAAACCTCCAGCAGATTTAGCTTTTCTCCCTTGCCATCTTTTCTCTCTATCCCACCATTTCCCCCCAAGCATGAGGGTTCTGAGTGTTCTGACTGCCCGTAGTTCTTTGCTGGGAGTTTGCCCCTCTCCCCTTTGCAGACCTAAGCAGCCTAACAACATCCTTATCCTCGCTATACGTTCCTGGGTTTTCACTCAGATTCATGGGTCAGAGCACTTGCACTTCCATAATTCACCATTGCTCCTGTCCCTCTTCCCTCCCCACTTTATCCACCCTCAAAAACAAAAACTTTTGGAAATAACCAGAGCAAAAGAGTGACCAGACAGTCTCCTCGGACACAGTGAGAGTTAAGCCCAAACAAATTCCCTACCAAATGACAGAGACAAGAATCACATCCCATCGTGACTCAGACTCAGGGTCGTGGTGGGAAGGGACGTGGGAGGCGTGCCCCCTCCAATAACAGAAGAAGAGATTCACTGTAAGCTCATGCTCTCTTTGCAACTCTTAAAAAGGAAAATAAAACTGTCTACAGCTGGGTAAGAATCACAACATCAAATCAAACTTTGCATGCACACACGCTGCTACAGATCCTGTACACACCACATGCTAGCTTCTTCATGCTGCTTGTTTAGGCCAGTAGTTCAAAACAAGAGACCCTACAACTTCGGTTCTAAAATACCCTGGCCACTGGTGTGTTTTTAACCATTTCATTCTCAGATTCCTGCTTTTAACGATTTCATCCCTGGTCACAGTATTAAATTCTAATCATGCATACATAGTCCAGCTCTGGCCAGTCATTTTAGACTGAATAATGCAGGTTTCAAAAATTCATCTACATTTCTTTTCATAGGTATTTTGTGGAGCAGGCACCTCATTAGAGGAATCAGGTAACTTTGTTTTCTACCTGCAGCCAGCAGAAGTTGTTCCAGTTGCTCATCTGTGAATTCACATCAGAGGGCTTTCTATGGCATGGCACCCTTGAAGTTTTGATCAATAAATCAACTAGATGCTAGTTTGGGAGTGGAGTCTCTCTTTATTTTTTCTTACTTTTTCTTACCTGTTGAGTTATAGGTAAAAGAAAAGTCTTTCATCCAGTAGTAAACCAAGGAACTCAGGGACTACAGTGAGTAAGAACCTAGACAGATAGGTTAGACTAGTAATATAAAAGCATGTGATTTTGTAGCAGTGGGGCTCAAACTATGACTATTTAAATTCATTAGGTTTCACACACACTGGTTTTCTAGCTTGCTAAGCCTCTGTTCAGACTCCTATTTAAATTCTACTTGAGAGCTAGAAATGGTGTGCCATTTACCAAACACATTATCAGAAACAAAGTATAAGCAGGGGCAATCATGTGGAAGTCAATAGTATACTCTGAATGTGGCTCATTCCTTGTTTAGTATAAGGGCTAGTACAGATTATAACTATAATTTAAAAAAAAATACAGTAATTAAAATGAACCAGTACAAGAAAAATCCCCACTAACATAACATGCATCCTGAATCCCTTTTCTTAGAAGCTACTCTTTGATTACTGAATGAAGTAATGTTGGCAAGAAAATAAATCATAATTGTCTCAAGTTCTGTTTAATTCTTGCTGGTAAATACTGTGCTCTTAAGATGGTTAATAATTCAACTTTAGTACTTTGAAATAATTTCATTAGTGTATAAAAGGTTACCTTCGGGTCATATTCTAACTACAGACTACATCCTGCATAAAAATATGCAAAATTATTTCAAAATGTTTACTATCCAAAGCCCCAAAGCTGTTGCTCATTTTGCAAGAATGGTTTAATTGCAACGTATTCATCTACCCTTGTTTAGTTTTCAGATGTTGACATTAAGTTATTTCATCTGTGGATTTTCTAGAAAGGAGGTCCCTACCAGGTGGCTGTTAGACTAAGTTCTGCTTGAGAGGACAGTATTAATCAGTATATTGCAAAACACTTAAGAACTGAGTCCCACATTAAATCCATGCTTAGTCTCATAAGACACTCATTATGAAAATGCATTCATATATTTCAATGATATTAGTTACACATCCAGATCTGCCTCAAATGAAACAAATGAAACATTAAAAGAAGTCTTTACTGAAAGACAATCAAAGATGCATGTTAAATCTATAGCTTCTGCTGGTTTGTGAAATAGATGCAACATTGCAGGCTTGCAATAAATATAATGGATAGTTATAATAAAACCATAATTTTCCTGCAGCTGATCCACAAGAATGCAAACAGATACTAGCCAGGTTTCAGCAGTAGTTCTCAAGGAAAATAATCTCGCTAACAGTATTTTTTCAGATGATTTTTACCCTATTTAGAGTTTTACAGTAGACCCACCATTGTCCTAGCTGCTGTTTGTTTTTGTGATTAACAGTTCACTGGCAAGCACAGTTCACTGGCAAAATAAAAATACTTAAAATTCAATTATAACATTTCTTTATATTATATAAGTAGATCCTATTATATATCATTAGCATACCTACAATATATCATTCTCTTTGTATAGATTTGAAGTCACTTGCCGATTTAGTGAAGAATCAGGTAAGTTAATAAATTATGGCATAGTTAGTTTGATGATGATCAGCAGAATCTTCTGGAGCCCTGCCTCATCTATATACACCTTCCCTTATCATAGTCACTTGTTAAAGGGTCAGTTTGATACCCAGTACAGTCAGTGGAAAGACCCACATTGATTTTAATTGGTATTGGATCAGGTCCAGAAAATGAAATTCCACTCAATTAATATGCTCAGAGAATGCTGGCAGATCATTAGTTTAAAAGAAGAAAAATGTGCTATATTGCAGATTATTATATTGTTGCTATTATTATAGGGGGTTGATATGAAAACATTTAGCACAAAATTGAGATACTCAGAAAAAAAATTAAAGAAGCAAAGAAGGTGAAGAGAAGAAATTTTGTAATTGCGTATACACCAATGCTGGGGAGCATGGGTAACAAACAAGAGGAATTGGAATTGCTTATTTATGAGCATAAATTCAATCTAGTTGGTATTACTGAAACCTGGTCAGATGAGCAGCATGACTGTAATGTTAAAATCAATAGTTATAACCTACTGTATTTAGGAAGGAAAAAGTGGGCAAAAGAGGAGCAGGAATGCCACTCTGCCAAAAATGGTATTACTATTTCTGAGTCACTGATAACTCACAAAAATATGGTCTTAAATTCTTATGAATCAATGTGCTAACAGGTAAAGCACAAGATGGGGTGTTATTCATTGGTGTGTGCTACAAACCACCAGATCACACTAAGGAACAGGATGACCGACTCCTTGAGCCCCTATCTGTAATGTGTAGGGGAAAAAAGCTATGTGATCATGGGGGACTTCAACCGAAGTGACATATGCTGAAGGTCTCCTGCTTCCATACTAAAACATCCTTGGAATTTCTAAATGTTGTAAATGACAATTTCGTAAATTATAAAGTGTTGTATCCAACATGGGGGAATTCTATAGACTCTGTCTTGACAGATAAAGAGGAACTGATCACAGAACGAAAATGTAATGGTAGCTTAGGTACAAGTGATCATGACCTGATCACATTTGTTATGTGCAAACAGAATAAACTCCAAACCAGTAGCATATTTACTTACTTTAAAAAGGCCAATTTCACAATGCTGAAAACAATTATGAACTAGAAGGAAGAATTTAATCAGAAAAATGTGAACGATAATTATAAATTGTTTAACACTTTACTGGGTGTCCAAAAAGCAGCAATTGAAGAAGGACATATTGGTTAAAAAACTGACCTGGTTTAAAAGGTGACGGCACCTGTAAAAAATAATATATATAACAAATGAAAGAAAGGAGAATTTGATAGTAATGAATATAAATTGGAAGCTAGGAATTGTAGAAAATTAATGAGGAAAGCAAAGGGACAAAAGGAGAAATCTATGGCCAACAGCGTTAAGGACAATAAGGGATTTTTGTTAAGTAATTAGGAACAAAAAGTATCCTGACAATGGTACTGGTCTATTACTACATGGAAATAATACAATTCTGGACCACTAATGTTGATTTTCAGAAAGTCTTTGGAAAACCGGAAAAAAGCTAATGTGCCAATAGTTTAAAAGGATAAAAGAGATGATCCGGGTAACTATAGGCCTGTCAATGTGATATTGATCCTAGGCAAAATGAGGGAGTGGCTTTATTCGATGAATAAAGAATGAAAGGAAGGTACAATATAATGCCAACTGATGTGTTTATGGAAAATAAACCCTATCAAACTAACTTAGTTTTTTAAATGAGATTACAAGTTCATCTGATCACAGTGATAGTGTTGATGTGCTATACTTAGACTTCTGTGAGGCATTTGAGCTTGTACTGCCCTGAACTTTGATTAAAAAACTATAATGATATTAAATTAATATGGCACACAAGCGGAGTAACTGATAGGTCTCGAAATGTAAATGCAAGCTTGGAATCATCGTCATCAAGCAAATGTGTTATACAGGAAATTATTAGACTAGATGATCAGTCCCTTCTGGCCTGGGAATATATGAAAAATTGCTGAGGTGCTACAACTATTTTAAATTAAAGAGGCAATTTATTTTTTTTTAATAACAAAAGAGGTTTTGTCTGTTTGTTTGTTTCTTCAGATTTCAAAATGTCTGATTCACTTTTGCTCAAACCTAAAAAAAAAAGTCATCTTGACTGAGATCAAGTGTGTTCAATTTCAGCCTGAAAGGTAAATGTTTGACAAAGTTGTAAGCAACTGAGAGAGACCCTTTCAAATGACATTGCTATGCCTGTAATTACTTTACATCCACCCAGTTGTTTAGCCTCATTAGCAGGAGTGAACCAGAGGCTGTGGAGCATGGGCAAGGGTCTGATCTGCAACTAATATCAGAATTTTCAGGCCTAAAAGATATTTGTAACAAAGACAGAAGGAGTTCAAATGTATAAACTAGAATGGAATCAGCTTGTTCAACCTTACCATTGTCATGACTTTCTAATAAGACACATACTATGTCAGGAGCTGTGGAGCTTTTCCCTGGTCCAAACTGTGCCAGCACAGTGAGAGCTATTCCACCTTCATCAATCTGTTGTTATGCTGAAGGTCACTTGTTCTTGCCTGGTAATTGACCCTAAAGTTGTGGTGCACAGTCTGCAGCCCACTACTGTCTCCTGTGGTCTACTCATAATGACAGGTTTCAGAGTAGCAGCCGTGTTAGTCTGTATCCGCAAAAAGAAAAGGAGGACTTGTGGCACCTTAGACACTAACAAATTTATTTGAGCATAAGCTTTCGTGAGCTACAGCTCACTTCATCAGATGCATGCAGTGGAAAATACAGTGGGGAGATTTTATATACACAAAGAACATGAAACAATGGGTGTTACCATACACACTGTAATGAGAGTGATCAGGTAAGGTAGCTTTCTGGGCCTTAATCCCCATGTCAGTGGAGCATCTGAGAAGATAATGGAAAATCCAATCAGCAGGACGTTGACACCTAGCAACCAATGACCCAGAGGGATAGGGACTTCCCTGCCTCTCCTTAGGGAAGCTGAACAATAATTCCCCAGCTCCACATCAAAGGACTGGGAACATGGGAGGTGGGGGATAAGAGTTGGCTGCTGGAAGAAGTCAGGGCTCTCAGATGGAGACAAAGGAGGTCAGATAGAGAGAGAGAGAGACAGAACTTTGAACTAGAGGGTTCACTGCAGCTTGGCTAGGCTATGGGCTAACCAGAATTGATGCTTTAACCTTCATTTCTCCAGACCACCCTATGGACTTTGTATGCTGTGTTCCAGTTAACAAATAAACCCTACTGTTTTAACAATGCTGTGTGAGTGTCATTGCAAATGCTTGGTGAGGTGCATTGATCCCTGAAGAGTCTCCATCAGGGTTCTGTCTCAGTTGGACTCGCTGAATGCAGCTTATGATGTGAAGGAGGAGTGCTGCAGGCCCAGAGGGCAAGTCTAAAGAGGCAGTGAAGCTGCATGATTTACCCTGGAGGAAAAGTGAGACCTCAAGAGTCCGGCACACACCATGCCAAAGCTTGGACCAGAGCACTAATCCTGTGGCTCTGTGACAAACACATTATTTCAGATACATAAATTTCCATTGTTCTGCTGGGGTTAAATCCTAATTAAAAATATAGGGGGACAGATTCATTTTGGGGAAATCTTTTTCAATAATCCAATGTCCTAAATTCAGAAGTACTAAATATTTAGCCCCACTTATAAGGGGTATATTTATTTCTAATTTTTATTTTGTGAAGTTTACTTTATAGGTTGGTGTCTTGCTGCCTGATGGGTGCCATATTAATAACAAAATATTAATAATTATTAGTATAAATTATATTTTATGCACGTGTATGTCCCATTCTCAGGAGCCCAATTCTCCCTCACTTACACAAGAGTTACTACATTAATTTCAGTTGATTTACTCATAATGCTATTGTAAAGGAGTGGAGAATCAGACATAGAGATGTTTGTAAGTTTACTGTAAGCCAATTCTTTATTTCCTTATTAAATATTGTAAACAACTTGGAATGCTGGGACTTGAATTGCAGTGTCCAGACTGGTTATGTGGTGGTTTTTATCTGACAGTTTAGTCTTCACTTGGGCATTTAATTACACCTGTCAATGGACTGGAAAAGAACTTCTCCATCCAGCCTTATCTTTTAACACAATATCAGTTTGCTTTCAACTATAGTCTGTCCATGTTCCCAGTGTCTGACCCTCATGTTCTTTCTCTCCCTATTTCTTATGTGACCATTACTGTGGTATGTGAGCACCTTTGCAGGAGGAAAAATAACTTTGAATATTTTGAACAAGAAAATACATATTACTGTTTCTTTAACCTTACATAAAATTTGTGATTCTATGGATGTTGGTAAGGGCATGGAGGCCGTGTCTTTAAAATATTCACTCTGGGCATGCTCTAAAGCTCACTGAAATCAATGGAAAGACTCCCACTGACTTTCCTGAGGTTTAGATGAGGCCCTAGATTAAGGGTTGCCAACCCTTCAGGATGGTATTGGAGTGTCCAGGAATTAAAGATTAATCTTTAATTAAAGATTATGTCATGTGATGAAACCTCCAGGAATACGTCCAACCAAAATTGGCAACCCTACCTAATGCCTTCCAGCCATCATTTTCCATCATGTTTTTGTACTTTCATGCTAACTGGAGATGTGTGCTTACCAGAGGAATATAAGTGTGTGTCAGTGTAGAGCAGGAAAAAAAATACATTTTCAAAGAATAGCTTCTACTAAAAAAAAAAAAAAAAAAGTGTTCTATTAATATTTTACCATTAAACTGCGACACTGTAGAAAACAGCTTATGGAAACCTTGAACAGTGACATAAGAAATCTATTAATTATATCTATCCTAATTAAAGTGCATTTTGCATTATAGCAAGCCTTGGTGATGGAAGTAATCTACCCAATACTATTAAATGCATTTGAGAATTGAGAGGTAAATTTGTAGTCCTTAAAAAAAAAAATCAGGATATAATTTAATTCATGCGGGAAAGAAAATTAACAGCATTTGA
This sequence comes from Dermochelys coriacea, assembly GCF_009764565.3. Classification (NCBI taxonomy): domain Eukaryota; kingdom Metazoa; phylum Chordata; order Testudines; family Dermochelyidae; genus Dermochelys; species Dermochelys coriacea. The sequence goes on from NC_050069.1 coordinate 86,182,150, forward strand.
CTCACCCAATATTTTAAGTTTGCCCGAAATTATTCATTAGTTATGTAAGCAGATGCTTACTACAATTATTATTTCTACTGTAATAGTGCCCAAAGTCACCAATAAGGCTTGGAGCCACAGTGTGCTCAGCACTGTACAAACATATGGAAAGACATGATCCCTTCCTTGAAGAGCTTACAGTCTAAGGCCCTGAACCTGAAAGCCCAAGCCCTGGTCTACACTTGTGGGGGTTGGGGAAATCGATCTAACTTACACAACTTCTGCTACGTGAATAACGTAGCTGAAGTCGACGTACTTAGATCGACTTACCGTGGTGTCTTCACCACAGTGAGTTGACTGCTGCCACTCCCCCGTCAACTCTACCTGCGCCTCTCACGGCAGTGGAGTACAGGAGTTGATTTATCATGTCTAGACTAGATGTGATAAATAGATCCCTGATCAAATCCAATATATTGGATTCAATGGGACTTCTCATATATAGAGACAAAGGGTGGGCAAAAGGGGTAAAACAGAAGCAAAGTCATCAGAGTGATTATAAGAATTAATGGGACATGTGCCTTTTAAAAAAATATATAAACTAGACACAGTTACTCATATATTAAGTTATTGTTAGTTAATTTTTTTTAATGTATCTGCTTTACTTTCCCTGTTTTTAAAAAACAGATTCCAAACATTACACATCTGCCTTTTTGTTTATTTTTGGAGGTTTGACAGGGGTTTTTTTTAAATAGAAAAAATAGTAAATTTCCTTCCAATGCCAAGGTCTCCTCTCTCAAGACTCTGCTCAATGTCCATTGAGGCAGCAAATCTTCTCCTCTCTAAGGGTCCTTCATAAGCCTCCATGTCAGCAGCAATGCCATTCCCTCCACATAATGGCCTGGGCATTCCTGATGTCCAAGGGGGAACTCCGAGGATTATGACAGCGTATTCTGCTCCTCATCCTGCTTCTCTAGCAACCACCTGAGTCAATCTCTGGCTTGCCAGGGGGTCTGGGCTTCAGCGCAGAGGGCTGGTGGGAATTTTTAGTGTACATGGCTATCCTGGAGGAGATTGGGCATCTAAGGTCTATGTCTAGGATTCATGAATGGCTTAGAAAACTTCTCATACCTGAGCTAGCACATCACAGTCACACATAGACAAAAGAGAACACTGTTTACTTCTTTTTATAAAGGGTTACTGTATCCTTGTGAAGAAACGTTATGAACAAGGAGATTTGTAAGTACTCTGCCAGAGTCAACACTTTTTTCTAAATCTTGAGCCTTTGAAGATAGCAAGAGTCATAAATATAAAGGGAAAGATAACCACCTTTAAATCCCTCCTAGCCAGAGGCAAAACCTCTGGTTAAGGGGTTAAGAAGCTAAGATAACCTCGCTGGCACCTGACCAAAATGACCAATGAGGAGACAAGATACTTTCAAAGCTGGAGGTGGGGGAACAAAGGGTCTGTCTGTCTGTGTGATGACTCAGACTCAGAACTCCTGTAAAAAGTTAGTAAGTAATCTAGCTAGAAATGCATTAGATTTCCTTTTGTTTAATGGCTGGTAAAATAGGCTGTGCTGAATGGAATGGATATTCCTGTTTTTGTGTCTTTTTGTAACTTAAGGTTTTGCCTAGAGGAATTCTCTATGTTTTGAATCTGATTACGCTGTAAGGTATTTACCATTCTAATTTTACAGAGGTAATTCTTTTACTTTTTCTGTAATTAAAATTCTTCTTTTAAGAACCTGATTGATTTTTCATTGTTCTTAAGATCCAAGGGTTTGGGTCTGTGTTCACCTATGCAAATTGGTGAGGATTTTTATCAAGCCTTCCCCAAGAAAGGGGGTGTAGGGTTGGGGGGAAGACATCTCCAAGTGGGCTCTTTTCCTATTCTTTGTTTAACACGCTTGGTGATGGCAGCATAGGGTTCAAGGACAAGGCAAAGTTTGTACCTTGAGGAAGTTTTTAACCTAAGCTGGAAAGAATAAGCTTAGGGGGTCTTTCATGCAGGTCCCCACATCTGTACCCTAGAGTTCAGAATGGGGAAGGAACCTTGACAGCAAGCATGATCATAATTTTCCTTTGGCTATAAAAATCAATGCACTTAGGGGGTGGCAAAATAGCATGCCACATATCATAGCTAGAGAAGAATTTCTTTATTTCAAAACATTCATCCTCTGAAGAGGGTAAAACAGATAACCTAGACAGTCAAACCTTTGACAAGCTGAGAAAGAACAGCTTCCAGAATGGCTGTGAATTCAGCAAATTATCCCGAGCCCAAGAAGAAGAGAGCTGAAAAAGACATCAGCAGGATTTCATGACAGTGCTAACTTTAAGGCCCGCATTTTCAAAAGTTTCAATGTACATCCATAAACACTGGTGCACAGGCTAAAATCTGCCTGTGCACTTGTCAAGGTTCCTTCCCCGCTCTGAACTCTAGGGTACAGATAGGTACAGGTAGGTACAGATAGGGTACAGGTACAGTGGGGACCTGCATGAAAACCTCCTAAGCTTACTTTTAGCAGCTTAGGTTAAAACTTCCCCAAGGTACAAACTATTTTACCCTTTGCCTTTGGACTTCCACTGCCACCACCAAATGTCTGGGTTTATTTTTTGAGAAAGAGTTGTTTGGAAACGTCTTTCCCCCCAAAATCCTCACCAAAACCTTGCACCCCCCTGCCTGGGGAAGGCTTGATAAAAATCCCCACCAATTTGCATAGGTGACCACAGACCCAAACCCTTGGATCTGAAGAACAATGAAAAAAAGCATTCAACTTCTTACAAGAAGAATTTTAATATAAGAAAAGGTAAAAAGAATCACCTCTGTAAAATCAGGATGGTAAATACCTTACTGGGTAATTAGATTCAAAACATAGAGAATCCTCTAGGCAAAACCTTAAGTTACAAGAAAGACACAAAGAAAAGAATATTCATTCTATTCAGCACAGTCTAATTTCTCAGTCATTTAAAGAAATCATAATCTAACCCGTATCTAGCTAGATTACTTACTAAGTTCTAAGACTCTATTCCTGATCTGTCCCTGGCAAAAGCATCACACAGACAGACCCTTTGTTTTTCCCTCCCTCCAGCTTTGAAAGTATCTTGTCTCCTCATTGGTCTTTTGAGCAGGTGCCAGTGAGGTTCTCCTAGCTTCTTAACCCTTTACAGGTGAAAGGATTTTTCCTCTGGCCAGGAGGGATTTTAAAAGTGTTTACCCTTCCCTTTATATTTATGACAGAACTTATTAACCGATCAAGGGGGGAGGGGTTCAAAAAGTTGGAGTGTGAAAACATTTAATAGTTAGAGAAAATACAGCCATAGGAAAAATGGGAAGGCCTCCTTTTACTTGATTAGGCACCTGCCCAAGTGACATAGCTGGCCTGACACAGTCATATTTGAAAACACCCTGTGGAATTGCAAAATATACCTTTAAGTGGGTTTTCTTCTCAGACAGAAATCTGGGGGAGGGGTGCTACAGAAGCCCCTTGGGCTCAAAGTGGTTACTGACCACGACACCCCAGGTAACTTGAAATGGTGGAACAAGGGAAAAGGCCATAGAAGTTTCAATTCAGAGCAGCAGAGTTAGGTTATTCAATACTATTAAATACCTATACTGTGGTGCTCCCAGGTGGTGTCACTCAGATGCTTTCGGATTCAACCCAGACCAGTAAGGAGTACACTTCCTGTACTGTAGCTCTGGACATTTTTATTGCTCTGCTGCTGTTGATTATAGCCTTGACATCAACAGCAAACAAGTGTGCAGATCACATCCTGCCTTCAACTGCCCAGTTACTTTATGTAGGGAAACCCCAACATTCTCTGTCCCAAGTTTCCCCCAAACTGCCTGCCTTCTCGTTGAACACTTAGACAAGTTATAAAGTTTGCTGCTCCCCTTCAGAGACAGTACCCAGCAGCTTATTACCTTAACTGGGATTAACACTCAGTTTCTTTCAAAGCACTTAATTGGTTTACAGTAAAAGAAGAACAACTTTATTTAATAAAGAGTCACATTCTATCAAACAGAAAAGGAGTACTTGTGGCACCTTAGAGACTAACAAATTTATTTGAGCATAAGCTTTCGTGAGCTACAGCTCACTTCATCGGATGCATTTGGTGGAAAATACAGAGGGGAGATTGATATACACACACAGAGAACATGAAACAATGGGTTTTATCATACACACTGTAAGGAGAGTGATCACTTAAGATGAGCCATCACCAGCAGCAGGGGGGGAGGGAGGAAAACCTTTCATGGTGACAAGCAAGGTAGGCTATTTCCTGCAGTTAACAAGAACATCTGAGGAACAGTGGGGGGGGGGGAGAAATAACATGGGGAAATAGTTTTACTTTGTGTAATGACTCATCCATTCCCAGTCTATATTCAAGCCTAAGTTAATTGTATCCAGTTTGCAAATTAATTCCAATTCCACAGTCTCTCGTTGGAGTCTGTTTTTGAAGCTTTTTTGTTGAAGAATAGCCATCCTCAGGTCTGTAATTGAGTGACCGTAGAGATTGAAGTGTTCTCCAATTGGTTTTTGAATGTTATAATTCTTGACGTCTGATTTGTGTCCATTTATTCTTTTACGTAGAGACTGTCCAGTTTGATCAATGTACATGGCAGAGGGGCATTGCTGGCACATGATGGCATATATCACATTGGTAGATGCGCAGGTGAACGAGCCTCTGATAGTGTGGCTGATGTGATTAGGCCCTATGATGGTGTCCCCTGAATAGATATGTGGACAGAGTTGGCAACGGGCTTTGTTGCAAGGATAGGTTCCTGGGTTAGTGGTTCTGTTGTGTGGTGTGTGGTTGCTGGTGAGTATTTGCTTCAGATTGGGGAGCTGTCTGTAAGCAAGGACTGGCCTGTCTCCCAAGATCTGTGAGAGTGATGGGTCATCCTTCAGGATGGGTTGTAGATCCTTGATGATGAGTTGGAGAGGTTTTAGTTGGGGGCTGAAGTTGATGGCTAGTGGCGTTCTTTTATTTTCTTTGTTGGGCCTGTCCTGTAGTAGGTGACTTCTGGGTATTCTTCTGGCTCTGTCAATCTGTTTCTTCACTTCAGCAGGTGGGTATTGTAGTTGTAGGAATGCATGATAGAGATCTTGTAGGTGTTTGTCTCTGTCTGAGGGGTTGGAGCAAATGCGGTTCTATCATAGAGCTTGACTGTAGACAATGGATCGTGTGGTATGATCTGGATGAAAGCTAGAGGCATGTAGGTAGGAATAGCAGTCAGTAGGTTTCCGATATAGGGTGGTGTTTTTGTGACCATCACTTATTAGCTGATTTAAGAAACCAGAGTCTTTTGTTCAAAGAAGAGTTTCTCACCAAGTCTCTTTTCCAGCATGGCTGGCCAGGCACTCTGGCCAGGACCCTTCACAGAGCTCAAAGTGCTCAGGTCCTTTGTCTCCTCAGGTGAAGGATAATTGTGGGGTTCTCTCCCTGTAAAACTTAGAAATGTATTCTTTGAAAAATAAGCCCAAAGCTTCTTTCTTTGTTTATTTGATATGTAAAGTGACCTTCGTTGTCTCTGAAGACCAGGCTGCTCAGACAAGCAAATACATATTCCTTTAGCTAGGGCAGAGTGTCTTTATGCATTGTTTGCCAAACACATCAAGAACCTAATTTCAGCACGTTTATAATTCTTTGTACACTACCCATATATACATCATGCAAGAATATTAATGATCAGTGAGTTATTAGTTTTCTAATAATATATTACATGCCACCTTTTGGGTATATCATGACAACAGTGTGTCAGATGTAGTGAGTTTGTCAGGCCTGACAGAAGTTGCTGACACAGAATAGTGAACTATCAATGGGCCTCTGTGTTACAGTCACCCAATGCATGATCAAGTAATAATTTCCAACCAAGATCTTATTTTCTGCTGCTTTCTCTCAAGTGTTGTCATTGGCACCTGTGCAAAGTTAGAGTAAAATGTCACCAACTCAGAATTGTTATGGTGATGAGGGCTATATAAGTACCTAGACTGATTCCAGGCACCTGAACCAATCGCTGAAAGGCCAAAAATATCTACTGTAGACCAGCCCCTATATTAGTTTCTGGGTTAACAGGGAACTGAGTAATGTTGAAAAAAAAAAACACAAGAAGGTAGGATTAAATGAGGTAGGTAGATAAATTAGTTAAGTGTGGACATCTTGGATTTGATATACTGTGGTCTTATTAAATAATGTATATTCGGGATCTGAACTGCTTTCTACTTTACTTTTCAGACTCTTTCTACAGATCCCCATCTCAATTCTACTTCATGATTGTTCTACTTCATGATGATTCATATTCTGTGGTGGCGGTATAAAAGTTTTTATACCGCCACCACAGAATATACCTCTCTAAAGGAGGCTCTCTAGCCAGTGAGGAGATAGCATAATAACTCAATATCCACCACCCTCCCAGTTCCATGAGCCTGTCAGGACTAGCTGGAACCAGAACTAGGAGGGGGGGACCAAGGGACCATGCCCCCCCCCATATTTTAACATGGGTGTAGCGTGGAGGTGGTAGAGCGACACTGGGGAGAAGGGGCACAGAAATCCACTTTGGCCTTGGCCCTCCCCACCCCACATCTACAAAGGTTCCAGCAATCTTGAGGAAGCGTGGTCAGCTAGCAGCACGCTCCAGCTATTCTGCACCAGCATAATGTGCTATGGTGGGCTCTAAAAAGCCAGCACAATTTAGAACAGCCCCAGACATGGTGCAGAATTAGGTTTGCTCATTTTGTGCACCTCAATATCTTTCAAAAGATATTGGGGTGGGTTTCCTGTTAAGGTCTTTTTTTAACCATTACACAATAATCTAGCTGAAAGAGTACATACATTTCAATACATCCTTTGGTTTTCTCCAGATGCTCTTCACACAGATGGCAATGTTTTATCTATTTTTATACATGTATTTTACTTTGAAGTGGTAAGAAATTGTCACTAATACTATAAAAATATTTATTTTGGTATGCAAAGTTATTTTTAATCCTCTGATTGGTTTGGATGCTTACATATGTCTTCTTAGAGCATTGTTTTTGCAGACCTAATGGAGAAAAGATATGCATTTGGGCAAACTAATTGGATTCTAGCTAAGAAGCAACATTTCTGAATACAATCAGTAAAGATTTTTGTCATCTAATATTTTAAGTTTTGTATATTGTGCATACTGTAAGTCAGTGTACAATTATTAAAAGTTGATAGAATGCCTCTTGAATGCCTTGGGATATCGTGGAATGACATGAAAGACATTGCCTAGGAAACCAGAGATGAACCTTTCAGCATCTTTAAGTGTTTTAAATTAATAGCTATGTTCTATTGAGATTATCAGACATTATAATACAAGAAGTAGTCATGGAAATGAAGTTCAGTAAGTAGTTAGTGAATAGCCAAGTTAGACAATTACTGGAAGTGGCAATGTCAAAACCAGTACAGAATTAAATAACCCTGAAAAATTTCAACCCAAAACTGTGTGGTGTTTTTCCCCCTATGCAAGAAGGATCACTGCATGGTAACAGACGTCTTAGGAAAACAGTCAATAAATACATTTCTTTTTAATCTGGATGATAATTTTCCTGCACCAAAACTCCTTGACTGACACCTGGAAACTGCTCTATAGCCAGAACCCTGTTTTGATTATTTCAGGTTCTAAATATACCTCTGTTCTGTTATTGCTGTTATATTGAGCACAATGTTTGGTATGTGATATTTTTAAAACTAGATTTCTTGTCTTGATTGGTCTCTTCTATCTGCCAAAGTTTGTTTTGTTGTTGTTGGGGTTTGGTAATTCCCTGTGTCCCCTCGCCCCTTAATCATGTTTTCCTGTTGCAGTTACTTTAATCCCTGTAGCTCCTGTGGCAGAGCATATTGATTGCTTCCCATCACCACCCTGCATAGGGAGTTAGCATTTTATCTCCCTTTGTTGTTGTATTTGAATGCCTCCATTTCTCTTTGCATCTTTTCCTCCCTCTTTATTAGGAAACATCTGTTTCTTAGGTTTACTCACACTGCTATGAGGCTCTGTTATAACTCAATACTTTTATAATTGTAGCGATCAAATTCAAAAAATCTGCAATCTCTCTTCTTCATAATTTAAATGAATCCTTGGCATTGACACACTCAGGGAGGCTGGCTGACATAAATACCACAGCTGTAGGGGTACAGAGCACACATTAATTCTGTCAGAGACAAATAGGGTAACATTTCCACTTGGAAATTCTTTTCCCAAAGCTGCTCATGATTTACAGTAATTTTTGTTTCTCAACAAACAAAATAAATTAATCTCTTCTTTAGCTCTAATATTAGTCTGCTAGCAAGTTTTCCTCTCAGATCAACTGTTTCAGAAAGACACAGTATCCCAGTTTCCATAAAAAATGCTGATTGCTACCTTTTAGAACTAGCACTGTTATGTTAGTTGACAAATACAACAATTTACTGAAAAAAAAGTTCGTTATTTTCATGTGTCTACTAATACCAATAATTTTAATTCACTTATATTTAAAACCGTACACTCTTTTCCCTTGACCTTGGAGGCTCCAGGCAAGACTCATCCCTGCACGGGGATGGAGGAGGCACAGTTTACTATATAGAGGGCTGCAAGAGACCCTACAGGGTGTTAATGGGTAAAGGTTTTCCCTGACCATGCTTCCACCCCCACCACAGAACGCTGCTGTGCTGCCGAAGAAATAGCTCAGAGTTGGTGGAGCTTCACCTGCACCTCTTAGGGAGCCAGACTAGGCCATCTGGCCCCTTTGGCGATACTGCACCAGCTAAATTGATGCAAGCTAAGCTGGTGCAAAGTGACCACAAAGCAGAGGTGAATTCCTCCCTCCCTGTATCCCACCTATCCATTGCATTCACAGCCTCCTGTCCATTCCCTCATCCTACCTTTCACTGATCAGAAGATGTGCTAATGTAAAACTGGTCTATTAAAGTAGAGAATCAGGTCCAAAGATTGCAAAATGTTTTAACAAGACAGGGTGTGGTTCTCCAGCCATGTGTATTCTTTTACACCTGTGTAAAATGCTAGGAAATTAGTTGCAGCTTTCTACACCCTCTTCACACTCACTTTGCACAGGTGTAAAAAAGGCTACACAATTGTAAGGCATCCCCAGTGTTGGCAACTCTGGTTATATTTAGTCTTTCCTCAGCTCCTGGAATCATATTACTTCATAAGGCCTGGTCTACACTACGAGTTTGTCAGATTTAGTAATCGAATTAACCCTGCACCTATCCATACAACAAAGCCGGTTTTTTCGACATAAAGGGCTTTTAAAACCGATTTCTGTACTCCTCCCCAATGAGGGGATTAGTGCTGAAATCGACATCGCCATTTCGAATTAGGGTTAGTGTGGACGCAATTTGAAGGTATTGGCCTCCAGGAGCTATCCCACAGTGCACCGTTATGACTGCTCTGGACAGCACTCTGAACTCAGATGCACTGGCCAGGTGTACAGGAAAAGCCCCGAGAACTTTTGAATCTCATTTCTGTTTTGCCAGGCGAGCTCATCAGCACAGGTGACCATGCAGTCCCAGAATCAAAAAAGAGCTCCAACATGGACTGAACGGGAGGTACTGGATCTGATCGCTGTATGGGGAGAGGAATCCGTGCTATGTTCCAAAAGACAAAATGCCAAAACATTTAAAAAAATCTCCAAGACCATGAGGGACAGAGGCTACAGCAGAGATGCAACACAGTGCCGTGTGAAACTTAAGGAGCTCAGACAAGCGTACCAGAAAACCAAAGAATCAAAAGGACGTTCCGGGACAGAGCCCCAGATATGCCGTTTCTACGCTGAGCTGTATGCAATTCTAGGGGGCTGCCACCACTACCCCGCCCCTGTCCATGGACTCCAATGATGGGGTACTCTCCACCATGCCTGAGGATTTTGCGGACGGGGAAGATGAGGAGGAGGAGGATGAGCTTGAGGAGCACACACAGCACACCATTCTCCCTGACAGCCGGGATCTTTTTATCACCCTGACTGAAATACTCTCCCAACCCAACGAAGCCAGAGAAGGGACCTCTGGTGAGTGTACCTTTTTAAATATAATACATGTTATAAAAGCAAGCATTTTTAATGATTAAGTAGCCCTGAGGACTTGGGATGCATTCATGGCAGTACAGTTACTGTAAAAGTCTGTTAACATGTCTGAGGATGGAGCGGAAATCCTCCAGGGACATCTCCATGAAGCTCTCCTGGAGGTACTCTAAAAGCCTTTGCAGAAGGTTTCTGGAGAGAGCAGCCTTATTCCGTCCTCTATGGTAGGACACTTTACCATGCCATGCTAGTAGCAAGTAATCTGGTATCATTGCATGACAAAGCCTGGCAGCATATGGTCCCTGTGTTTGCTGGCATTCAAGCAACATCCGTTCTTTATCTCTCTGTGTTATCCTCAGGAGAGTGATATTGTTCATGGTAACCTGGTTGAAATAGGGGAATTTAATTAAGGGGAGATTCAGAGGTGGCCATTCCTACTGGGCTGTTTACCTGTGGCTGAAAAGAAATCCTCCCCGCAGTTAGCCGTGCGCTGGGACATGGGGGGCCATTGGCACTGAGCTGTTCACATTTGGCTAGCAGAGATCTTCCCTGATACTAGCCACATGGTGGGGTGAGGTGTAAAGCAATCATCCCAGAGAATTGGATGGGGGGGTGAAGGTTAGTTTGGTTTCTGCTGCTGCACGTTAACAGCACTAAAAAACCGCAGCACTAAATGGCCAACTCAACATGCTTTGCTTGGTATGTGAGAGGAGGGGGATGCTGTTATGAAGGTTGCAGAAGCCAAAAGACTATGGCTTACCATGGCCACCTGCAAGCTGAAATCTGTTGCCCAGCACTGCATGTGTGATCTCTTAATACCAAAGCCGCAGGCACTCAATATAAGATGCAAAATGCAACCTTGTACCAAAATCACATGTGCTATTTAATGTGAATAGTGTTGTTCACTGTGAAAGAGTATTGCCATTCTTCTGTAAAATGTATCTTTTTAAATACTTCACTCCTTTTTTTCCTCCAGCAGCTGCAAATGTTTCAAGCCTCCCTCCTCCGTCCCAAAGGCTATCTCAGATAAGGCAGCGAAAAAACCTACGCGCAATGAAATGTTCTCTGAGCTCATGCAGTCGTCCGGCACTGACAGAGCTCAGCAGAATGTGTGGAGGGACACAATAGCAAGAGTACAGGAAAGTGGCTGATGAACATGAGGAGAAGTGGCAGCAGGAAGATCAGAGGCTGCATGAGGCAATGCTGGGGATACTGCAGGATCAAATGGACATACTCCAGCATCTGGTGAAGATTCATGAATGACAGCAAGCTCACAGACTGCCACTGCAGCCCCTGTTTAACCGCACTCCCTCCTCCCCAAGTTCCATAGGCTCATCACCCAGACACCCAAGAACGCGGGGGGGAGGCTCCGAGCACCCAACCACTCCACCTCAGTGGACAGTCCAAGCAACAGAAGGCTGTCATTCAATAAGTTTTAAAGTGGCCTTTTCCTTCCCTCCTACCGTCCTCCCATACCCCATCTGGGCTACCTTGTGAGTTATCTCCCTATTTTTATAATCAATTAATAAAGAATACATTTTTTAAATGATAGTTACTTTATTTCCTTTGCAACCAAGCTGTGATCGATGGGGGAGGGTGGGTGGCTTACAGAGAATTTAGAGTCAACCAAGGGGGCAGGTTTTCATCAAGGAGAAACAAACAGAAGTGTCACACAGTACCCTGGCCAGTCATGAAACTGGTTTTAAAAGCTTCTCTGATGCACAGCACTTCCTGCTGTGCTCCTCTAACCGCCCTTGTGTCTGGCTGTGCGTATTTAATGGCCAGGTGATGGCTCAGAGGCTCAGCCTCCCACCCAGCCATACATGTCTCCCCCTTACTCTCACAGAGATTGAGGAGCACACAGCAAGCAGCAATAACAACGGAAATATTGGTTTCGCTGAGGTCTGAGTGAGTCAGTAAACTGCGCCAGCGATCCTTTAAACATCCAAATGCACACTCTACCACCATTCTGCACTTGCTCAGCCTATAGTTGAAAGCTCCTTACTACTGTCCAGGGTGCCTGTGTACGGCTTCATGAGCCATGGCATTAAGAGGTAGGCTGGGTCCCCAAGGATAACTATAGACATTTCAACATCCCCAACTGTTATTTTCTGCTCTGGGAAGTAAATCCCTTCCTGCAGCTGTTTAAACAGAACAGAGTTCCTGAAGACGTGAGCATCATGAACCTTTCCTGGCCATCCCACGCTGATGTTGGTGAAACATTCCTTGTGATCCACCAGTGCTTGCAGCACCGTTGAAAAGTAACTCTTGTGGTTTATGTACTGGCTGCCCTTGTGGTCCGGTCACAAGATAGGGATATGCGCTCCATCTATAGCCCCACCACAGGTAGGGAATCCCATTGCAGCAAAGCCATCCACTATGACCTGCACATTTCCCAGACTCAATGATTGCGCTGGCTACTTGCATCACAGCAACCCCCACAGTAGATTTGCCCACTCCAAATTGATTACCGACTGACCGGAAGCTGTTTGGCATTGCAAGCTTCCACAGGGCTATTGCCACTCGCCTGTGAACTGTGAGGGTTGCTCTCATCTTGGTATTCTTGTGCTTCAGGGCAGGGGAAAGCAAGTCACAAAGTTCCATGAAAATGCCCTTATGCATGCAAAAGTTTCAGAGCCACTGGGAATCATTCCAAACCTGCAACACTATGCGGTCCCACCACTCTGTGCTTGTTTTCCAGGTCCAGAATTGGCGTTCCACAGCATAAGCCTGCCCCAGTAACACCATGATCTCCAAATTGCTGGGGACCGCGGTTTTAGAGAAATCTGTGTCTTCATCACAGCGCTACGTCGCCTCCTCACCTGGTTTTGCAGGTGCTGGTTCTGCATAAACTGCACGATAATGCGTGAGGTGTTTACAATGGTCATAACTGCTGCGGTGAGCTGAACGGTCTCCATGCTTGCAGTGCTATGGCGTCTGCTCGGGCAATCCAGGGAAAAGGATGCAAAATGATTGTCTGCTGTTGCTTTCATGAAGGGAGGGCGGGAGGGTTGACTGACGACATTTACCCATAACCACCTGCGACAAATTTTTGGCCCCATCAGGCATTGGGAGCTCAGCCCAGAATTCCAATGGGCAGCGGGGACTGCACGATAGCTACCCACCGTGCACCACTCAGAATGTCGACACTTGCCATGGTACTGTGGACACACACTGCCGAATTAATGTGCTTAGTATTGACACCTGCATTCGACTTTATACTATCTGTTCCCAAAAATCGTAGTGTAGACATGGCCTAAGACTCTCAGCTTTCATTTCAAAAGTGTCTAGCCCACATAGTTGTGGAGAAAAGTTTAAGAACATGACCCAAATGCATCCTAAAGCTTCAAAATCCAGAAAGAAAAAGAAAAAATACAAAATGCATTATTTTTAAAAATATTCCATGATGTTGTGGGGGCCTGACTTATGATTTTTTGAATGGTTGGGTTTGGCAATTTTGAAAATCAGGCCTATAAATGTTGCACATTTTTGGCATGAATGCATGCACTTGGACAAGACACTTGACTTCCTTTTGCCTTGTTCATCCCAGCAGAAAAATTGAATAAAATGAGAACAATACTGAGTATCTGATGCCATATCTGTGCTGTGTAGGCTAAAATAAGCTAGAAAAAAAAAATCACTCATTGTCATTACAATGCCATGGTTAAGACTACCTTGTCATCTTGAATGTATTTTGCAACTTGCATAATTCTGTAATCGCACAGCTTTGTGTTAAGCATAATAGAACAACCTTGAATCATGATGTCTGACAACACAGTCAGTTTAACTATTTACATGTGAACAAATGCTTAACTATATTCTATTGCCTCTTGATGGAACCTTAAGCTCCTTTCGCACATTGCATTCAATGAATTCAAGGCTGTTGATTGTTCCAATGCATACATGAAGTTAAAGTACTCTTGAGGAAGGGCACTTGCCTCTTATGCATCAACATTTTCAAACTCTCTGACCCTGGATACTGTGGAGATTTACTTTTAACTTTAACTTTTAACATCACATTTAAAGCTAAGAAGCTTGGGGTTTTTTAAATGTTAAAGTTTAGTGTGAGACACTGAGGAAGGGCAGCAAACCAGTGTTCAGGATTCAAAGGAGGTTCACAGGTTTCAGAGTAGCAGCCGTGTTAGTCTGTATTCGCAAAAAGAAAAGAAGTACTTGTGGCACCTTAGAGACTAACAAATTTATTAGAGCATAAGCTTTCGTGAGCTACAGCTCACTTCATCGGATGCATTTGGTGGAAAAAACAGAGGAGAGATATATATACACACACACACAGAGAACATGAAACAATGGGTTTATCATACACACTGTAAGGAGAGTGATCACTTAAGATAAGCCATCACCAACAGCAGGGGGGGGAAAGGAGGAAAACCTTCCATGGTGACAAGCAGGTAGGCTAATTCCAGCAGTTAACAAGAATATCAGAGGAACAGTGGGGGGTGGGGTGGGGGGGAGAAATACCATGGGGAAATAGTTTTACTTTGTGTAATGACTCATCCATTCCCAGTCTCTATTCAAGCCTAAGTTAATTGTATCCAGTTTGCAAATTAATTCCAATTCAGCAGTCTCTCGTTGGAGTCTGTTTTTGAAGCTTTTTTGTTGAAGTATAGCCACTCTTAGGTCTGTGATCGAGTGACCAGAGAGATTGAAGTGTTCTCCAACTGGTTTTTGAATAGCCAGACAGAGACACATAAGCCTATGGACAAAAAAGGTTCAAATGGACTTTGAAGCTTTTTTGTTTGTTTTTACCTTGGAAACATCAGAACTGTTGGGTCTTCCTTGGTTTTGCTTGCATCTTACAAAGGTCCATTGTGAGCTTTCCATCCCCTTTAATTAAGGTCTCAAGATGTGCGGAATCTTAAACAAAGTGAGTCTTTCTCCACAGGGTTTCTAAGATGTTAAAATTAAATGGATGTTAACAAAAAGCAAAAGGTCTAGTTGGGAAAACTTTATTCACACTGGTGATGAGCACTTACACAAGCAAGGAGTCCTAATGATATCAATGACACTACTTACATGAGTAGCTGTTCACCAATGTGAGTAAAAGTTGCACAGCTTGGCCAAAGCATTCTTAAAACTGTATAAAAACCACTTTCCCTCTTAGTTATTAAGGTTTCAGTTCCTTGGTACTCATAATATAATTATGCTACCAGTTTCCAGTCATCACTATGGAGTCTTTTAGGGTAGATAAGGCCTGATTTTCTGTATAAAAAGAATGGGGGGGGGAATTCTTTAATAATAGGAAAATGGTTAGTCCTTCCTCATGTATCAGACAGAGACCAAAAAGGATACACCCCATTTCTTTCATATTTCTGGGTTACATTGAGCCCAGGGTTTGAGGTGCACAGGGTCTGTACATTGGGGTGAATTTCACCTTTAGGTTGTCTCTATTTCAGCTTGCAAAGCCTAAATAAGGAGGGGTGTTGAGGAAATTCTATTCATAGAATGTCTAAAGAGCTGCCAGTTTGGTTTCAGATTAATCAGCACAGTCTTTAGCTGAGAATCAGATATGGGGGTGGTTTTGGTTTTTAAATAAAATTCAAAGCACAATCCAAAGACACACACAGCTGCTTCTGCAACTTGAAAAATAAGCAAAGAAAACAATGCACGATCAGTTCCCCCATTCTCCACCCACCCTAAGGATATGATACATTCCATACCATACCAGTGAGCAGTGCAGAATTCACATTGATGCACTGTGTAATAATCAAAACAGACATTCAAATCATTTTGCTGTTAGCATTCAAATGGTTGCTTGCAGTAATGTGGAGGAGTTGTCCCTGTGCAGTCTGAATTTCAGAGTGAAATGAAAAGTCTCTAAGATGATTGATGTCTTGGTGACCTTTTCATAAGGATTCATTCTTGAGAACAGATTAACAGGACCAAAGGCTGTCTTCACTGCCCTTTGCAGGGACGTGGAATGCCTAAAAGGCAGCAGAATCACCAAGGTTCCATAGAATGAGGAAGCCCAATAGGAAGATTCTACATGTCCCTGTACCCAATACCTGGGTCTACCGCACAGGGCAGAGGCTGTCTGCACCTGCATGCAGGAAAGTTAGAAACAGGGTGAGGTGGTAGAGTAGACACAGTAATGCTACTCCAATGATCCTAGTTGCCAGAATTTCTACTTGGCGGTTGGGAAGTTCCCCTTCACAAGAGTCCCATGGTTAGACTGTCATGAAAAACTATGGAGAGACTACTCATAATCAAGTGAAATAGTTTTAATTGTTATTGCACAGGATTTTCTCAAGTGTCACAGAGATCTGCTAATTTCTATTAGATTAACATCACAGCTAGAGCAAATACTGAAAACAAAAATTGGAGCTATTCATTTGAATTTTTAATCCAGTTTGCTTTATCTTTGCTTGTATTAGTCACCGGGTAAGATGTCCCTTTAAGGTTTCAGAGCAGCAGCCGTGTTAGTCTGTATTCGCAAAAAGAAAAGGAGTACTTGTGGCACCTTAGAGACTAACAAATAAATGTGTTAGTCTCTAAGGTGCCACAAGTACTCCTTTCCTTTAAGGTTTAGGGCTCAGCTTTACCTGTAACAGGTTTGGCCAGCCTCCCCAGGTGAAGGGAATGGCACCAAGGGACATGTGATGGTAGCAGGTGACTAGAATCCAGGCTTGCTGGAGACTATAAGTGTGGCCTGCATTCCACTAGATAGGTTGAGGGTAGGGGCTTGGTGTGGCCAAGCTGGGAAGCAGATGTGCAAGGAAGCCTGTTGAGTGATAAGCCTTAGCTGAATAGCCTGCAGGGTGAGAAACTACAGATAGGAGGGCTCTAAAGGACCATGCACCTGGAGGGAGGACTATAATAAAGGGGAGGACTTTGTAAAGAATTGTCTAGTGTTTTGAACTAGGGGAACAACTATATGAATGCTGAAGGCAGTTGTTTCAATTTATAACAGACTGTGCTAGGGGAAGAGGTTTGGAAGGGTCTGAGTGTTCTATTATGGTAATAAACCAGACCTAGTGTTCTCCAAGTAAGAGTCCCCTCCTAAGTGTAGTGGTTTGTGTAATGTAAAATGGAAGGTAAACTGAGGCAGCAGCATGGCCTAAAGCCAGACTAAGTCCTGTGACAGTGCCCCTCTTGTGTTCATGTTCTATAAATATTCTAAGGAACAGACTTCACTTGTGTGAATACTCAGAAAAAGTGAATTTTAAATCTAAATGGCTGAATAA